>NC_039360.1:30417861-31049553 GCF_003573695.1 Papaver somniferum
TACCAATAGAAAAAGCGGGGGTCTAACAACACCATCCAATATTTCTCTTAGCAATCTGTATGGACTAACTCGAATATACTTTTAAGAGAATCAACAAGACTCAATCAATTAAAAGTATATCAACGAGTTTATATCTCTCTTCTTGATTTGATTTACTCAAGAAGGAACTGCGAGTTCTAATCAAATGCAAGGAATAACTTGGATGGTACCAAAGACCAATATCCAAGGATCAATCAATGACAATCAACAACCAAAGTTTGGATTACTCTAATTGATGATCTAACGCACAAACTGTATTATTTCAATTATAAAGATAAAACAATATATTGCGGAAATTGAAATAACACAGACACCAGAAATTTTGTTAACGAGGAAACCGCAAATGCAGAAAAACCCCGGGACCTAGTCCAGATTGAACACACACTATATTAAGCCGCTACAGACACTTTCCTACTACAAGCTAACTTCGGAATGGATTGTAGATGAACCCCAATCAGTCTCCCACTGATCCAAGGTACATTTATGCTCCTACGACTCTGATCCCAACAGGATACTGCACACTTGATTCCCTTAGATGATCTCACCCACAACTAAGAGTTGCTACGACCCAAAATCGCGGGCTTTGACAATAAACAAATCTTTCTCCCACAGACAAGTCTATCAAAGGATCAATCTGTCTCCCACAGATAAACCCTAAAGGTTTTGTTCCGTCTTTTGATAATAATCGAGGTGAACATGAACCAATTGATAATACGGTCTTATATTCCCGAAGAACATCCTAGAGTTATCAGTCACCTCACAACTATCTTAATCGTATGGTAGCGAAACAAGATGTTGCGGAATCACAAACAATGAGACGAAGATGTTTGTGATTACTTTTTATATCTTGCCTATCGGAGATATGAATCTCAATCCAATCAATCTGATTGTACTCGTACGATAGAAGATGCAAGATCAGATCACACAACTACGATAAAAGCAGTGTCGGTCTGACTTCACAATCCCAATGAAGTATTTAAGTCGTTAACCTGGTTTTAGAAGAAGAAAACCAAAGTTTAAAGGAGAATCGACTCTAGTATTCAAACTAGTATCACACGTGAGGTGTGGGGATTATTTTTGCACAATACTAGATGTCTCCTTTATATAGTCTTTCAAATCAGGGTTTGCAATCAATGTTAGCTTAGTAACAAAGAATTCAATATTCACCGTTAGATGAAAACCTGATTTAGATTCAAGCTAATATTTCTCAACCGTTAGATCGAAAACTTAGCTTGTTATACACAATTGACAATGCACGCTTCTAGGTTTGTTAACAGTACCCAAACGTATGCACTTGTTGGTTCAACAATAGTTAACCAAAAGGTTAGCCATATGAGCGTTTCATATCAACCATTTTCTTCTTCACCATAACTAGTTCAAATGACTTCAAGATGAACTAGTTAGAGAGTTGTTCAATTGCAAGGAAATCTCATATACTACACAAGACAAAATTGAAGCAAAGATGATTTGATTCACTTGAATCGGTTCATGAACTTTTATAGCCACGGTTTGCAAACTGCATTCCTTATTGTTTTTAAGTTTAAGTTCAGAAATCATCTTCAGATATATAACCTTCTCAAGTTCGCAGACTAGGTTTGCGGACTTAAGTTACCGGGCAGAGTTTACAAACTCCAGCAGAAATTCTCGGGAATGAGAACTTCGCCGGTTCGCGGACTGGGTTCGTGGACTGAGTTCATGGACTTAGCTTCACGTACATATTTTGTAAACTCCAGCAGAAATTCTCGGGTTTGAGAACTTCGACAGTTCGCGGATTTGGCTCACGCCATTCTTCCGGTTCTCTTGATCAACAAATTTCACAAACTTTGTTTCAAGGAATAGGACTTATACATAAATGTGTTTCCACAACAATGCTTATGTCCACCATTGGTTATGTAATCTAAACTCTCATTTCAATCATTGAAACATTCTTAGAGGACGTTATATAGTTGTTACACCATTTCTCGTCAAAGCAATTTTCAAGATGATTGAAACATATCATGACTTTCGTCACATGGTAAAGATAAACTTGATCGAAGCGAAAAACTTACCAACACATATTTCGAGATATAAATAGGCGAGGTATACTCAGCTCGAAATACCAAATGTGTATAATCCAAGTCTATATATATAGCATACGACTTCTTGTCTCAAAGAGTAGGAGATAGAGTAGATAGACTTTTGAGTGACAAATAAGTTCAAGTCTTCACATACCTTTTTATCGAGAAGTTCCACCGGTTCCTTGAGTAGTTCTTCTACTTGTATGATGAATCGCCATGAAGTCCTTGAGCTCAACTACACTTTCTATATTAGTCCGAGACTTAGCTAATAGACTAGAAATCAAGACTTATAGTTTTGATCACTAACATTGATAAATATGCTTGAGATAGCAACGCATGCGAGTTCGACCGAGCAATGATCTAATAGACACGAATAATGCAACATCTCTTCTCATGCCTCTCCACCAAAACTATCGTATCAAACATGCTACATCTGAGTACTGTCGGGGTGAAGTGTAAGCACATATTCATGTGCTATGGCTAACATTTCCTTACGTAATGATTCGTCATCTGGCACACAAATCCTCCCCTTTAATTATATCGCTTCATTTGGTACTTGCATCCAACTTCCTGGTGCATCACCTGTACCCAACCTCCCTCTTACATCTTGTACTTGTGTAAGGGTTATTCAACAATTAAGGAATCCCTCTACAAGGTCTCACGTTTTGTACTTGTGTAAGGGTTATTCACAATTACGGATATCCTAGCCCGTTACTAGCAATAGATCAATCAAGGGATAAATTTAGTATGCCTCCTAAATCAATAAATCCATCATAAATATTCATCATAGTAGAAACAAACGATAATCATAAAAAGAAATCAAAATAGATTCATATATTAAATCAACTCATTTTTAGAACTTTCCTCAATCAAATAGGAGTTTAGATACTCATGGATTTAGTGAAATCCATGAGATACATAAGATATAATCAAAGAGAAATAGATTAGGTGATGGAAAAACCCAAAACCCTAGATTTCGGTCCTTGTCTTCTTGTCTCCACTTTGGTATATCTTGATAAAATCTATGTCCGGAACTCTCTTCAAAAGTATATGGAAGTCTCCTATATTTTCCTAAGAATATTAGGGATTGGGAATACTCAGGAACTAAGAAATAAAATTTTGGCAAGCATTTTCGTCACTTCCTGGAGGTAGGGATCCGTCCTACCCTATTTCTCGGCGTAGGTAGGGATTAGTCCCTACTTGATCCCGAACTGTTTTACCTATAAATTTTGCATACGAACTCGGAATGAACTCATTCTTTTTGCGTAATTTTCGTATCTTCATTCTCTACAATATAGGGTTGAATACTCCATAATTTGGTGAAGTTCCTACTGGTACTTAGTCCACGTTCAAATTTTTTTCAGCATTCTTTTCGCTTCTTTTGAATGATTCTACCTAAATAAAACAAACAAAAGAAAACAAGAGTAAGACAAGGTATATTGAAAGAAATATATCAAATACAAGGATGGAATTGATAACAAAAATATAGTAAACTCTCATTTACTTGTTCAGATAGTTTAAACTCTCATTTACTTGTTTAAATATTTACCATGAAAATAATCTCTTAGAATTGCAGTGGCTATGCGGCTAGGGATACTAGGAACTATATGAGTGACATCAACAAAACGCTACATCTTATTATCATTTTTCTTCAAGAAACCAAAATAAATTTGATAAAATTGTTTGATTCATCAAACCTTTAGGTTTCCCAAACTCTTTTTATGTGTCTTCAGTTGGTAGATCTAGGAGGGTATCTGTTTATTATGGAAATATGGTTTTGAGCTGGATGTTATTTCTCATGACAAAAATATGATTAATTTCCTTGTGCTTAGTGATCCTTCTAAACCTCACTGGATCCTATCTTGTGTTATGGTTCACCATATCCACATGAGAAAACTTCTCAATGGGAGTTTATTCAAAATATCTATGATCAGTTTGATATTAATACTCATTGGGTATTAATAGGGGACCTTAATATAACTTTACTTGCTGAAAAAAGATCTAATAACAACGATAGTACCTTATATAACTCTAGGTTGGTTCAATGGATAGAGGATGCTGGTTTGAGTGACTTAGAGTTCTCTGGAAATCCATTTACATGGACTAGTAGTAAACATGGTACTAATAGAATAAGAACTGGGTTGGATAGAGCATTAATAAATGCTGACGGGCTTTTGTATTTCCCAGATTCTTCTATTAAGCATTTACCCTTTCTTGGTTCTGACCATTGCCATATTTTTCTTGACTTTCCACCTAATGAATGTTTGTAACTCTCGTAACTGGATTTTTTTCAATGTTGATTTAGAGAAAGCTCATGTAAGGAGAAAATTTAAAATGCTTGGTCAAATCAATTCATGGTTCAGCTGGTTTTTTTCTTGATAAAAAGTTGAGTGAAACTAGATTCACTCTCTCCAAATGTAACAAGGAGTTGTTTGGGAATATCCAACATAACATCAAGAACCTTCAACAAGAACTGTCGACATTACAACTGTTAGAGCATTTCTCGGTCGAACTCTCAAGTGTTGCTATCTCAAGCTTGTTGTTAAATTTAGCTGTCAAAACTATATCTTGATTTCTAGTCTACAATTAGTTAAGTCTCGGATTAGTATAGAAGTATATAGTTGATAATCATACATCACTACGTTCTACCATTTGAAGTGGAAGATCAACCGAAGATTTTGGAGAACTTTTTCAACAAAAGATAAGTGAAGACTGAACCACCTATTTCTCAAGTTATATTCATCCTTCTATCTATGAGACGTTGTCGCATAACTAATTAGACTATCATGAGCATATCAAGAATTTTGAGTCAAGTTTATCTTGGTAATTAGTTCTCGAAATATATATGACTAAGCTTAATGAAAATTTGTTCATACTTGATGAATTTCGGTTAAGAACAATTTATTGTTCATAATATAAATTGTGATTCAAGATTATCATTTAAAAATAGTATGGAACTATGATATATGTCATTCATGTTATTTGGGAATGTTTCGAATTTATTTAGAAAGAAATATAGAACTACTGAATATCTGGATACAGGACAGTATGCATACCAGTTTCACAAATTAGGAAAATTATTATAGGTCTGGAGCCGCAGCACATGTACCCAGTACATATACCGGAGTAGGTATATGTTGACGGTGACTTAGTGATACACATACCCGGTATCTATACCATAAAAATTATGTGAACTCGTGAACCTGGAATGGTACGCATACCTAGTATGCATACCGAAAAAGAACCGTTGGTTTTGAAACTGGTGTGGTATCCATACCCGGTACGCAAACCGGAAAAGTTCTGTATGTTCCGGAACTTTATATTTGTATTAAGGGTATATATACCCGGTACATGTACCATGACAAATATAGTTACGAACAAGGTTGAGTACACGTACTTGCCCTGTCGGATATTTTTAGATGCACATAATTTTATTTATGTGAGATAATTAGTGAAAACGCCGGGGTACCAAAATACACCACCAACTTTTTCTTAGGAAATCTGTATGGACAAACTCAACACAACTACGAGAGTAAAAACTCAATAAAGGAAAGTGACTAGAGTTACATCTCTCTCTATCTCTCTTGTTGTTAGAACGTTTACAGGATTAAATCCGTGAACCTAACTACAAAGAAAGTTATTGGGAGGTACCAAATATCAATGTACAAGAATCAATCAAGCCTTATCCAAATAACGGGGTTGGACCTAGATACTATGATTGATCAATGCACAACCTGTGATATTTCAGTTGTAAAGATACACAATATAATGCGGAAAAATAAATAACACATACGCAGAAGTTTTGTTAACGAGGAAACCGCAAACGCAGAAAATCCCCGGGACCTAGTCCATATTGAACACCAAACTGTATTAAGCCGCTACAGACACTAGATTAATACCAATTAACTTCAGTCGGGAATATAGTTGATCCTGAACTCAGTCTCCCACTGATTCAGGTATAGTTGCGCTCCTTACGCCTCTTCAATCCCAGCATGACTCTGCGCAATTGATTCCCTTAGACGGTCTCACACCAACTAAGAGTTGATTCAACTCAATTGAAGAATTTAAACCAAATCTGCCTCCCATAGATTAAACCTATTTATTGATTTACTGATTCATGATTTAAACGAATGATCAGATCAAACGATAGATCCAGGTGATGGAAATCGATAGCAACTTAGACAAAAGTCTGGTTATCCTCAAAATCCGGGCTTATGCAACCCGAAGTGCATCCTAGATTATTATTCACCTCACAAGTATAACACTTGCGGAATCAACAAAGTATGAGACGAAGAGACTTTGTCGATTACTATCTATCATGATTGGTGGATCAAGGCTCCACAAACAATCAAGATCAGGATACTCAAGTTATCAAGATAAAAGGATTTATGGAGAGGCAGACCAAAAAGTAGTGTCAGGATTCAAAGATCCCAGTTGCCAAGAGTTCCCCTTATATAGACTTCAAAGCCTAGGTTGCTTTAGGTTTAAGCTAAGATAGCTTTGGAACCAAGCAATCAATATTCACCGTTAGATGAAATTTTTGGATATTACTCACATACACAAGATATACACTATGGTTAGGTAAACCGTAACCGAACCGTGTGCAAAGACTATGTTCAATATGGTTAGTTGAAACTAGCCTATTTGAACTTAAAATTTTAACACTCATTTTCATGTTCACAAGACATTAATATTGAGTCACAATTATGTGATCAAATGAGACTAGTTTTAATTAGATAATTGATCAAACACAAATTACTTCAAGGAAATAATTTAATCGCAATTGAATTACAATCGACATAGTTTGTAAATGTAGAAAGTACAAGTACTTGAACTTTTCATGAATCGGCTGAGTCATAGTACGTGGACCGATTTGCAAACTTACATGCAATGACCGAGTTCCGAAGTCAAAAAAACTACTCAGTTCATAAACCAGTTTGCACGCTTATGTAATTACCGAGTTCCGGACTCTTACAAAACATTTTAGTTCACGTACCGGTTTGCAAACTTTGGACCTTTACTGGTTCCGGAGTTCACAGAATGTTCAGTTTACGTACCGGTTTGGATACTAAACTAGTTCTAAAACATAGAACTGTTTTGGCTCGCACACCGGTTTTGATTATTTTAATCCGGTTCCCTTACCACAGTTCCCTAATGGTTTGTATACGAATATAAGTACCTATCCGGATCACGAAACAAACAGATTTTCACGTGATGTACATACGAGTATGTATATCACAGAAATTCAGAAAGTCGATATATAGCTACTCCGTTAGTGTACGAATACATGTAATACGGCTTCATACAAATTCTGAATATAGTAGCTCTACATTTCTCTGAATCGATTCTAAATATTCCAGAATAAAATCAATGACACATATCATTGTTCCAGGATATTTTCACAACTCCACTATCATAGACCGAGACTTGACTAATTGTAGACTAGAAATCAATATATAGTTTTGACACATAAATTTGACAACAAGCTTGATATAGCAACACTTGTGAGTTCAACCGAGCAATGCTCTAACAATTAGAATTTGAATAAATCTCTAAGATCATTATATAGACATGATTGATCACATTATAACCTATGGTTTTGACTCAAACTTAAGGTCTTAAGTTTTTATGAAAATTATTAAGCTTATAGTTCAATCATCTAGTTTCGGCTAACTATTTATGAACAATATCTTTATACACGGTTCGGTTACAGTTCATCCTAAACAGAGTGTATATCTTGATATGTCATTCACATTTCAAAGATTCATCTAACGATGAATATTGTTTTCTTGGTTCCAAAGCTATATCTTAGCTTAAACCTAAAGCAACATATACTTTGAAAGTCTATAAGGGGAACCTCAAGCAACTGGGATCTTTGAATCCCGACACTATATTTGTGTGTCCTAGTTGTAAACTAGAGTCATCCTTTTCCCAAAACCCTTTTAGGGTTTAGCGACTAAAAAGATTTTATAGGGATTTGTGAAACCAGGTCCAACTATCTTTTTATCTTGATAGTTCGTGTATCCTGATCTTGTTTGATTGTTGAGCTACTCAATCAAACAAGATAAATAGAAATCACAAAGTTCTATTCGTTTCAGACTGTGTGATTCTACAGGTTTAGTACTTGTGAGGTGAATATAATCTAGGCTGCTCTTCGAGAAGCATAAGACCGGATTTTGAGGTTAGCTAGACTTTGTCTATTTCTATCGATTTCCAGTCTCACCTTGATTTACGATCAGAAAGGAAATCACCATATAGGCTTATCTGTGGGAGAAAGATTGGTTTAAAGTCTTCAAATGAGTTGAAGCAACTCTTAGGTTGTAAAGGACGTCAGCTAAGGTAATCAATTGCGCCGAGTCCTGCTGGTATTCAAAAGGTGTAAGGAACGCGACTGTAACTGAATTGTTGTGAGGTTTTAATTCGATCTCAACTACATTCCAGTCTTAAGTTAATTGGTACTAGGCTAGTGTTTTTAGCGGCTTAATATAGTTTGGTATTCAAATCTGAACTAGATCCCGGGGGTTTTCTGCATTTGCGGTTTCCTCGTTAACAAAATTTATGGTGTATGTGTTATTTCTTTTTTTGCATTATATTGTTTATCTTTATAATTGAAATATCACAACTTGTACATAAATCAATCAAAATATATAATCAATCCTTGTTTGTTGGGTACAACTTGATTGATTCTTGGATATTGATCTTTGGAATCATCCAAGTACTCTTACACGTAAATCAGGTTCACGTACTTGTCTCTGTGAACTTTCTGATTGTGGGAGAAATAAATATAACTCTAAATATTATTCCTTGATTGAGATTCATTAAGTTAAACTCTCGGAATTGTATTTAAGTTTGTCCATACAGGTTTCCTAAGAAAAAGTTGGTGGTGTATTTTGGTACCCCCGCATTTTCAACAACAACCAAACTTAATGGCAGACAACACATAGAAGGTGCTAGAAGTAGAGAAGCAAATAGAAGAATTACATAACAGAGAAGAGGAGTTCTACAGGAAGAAATCAAGAGATTTTATGTTCACATAAGTTGATTAGAATACTAAGCATTATTGCTAGAGCACTGCTCGGTCGAACTCGCATGCGTTGCTATCTCAAGCATGTTTGTAAAATTTAGTTGTCAAAACTATATGTATTGATTTCTAGACTACTTATAGCTAAGTCTCGGTTTAGGACAGATTAGTGTAGTTGAGCTCCAGACTCCATGGAGATCACCTTACGAAGACGAAGAACTACTCAAGGAACCAGTGGAATTTCATCCGACTAAAAGGTATGTGGAGACTTGAACTTATCTATCACACAAAATTCTACCTCTCTATCTCCTACTCTTGAGACAAAGTCGTATAAGTATGATAGTTTTCATACATACACATTTGCTATTTCGAGCCGAGTTTACTCGCCTATCTTTTTCTCGAAATATGTGTTGGTAAGCTTTCGCTTTAACCACTTTTCATCTTTATTTGTGAAGAAAGTCATGATTACGTTTCAATCTTGAAAATAGCTTTGATGACGATAGTTGTGAATAACGACTGCTATAATATTATAAAAGAATGTTTCAATGATTGAAATGTAGATTTGAGACTATGTAACCAACTATGGATATAAGCATATATAGTGTGTTCGCACATTAGTGTATAAATCCATGTGCCGAAAACCAATTGTGTGCACTTGTGCATGCGACATTGGTAAAGGAGGCAGGTTGGGTACGCATACCCGTACGCGTACTGGCGGAAGTTTTCTAACCGAAAATTTCTGCTGGAGTTTGTAGTTTACAAACCGGAAAACCAGTCACCTTAGGTACGCGTACCCGTACGTGTACCCACGGAAGTTTTCGAGCCGAAAATTTCTGCTGAGTTTTCAAACTCAAATCCGGTAGCTAAGGTACACGTACCCGTACGCGTACCCAAGCTGGTTATTTCTAAAATTGGTAGTTCATGAACTTAAAACAATAAATCAATAAGGAAAACAATCTTTGCAAACCATGGCTATATTGTTCATGAATTGATTCAAGTGAATCAAACCGATTTTGTTTCAATTGTCTCTATGTATAAAGACCTAAACAGTTGAACAACTATTCAACTAGTTCTTTTGAAGTCATTTGAACTAGTTGTAAAGAAGATGAATATGGTTGATATGAAAGTACTCATGTGGCTAACCTCGGTAACTATTTGTGAAACAACCAAGTGTACACCTTTAAATGAAAAACATTTCATTTGTGTATGACAAGCTAAGTTTCGATCTAACGGTTGAAAGATATTAGCTTGGAGAAATCATGTTTTTCATCTAACGGTGAATATTGAATGCTTTGTTACCAAGGTAACTTAGATTGCAAACCCTAATTTGAAAACTATATAAATGAGACATCTAGCAACTGAAAAAACTAATCCCCACACCTCCTATGTGATACTAGCTAGTTGGTTTTGCTAGAGTCGGTTCTCCTTTAACCTTAGGTTTCTTCCTGAGACCCTATAGGTTAACGACTGAAAGACTTCATTGGGATTGTGAATCCAAACGAAACTACTTGTCTTGTAGTTGAGTGATCTGATCTTGCCATTTTCTATCATACGAGTTCAATTGAATAATTGGCTTGAGATTTATCTGTGATAGGGCAAGATCAAGAACATCTTCGTCTCATCGTTTGTGATTCCGCAACATTTTGTTTTGCTACCATACGATTAAGATTGTTGTGAGGTGATTGATAAATCTAGGATGTTCTTCGGGAATATAAGTCTGGATTATCAATTGGTTCCTGTTCACCTTGATTTATCAAAAGACGGAACAAAAATTCTTAGGTCTATCTGTGGGAGACAGATTTACCTATCGTAGACTTTTTTGAGTGATACAGATTTGTTTATTAAAGTCTTCGACTTTGGGTCGTAGCAAATCTTGGTTGTGGGTGAGATCAGCTGTTAAGTGCATATTTTGAATATATTTAGTGTCGAATCCATGCTAGTAATTGGTTGTAGATGATGAACGGAGTTGCGGTGTCGATGGAGAAGAGATATCTGTTGTGCCTGAGATGAACTCTAGGGAGGAGTTCGCTGGTACAGTAGTGACGAGCTATTGACAGACAGATAAGTGAGATCGAAATAAATATGAAGTAATGGTCGCTGCTGAGATCAATGATAATGATGAGTTGGACAGTAAAAAGACAATGGAGTTGAGCCTTGGTTCTTGCGAGAGATGGTCTGAGCTTTGTTGCTGCTTGCATTTGTCGTAGTAGTGATGAAGCTAGATGCTGGGAGAGATGGCAGTGATGCAGCAATGGTGGTTTGGAATGGAAGATGGTGATAATTGGAGCTAATGGCATAGATAGAAGTCGAGCAGAGTATCGAGAAGGTTTAACGGTGATTGATCGAAATAATGAAGTTGTTGGTTGCTGCTCTATCCATTCATGGCAGTAGATGATAACTGCTGGTGATTCTAATGGTTGTGATGTTTAGGAGTTGAGCGAGCAGAACATGGATTTGGTTTGATTGCCGATGAGAAAAATAAGGAGCTGAGATGGGTATCACAATGATGGAGAAGCATATGGTTTTCTCGGAGGGCCTGGTATACGTGAGTTACGGCCAAAAGGAAGAAAAATCAGAAGAATGGAAAACTCTCGGCAACCAGAGTGGCTGTGATTGTATTGGAAGAAAATATTAAAACTCAGGGAAATTTATTTCTCACGGAGGGAGAAGTATCCGAGGAAGTTTGGTCGAGAAACTAAAAATCCCGTAACTTTTAAAACTCACGGAGGCATGAGTATCCGTGAATCTGACGGGAGAATCAAAATCCAGGGAAAATAATTTCTCACGTGAGGAGAAGTGGTCGTGAGAAGCTGATAGAGGTTATTGAAAATTTGCAGTGTCAGTTCCACGGAACTGACAAGCAAACAAGGTTAAGTAACGGTTTTTGGGCTGGACTTCTACTATCTCCGTAGCCCATTAGATAACTAGATGAGTTCTTTCATGCGACCAGACTTGGACGTGTGATGTTTCTGGTGCGTTTTTGGCAAGTTGCCATATGATTTTGACCGGGATTTGGCGCACGGGCACATCCACAATTTGGATACCTATATAAGAGATATTTCTATCTTTTTAATCTTTTAATCCAGTTTTGGGAGAGAAAACTCAAGAGAAGAAAAGTTAGGGTTTGGAGCTATTTCCATCACCGTAACTATTTCTTTACCATTTTATCATATGAAGCTCATGGGTTTTGTTAGTACCATAAGTAGCTAAACTTCTTAGTGATTGGGGATGAATTCTAAGTTCTAGACATGATTTGGGTTATTATATAAATCTATTTTGAAGTTCTTCACATGATTATTGATTTTTTATACTAATTAGAATTTTTATGATTGATTGATAGATTATTTAGGTGGCCAACTGAATTAATTTGTTGATTCAATCGAATGCTAGTATTGAGTTAGGAGATAAGTAACAGTCGAACAATTCATACAAAAGTAGAGAACACAAGGCCTTGCAGAGGGATTCTGTGTAGCGATTATGTGTATAAACAACACTAGAAAGTGAACCTTAAGCTAAGAGTTTAACTACTAGGATCAATCAATAATTCACAAAATATAAATCAGTCGGAGAAATTACACCTTGAGTGAGCTACTACTAGGTGGTTTAGTCGAATATAATCTGGTATTGGAGAGCTTCCGTACTCAGTGATTTAAGGAATTTAGGGAATAGCACTGAGCTAGCTGTTATTCCACAGTTGGTAATAATCTGTGATGAATTGTATTAATGGATGAATATAAAAACTTGACGGTTTAGTAACGAAGAAGGATTCCTGATCATATTTCTCTTCCTTGCTTGCAATCTTAATTACCTTTCATTGCTTTATTATTTATTAGCTTTAAAGTCTAAAAAAATCCCCAATTGTGACACTTTCGACAACTAAAACTCCCTGCTCTTTGTGAGAACGAACCTTATTTACTGCGATATTATTCATTAGTAAAGTAGAATATAAATGAATTAATTTGAGTACCTACGAAATGCATCAAATTTTGGCGCCGCTGCCGGGGAGTAAACGGTAGCTTTAGTTGTTATTTCTTTTTATTTTTGTTATGTTTTTAATTTTCTTTTAGTTTTTAATTTTGTTCTTTAGATTTTTGTTTTAGGTACTTGATCTCTGGCATCGAATGATTGGAATTACCCGAGGTGTGGAATTCAAACTCGCAAGGGAACAGTACTACAAGCACGCCCACAGTTGCAACCAGAACCTTCTACGGAAGATATGGTTAATACCGACGACGAGATAGATCCTCCACCACCTCCACCTCCGGAGAGGAAGTTAGGAGAGTTTACATCTCCATGCTAAGATTCAAAACCACTGTGCATTACAATCACTAACCCAGTAGAGCTGAAGTCGAATCTGCTTCACCATTTACCGAAGTTCAAGGGACATCTTGGTGAAGATCTGAACCGTCATCTTCAAGTATTTCAGCACAAGATGACAAGTCTTAGGCAAGGTACCGAAGACAGAGATATGGCTATGGTACAAGCCTTTCCTTTTTCATTAATATATTTAGCAGAAGAATAGTTGTATTACCTTCCTACAGGGAGTATTACAACATGGACTGAGATGAAAAATATATTTCTACAGAAGTATTTTCCTTCTTCTAAGGCGGCCTCCGTTCGTAAAGAGATTAGTAGCATTTTACAAATTACTAGGTAGTCTCTACACGAATATTGGGAGAGATACAAGAGGTTGGTGGGTAGTTTCCCACACCATAGTATATACCCAACACTCATCATTCAATACTTCTATGAATGATTACTTCCAGAGTATAGGAGTTTGATTGATGAAGCCGCTGGCGGTTCACTTACTGAGAAAACAATCTCGCAGGCAACCAGTTTGATTGAGAGTATGGCTTCCAATGCTCAACAATTATACACCAGAAACAACTCTAATGTCAAAAGAGTTATAGAGATGGGAGAATCTTCACAATCAGAATAACGGATGAACAACATAGAGAAGGTAGTACAACGAATTGCAGCAGTAATCATTCCTAGTTATGAAGAAGAGTCTGAACAGGTGAATGTTGTGTTCCCTAATCAGAGGCCAAGATATTATCCCTATTCTAATACTTATAATCCATGTTGGAAGGATCACCCAAATTTCAGCTATGAAAATCAGCAAGCTGCAGCTCCTAATCTTTATGGGCGACAGAGTGGTTTTCAACAACCACAGTTCTGACCACAACCTCCACCTCAGCCTCAACAACAGACTCAAAATTCTAGTTTAGAGGAGATGATGAAGATTATGATGCATAAGCAAGATACAAATGCTCAAGAACAGAAAGCAAACTCTCAGCGTCAAGATGCAATTCTATATAAACAAGATATGGCTATAAAGGACTTGCAACTTCAAATGGGACAGTTGGCTACAGACATGAATCAACTGAAAGCACATACTTCGACAAAGTTTCCATCACAAACGTTTGTGAATCCTAGAGAGAATGTCAATGCAGTGCTTTTGAGGAGTGGGAAGCAAACAGAATAGCCAAAACAATAAGAAAAGGTTAGTCCCGACATAGAAAATGAATTATAGGTGGAAACCGTTCCAAAGGAAAATCCAACCTCAACTGGCCAACCTAAGGACACAGTTCCTACTTTTACCACACCACCTCCTTTTCCTAGTCGTTTTGCCAAGTCAAAGAAGCAAGCTCTGGACAAGGAGATTATGAATATTTTCGGCAAGGTGCATATCAACATTCCATTTATTGAGGCCATCAGAACGGTACCCAGGTATGCCAAAGTTCTGAAGGATTTGTGTACAAGGAAGGAGAGGTTGATTGCTAACGAGATCACTCAGGTGGGAGAAAGTGCTTCAGCTATGTTGCTAAAGAAGATGCCTGCAAAGTGTAAAGATCCTTGTGGTTTTACAGTGCCAATTACTATTGGTGACAAACGTTTCGAGCGTGCTTTGCTTGATTTGTGAGCTTCCATAAGCATGATGTCATCCGATGTTTATGATTCTTTGAATCTGGTACCTTTAAAGGAGACAAGGATTATCATTCAATTAGCTAATAAGTCTAACATATATCCTAAGGGACTCGTGGAAGACGTGTTGGAGAAAGTGAATGAACTAATCTTTCCGGTTGATTTCTTTGTTGTGGATATGCAGAATGGGGACAATTGTTCATCTACTTCATTACTTCTTGGGAGACCATTTATAAAGACTGCTAAGACGAAGATTGATTGTCATACTGGGACACTCACTATGGAGTTTTACAAAGAGGTTATACGCTTCAATATTTTTGAAGCTATGCGTTATCCAGGTGACATCCATTTCGCATTTTCTGTTGATGTTATTGGTTCGTTAGCACAACAAATGTTTGATTTGAATAGAGAAGATGAACTTGAATCTTTGCTACAAAATAACATTGATTTGGGCGTCCATGGCATGCCTAACTTGGACGTTGATATTCTCAAGGAGTTTTTTGAGACATGTGGTGCTTTAACAACATCACAAGAAGTTAGAACAGGTAATATTTCATATATATCTTTACCTATAACTGATGAAGTTCCTTTACCTTCTGTTATGCAGGCACCTAAATTAGAGCTGAAACCTCTACCTGATCACTTAAAGTACGCTTACTTGGGCGATGGAAAAGAGCTTCCAGTAATTATTGCAAAGAATCTCACAGATGTACGAGAAGAACGCCTTCTTCGGGTTCTGAAAGAGCACAAACCGACTATTGGTTGGAAAATTGTTGACATAAAAGGCATTAGTCCAGCCATGTGCATACATAGAATCCTTATGGAAGATGATATCAAGCCAGTAAGTGATGCTCAGTGTAGGCTTAACCCCCCAATGATGGAGGTCGTGAAGAAAGAGATCCTCAAATTACAAAGTGTTGGGGTGATTTACCCAATTTCTGATAGCAAATGGGTTAGTCCAGTGCAAGTGGTGCCGAAATCAGGTGTCACTGTTGTTAGAAATCAAGATGATGAACTTGTTCCTACAAGAGTTCAAACAAGATGGAGAGTGTGCACAGATTACAGAAATCTCAATTCGGATACCCGCAAGGAACACTTTCCTTTGCCTTTCATTGATCAGATGTTAGAGAGGTTAGCGGGACATTCTCATTATTGCTTTTTGGATGGTTATTTGGGCTACAATCAAATTTTTATTGCACCGGAGGATCAAGAGAAGACTACGTTTACTTGTCCTTTCGGTACATTTGCATATAGAAGAATGTCATTTGGTCTTTGCAATGCGCCTGCCACTTTTCAGAGATGTATCGTTAGTATATTTTCTGATTACGTGGAAAACATCATTGAGATATTTATGGACGACTTTAGTGTTTATGGCGATTCATTTGATATTTGTTTAAATAATCTTGAACTTGGGCTTAAAAGATGCGTAGACACTAATTTGGTTTTAAACTGGGAGAAATGTCATTTTATGGTAAACCATGGAATTGTACTTGGTCACATCGTGTCCTCTCAAGGGATCGAAGTAGAAAAAGAAAAGATAAACTTGATTAGGAACTTACAATACCCCACTTCAGTGAGGGAAATTCGCTCGTTTCTTGGTCATGCAGGTTTTTATAGGATGTTTATCAAAGATTTCTCCAAAATCTCAATGCCGATGTGCAAATTGTTGCAAAAGGAAGTTGTCTTTAACTTAGACCAAGAGTGCAAGGATGCCTTGAAAAAATTGTTGACTACTGCACCAATTATTAAGTCACCTGACTGGATTTTGTCGTTCGAGTTAATGTGTGATGCAAGTGATTATGCAGTCGGAGCTGTATTGGGTCAGAAAGTAGACAAGAGGTCACATGTGATTTATTATGCATCAAGGACACTAAACGATGCTCAAATCAACTATTATACTACTGAGAAAGAGTTGTTGGCTATAGTATTTGCATTAGAGAAATTTAGAGCTTATTTGGTGGGGTACCAATGTGATTGTATATTTTGATCATGCAGCACTATGGTACCTATTGAAAAAGAAGGAGGCTAATCCAAGACTCATACGTTGGATTCTTTTGGTACAATAATTCAATATGGAAATCAGGGATAAGAAAGGTGTTTAGAATACAGTTGATGATCATCTTAGTAGACTTGTTGTCTCCGAAGAAGAACTTCCCTTACAGGATCGTTTTCCAGACGAACAACTTTTCTCGATTGACGAATCAACACCTTGGTATGATGATATAGTGAACTATTTGGTTACAAGGCAAGTACCTAATACGATATCTAATTTTCAAAAGCTATCCAAGCAGTATGTGTGGGATGAGCCCTACTTGTGGAAATATGGTGCTGATCAAATTATCCGCAAGTGCGTACTGGTGTGATTATGGGGAGCACACAGAACTCTTGCAAGTATACAAGGCCAAGTTTTATAGTATAGGGATGAGTAGGGGTTTGTCCACAGGGAGTTGGATCATACAAGAAGTTATCCTAAGCTATCAATGAGTGCAAAGCACTATAGCAGTGAGCAAGGCAAGGTAACAGTGGTGGTGAAATAAAGGCAGCAGCCTAAGGCAAAGGTATTGAGCAATCAGTGACAGAAAAGGAGAAAGATGCAGAACTGTGTGAAGTTACTAAGGAAATTGAATCCACCTTGTGCCCTAGTAAAGCAATGCAATCTAGGTTGAGTCGGAAATCCTATGCATACATCTAGAATGGGAGGAAAATCAGCTTGCTCACTGATATGCCCCTAGCATTGACTGTCTTTTGACAGCACAATCAATCACAGGCATGCCAGAGCACTGAGTACTTCCCATTGCTCAAGAAAAACAGGCATCAATAAAACTATCCTAACCATGCATCATCTAACAGTGCACTAGGCTTCATCAGAGCCTTAGTTGAAGTGAATTAGCTCATGCTAGACATGAGTACAACAACAGCATTCATCAAATAAGCTAAATTAAGATACAACATACACACAAATTGCACACAATCAACTGTAGCTAAAAAGGAATTTGGATAATGAAAATTGGTTGCAAATATTGTTCACTGGCTAGCCCAGAGATGACTCAATGTTGTTACAGTTCTTCAATTTATACCCAAAAGAAAAATTAGGGTTACACAAAAAGTAGCAGTAGACAATTTTTTTGGGTTACTCAACTTACCCATGCCCTGAATTTGTCTCCTCTGTCGAACCCATCTCTCTTCTGCTATTGTCTGCTCGATCAACTCCTCGATTTGGGTCTCCTCTTCAACTGTGATGAAACCCTAGTTTCATCTCTCTCTTGATTGTAGCACCTAGGGTGTGTGGGTGCTAAGAACGAGAAAGAGAGGCAACTAGGGAATGGGTTTATGGGGTTTTTGGTGATGGACAGGGTATGGAGATGGTGGCGCAGAGGGTGATGGGTGAAGAGATGGAGTTGCAGAGCTCTGCAATGGTCGGGGAGAACGATAGTTTTGGGGAAAGGAAGTGTTTGGCTGAAGGTGAAGATATTTGATGTTTAGGTGTTGGTCAGGTGCAGCGGGGTTTGATGATCTGCGACAAGGAGCGATGGATGGGAAGATGGTAGGTGGATCCAACGGCGATACGGAGGTAAGCGTGGAGCGACCGTCGGATGAAGGGATGTAGCAAAACGGACGACCCAAGATGGAGATGGGCGTTGCGATGTAAATCGGGGGCTTCGGAGTTTGATGTGCGATGATGGAGCGACCGTAGGATGCTGAGATGCTTCGATCTGACGGCTGAAATCCGAGACGGGCTTGGATAGTGGAAATGTGTTTGGGTGAGGGTTTTGGGCCTTGGGTATGCCAAGCCCACTTCTTTAAGAACAATTCTTCCTCTTCAAGCCCACTTCTCGTTGATCCGGCTCTTGCAAACATCATTCTTCCCTTCCTCCTAGCGAGAGTCTTTGCCGTTTCTTTGCTCTTTTCGCTCCGTGAGATAACCAGACTTTATTTAGTACCTAAAAATGCAAAATTAATTAAGAAAAGTATTTATTCTTGAAAACAACGAGAACACAGAATATGGGATAAAATGTAGAATTAATGCACAAAAGATGAGTTAAATGCCAATAAAAATATATAGAAATATGCACTTTTTAGCACTCATCAAATACCCCCAAACCTGAATTTTACTTGTCCTCAAGTAAAACAAAATTAAGGAAATCCTACCTATACCACTGTCGCTGGTCTCTCGAATGCATTTAGCGTATGCACTAAGCCTTTTAAACCACTAAGTGTCCCTAGTGGACGAGTTGAAGTCTCGTGAAGGTTTGCTTAGAACGTACCTACAAAGTTCTAGGTCAAAATATAAGCTCAGATTCCATCAAATGTGACATGCGCAAGTCAGTAGAAGCTCACAGCAAAATGGAGATGTCAATCTAGCTATCAAGGCACAATCCTAGCACTGATAACAAAAAAAAAGACATGTGATAAGAGTGTAAAGTGTATCTACACATGTGTAAAGAAAGATCTGAAGTTATGACTACTAATCACCAAGAGATAGTTTCTCAGGCTAAGAACCAAGGTCGAAATCTAGCTAGCTGTCCGGACTTTACGATAATTGTGAATGAGTTGGAGGTATTTCACAATTACTCGCGTTGTACATCAATGGCATACACCCTCCTTGCTTATTACAAAGAAACAACAAAATGACTATTTACATGACTCTTATTTACATTGACTACTCTCTTTTATTTTTGGAACAAGAGAGAATGGAATTGATAAATACTTGATTTTTTTTTTTTTCTGATATTTTTTTTTTTTTTTTCTGAATATATACATCGTTTTTTTTTTTTTTTATTTTTTTTTTTTTTTTTATTTTTTTTTTTTTTGGAAAGGAAACACTTTTGATACATATACAAAAGGAAACAAAAGATTACATGACACTTTGCAAGAGGTAGCCCTTTTTGATGCACCCAGTTAAATTTGATGGTTGTCTTTCTTAATGTAACCTCCACCTTCTATCCCAACCAACCAAAGAACAAGCTAGTCAAGTTTCGTTCAGTATTCTAAAGTGATTGGCAATCGTGACTTCCTATCAAACACCTTGAAGATCGAGGCCATACATGTATTGGTAGATCGTGCGCGTGCAAATTTCTTATCACTATGTGAATTGTGCTAGAATCAGGGTGCCTAAATATCTAGACTAAGACTCCTAAAAATTACATATTTGCACAAGAGTCAACATTTCAAGGTAAATGAGCTCCATTTTTATAATTTTTTAATTTTTTTGATTTTTTATTTTGATTTTTCAATTTTTTTTTTATTTTTTTATTTTTTTATTTTTTCAAAAAGACGGAGTTTTGTTTTCAATTATGGCATATTATCGTGGTATCTACTCTATACCCCCAAACCTAAACTAAACATTGTCCTCAATGTTTCAAAATATGGAAAGAATTATAAAACAATATATGAAGAGGAACATGCTGAGTAGAGTAAAAGGAGAGAGAATACCCGATTGTACGGCGAAAGCTCGATTAAAACTCCGTTATTCAAGGCAAAAATCCATCATATTAGGAGTCACAATGGATGAGCACAAAATATATACAAAAGGAAATTTAACTAACACATTATCTACAAGAAAATTTGGTTTTTAATGGGATTGGACTTTTTGGGAAAAATTTGGTTTTGTCGGGAGACATTTGGTTTTGATGGGAAAAAAAAAAAATTGGTTTTTAGGGAAACATTTGGAAAACTCTTTGGTTATTTAGGGAAAGAGTGGACCAGTTTAGTCCACATAGACCGGGTCCTCCAGGTTGGTTGTTTCAATGTCGGGTGGGAATGGCTCAAGGAATGGCTTCAATCTCTGCCCATTGACTTTGAAAATGTTCTTGTTGGAGACATCTTCTAGCTCCACAGCTCCATGAGGAAAAACTGTGCGTACTAGGTACGGACCCTTCCATCTGGAACGCAGTTTTCCCGGAAAAAGATGTAACCGGGAGTCATACATCAAAACTTTCTGACCAGGAGTGAAGGATTTGCGCAGAATACGCTTATCATGAAACATCTTCATCTTCTGCTTATATAACTTGGCACTATCATAAGCCTCATTTCTCAATTCTTCCAACTCGTTGAGTTGAAGTTTCCTTTGAATTCCAGCTTCGTCCAGGGAGAAGTTCAGCTCTTTGATTGCCCAGTAGGCACGATGTTCTAATTCCACAGGTAGATGGCACGGATTTCCATACACTAGACGATAGGGGGACATTCCAATTGGTGTCTTATAAGCTGTTCTATAGGCCCACAAAGCATCATTCAATCTCAATGACCAATCTTTCCTAGACGGGTTGACCGTATTCTCCAGAATGTGCTTAATCTCCCTATTAGAAACTTCTACTTGTCCACTAGTCTGAGGGTGGTACGGAGTAGCAACCTTGTGAGTGATGCCATACTTGCGTACTAAAGACTCAAAGTACTTGTTACGAAAATGTGAACCGCCGTCACTGATGATAGCTCTAGGGGTACCAAAATGTGCAAATATGTTTTCCTTTAGAAATGAAAGTACCACCTTGTGGTCATTTGTTCTGGTTGCTATGGCTTCTACCCACTTAGAAACGTAATCAACTGCGACTAGGATGTACAATCTACCGTCAGAAATAGGGAATGGACCCATGAAGTCGATCCCCCAAACATCAAAAATCTCCACAATCAAAATGGGGTTCAATGGCATCATGTTTCTCCTCGAAATGCTTCCTAGCTTTTGACAGCGTTCACAAGCAACACAATAATCATGGCAATCCTTGAACAATGATGGCCAATAGAATCCACACTGCAAGATCTTTGCAGCGGTTTTCTTGGCACTGAAATGGCCTCCACATGCTTGGTCATGACAGAAAGATATCACATCTTTCTGTTCAGTGTTGGGGACACATCTCCTAATGATTTGGTCCGGGCAGTACTTAAACAAATATGGGTCATCCCAAAGGAAATGTTTAACTTCAGCCAAGAACTTATAGCGGTCTTGTCTCGACCAACGTGAGGGCATCCTACCTGCAGCAGGTAGTTAACAATATCAGCAAACCAAGGAAGGTCTGAGATAGACATCAGCTCATCAGGGAATGATTCTCTAATAGCATGACTCATCAATAGACTCAAAGTTAATCTAGACAAATGATCAGCAACCACATTCTCACAACCTTTCTTATCACGGATTTCGAGATCGAATTCCTGTAATAAGAGTATCCATCGAATAAGGCGAGCTTTAGCATCCTTCTTGGAAAGAAGATACTTCAAAGCCGCATGGTCGTGTATATGATGATCTTAGACCTATCAGATAAGATCTAAACTTGTCTAATGCGAAAACGACAAGCAATTCCTTCTCGGTAGTTGTAATTGAGTTGGGCATCATTAAGGGTTTTGCTAGCATAGTATATCACATATGGTAGTCTATCAACGCTGTCCTAAAACAGCACCAACAGCATAATCAGAGGCATCACACATAGTTCAACGGAGTTCCAGTTGGGTGGTCGGACTATAGGAGCGGCGGTGAGAAGGTTTTTAATTCCTCCCATGCTTCACACAAGCATCATCGAAATTGAAGGCAACATCTTTGGCGAGAGACTACACAGAGGTCTGAGATTTTGCTAAATCTTTGATGAATCGCCGGTAAAAACCAGCATGACCTAAAATGATCGATTCCTCACAGAGCGGGTTTGGTAAATGTCGATGAGGTCACTTTAGCTTTATCTACTTCAATTCCTTTTTCCGAGATGATGTGTCCTAGAACTATTCCTGAATTCACCATAAAATGGCATTTTTCCCAATTTAGAACAAGGTTCTTTTCTTACATCTGGACAGCACAGGGTAAGATGTCTTAAACATTTCAAACGAGAACCAACACGAGAAATCATCCATAAGATCTCGAGAAAACTATCTATCATGTCAGAAAAAATGCTCATCATGCAACGCTGAAAAGTAGCAGGTGCATTACACAACCCAAGGGCATACGTCTATAAGCAAAGTCCCAAATGGACACGTGAATGTAGTTTTTTCCTGATCTTCTGGAGCAATGTGAATTTGGTTATAACCGGAAAAGCCATCTAGAAAACAGTAGTGACTGTGTCCAGACACACGTTCTAGCATTTGGTCAATGAAAGGGAGCGGGAAGTGATCCTTCCTTGTTACTGTGTTCAACTTCTGTAGTCGATGCATACTCGCCATCCTGTGGTTGTACGAGTAGGGACTAATTCATTCTTGTCGTTCTGAACTACAGTAATGCCTGACTTCTTAGGCACAACTTGAATGGGACTAACCCATTTGCTATCGGTATTGGGTATATGATACCCGCATCAAGTAGTTTCAGGATTCTCCTTTGACTACATCTCTCATGTTAGGATTAAGTCTCCTTTGCATTTCCCTCGATGGTTTGGCATTCTCTTCAATTAATGTGGTGCATGCAAATGGTGGGACTAATTCCTTTGAGATCTGAGATGGTCCATCCTAAGGCCTCTTTGTGTTCCTTAAGTACTTCTAAAGCTTACTTTCCTGTTCCGTGTCTAAACATGATGAAATAATGACAGGTAAAGTATCAGAAGAACCTAGGAATGCGTACTTCAACGTACTAGGCAATGTTTTCAATTCAAGCTTGGGTGGCTCAACAATGGATGGAATAGCTTGGAATCAGAGAGTAAGGGTGGTTCCACTTCATATTTCCTTTCAGTGACGTCCATTTGAGGTACAGATTCGAGCAGAGATAGGACGTCACTACAGTATGCATCATCATAGGAATCTGAGTTAAAGTTCTCCATACATGCTTGAAAGGGGTCGACGGATAGAATGTTAGTCAACGAATCTTGCATTAATCCTTCAATCATATTAACTTCATGCACATCATCATCATCAAGATTCACAGGTTGTTGACTAATATCGAACACATTCAATTCTACCGTCATGTTGCCAAAAGACAGTTTCAACACTCCATTACGACAATTAATGATCGCGTTGGACGTAGCCAAGAAAGGACGTCCTAAGATGACAGGAATGTGACAGTCTGGGTTTTGTACAGGTTGAGTGTCTAAGACAATGAAGTCTACGGGAAAATAGAATTTGTCAACCTTGATCAAAACGTCTTCGACCACTCCACGAGGAATCTTGACAGATCGGTCTGCCAGTTGTAGAGTGATAGATGTTGGTTTCAACTCCCCAAGACCTAACTGCTCATAAACAGAATATGGCAGTAGGTTAACACTTGCACCTAGGTCTAATAACGCTTTATTGACCGTGTGTTCTCCTATAGTGCAAGAAATTGTTGGACATCCTGGATCCCTAAACTTGGGTGGAGTTTTGTTCAGAATGATGGAACTCACCTGTCAGCTAAGAAAGCACGTTTGTGCACATTGAGCTTGCGCTTTTGAGTACACAAGTCTTTGAGGAATTTGGCATAAGCAGGGATTTGCTATTGCTTCAAGAAAAGGAATGTTGATGTTGACTCTCTTGAACAGATCTAACATCTCATTATAATGGGTACTTTTCTGTTGATAGATCAATCTTTGAGGAAATGGGGCAACAGGAGAATGAGTTGGCAAAGGGACATTCACAGCAGTAGAATTGTCAGGCTTTCCAACTTGCTCAGATTCTTTGGTTTTCTGGGGTTGTGAATGAATGTTTGTATCAGATTCATTAGGTTCGCCCACGTTGTTCTCGATGACTTTACCACTTCGGAGTGGTGGTATGGCATGGACTTGATCGGGTGAGGTTTCATGCAGGATGTGCCTGTTTGAAATATCCTCTTTGGATTTTGTTGGGGTTGGCTAGGAAGTTTACCCTTTTCTCTCTCACTCATGAATCCACTTTGACTCATCTTTTGATCAATTTTCTGACTTTGCACAACTCTGGAACATTCCTCTAGGGTGGATAATCTCTTGTCGGTATTGTGTTGAGGATATGATTGTTGTTGAGAGTTTGATTGTTGTTGAGGGTTTCCTAGTATGATAACCTTGATTGTTCTGATATCCCTGATTGTTTTGATAGCTCTGATTGGGTTGAGATGGTCCTCCCTGAGTGGGTCCTTTGACCATGAAAAGTTAGGGTGGTTTCTCCATCCTGGATTGTAGGTCTGTGAATAGGGTTATGCTCTGTTTTTGAAACATGGCATGTGCCTGTTCAAGCCTAGATTCCTGGACTGCAAGCAAATCGGGCAATTTTGGAATTGATGGTTGGGATCGTTACAAGCGGCACATACAGACGAAGCGACATGTTCTCGGAGAGTAGTGGTGGAAGGTTTTGAATTTTTATGTAGTTCTAACTCTTCTAATCTCCTAACTATTGATGCCATGTTTGCTCTTCCCTCGAAATCTGCTTCAATCCTAAAAGCCTTAGCTTCGGATGTAGTCTTTCTGGTTCACGGATGGATTCCCACTGTTGCGTCTTTTCAGCTACTTCAATCAAGAAGTCCCAAGACGCATCAGCAGTTTTGTCTACGAATAGACCATTACACATCGACTCAACCGTTGTTCGGGTGGACACATCTAGACCTTCATACAAAATTTGCACAAGTCTCCATTTTTCAAAACCATGATGGGGACATTGGAGCAATAATTCATTGAATCTCTCCAGGTATCTAGCTAAGGTCTCACCCTTAATTGCACAAAGCTATTCAGACTTTGACGAATTGTCGCAGTCTTGTGATTCGGGAAAAACTTTTTGAAAAACTCCTTTATGAGGTCATCCCATGTCATGATGGATTGAGGCTGTAAAGCATAAGCCAGGCCTTTGCCTTATCTTTCAGGGAGAAAGGAAAGAGCCTTAACTTTAGGGTTTCGTCGGACATTTGAGTGAAACGCAGAGTTCCACAAATTTCCTCGAATTCTCTCACGTGGTGGTACGGGTTTTCATTCTCAACACCTCTAAAAATAGGAAGCATCTGTATTGTGCTTGATTTCAGCTCATAATGGCCATTAGCCTCGGGTAGCACAATACAAGAAGGTTGACTGGCTCTAGTTGGGTACATATAATCCTTGAGGGTACGGGGTTCTCCCATTGTTTCAGATTGGTCCGGTGTGTTTCCTCAGAAGTTGTGGGTATGTCAATTGGGTCTATTTGATTTACTCTAACTAGTCTATTTGATTGGTCTCTAAAGGTTACAATCATATCCCACTCATGAAATAACAAGCCCACAGATAAGGGAGAAAACAGGGCCCATAAGGATTATGAAGATTTGGTTTTGAAAGGGTTAAGTGGAATTTGGTTTTAAGGAGTGGAATTTTGGTTTTAATAAGGGATTTTGTTTTTGGTTTAAAATTGGGCTTTGGAAAAGTTTTTGAACTAAACCTAGCATAAATTAGCACAACTCATAAAAGAAAATAAAAACAATAATAATAATTACAAGCCCATAAAAGAAAAGAAAAAGAAAATAAAAATAAAAATAATTATTACAAGCCCAAATTAAAAATAAATTAATTATTACATACCCAAATTGAATATTTAATGAGGCCCAAGTGGGTTACTCATGGTTTAGGCTTACTTGGTTAAGGAGGGAAGCCCAGTTAGGCTTTTGTTCCCTTTTAGTTGCACAGCCCAGTTGGGCTTTAGGATCGTCCTAAGCAGCTCACGCTCAAGCCCAGCAACAACAGGTGGAACAGAGCCCAGCAGCAGCAGCAACGAAGCCCAGCTCACAGAAGACTACGAGCCCAGCAACAAAAGAAGGCAGAGCCCAGCAGCACCTGGCAAGCCCAGTTCAGTTGAAGTTGGTGAAGCCCAGTTCAGAGAAGTACAAGCCCACCAGTAGAAGGCAGAGCCCAGCAGCTTCAGTTGGCAGCCCAGTTGCGTTGGCTTGGCAGCAGCAGGCTTGGTTCACCAGCTCCAGCAACAGCAGCAGCAGCAGCAACTCAGTGGCACCAGTTCAGGAACTTCAGCTTCACTGCAGTTCCAACAGCAACAGCAGCTTGGCAGCAGCTTTGACAGCACCTGCAAGTGAACAAGATTGCAATGATTTCAGGAGACAGCTTCAAGCACAACAAGGCCACAGAATAGCAATGAAAACTTCAAAAATATGGCAGCCAGCTCCCCGGCAGCGGCGCCAAAAACTTGGTGTGATTATGGGGAGCACACAGAACTCTTGCAAGTATACAAGGCCAAGTTTTATAGTATAGGGATGAGTAGGGGTTTGTCCACAGGGAGTTGGATCATACAAGAAGTTATCCTAAGCTATCGATGAGTGCAAAGCACTATAGCAGTGAGCAAGGCAAGGTAACAGTGGTGGTGAAACAAAGGCAGCAGCCTAAGGCAAAGGTATTGAGCAATCAGTGACAGAAAAGGAGAAAGATGCAGAACTGTGTGAAGTTACTAAGGCAATTGAATCCACCTTGTGCCCTAGTCAAGCAATGCAATCTAGGTTGAGTCGGAAATCCTATGCATACATCTAGAATGGGAGGAAAATCAGCTTGCTCACTGATATAACCCTAGCATTGACTGTCTTTTGACAGCACAATCAATCACAGGCATGCCAGAGCACTGAGTACTTCCCATTGCTCAAGAAAAACAGGCATCAATAAAACTATCCTAACCATGCATCATCTAACAGTGCACTAGGCTTCATCAGAGCCTTAGTTGAAGTGAATTAGCTCATGCTAGACATGAGTACAACAACAGCATTCATCAAATAAGCTAAATTAAGATACAACATACACACAAATTGCACACAATCAACTGTAGCTAAAAAGGAATTTGGATAATGAAAATTGGTTGCAAATATTGTTCACTGGCTAGCCCAGAGATGACTCAATGTTGTTACAGTTCTTCAATTTATACCCAAAAGAAAAATTAGGGTTACACAAAAAGTAGCAGTAGACAATTTTTTTGGGTTACTCAACTTACCCATGCCCTGAATTTGTCTCCTCTGTCGAACCCATCTCTCTTCTGCTATTGTCTGCTCGATCAACTCCTCGATTTGGGTCTCCTCTTCAACTGTGATGAAACCCTAGTTTCATCTCTCTCTTGATTGTAGCACCTAGGGTGTGTGGGTGCTAAGAACGAGAAAGAGAGGCAACTAGGGAATGGGTTTATGGGGTTTTTGGTGATGGACAGGGTATGGAGATGGTGGCGCAGAGGGTGATGGGTGAAGAGATGGAGTTGCAGAGCTCTGCAATGGTCGGGGAGAACGATAGTTTTGGGGAAAGGAAGTGTTTGGCTGAAGGTGAAGATATTTGATGTTTAGGTGTTGGTCAGGTGCAGCGGGGTTTGATGATCTGCGACAAGGAGCGATGGATGGGAAGATGGTAGGTGGATCCAACGGCGATACGGAGGTAAGCGTGGAGCGACCGTCGGATGAAGGGATGTAGCAAAACGGACGACCCAAGATGGATATGGGCGTTGCGATGTAAAGCGGAGGCTTCGGAGTTTGATGTGCGATGATGGAGCGACCGTAGGATGCTGAAATGCTTCGATCTGACGGCTGAAAATGGAGGCGGTTTTGGTTATAGAAAATGGGTTTGGGTGAGGGTTTTGGGCCTTGGGTATGCCAAGCCCACTTCTTTAAGAACAATTCTTCCTCTTCAAGCCCACTTCTCGTTGATCCGGCTCTTGCAAACATCATTCTTCCCTTCCTCCTAGCGAGAGTCTTTGCCGTTTCTTTGCTCTTTTCGCTCCGTGAGATAACCAGACTTTATTTAGTACCTAAAAATGCAAAATTAATTAAGAAAAGTATTTATTCTTGAAAACAACGAGAACACAAAATATGGGATAAAATGTAGAATTAATGCACAAAAGATGAGTTAAATGCCAAGAAAAATATATAGAAATATGCACTTTTTAGCACTCATCACGTACCAAACTCTGAATTTCAATCAAATATATCTTTTTGTCATTCTTATACTGTGGTGTTCACTTTGGTGCTAAACGTACCGCCCTCAAAGTCCTTGAGAGTGGATTTTATTGGCTTACCCTATTTGAGGATGCATATGCTTTTTGCAAATCTTGTGATAGATGTCAACGAACGGGCAATCTAGGTGATCGAAATCAAATGCCACTCAATCCTATTCTCACTGTCGAGATTTTTGATGTGTGGGGCATTGATTTTATGGGTCCTTTGTTAATTCGAATGGGAAATTTTATATACTTATTGTTGTGGATTATGTCTCTAAATGGTGGAAGCTAAAGCCACTCCTACTAATGATTCTAAAGTTGTTTGTGAGTTTGTGAAGGAATATATTTTCTCTAGACATGGTACACCAAGAGTGGTTATCAGTGATGGAGGCTCACACTTCAAGAAATCCTTACATGCTCTCTTTAAGAAGTACAATATTACCCACAAGATTGGTACGCCGTATCACCCACAAACTAGTGGGAAAGATGAAATTTCAAATCATGAGATTAAGTCCATCCTTGAGAAAACCGTTAATGCTACACGTAATGATTGAAGTTATAGGCTTAACGATGCACTTTGGGCATATAGAACAGCATATAAGACACCGATTGGTATGTCTCCATATTGATTGGTTTATGGAAAAGCTTGTCATCTCCTGGTTGAACTTGAGCATAAGGCTTTATGGGCGGTAAAGATGTGCAACATGGAGTATGATAAAGCGGGGAAACATAGGCAACTACAAATTAATGAGCTAGAGGATATATGTAATGATGCTTACGAGAGTTCTCGTATATACAAGGAAAAGACTAATCTTTTCCATGACAAGATGATTTCTCGGAAGAATTTTGTTGTGGGAAAGAAAGTTCATTTATTTCATTCTCGTCTTAAGTTATTTCCTGGTAAGCTAAGGTCCAGATGGATTGGACCATATGTTGTTACTAATGTTTGTTCTCATGGTGCAGTTGATATCACTAGTCTTCGAGATGGGACTAATTCTAAGGTCAACGGCCATAGATTTAAGCCATACTACGAAAACATCGCTTATGTGAATGTGGATGAGATAGAGCTTCGCGATTTTCTCCCTATGGAGGAGTAATAAGGAGAATGCCAAGTCGGGCTGACGACTTTAAACCAAGCGTTTAATGGGAGGCAACCCATAGGTCTTGTATATTATAAACCCTTTCATTTATTTTTTTGTTTTTATTGTTTTCATATCATATTTTTATCCACATGTTTAATTTCATTGAATCCGGAATCTATCTTAGAAGAATATTATGACGAATACCTTTTCGTCAGAAAAATTCAGACTACGCGTAGTTCAGTCCATAGACCATAAATGTCAGAAAGTTTATCGAAACACTGTTCCCTTTTGACACTTTGTAGAAAACACTAGATGAAAAACTTTTGTGAAATGGAGTTATTTCCAAATTCCTTACCAATTTGCACAGTTTTTGCGTTTTATCTGTTGTTACGTCAGAATTCAGATTTCTCAGTTTTACACATTGAGGACAATGTGAAGTTTAAGTGTGGGGAAGTATTTTTCATATAGATTTTTCACTTTTTTTTTACATATTTGCATGAGAGACACCAACTTGTAGTTAGTTTAGAGTCACATAGTATACATGTCACTAAGATTACATCGAAATTCTCACAAGAGTGACTGAACTTAAAGATGACAGAGAACATGATCGGGTTTCTTGCTTGTTTGAGAGTTAAAGTTGGATTTAACCATGCCAGTGGAAAATGAGATGCGGAATGAATTCGGTGGTAGAATTGTGATCCCATATAGTGGAGACTACCTATTGTTACATCATGTGAGGCACCAGACCAGATTTCTTTATAAATGACTAAAGAGCTTTCTTTTGAGTGTGTGTGACCGTACGTTAATTCCTGGTAGAATAGTGAGCTACCCAACCTCCCACCAATAGAAGCACTACTTTGATCTCTTGAGTGCTATTTTATCAATCATGATGGTGACATCGAATTGCTAACTTACATACCACTTGTAATCTTGTTCGCAGTTAGCACTATCCACTTTATCTCTCTCTATACCAACATGTCCATAAAAACACATCATCATCAACAAGAGGAGCGACATCAAAATCTACAAGGAAAGTTGAAGACGTTTAAGGTTTACAGGCAACAATACAGATATGAGCAGATTTCAGATTCAAGTAAAGAAACAAGACAAGGAGCAGAATTTCTACATGTTGAACTTATGTACAAGAGCGAGAATAATCAAGATGAGAGTTCAAGAAGTTTATGATATCAAGACATACAAGTTATGAAGAATCAAGCGGTAAAGTACTTACACCATGGTCTTTGTACTTGCAATTTTATTTTATCTTTATTTGTTTTATTTTCTCTTGTCATAAAAAAAATGAAAAAAAAAAGACAAGAGAAAATTTTGTTAGGTTCGTTATTAGTTTTATTGTTTTGTTTTGTTTTCATTTTGTGTATTTGTGTATTTTTCTTGTCTCAATAAAAAAAATATGTATAAAAAGAAAAAGAAAAAAAAGAGACAAGAAAAATGTGTTGTATCATATTTTGGTTTGTTTTAAGATTTGTTCTTTCAATAAAGCCAATGGGAAAGATGGAATATCCATAATGAAGTTTCAAGCAACAAGGATGTGAAGAAAAAGAGTTACATTGTCAAGATTCTACAAAGTTCAAGAGTTATCATCAAGAGTTGAAGACCGAAGACGAAGATAATGATTGAAGACCGAAGACGTTTCTATGGATGCTGTGATAGTGGTGCTAACTGCACGTCGAACGGCTAACGAGGTAAATAAGCATATTCCCACCTTCGTTAAGTGGTCGATTTCCTTTCGTAGAGATCGTCAGAAAAATGGGTTTTTTTCAAAACAATAAAAGATGTGGGTTTTCAAAACAATTCGGAGGGTTTTTCCTTCCTACTATTCGATGTGTCGCAGGATTCTCTCTTTATTCCCACCTGGACACATGTGTGACCCATAAAAAGTTGTTTATTATTGAGAGCAACTTCATAAAACCCTTTCTGGTGAGGCAGAATCGAGACTTTAGATCACTCTCGAACCTGGATTCTTTCGAGAAGGGATGGATATTTCTCTCTCAACTTTTAAGGATGAGATTGTGTTCATATATATGTCTAGCTTCTTATTACTAGTGTGCAGAATATCTATGTCTTCTTAGCGCGTTGGATGCTATCATTTCGGAGAACTAGTAAGTTGGAAAAGTAGGTTTTGTGGGTATATCTCTAGTAAGCCCTCACGAGACTATAACTCGTCCACTAGGGACACCTATGGGTTTAAAGGCATGCTGCATTAGCTAAGTGCATCCGTTTTCTCGACGATATGGAGTTGTTGTATTTTAGATAGTTTGCTCGAGGACTAGCAAAATCTAAGTGTGAGGGAATTTGTTAAGTGCATATTTTTCATATATTTAGTGTCGAATCCATGCTAGTAATTGCTTATATTCTTGCAAATTATTGTATATTACGTTTGTTTTTTCTTATTTTTGTTTTGCTAGGTGAATCATCCAAAAGAAGGGAATTTGCACTTAATTGTGCACAAAAGAAATTAGCTAAAAGCGGAGAAAGGCCAAATACCAAGTGAAACTCGTTCAATCCTAGGAGTCCTTGATATCATCTCGAAGAGGACGAAAATACGAAGCAAATGGCGAAAGAACGAACTCATTCCGATGTCATATGAGGAAGCTAGGAGCAAAAGAAGAGGTTAAGCCTGTATGTTCCACGGAACTGACAGTTAACTAAGAAGGAAACAAGAAATTGCACTGTCAGTCTTGCAAAACTGATAGTTGAAAGCGTGGGTGTTAAAGGCAGACGACAAATTTACTCGGGGCTACCACCATCATCTTCTTCCTCACCACTCACGACCAGTTCAGGGTTTGATGTTGTGGTTACGGTTGTTGTTTCTCAAGTTAAGAAGACAATGGGCGATGGTAGAGGTTGGAGATTGATCAGAACTCGAGTTTTCTCTGAACAAGAATGGACGTATCCGTGGTTCTGGGCGGAGATGGAAGGAAGTTATCATAATGGATGATGAACGGAGCCGCGGTGTCGATGGAGAAGAGATATCTGTTGTGCCTGAGATGAACTCGAAGGAGGATGTTGAGATTATTAGTCCCACATTGTATGTGCAATTAAGATCCTGCGGTTTATAATCTCTTAGGTCCTCTCCACTCATTGCCAATTGGTTTTGAGTTGGATGCCCACATTCTAACATGGTATCAGAGAAGGCTATTTGTGTCGAGCCAGTTGACCGCACCTTTACTCCGCGTCACCCGATTTATTGTGTCCACGTGTTAGACCCTACGAGGCTACACGTGAGGGGGCGTGTTGAGATTATTAGTCCCACATTGTATGGGCAATTAAGATCCTGCGGTTTATAATCTCTTAGGGCCTCTCCACTCATTTCCAATTGGCTTTGAGTTGGATGCCTGTATTCTAACAGAGGAGTTCGCTGGTACTATGGTGACGAGCTGTTGACAGACAGATAAGTGAGCTCGAAATAAACATGAAGTTGTGGTCGCTGCTGGGATCAATGATAATGACGAGTTGGACATTAAAAAGACAATGGAGTTGAGCCTTGGTTCTTGCGGGAGATGGTCCGAGTTTTGTTGCTGCTGGCATTTGTCGTAGTAGTGATGAAGCTAGATGCTGGGTGAGATGGCAGTGATGCAGCGATGGTGGTTTGGAATGGAAGATGGTGATAATTGGAGATGATTGCATAGATAGAAGTCGAGCAGAGTATCGAGAAGGTTTAACAGTGACTGATCGAAAGAATGAAGTTGTTGGCTGATGCTCGAGCCATTCATGGCAGTAGACGATAACTGCTGGTGATTCTAATGGCTGTGATGTTTAGGAGTTGAACGAGCAGAACAGGGATGTGGTTTGATTGCCGGTGAGAAAAAGAAGGAGCTGAGATGGGTTTCGCAATGATGGATAAGCAGATGGTTTTCTCGGAGGGCCTGGAATACGTGAGTTACGGCCAAAAGGAAGAAAAATCAAAAGAATGGAAAACTCTCGGCAACCAGAGTGTCCGTGATTCTATCGGAAGAAAATATTAAAACTCAGGGAAATTTATTTCTCACGGAGGGAGAAGTTTCCATGGAAGCTTGGTCGAGAAACTAAAAATCCTGTAACTTTTAAAACTCACAGAGGCATGAGTATCCGTGAATCTGACGGGAGAATCAAAATCCAGGGAAAATAATTTCTCACGGGAGGAGAAGTGGCCGTGAGAAGCTGATAGAGGTTATTGAAAATTTGCATTGTCAGTTCCACGGAACTGACAAGAAAACAAGGTTAAGCAACGGTTTTTGGGCTGGACTTCTACTATCTCCGTAGCCTATTAGATAACTAGATGAGTTCGTTCATGCGAGCATACTTGGACGTGTGATGTTTTTGGTGCGTTTTTAGCAAGTTTCCATATGATTTTGATCGGGATTTGGCGCACGGGCACATCCACAATTTGGATACCTATGTAAGAGATATTTCTATCTTTGTAATCTTTTAATCAAGTTTTGGGAGAGAAAACTCAAGAGAAGAAAAGCTAGGGTTTGGAGATATTTCCATCATCGTAACTTTTTTTTTACCATTTTATCATATGAAACTCATGGGTTTTGTTAGTACCATGAGTAGCTAAAATTCTTAGTGATTGGGGATGAATTCTAAGTTCTAGACATGATTTGGGTTATTATATAAATCTATTTTGAAGTTCTCACATGATTATTGATTGTTTATACTAATTAAAAAAATTATGATTGATTGATAGATTGTTTAGGTGGCCAACTGAATTAATTTGTTGATTCAATCGAATGCTAGTATTGAGTTAGGAGATAAGTAATAGTCGAATAATTCATACAAAAGTAGAGAACACAAGACCTTGCAGAGGGATTCTGTGTAGCGATTATGTGTATAAACAACACTAGAAAGTGGACCTTGAGCTAAGAGTTTAATACTAGGATCAATCTATAATTCACAAAATATAAAGCATTCGTAGAAATTACACCTTGAGTGAGCTACTACTAGGTGGTTTAGACGAATAGAATCTGGTATTGGAGATCTCCCGTACTCAGTGATATAAGAAATTTATGAGATAGCACTGAGCTAGCTGTTATTCCACGGTTGGTAATAATCTGTGATTAATTGTATTAATGGACGAATATAATAACTTGATTACGGTTTAGTAACGAAGAAGGATTCCCTGATCATATTTCTCTCTATTTCTTGCAATCTTAATTACTTTTCATTGCTTTATTATTTATTTAGCTTTAAAATCTAAAAAAATCCCCCATTGTGGCACTTTCGACAACTAAAACTCCCTCCTCTTCGTGGGAACGAACCTTATTTACTGCTATATTATTCATTAGTAAAGTAGAATATAAGTGAATTAATTTTAGCACCTACGACACGCATCATCAGCTAAGGGAATCAAGTGCGTAGTATCCTGCTGGGATCAGAGACGTAAGGATCGAAACTATACCTTGAATCAGTGTGATATTGATTAGGGTTCAACTACAGTCCAAACCGAAGTTAGTTTGTAGTAGGCTAGTGTCTGTAACGGCTTAATACACTGTGGTGTTCAATCTTGACTAGGTCCCGGGGTTTTTCTGTATTTGCGGTTTCCTCGTTAACAAAATTTTGGTGTCTGTGTTATTTCTATCCCGCATTATATTTTATTATATAATTGAAATATCACAGGTTGTGCGTTGTATCGATCAATAATGAAATCCAACCTTTGGTTGTTGATTGGAAATTGATTAATCCTTGGATATTGGTCTTTGGCACCATCGAAGTTTACTATCCTCGTATTTGATAAAGACTCGCAGATTTTTATTTGCTTGAGTAAAGATCAAATCAAGTGAGAGAGATATTAACTCCTCGATATACTTTTCTGTAGATTGAATCTGTCTGTCTAGTTGATTCTCTAGAAAGTATATTGGAGTTAGTCCATACAGATTGTTAATCGAAATATTAGGTGTCGTTGTTAGACCTCCGCTTTTTCAATTTTCACCTGTAGGCACACAGAAGAAAAACTCAAAACAAAATAAAATAAAATCTTTGAAGAGCAAAGATGGAAGTTGGTGCAGTGGGAAGGAGAATCTGGAGAATCCATTAAACACACACTTCAATGAGATAACGACTACTACCAATCCACCTTGGATAGTATTTTACTGGATCTCTTTCCAACCTGTATCTCTGATGAAGATAATGAAGCTCTGACAAAGATACCAGATGAAGCATAAATTGCATCAATATTCAAAATGAAGCAGCCATGAAAATTACTGGGATCAGACGGCTTCCCTCCTGGATTTTATCAAACTCAATGGCCTACTATAAAAAATGAGGTTATCAGGGTGCAAGTATACTTTGACCTGTATCTAATACCTAAATGCAAGTTTCCTCAGTCACCTGGTGATTACAGACCGATTGCATTATGTAACACCACATACAAGTTGATAAAAATATTCTCTCCACTCGACTGAAAGTACGCTTTGACAAATTCATCTCTCCCATGCATGCAACTTATGTATGTGGTAGACAGATTAGTGAAAACATCACCCTTGCACAAGAAATTATACATTGCATGAAGAGAAAGAAAACCAAAAAAAGTTACATGGCATTGAAACTTGACATGTCAAACGCATTTGATCTTGTTGAGTGGACTTACCTGGACACCATAATGAAGAAACTCGGCTGCAACAACAAATGGTGTAGTCTTATACAAGAAATACGTTAGTACTTATGAAATTCAGGTATTGTTGAGTGGGTCACCTTGTCATCCTTTTAAATCTTCTCGGGGTATCCGGCAAGGTGATCCAGTATCACCTTACATTTTCCTTCTTACTATGGAGGTGCTCACTAGAGCATTGACACAAGCAGAATAGCAAGGAAAGATCCAAGTTATCAAAATAACAAGAAAAGCTCCTTAGTCTCCCACTTATTATTTGCTGATGATTGAATGCTATTTGTTAAAGCAAACATTCATAATGTTAGTAATCTCTTGCAGGTGATTAAATCTTTTAGTGAGATATCTGGCCAGCAAATTAACTTTTAAAAGTCAGTTGTTTACTTCTCAAGAAATGTTCATCCTAGGCATACTAAAATACTTCTAAGAAGCCTAAAATGAATCAGATGGATATGGATGAAACATATTTGGGTGTGCCGATTTCTGTAAACAGGAAGAAGACTTGTTTCTTCTCTAGTTTAGTAACAAAAATGACAAAATACCAAAATGGAAAGAAAGTTTATAAATCAAGCGGGAAGGTCAATAATGGTGAAACATTTATTAAATGTTATTCCTTGACATAACATGAGCATGTTCAAAATTCCTTATGCAACAATCAAAGAGATGGATAAGGTGCACCGTGATTTTTGGTGGGATAAACATGAACATAGAGGCTTTCTTCTTTACTTCATGGGGAAGAGTAAGTGACAAGAAATCAGAGAGTGAAATGGGTTTTCGAGATCTCAAGTGTTTTAATCAAGCTCTTCTTGCAAAGGAAGCTTGGAGATTGTGTCATTCTTCAAAATAGCTATGGGGATCAACTTTGAAGGCAAGATATTTTCCAACAACTTCAGCTCTCCATGTGGAAAAAAGAAGAACTCAATATGGGTTTGTCAGAGTATTCAGGAAATTATGAGTTTTGTTCAGCAATAATTCAGTTTCTAGAGTTTGGGTAATGGAAAAATATTCTCTTATGACAAGACAACTAGATATCTGGTAAACAAACACCACTTGTACCAGTTGTCGACTTAACTGACGCACATATGTTCAAGACTGTGTTAGATCTTATTGATAATGACACAAACTCTTGGAAAGTCTCAATTATTAATCATTTATTTAGCAGGAGGATGCAGTAAAGATTACAAGTATGAGAATACCAAGTCTAATGGAGGATAGGTTGGTTTGGACTTTGACAAGAAATGGGAATTTTACAGTGAAGTTTGCCCACAATACTAGTATAGATGTTTCTGAAGCTATTGTGGACCATCAAAACTCTCCCTCAAATTAAGTATTTCATTTGGAAGTGTGTTTCTGACATAGTTCCTTTTAATGAGCGTATGACAAGAGTTTTAGGATATTTTGGAGATATATGCTCAATGTGTGAGCATGGGATTGAAACAACAAACCATTTCTGTGTGATTGTGCCTTTTCTAAAACTGTATAGGTCTCAGTTCCAGGAGCTAAAACAAGTCTGCAAAATCCTAATATTACTATACAATATTGGATCAAAAATTGGTTTGAAGATAAGATGTGTAAACTAGATGAAGACTGGATTACTAAGATGGCAAATACTGCTTGGGAAATATGGAAGGCTCGTTGCAGATATACTTTTGATAACATCAAGCCAAATCTACATGTGGTTATACGTATGGTTCATGATCTGAATACTTCAACAACAGTTATATGGTGGTTCCCAGACCTACAGGCCCTCAACATTTACCACCTACTGTAGTCCAGACTAGATGGATACCACCACTGTAGCTTGTCTATCCTATTTGGTGTGATGCTTCTTTTAAAGAGATTAATGGTTCTAAACAATCTAGATATGGACTAATTCTGTGTAATTTTGCAGGTGAATTCATCCAAGCCAGATGCAAGCATGTAGATGGAAATCTGACCACGGAGGAAGCTGAATGTGAAGGTTTACTACAAGCTTTAACTTGGGCAAAGGATAGAGATCCAATCTACATGCTTTGAACTTGATGTAAAGCTATTTTTGGAAGCGGTCGATAGAAACTGCCAAATTGCAACTTGGGAAAACCAGCTTAGCATCATTAATATATTTAAAAATCATCCTTCTTGGGCTTGCAAGTTCATCAAGAGAATATGTAATAAGCCTGCATATAAATTAGCAAGAACTTTTAAAGTTTCGGAAAACTGAATTAGTCATCCACCAAGTTTTATTGTGAAGCAATATTGGAAGACGTAAATAATGTTAGCCGTTCTCAAGAGTAATAAACTTCTTTTTTTTTATTTTGTGTTGCATATATAAAGGAAAAGAAAGACTGTCAGTATCCGGTGGGGAACCGGCATTGCTGCCCCAATATGTCCAATTACGAAGCACTTGGTGGGTCCCAACCCAAAAACCCTTTAAAAGATAGTAGACTCCTTTTTCTAGAACAAGGCAGAAACGAGTAACCATAGCCATGGCTGTTGCTTCATCATCTGCTACAGTGGTTTTTGGGGTTTTATCTTCTCCTAAAAACCTTAAATCTCTTTGCAAGTTCAAACCTTTTCTCCTCCCTCTACTCTCCCATTCACCTCTTACTCAATCCACACTTACTTTCTCTGCCCGTAAAAACAACCCCAACTCTGCAACTACTTCATCTTCTAAAAAGAAGAAGAACAGCAGCAGCAACAATAGCAAGAGCAAGAAGAAGGTAGGGGTTTTTGTTTTGATTGTCTGTATATTCTGTCAAATTTTTGAGTAATTTGCGCTAGGGATTGTCTAATCCTTACTTATGGATAGGATTTAATAAAATTTCTAGAAATGGATAGATTTTTCCTGTGAAGTGCTTGAACTATTGAATTATGGAATTTAGAGATGATATCCTTTTCCTTAGTTGTTATTGCTGGTTTTGAAATTCTCCAATTGTTAGATGTAACCCTGTTAGTTTAGTTCTTACTTTGTTGTATCGACCTCCTCCCCGGTGCAATCATTCGATAGGATAGGGGCAGTTGAAATACTGAATTGTTTCACCACCATTATTGTGTGTTTGCCCACAATGGAAAACGGGAAATTAAAGTGGATTTATCACCTGTGTATGGCGAGGAAAAAAAATACTATCTCCATTTCAAAAAGATAGGCTTGTTTAATGCAAGCTTGCGTTGTTTACAGTAAAGACCACTACAAATGATTATATGTTTAGAATCTATTTCTTCTAATTTCAGTGAAAATCAAACTAGTTAAAAGTTGGGATAAAAGCTGCGTCGCTTTTTCTTTTGTAATATAACCCCAGTGCCTGGATGATTTTCTGATCAATTTACGACGCCCTGTGCAACAAGCGTCGCGTAGGTTAACCCTCAAACCCCAGTGGCCTTGAGAGGATTTGAAATGGTGGCCTAGATGAAGCATATCCAGAGATCAAGTCCACTATACATATCCTCAAGGTTATCACTTGGGTGACTTTGTAGCTTTCAATCCTCTTCAACTGTTTTTTTTTTCTCTTTAAATCGTGATGCAATTATCAATACAATTGAATGGTTGAGTTTTAATATTTTTTCGGGAGGTGAATCATTTATGCTCTAGCTTGTTTTATGTGTAATCTATACATGAAACAAGCCTTTTCTTCTTGAAACGGAGGGAGTATTTTATACTCATCATCCGCAAGCTTTTTTTGTTTATAGTAAAGACCACTACAAATGATCATATGTTTAGAATCTATTTCTTCTAATTTCAGTGAAAATTAAACTAGGTAAAATTTGGTATGTAAGCTGTTGCTTTTTCTTTTGTAATTGTAACCTAGATGCCTGGATGTATTTTGATTAGTTTACGAGACCTGTCCTTGAGAAGATTTGAAATGGTAGCATGCATGAAGCATATCCAGGGATGAAATCCTATACATATACCTCAAGGTTATCACTGGGTGACTTTGTAGCTTTTGATCTTCTTCAATTCAACTTTTATTTTTTTAAATTGTGATGCAATTACCAATACAAATTGAATGGTTGAGTTTAAGTATTTTTTCGGGAGGTGAATCACTTACGATCTAGCTTATCGTTTTTTCAGCAGACTTTGACTAAAAAGAGTGAAGTAGAGGTTGTAGATGATATAGATGAAGATGCTATTGAGGCACTATTTAATCAGCTGGAAGAAGACCTTAAAAGTGATGGATCCTTTGCAGATGGTGATGATGATTTAACTGAGGAAGACTTAGCTAGGCTTGAAAAAGAGTTGAAGGAGGCTTTTGGCGAAGATGCTGATTTATTTGAAATGTTGCAATTAAGTGAAGAGAACATTCAAAACAGTGATGATGCTGAAGATGGGGAAGAAGACGAAGAAGATGAAGAAGAGGAAGAAATTGATGATGATGACGACGACGACGACGAAGAAGAAAGTCCAGTGCAGCTTAAAAATTGGCAGCTGCGACGGTTGGCTACAGCTTTGAAGATTGGTCGGCGCAAAATTAGTGTAAGCCCACTATTAAACACTTCTTCTTGTTCTTCTTCTTCCGTTGCCAAATGTACCTGTATCGTTTATGATTTTTGTATGTCTTCCCTTAACTAATTATGCATATATGTATGTCTACTTATTGTAACAGTGTATCATCAGTTTCTGTTTGACAGTTCATTGGCTTTGACTTATATGGTTGGTACAGTCCATTTCGTATTAGATTAAGCATATATAACCCAATGTTCTAATCTTCCTGCAGATACAGACCCTTGCTGCTGAGCTCTGTCTTGATAGGGCCGTGGTCCTTGAATTGCTTCGTGAACCTCCGCCGAATCTTCTTATGTTGTCTGCTGCTTTACCTGACATAGTTGTGCCCAAACCTATAGAGATTGAAGCTAAACCTATAGAAGTCTCTACAGAAACGGTTGTGGATGTCTCGGAACCTTCTGTGGAAGCAAGTGATGGTGTCGTAGAACCTGACCCTAAGGTAAAAGTTCCAGTCCATGCCTTGCAAAGTAGATGGTCTGCTCAAAAGAGACTGAAGAAAGTGCAAATTGAAACCCTTGAACGAGTTTATCTTCGTAGTAAGCGGCCAACTGTAAGTAAAAACTTCTATAAGCTTGTAGAAAGTAATTTTCATAATTTACATCATCTTTTCATGAATACCCGGTGAAAACTATTTTTCTCGAAATTTTATGAAATAAAGGAGATTGATTCGTCCCTATATCAGCTACAAGAATAGATTGCATATTTGGGACTCTATTTTCTTATCTCCTCCTGGTAGAACTGTTATGAATCAAGCTGTTTTAGGTAGCTTAGCTAGTCCTCGCTTAGCTATTTTTCCCATGCCTAAAGAATTCTGACTCGAGTCATTACTTGTTAAATTAAGAAATCTTCTGAAACTGTTAAATTACAGCAGAAGTAACAAAACTGACTGATCAAACTGAGGAAAAACTCGAGTCTTTAGTGATATTGTAATTCTATCACGTCCCACAGCTTGTATTTTATCACTTTGAATATCTAAATCTGCAGAATCTATCATCCAATTTCAAAGGTTTTGATAGAATTCTTGTTGTTGGTTTGGTTTTAACTATCTGTGCTGACCCTTTTTCTTTCTTCTTTACAACTCATTTCATGCATTAATACACCTGCCCAACCTACCAAGCTACCTACCGACCTACGTTCCTGCATTACATATGTGCAGAAGAGTTTCATACAATACAGAAGAACTGGAATAATGAAAATGAAAATTAGGTAGATAAGAAAATGGACATGATTTTTTTTTACCATTTACAAGGTCATTTTACAAATTTAGTCGTTTATGTTTTTCTGATATTACCATTCAATGCTTCTTATAATGTTTGCTTTTATTCTCTTGTTAATAAATTAGTTAGTTTCTTACTTAACCCCTGTACAACAAACTACTCTGCAGAATGCTATGATCAGCAGTATTGTGCATGTGACAAACCTGCCGAAAAAACGAGTTGTTAAATGGTTTGAAGACAAACGTGCTGAAGATGGGATCGCTGAGGACCGCCTGCCATATCAGCGGTCAAAGTCTGAGACTGTCTCTACCAGTTAATTTTGTAAGTAGGATAGCGGCTTGTAATATCAAGATTGAGACATATGCGAATGAAGTCAATGAAATATATTCAACTCTTTGATACAGGTATTTTCCAACTTATTACTTAAACTGCAGTATAAGACTTTTGAGTTAAGAGTCTTGAGTGTGGTCCAGAAATTACCATAATCACACCTAAGATAACCGAAATACCAGATTCGCATATTCAAAACTTAGTGTTGCATGTTGTTTTTTTATCATTCATCTGTGTCTACTCATGGATTTAAAAATAGTTTAGATTCTCCTTTGAATGTCAAAGGGGAAAACTCTGGAGAAAACCTGAAGCTTTTAGGTCTGAACTGGATGGTTCTATAAATAAGTTAACTAATCCAGTTTAAGCTAAATTTTACCAACTCAATTGAGTTCGCTTTTGCTCTCGCATTCTTTACATGAATAAATCAACTTTCACGAGCATGCACAAGTAGTCGGGTGATTAATCATTTAGATTTTGTTAATTAGATCTGTAGTGGTGTTCTCGATGACCTTTCTGTTTCACCCTTGAGTCCCTCATGTTTACGTTATCCGACTAAATTAGCTTAACAGAGAGGATTAGGAAAAAGTTAAATGTAACCTTCACCTGCTTTTTATTTCACCCTTTGTTACTGACTTCAAATAAACAGCTTTCCAGCTCTACACTGCACATTGCGATGAATTTGGAATCATCTCCACTTCTGCATTATTTTGTTTGTGATGATTATAATTTGAGATCTGTAGGTCCCTTAAATCATCTCCCTGTTACTAAACTCAGTACTATGACTTTTCAATCATCAGAATGTGCCTAAAATTATTATCTTAGGTAAACCACGATGATCTATTTTTTTACACAACAAAAACAAGTTAGGCTACCTTTTGCTTTGCTTACCTTACAATATAATAATGAGAAAAAGACCAAATTTAACACCTAATAATCTCGCTTAGATGTTGACCCCAGAAAGTTTTCTACCTTTTCACAGCTCTTTGCCAGGTTTGCACTAATTGCTTGGAGCATCCACAGTGGTGTGTGGTAAAAGTTATGATAGTATGGTTTCGGTTTAGCAAGGGAATCCTTAGTGGTTAAAGCCAAAATTAGCTGGAATTTATTCAGATAAAGCTTGACATCAGACCACCTAAGATCTAGGTCTGTATCAGATCTACGAGTTTACTATCTAACAATGAGTCTTAAGGATCGAGTCTCATGTGGGACTCGATCTTGGTTTGTTAGGGTCTGCACTCTGCTCACCAAATCCACGGCTAAAAGTGAGTTTGAACTTTGAAGCAGACTCGGCCTGTGATTTGGATCCGGTTACTTATTTAATTTTTTTTGTTAGATTATCTGGAGACTGATCGTATGTCATGTTATAACTGCATCTGTTTACACTGTGTGCAAAATTTATAGGAAAAAAGGTTACAATTTCACACCATTGAGATGGTCTTAGGCCATTCTCTGGGTTGTTTTATGCATTTGAGATTGTGCTAATGTTAGGCATCCTAAAATAATCGCATATATACATTATTCAGGTGCAAGTATGGGGAGGGAGATGTTATTGATGATCGACATTAGTTTTTAATGTTTTGTCAGGCATCAGATATGGGCGGCATTTTAAGATCTGTGGAAACTGGGAAAGTCTTGAAGTAGACAAAAAATCAGTCAAAACTTATATTAAAACATATATATTCTGACAATTGACCCCGGTGCTTTCTTGGTCTGTGTCTCCTCATCTTAAAATTGGACTCCTTCAAAGAACAAAATAGAAGCCACTGTGTACCAATTGCAGTTTTTTAAACTGCAGTAAAAAAAAAGAAAAACTCGTCTGAACAGTGAAAATGCAAATTTTCAAATGGAATGCGCATGTTCCATATTACATGGTTGCCTGCCCACCAGGTAGAAGGGGGCCAAAAAAAACATACATAAATGGACGGTGGGAGTCATATTTGGCTCGGCAGCCCCGGTATATAAAATTATTTTGTACTATCATTTTAATTAACGTAACAAATAGTCGTGTGATAGTCGCGCAACGGATCCAAAAAAGAATCAAAAGAAATTCCTTTGACTAGGAAAAACAGGCCATATAGAAATGATAGACAAAGACTATGGAAGAAGAAGTAGATATCAATATCAGGTAATGCTTATTTGTGAGCGCAATAAATTCAACATTCCTCCTCCTCTCTGCATACAGTAAGCAACAGTTATATTCAATTTGCCAAAAGTCAAGTACCAAGAAATGGAAGAAATTTTCATGAATGTTGTATGTTCACATTGTCAAAAAAACTTTGACCCTGTTCAGAAATAATCAAGTCCCAATTTTCATGACGTAGTTTTAATCTCACTGTGAAAATTATAAATCAGTTTGGGACGTTGGTTTTAATTTGGCAGACAGACGGATAATTTCCTTTTAGATAGGTCGGTTAATCATTTTTGATAAATCATTGTTATATGGTATTTTTGACTAGAAGACATTTGATGCCATGTCATGTCATTTACCCACTTCTTCTTCTTCTTCTTCTTCAATATCTAATCATCTAATCTATCTATATCTTCATTAATTCCTGTCTATGATATAAAGTCCAAACCAACACCATGTGGAGCACCCAACAAAAATAAAGTCCTCATTTCATCATCACCATCATCATACCTCTCTAAAGCCTACCTCCATAATACAAGAGAGAGACAGGTACAGGGGGAAATTAGCTTTAGCTTACAGGGCATGGAAGGATTACAACGATCTGCAACTTCATTCAGAAGACAGGGTTCATCAGGATTAGTATGGGAAGATAGATTCATTTCAGGTGAATTAAACAAGAAAGGCGAACCAGCTAATCAAGAAGGAGGAGATGATAATAAAAAACAAAAACAAGAAGAAGGTGTTGAATTCAGAGAATTAAGATCGAGTAAAAGCGTTGGATCAATTGGAGGTAGAAGATTGATGCAACGAAGCCGATCAAACAAAGAAGATAGAACGAGAAGCAGTACGACAGGGAAAGTTTCATCGCCTGTGTTAGACCCACCTTCACCTAAATTATCTGGTTGTGGATTTTGTGCTGGTTTTGGCGGTGGTGGTGGTAAAAAACCATTTGGTGCTGCCGGAGGTGGTGGTGCTAATCAACGATCTAATAAAAAGGGTAAGCGTAAAACATAAAGAACAATTTTACGAAATCATGATTCATCTTGATTGATTGAAGAACTAAGTTAATTGTGATCATCATCTTCATCGTTGTCGATTCTTATTTATTTTAAAGTTCTTCATCAACACAGAGATAAATATATTTATGTATGTATAATTTTATATTAGGGTTTTGTTCGTTTCAATCTTCATTTTCAGTCTTCATTGTTTTAGATTTTCTTTGAGAGATTGAGGAGAATTGTAGTAGTTTTTGTTGGATAAATTTGTATTTTATTTTTATGGTCTGTGTTGGCACAATTTTTGAGGAGGATTTTGTTGTTTGTACAAATTTAGAATTTTCTCAGAGTTTTCAGATTCCTACCGGTATTTCTTTATTCTTGATCGTTTTTGGTTGGATTTTTGGGAATTCTTTGGAGTAGAGCTAGTCCTAGGCTAGAACCATTACATGGCGCCTATAGAGTCGGTAATCACGCATTTATAACGACATATCCATCACCTATTTGAGAAATTTAACCAACTCCTTTGGGGTAAGTATGATTTATACGTGTGGAAGAATTGGAGCCACTCTCCCATTTTAGAGACAAAAATCTCTTGCCCAGTCTCTACCCATTTGCTGTGTGGATGTTTATTATTATGAAAGAGACACTTTTGACTTTCAATTTTGCTTTCACTAGCTAAATTCCAGTCAAAAATCAGTTTGGTTTTAACCTAGTTAAATATTGGTTATTTTTTGTGATTTTTTTAAAGAAATGTTTATTCCAGCTGGTAGTGTCACTATCTATCACCTCATGGATAGTGCAATTTGCTTGGTTGGGGTTTTCCTCCTTGCAAACCCATTATATTTTGATGTGTTCATTTCCTACCCTTTGAGTGGTATTTGTCTGGGGAAAAAATTTTGCTCACGCTGCTAAAGCATTTTTTATCTACTGTGATAATATCACAATAAATATAAAAATATTTGTTAAATGAAATTTTTTTGTAAATCAATAAAATTGTGATGTTACTAGATTAAAAATACTTTCCTGTTTATCTCAATGTTTCCCAAACTTTTTTCTTAAACCCGTCCACATATTTACCGGTCTTTTTTATCTAAGAGGAGTAAGGCGGTAGTGCAAGCCATTTTATTTTGGAAATGCTTCTCTCTTGAGAATAGAAACACTCCACTAGTGGGGGTATTGGTTTATCGAGAAGATATCAAAATCCGTGTATCACAAATTGAAAATATTTTATTTTATATAAATTTTGGTACCATTGATTAATCAATTGCCATGTGAGAGTACGGGCTGGAAAAGTTACTGAACTGCCATCCTACCTCAAGTATCATAGCAGCCAAGCATCGTTTTGCTTTTGGCTTACTAATTGAACTTTAGTTATATTTTTGGGAGCTGCTACACTCACCGAGTTTTCCCACCGAAAAATCTCCCGAAAAGTAATCTAACGGTCCCTCTTACATGCTTAGCATTGGAATTGGTGTGTGTAAAAGTGGGGTTCGTACTTTTTATTTCAGTCGGTGATCCGGTTCGGAATTTCTCACTCGGGTTGTTTATCATTTCCGTATATCTTTATGGTCTCCATTTTTATCCCACTAAAAGTTTATCTCATCTAACGATTGGCAAGTTCTTCGCGTTGGTGTGCAATTACACATGAATAGGCTTGGGCCCAAAATTTTTTTAAAAATATTAGACATGAGAGACACTTGGGTTTCATACAAAGAACCAGTAGTTGCACACCCATGCTTCGAGCTGGATTTGTTTCTACCTTCCTAGTTCATTATTTTTTAAATGAACCGGTAGTTTCATAGAAAGACAAAAGCTGAACTAAAATAAGAAAAATCTGATTATTTATAGTGGTTTTCAAATAAACTGGATGATAAGCTTTTAATTCCTATCCAAAGTGGATTAATATATCCATAAGAATGCGCCAAAACAATGATGCAATAACTAAAATTTTGAAAATAAAAAAATCATATAATATACAATAGTTATTAAACAAATGCCTCAAAAGAGGTTTCCAAGTATATAAAACATATTAAATCTAAATACGTACAACGTGTTTGGTTCAGGAAAATCAAGACCCAGGAATTCAATTCCATGAACAAACATGATTTTGGAATCCATAACCGGATTCTCAAATAATCCAATTCCCTTAAAATGTTCATTTTCTGCACTTGTTCGAGACTTTAAAAGAATCACTATCCTGCATAATCGAAATTCATTAACATAAAATATCAAAGTTGTCCCTCCTAATAAAATTATTGATCGTATATTTCAATATTTTTGGAACACCGAAAACATGAATGGGAGATAATGGGGATATGATCAACAAAAGAGAAGGTAGTGAAAACGTGGGGGTACCAAAATACACCACCAACTTTTTCTTAGGAAACCTGTATGGACAAACTATAATTCAATTCCAAGAGTTAAACTTAATGAATCTCAATGAAGGAATAATATTTAGAGTTATATATCTTTCTCTCACAATCAGAAAGTTTACAGAGGCAAGTCCGTGAACCTGATTTACGTGTGAGAGTTCTTGGACGATCTCAAAAATCAATATCCAAGAATCAATCAAATCGTATCCAACAAACAGGGATGGATGTATCTACTTTGATTGATTAACGTACAATCTGTGATATTTCAATTATAAAGATAAAGAATATAATGCGCAAAAAGAAATAACACAGACACCAGAAACTTTGTTAACGAGGAAACCGCAAATGCAGAAAAACCCCTGGACCTAGTCCAGATTGAACACAAAATTGTATTAAGCCGCTACAGACACTAGCCTATTACCAATTAACTTCGTACTGGAATGTAGTTGAGACCGAATTAAATCCTCACACCAATTCAGTTACAGTCGCGCTCCTTACGCCTCTTGAGTCCCAGCAGGACCCCGTGCAATTGATTCCCTTAGCTGACGTCCTTTACAATCTAAGAGTTGCTTTAACTCAATTGAAGACTTTAAACCAATCTTCCTCCCTCAGATAAGCCTATTTGTGTGATTTCCTTTTTGATCATAGATAAGGGTGAGACTGGAACTTCATAGCAATTGACAAAGTCTAGCTAACCTCAAAATCTGGACTTATGCTTCCCGAAGAGCATCCTATGTTATTATTCACCTCACAAGTATTAAACTTGTGGAATCAACAAAGTCTGAGACGCGGAAAACTTTGTGATTTCTATCTATCTTGATTGATGGAGCAAGATCCACAATCAAACAAGGATACTCGAGCTATCAATATAAAAGATAACTGGACCTGGCTTCACGAATCCCTATGGAGTCTTTTTAGTCGTAAACACTAAAAGGGTTTTAGGAAGAGGACGACTCTAGTTTATAACTAGGACACGCAAAAGTAGTGTCGGGTTTCAAAGATCCCAGTCGTTTGAGGTTCCCCTTTTATAGACTTTCAAAACATGGGTTGCTTTAAGTTTAATCTAAGATAGCTTTTGAACCAAGCAAAAAATATCCACCGCTAGATGAAACTTTGAAATGTGATTGACATATCACTATATACACTCTGGTTAGGATGAACCGTAACCGAACCGTGTACAAAGACAATGTTCATAAACGGTTAGCCGAAACTAGCCGATTGAACTATAAGCTTAATCATTTTCATAAACACTTAAGATTTTTAAGTTTGAGTCACAACCATAGGTTATAATGTGATAAATCATGTCTATATAATGTTCTTAAAGATTTATTCAAATGTTAATTATCTCACAGATTTTATTTTTATGTGCATCTAGAAATATTCGATAGGATAAGTACGTGTATTCCAACCTTGTTCGTGACTATATTTGTCATGGTACATGTACCGCGTATGTGTACCCACATAACTTTTTCGGTTTGCGTACCAGGTATGGATACCACACCGGTTTCAGAACCAACAGTTCTTTTACGGTATGCATACTAGGTATGCGTACCATTCCAGGTTCACGAGTTCACAAACTTTTTGTGGTATAGATACCGGGTATGCGTACCGCTAAGTCGCTGCCGAACTATAGCTACGCAGGTACCCGTACTGAGTACATGTACTATGGCTCCGGACCTATAACAATTTTCCCAGTTTGTGAAACTGGTATACATATTGTCATGTATCCAAATTTTCACACTAGTAGAAAAGTGACATTTAGTAACAGTTCAAACTTTTATAAAGTAACAGTTCGTAAAATGCCTGTTACTAAATGTTAGATAGTTAAATAACAGTAACACTTTTAGTAAGAACTGTTACATAATGTCATCCAGGTTGTATATTGTAACTGTTTTTATAGTAAGTGTTACTATATACCCATGTTACTGTAACATATTTCGTATGTCGACATTATCGTTAGAGTTCTTTAAACCAACTGTTATTATATACCTATGTTACCTTAACATATTTAATATGTCACCATAGTTGCATTATCGTAACGTTTTTTAAACTAAATGTTACTATATATCTATGTTACTGCAACATGTTTAATATGTTACCATACTTGACATTATCGTGACATTTCTGTAAATTATTTATTTGTATAACTAGTTTTTGGGTATCGGGTTCAAAAAAATAACTACTTATGGACTGAAATTAATTTAACATCTTGATTTAGTTCTAAGCACAAGAGCTAGCCATGGCTCGTACTGATGGTTACCTAGGGTTTGAGAAAAAATCGAATATAATACAAAATAATAAACAAGTTGTAAAATATGTAGGAATATTAAAAATATAAATTGTGTTGTAGTTGCGTGGTGTGACGACGAAGGTGGTGGAGGTATAGTTTACTATCTAATGAGAGTAAATATTTTATTTGGATAACATTAAACAAAAGGAAAACATGGAAGAGTGGTTCAAGAGTTATAATTAATGCAATAGGTCTCAAGGTCGAATCTTGTGAAGTGTACTTTTATAGAATTTATATTTCATGTCCAAGAAGACCAACTCATGGTAGTGGACGCGGGGGACATGGTGGTGACGGTTGTGGAGAAGCTAGTGTTGATGGTTGTGCCAGTGCTGGTGGTGGAGGTAGTGGTGGCGCTAGTGGTGGAGGTGATGGTAGTCAGTAAAAACTGTCAGTTTTTATGACAGTTTCAATAAAAACTATTATGGTTACTCAAACAATCGCAACAGTTTGTTCCCAAACATGTTACAATAAACTGCTAATGGTAACAGTTTTATGTAAAATAGTTACAGTAGAAATTATTCAGTAACATATATTTTATAAAGTGTTACTGAAAACTACCAACAGTAATAGTTTTAGAATTTATGAGTCATTTTTCAATAGCCTTTCCGTAACAGGTTTTATAAACTTTTCGTAACGGGGGCTTTAGTAACACCGCAGAAAAAACTAAAATTGTTACGGAAATAATACAGTAACAGTTTTTAAATGTTACGGATCATCATTTTTCTACTAGTGTCAGTAGTTCTATATTTCTCTCTAGATCAATTCGAAACATTCCCAAATAACATTAATGAGACATATCACTGTTCCAGGCTATTTTAGAATGGTAATCTTGAATCACAATTCAGATTACGAACAAGAAATTGTTCTTAACCGAAATTCATCATGTATGAACAAATGTTCATTAAGCTTAGTCATATATATTTTTAGAACTAATTATAAGATAAACTTGACTCAAAATTCTTGATATGTTGAAGATAGTCTAATTAGTTGCGCGACGACGTCTCATAGATAGAAAGATGAATATAACCTAAGAAATAGGTGGTTCAGCCTTCACTTACCTTTTGTTGAAGAAGTTCTCAAAATATTCGGTTGATCTTCGCCTATAAACGGTAGAATGCAATGATGACTGCCGTGATATCCGTTTCTTAACTACACTTTTATCATAATCCGACACTTAACTAATTGTAAAATATAAATCAAAATATAGTTTTGACAACTAAATTTGACAACAAGCTTGATATAACAAACCTTGTGAGTTCGACCGAGCAATGCTTTAACAGGTAGTAATCCAATGTTGAGCTTTAGGAGTTGTGTTTAGTTGATTATGGTTCTAGTCTGTTTTATATCTGGTTTTGTTCACAATGACTTACTTCTTTTGGAAAGAATTCATGGTTTTTGTTATCAGGGATTCGCTAAGTTAAATATTTAATTTAAGTAAAATCTGGGTGGTTTGGTGATTCATATCTAGGATTCTGGAATTTTTGATTATGTAGTGATGAGCACATAATGTTTAATTTTATTTCTGAAATAGTTTAGCAAGAAACCTTTTTCAAGATTGTAAACTGCAATACTTCAATAGGTTTGTGTATTTTGAAAATGGAATGTTGTATAAAAACTGGAATGCTTCAATATGCTTGTGTAATTTGCAATTCGAATGTTGCGTAACAACTGGTTTTATATTAATGATCCACTATCTCTTATCTATTTCTTATTTGCATAGAAATCTTTTCCAGATTCCTTATTGCTAAAGAAGTTTTTTTTTCAGATTCTTTATTGCTAAGGAAGAGTCTAAAGAGATTCAGGGAATATAAATTAGTAAAAATAACAACCCAGTATCAGATCCTTTTTTCGCAGATGATTGTCTGATATTTACTAAGGAAAATTTGTAAAGTTGTAAAAACCTTTTGAATATTTTGCATAAAATCAGTCTGGTTTTTGGTCAAATGGTCAATTTTAACAAATCAGGAAAAAAATTAGTTAAATAACTCAGCCAAAATTAAAAAGAATGATGTCAAAGTTGTTTGAAAATAAAAAGAATTGACATCAAAGATTCTTATATGGGGGTACCTCTTTTTACTGAAAAATCAAAACTGAAAACTTTTAATGCAATTGTTAGTAAAATGGAAGAAAAGGTGAAAGGTTAGAAGATCAAAATTCTTAGCCAATCAAGTAAACTGATTCTCAATAAATCAGTACTACGAGCATGCTTGTCCACCAGATGAGATATTTTAAACTTCCAAAGAAAATAACTGGCAAAACTAACTTCATTCATATAGACTTTTGGTGAGGTAAAAAAGCTAATTTAAAAGGGCCTTATATAAAAGCTTGGAAATTCTTATGCAAACCTATAAGTATGGGAGTTTGGTGTTTAAAGAAGCTGACAAAATGAATCATGCAATGATTGCTAGAATTTCCTAGAGAATTATTTCACAACCAAACTCTTGGTGGGTGAAGCTTTTCAAAGAAAATTATTTCAGAAATAAGTCTATTTTTTCATTGAATTAACCTTCTAAATCTTCTTGGATGTGGAAATATATTTGGCAGGGAGTTAAGTTTATTCATGAATATATGTGTTGGGAATTTGGGACGGTCAGTCGATAAACTTATGGACTGATCAATGGATACCTGATCTAGATATTACTCTAGATCAAATCTGTTATAAAAAGAACAACATGTTAACATTTGTATCATACTTGATTAACCCTGATACAAGTAAGTGGAACCAAGACGTCATCATTGATACTTTCCTTATTGCACAATCTATTCTGAATATTAAATATTCACGGATCTGAATGATACCTAAGATGGGACGTGACCAAGAATGATATTTTTACTGTGAAATCCTTGAACAATAAATTATGTGGAATACATATATGTAATAAGGAAAAAGAGGTGTTCTAGAGGAAATTCTGGAAAACAGAGTTACCTCAAAGAATCAAACCGTTTTTATGGAAGTGTTTAAATGACACATTACCAATCAGGCAGATCTTAAGCTGTTATGTACCTGACATAGATAACAAATACACATACTGTAACAATAGTATTAAATCATTACATCATTTTTTTAATTGTTGATTTGCTAAATCAATATGGATGTTGCCACCTTTTTCTGGTGGGGTTAGTACTAATGTAGGAAAGATCACTTTCAAAGAGCATTATGATTTGTGGTATGCAGGAAGTAACAATAAGGTTGTTGCGCAACTAAGTGTTGGTTCATACGGAAGGAAACATGCACTAGAATCTTTCAAGATAAAATGACTTATTCTTTACAGGATTCTATTGCTATTCAGAGATGTCTGAATTTCTGGTGTAGTCATTCTGGAAATTTAAACCAGAACTCGCGTTGTGATGTGTTCAGTTTGAAACATGAATTTCCACAGAAATCTCATGACATAAATTTTTATACATTAAATTATGATTCATATGGATTTCGCATACTCTTAATAATGTCTTTGGTCTAATCATAAGGATTGATACATGAGATGGGAAATGACGTAAATCAGGAATATTCAAAGCTTCATGTCTAGAAAAAATTGAAGCTTTAGATATTCTTCAAGGAGCTAATGGGCCAGAGATGAAGGAATAAAGAATTTCTTGTTAGAAGAAGACTGTGAAAGAACAGTAAGGTTCATTTAAGGGAAAGAGACTATGATGGACTGGAAAAACGAAACAATAGTGAAGGAAGCTGTGAATATCTCAGAAGAATCCAATAAATTTTTGGGGTTTAAGTTCACTCATAGAACTTGTAATTATGTTGCTAACAGACTAGATTTGTGAAAAAGCGGGGGTCTAACAATACCACCCAATATTTCGCTTAGAAATCTGTATGGACTAACTCCAATATACTTTGCTAGAGAATCAACTAGACAGTCAGACTCAATCAAGATTAAAGTATATCAAGGAGTTAATATCTCTCTCTTGTTTTGATTTACTCGAGCTAATAGAAATCAGCGAGTTTTTAATCAAAACAAGGAATAACTTGGATGGTACCAAAGACCAATATCCAAGGATCACTCAATGAAAATCAACAACCAAAGGTTGGAGATTCTAATTGATGATCTACAACGCACAACCTGTATTATTTCAATTATAAAGATAAAATAATATAATGCGGAAATAGAAATAACACAGACACCAGAATTTTGTTAACGAGGAAACCCCAAATGCAGAAAAACCCCGGGACCTAGTCCAGATTGAACACACACTGTATTAAGCCGCTACAGACACTAGCCTACTCCAAGTTAACTTCAGCCTGGACTGTAGTTGAACCCCAATCAGTCTCCCACTGATCCAAGGTACAGTTGTACTCCCTACGCCTCTGATCTCAGCAGGATACTGCGCACTTGATTCCCTTAGTTGATCTCACCCACAACTAAGAGTTGCTACGACCAAAAATCGTAGGCTTTGACAATAAACAAATCTGTCTCACACAGACAAGTCTATCAAAGGATCAATCTGTATCCCACAGATAAACCCTAAAAGGTTTTGTTCCGTCTTTTGATAATAATCAAGGTGAACATGAACCAATTGATAATCCGGTCTTATATTCCCGAAGAACATCCTAGAGTTATCAATCACCTCACAATAATCTTAATCGTATGGTAGATAAACAAGATGTTGCGGAATCACAAACAATGAGAAGAAGATGTTTTTGATTACTTTTTATATCTTGCCTATCGTAGATATCAATCTCAATCCAATCAATCTGATTGTACTCGTACGATAGAAGATGCAAGATCAAATCACATAACTACGATAAAAATAGTACCGGTCTGGCTTCACAACCCTAAGGAAGTCTTTAAGTCGTTAACCTAGTTTTGGAAGAAGAAAACCAAAGGTTAAAGGAGAATCGACTCTAGCACGAAAACTAGTATCACATGTGAGGTGTGGGGATTAGTTTTGCACAATACTAGATGTCTCCTTTATATAGTCTTTCAAATCAGGGTTTGCTATTAAGTTACATTGGTAACAAAGCAATCAATATCCACCGTTAGATGAAAACCTGATTTAGATTCAAGCTAATATTTCTCAACCGTTAGATCGAAAACTTAGCTTGTTACACACACTTGACAATGCACGCTTCTAGGTTTGTTAACTGTACCCAAACGTATGCACTTGTTGGTTCAACAATAGTTAACCAAATGGTTAGCCATATGAGCATTTCATATCAACCATGTTCTTCTTCACCATAACTAGTACAAATGACTTCAAATGAACTAGTTAGGGAGTTGTTCAATTGAAAGGAAATCTCATGTACTAAACAAGACAAAATTGAAGCAAAGATGATTTGATTCACTTGAATCAGTTCATGAAATTTTATAGCCACGGTTTGCAAACTGCATTCCTTAGTATTTTTAAATTTAAGTTCAGAAATCATCTTCAGATATATAACCTTCTCAAGTTCGCAGACTAGGTTCGTGGACTTAAGTTACCGGGCAGAGTTTACAAACTCCAGCAAAAATTATCGGGTATGAGAACTTCGCCGGTTCGCGGACTTAGTTTCACGCAAGTAGTTTGTCAACTCCAGCAGAAATTCTCGGTTTGAGAACTTCGGCAGTTCGCGGACTGAGTTCGCGGACTTGGCTCACGCCATTCTTCCGATTCTCTTGATCAACAAAGTTCGCAAACTTTGGTTCAAGGAATAGGACTTATACATAAATGTGTTTCCACAACAATGCTTATGTCCACCATTGGTTATGTAATCTAAATTTCATTTCAATCATTGAAACATTCTTAGAGGACGTTATACAGTTGTTACACCATTTATCGTCAAAGCAATTTTCAAGATGATTGAAACATATCATGACTTTCGTCACATGGTAAAGATAAACTTGGTTAAAGCGAAAAGCTTACCAACTCATATTTTGAGATATAGATATGCGAGGTATACTCGGATTGAAATACCAACTTTGTATAATCAAAGTTTATATATATAACATACGACTTCTTGTCTCATAGAGTAGGAGATAGAGTAGATAGACTTTTGAGTGATAGATAAGTTCAAGTCTTCACATACCTTTTTGTCGCGAAGTTCCATCGGTTCCTTGAGTAGTTCTTCTACTTGTATGACGAATCGCCATGAAGTCCTTGAGCTCAACTACACTTTCTATCCTAGTCCGAGACTTAGCTATAATAAACTAGAAATCAAGACTTATAGTTTTGATCACTAATATTGACAAACATGCTTGAGATAGCAACGTATGCGAGTTCGACCGAGCAATGCTCTAACACTTTGGAGGCAAGAAAATATACTCTTTTTAGCAATTGGAGAGATAATATGTCTGCATTTCTAGATCAAGCTATTTTGCTAAATAATATTAAGAGTAAAAATGAAGGTAACAGTGCTACCATAGTAGGCAGCATGAACGTAAATTTGTTGTCTATTACTCATATTAGAAAACCTGTCCTGGGTGATATCATTACAACATTCTTGTTTTTTCTTCTTCTTTTCTTTGTTTCTTTCGGTTCTTTGCCGTGTGTTGTTTTGGTAATATATTACAACTTTACTCGTAAAAAATACTAACAAATAATGAACTTTGAAATTTAAATTTTCAGACTGTTTTAGTTTAGGTATTAGAATTTCAAAATATGAAGGTATTTAAGTGATACCGTAACTTTGAATTACAATCGAATTTAACTACCTCAACCAAACAATATTTTTTTAATCAAGGAATTTATTTTCTTGGAACACAGTCTTAAGGAAAAAAATCCTTATAGTAAAATTCCCTGACTTGAAAATCTTGAACCCAAAACGGTAATTTAAAAGCTGTGATATTTTTCTCCCTTTTTAGTTTTTACACATAAAAAATGAGGGTTTAGCAATATTTTTGTAAGTGATAACATCACCAATTTTGTAATGACAAAATCTTTTAGAAGATGAGCACCAAAGAACAAACAAACAACAAAGTACAGACAACACAAGCTTAAAAACACAAGCCAAAAGAGTAACAGGCCCATTTTGAAAAGACTAAACGGCCCACTTTGCATCGGCACTGGTTAGTGACCTACTGACCTCCCATCCCTTCACAGGAGGACCCCAAAGATGGTACAAATCCCAGCAACGGTTACCAAACTTTACTACACTGGTGAGTCATCTGTCGCCTGTCGGTATAACCTGGGCTCATTTTTGCATTCGTGGAATGCTTCTTTTTCTCCCAAGAGTTATGAGTGACGTGCAAATATAGACTACTCCAGGCATGTCAAATAGACAAAACAAATTGTTATTTGGACATTTGGTTTGATCTCTTCTGAACGAGATTGCCCTTTTACAAAATGGGAGACATGTCATGTGCGACCAAGTGCCGGCAACAGAAAGAATTGGATTCTTTACACTTTACTTCTTGCATGGGTCATGGGTGGTGACCTTGGTCTTGGACCTAGTTAGTTTTGGTCAAAGTTCACCAAAAGTATTTGGATCCTAGTCCCATTCCCCACATTCAAATCCAGATCCGCAGTGAGTTAATCATTGATGGTGTGCCTTGATTTCATCTTGTCGTATGGTTTTCAAGAACATGTTTCGGCAATAAGAAGATTATTAGAATATATATATGGGAATATTAAGATGCAAACTTAACGTGGAAGCGAGGGCAGAAGAAGCAGGTTGGTCGACATCTTCACAAGATAACAAAATAAAGTGGATTATTTATTGTTCCCGGATTTCACATTTTTTTATTTGTTCCTATCTTCAAGAAATCTGTTTTCAGGCTTACTCAATTTTTTTTTTTGAGGCATATTCATTCGTTATACCATCTAGGTTGGGTTTATAAGAGGTGTCTAAAGGTACTTCAATTATCCATATATTCTTAAACAATTTAAATTATTAGAGTGCCCTTATCCTCAAAAACCTAAAATTAAAAATCAAAATAAATTTTAAGCTTAAATATCTTGGACTCCAATTCAATCAAGAAATTAATCAAACAAAGCAAACACGAATCGAAGTGAGCGATGTTGGAGTGCGAAATCCAAATCTCAATTGCTCTTAGTTGTATTTTAGAATGTATATGTAACAAACCCATCTTGTTTTTGATTGATTTTATTTTGTTTGATCGATAGAATATAATTTCAAAGATGAAATTCGTGTTTTCAGAAGATCAGTTCGGCTGATCTTGGAGTATCAATTTTGAGCTGAACCTAGTGTATGATTTAGAGAAACACTATGTTCGGCTAATGCGAGTTTGCTAGATTTTGTTTGAATTAGCGGAACCTAAATTCGTCAATTACAGAGTGAAGTTCGGCTGATAACTTTTCAACCGAACCTCAGTTTTTTGAAAATATAACTAGGTTCGGCTGATAACTTGTCAGCCGAACCTAAGTATATTTTCAAAAAATGGATGTTCGGCTGAAAAGTTATCAGCCGAACTGTTCATCTGGTCAGTAGATCTGGGTTTTAAAAATTCAATTTTTTGACAGATTCAACTTACAAAAAGAAATTAGACCTCGTATATAATCTACCTCTGATTTGAATCACACATTTTGGTCACTTCTAATCACTAAAATCTCAAAATTCAAAATCCAAGTTTTTTTTCACTTCTTCTTCTTCCTCTCAAAAACCCCAACTCTCTCACATAAATTTTATTTTCTACTAATTCACCACTAATAATTTAATTTTTAATCAATCCTTAAAATTCCTAGCTAATCAAATCTAATCATAATCATTAATACTTATTATGTAAGGGTAGTTATGCCATTATCAAAAAGGATGGATAAGGGGTGATGTTGTTTTTTATTTAGTGACCCTATTTTGACATTATTTAGTATGCCTCAAAAAAATTCAGTTTGCCTCAAAATAGGTTTCATTTTCGATCCTGACTCTATCACTGGACAACATAAAACAATGAGAAAGCACATATATCCGCCTGGAAAAAGAATGTTGGTCCCAAAAATGTTTGTGACTTCGGCTCTATTTGGAGGTTCAAGTTAAATGTTTTCAGATGATATTGATCAATACCGGTGGGAATTTTGACGCAAGGTAATTTCCAGACAGGAACAAAAAAGAGTCCGGAAAAGCCAAATTACACCCGAAACTTTTAAACTGAACCATGTACCATTACTTTCTTCTTTGTTTTCTTGAGCTACATAATCAACATGATTATATAATCATTTTAATGCTTTTTGAATTTTTGTCTTGAAAATTAAAATAAAAATTTTCTCAATAGAAAAATACAAGAAAAAACCAGTTGAATGTGTCACAAACGACCCGAAACTTGAGCCAACTATGCAATGCCAAGCCGGTCCATATACCCTATCAAACTCCTGCAAAATCCAAAAACACTAATAATAAGAACCTCGAACCTTTTCTTTTTTACACGCACTATGTGTTGACGATAGAAAAAAAAAAGAAATTACTCCTTATATCTTAGGTCAACTGAGAAAAGAGATATCACTTTTTCTGAGACGGACGTAGTAAAAACGGACAAATGAGTAGGAAACTACATCTCCAAGATCATTTAAGTGAACAAAATGGGCAACAAGCTGCACGGCCGGTTCATTTAGAATCGGAAACTCCAAAAATAAAATAAAAAATGAGAACATCTCTCCATGTGTAGTAAATTAAATTAAATGAATTGTTTTTTCATTTAATTTTTGTAATAAATATGTCACTTGGATGGGTTCAAAGTTCAAACAACAATGGGATCACATGGCACCGCATCTCTAAACTAAGTCTTACCTAGAGATCGACATGCCATTAGTAAACTAGATCATGCACAAATTCAATCAACAACTAGCATTGTATATTCCCTTGCAATGTTGTTCATCACATGGACTGATTCTTATTTCTGACGCATAACTAAACTCCGTTTTCTTGCAAACACCCTTTGACCACCCAGAATTTTAATTACCTCCAGAAAAACAACACAAGCATTATTATTCCACTTCATACGACCGTTGCAGTGTACTACTAGTGGGATAATGGTTATGCAGTAGGCAGCACTAGTTAATTCTGACACTACCCACATTATTAGTACAATTTACTGCTAATAACGGTCTGTTTTCTGATGAATAACGAGCATGCAGTGTTTTACTGCTATAATAATATCGGCATGGCCATGGTCAGTGACAGTAATAGTATTAAACCCGTAAATGCTGCAGTTGTATGGATCTATATCATTACTGGCATTCTGGCATCTCTGATAAGAGTGTTTTTGTTGTTCAAACGTTTGACCAACATGTTATGGATGTTAATGTTTACAATTGTTGTAGGCCTACTGCGGAAAATTCCTTGGCCATGTAGTGGTACATCTGTCTATTAACGGTAAAAACTAACAAACTATCTGGATATTACTTAAGAAGTAATCTTTTTTAACTTAATTAAGTTGAATTGCAAAGAACAATTTTATTAACTAGATTTTAGACTGAAATACAATTTCAAAATCTGGTTGCTAAACAGGTTCTAAGGTTGCAGTGATACTAACTGAAAACAATGTTGTATCTCGTACAACCAACTTAAAATAGCGTCCTGAAAAAATCAGATAACTTACACAGCCAACTTAAAACGTCATCTTCTTGGTTGCCGGTGGAAAAAATATGAAATCCAGGAAGGGTTATAAACTTATAATGTTTGTGCAGTTGAAATAAGTGTAGGTATCATAATTACTCTAACAAACGAGGGTTGTAGATCTAAAACTCACTATCAAATAGCATTAAATGCTCAAAAACTGAACAAAAACAAGAAAAATAAATTTCTTTTTGTGTGGATGGTGGTAGTGGTCTAGTGGATATATACTATCCATAATTAGTACTCCTAGTAAAAAAAACTTGATTAAAGAAAAAAAAAAAAGAACTTAACTACTTTGATTAAGGTTTAAGTTTGACAGTAGTACCTTTTTCATGTTATAAGCCATGTGCTTAGCGCTAAAACTGTCTAAACCGTCGTAAGTTCTTCTGGCACACCGGAAACAATGGACTTGCATAAATCCCGGCATATCGACGGCAACCACTTTAACATTCAGAAACGAAGCCACTGATTTAACATTATTCATCTCTATATGTGAAACTGATTTCCTCGCCTGAATATCAATATGTGATACTGATTTCCTTGCCGGCTCTAACTTCTCAATCCGCGACACTGATTTCCTTGCTGGCTCAAATATCATATCTATATGCGACGTTGATTTCCTCCCTTGTTGGATCATTTCTTCTTGCAATATTTCCGATGTCGACTTCTTCGCCGGCTTGATGATTTCCACATCAGATACTGACTTCCTTGCCTCGATTACGATCATTTCTTTATCCTTCTCCTCCGGCAACGTTGGTAGTACTGGTGGCAACGCGGCCATTACAGTATTCTTCCTAAACTCATCGATCGACACGGACACCTCTTGTTTATGTTGCGGCGGTTTACTTGATTTCCTGCTCAGTGTATTCCAAATACGCGTGGTTACTGGTTTTCGAACTTTCGCAGCAGGAGTTGCTGCAACGTTTACCTGGTTATCGATGATTCCGATCGCGTTGCCACCGCTTGTGGTGTAGAGATTTTGCGCGGTTCTGGTTTTCGGTTTGGACTCCATTGTTGTTGTCTAGTAGCTCTAACAGGTTTTTTGCAGTGGTTGTTGATGGGGGGTTTGATTGTTGTTGTCTTGGTTATATATATATGGGAGTAGGGTATTGTGCTTGTATAAATGTGGTGGTGTATATACTATATAGTAGGGAAATACCCCACACCTGGCCATAAATAAGATACGGTGTACAGTTTGGAAGGGGGAATTGAATATATTAAAGATATAATAGTAAATGTTTTAGGAGCAGACCATGTGCTATTGTCCTCTAGGCAAGGATAACAAAATGGTGCCGAGATGCCTTCAAAGATTGCATTCTAGGGTCCTTTGGCACCCGAGAAATATGTAAAAATTCGCCAATGGGTCTCCCTTATAATGCACAAGGAAGAAGGAAAGAAAAGAAGAAAAAGGCTGGGCCTCTGGAGGACATTATTTATTTGAGAATTTTCCTAATGTTCAATGTATGACTCCATATCTAGGGGCCAAACATAGGTAAGCTACTAAGGTCATGGATGGTCCTTGAGCTAGAGTAGTACCCAGCAAATAGTGACCAAGTAGTGCTCCATATAGTGCGGCACAATTTTAATTACTCATCAGAAAGAATTAATGCTGTTGTTGAAATAGGTCAAAGCATTAATGTTTGTACCAAAATTTCATAAATTCTTGGGGGTTAATGTCTGCCCTGCCGCTTTAAGTGATAACTGTGGAGCTTATCCTTGGCTGTTGCATACTAGAATGCACCTTGCATTTTTCAGGCGTATTCCTGCATGATACCGCGAACAATGCCCTATTGTTGCATATACTAGAGTATGACCTGTGCTGTTGTGATTTCTACTTAACTAAATTTCCTGGTCTTTAGTAATTGTGTTGTGTACCTCAAAAATAAATATAATTGGGCTTGGGGATGAGAAATAAGAGTCTTATGTTTATCAACTCATTAAAAATCCAAAATTTCCTTTTATTCATGCTCATATGTCTAAATCCTCCAGAAAAACCTTATATGAGTCATTCTATGCTTTAAGACCGACCGAAGTTGACAGCAGCTTTCAAGATCACAAGTTTTGAGTACTTGAGGCAATCTTTTTCAATGATTAATCATCACGAAGTTGATACATTTTGAGCAAGAAGTTTTGCAAATAATTCTCAAAGCTCAACGAAGTTGATTACCAAAATTAAAAGAGCCAAATTTTGTGCATACTTTTTAACAAGTGTTCTTCCCGTGATATCTGAGTTTCATGTTATTTCTTCTGTTTCAAAATAATAGGTTGGTTTGTGTATAAATTTACACATAAACTAGCATATTTCTTGAAACAGAGGGCGTAATAGTTATGTAACGAGATATAAAATTCACCTAGTTTCTGCTGAAATTTAATTTTCGATTCAATCGTACGCCAAAACATGACCATCCAAGTTCAACCTGTAACTGCTTGAAATGAAATACTATTTCAATCATGTTTTACAAATTATTTAACTACTGGCGCATTTGGCAACCTAATCGTAACTAAACTTCGTCGTATGTGTGCAGCAATTCTAAGCCGCAGCTTCTGCTATGAAATAGATAGTTGTGCAATAAATTTTGGCCAGCAATAAAAACTTTTTATCGTTATTGTGGTATTTATTATTAGTCATTGTCTCTCAAAATCATGATTATTGTTGTAGTTGGCAAAACGGATATTCATAAGAAATGTTGTATTAGCAATATCTTGAATTATGGTCTATATATATATTCACTAAGACAAAATGTTTTCATTTTATAGGCCCCTAATTTGTTTCATTCCAAAGTCATTGTCTTTTGGAATTTAAATGTCATAGTCTCTTCCTTAATGCATAGTACAAATTATTTTTGTGCATTTATCCTATTTTTGGAGATCAGTTAATCCAGATATTTCAAAACAAATAATGCAGATAGGTATTGTTTGCACATCTGCCAGCCCTTGTGAAATTGACCCTTGGTTTAAGCATTTTTGCCCCAAAAATTATCTAATGGAATAAAATTTGTATTTTTTTTTTATCAGTCAAATAGAAATTTCATTGAAAAAATGCACTTAAGGGGTACCTTAACCCAATGATTACAACCGAATAAAAAATGGGAACCGAAAGGGAATTCGGCTATCCAAATAAAAACCACAAAAAAATAATTTATAACGGAGGCCGGTATAATGAATCTCATAGAGAAATCACCATATTTACCGTAAGCACCAATGTTTTTGTATTTGATTCGGCCCAAAAAAACGCTTGTAATTTGATATCTCTAATGAGGCTTGTCAAAGTTTTCTTTTTGTTTTCGAAGGTTCTTGCATTTCGCTCTTTCCATATACACCACCATATAGCAACCAGGATGTTATTCCATATTTGACTAAGTCTTTCGTCTCCCCAATTAAATTTCCAAGTCTTCATAGATGTAATGATATTAGGGTCATATGACCATCCAAGTCTTCATAGATGTAATGACATTAGGGAATAATTATTACATGAAATTTGCCATAATGGCGAAAATCTGCTATGAGCTTCAATATTTGCCACGTTGCGTAAAATATAAAATGTGGCTCAACCTTGGCGTTGGTAAAAGTTTAACATATTCTTCACCAAAGTTATGCATTGTAACATGAAACCCTACACTTGATATCTTTATCATTAAACTTGACTCTATGTAGTGTATGGATTTCACTCCAACAGGAGGAATAAGACAAGCTGTGAAATGGTTTTCAAGAACTTTTATCGCAGCTCGTTACTGTAAAAGTATTAAAAGGCATGACTTCTTTTAGAGGTGCTCCTCCTGTAGCTAGGTGGCCAGCTCCAAATTTCATCAGTCCAGGAACATTGTGTAAATAGATGTTCATGGGTCTTTTGGTCAGTAAGACAATGACGACATCTATCATATATATTCCCTCCATCTTACTATTAATTGATCTACTTTATAACTGATTTGTTTAATGAATTTGGTCAATTAACAGTTGGATAGAGGGAGGAGTATGTCCAAACTCCAAACCTTTTCTGCAAAGATTACCCTGACTAAAATCTTTCTATGACTAAGCAACCACAAAAAATACCTGATGCAAGGTGGAATTCAAGAGTGGAGATAAGATGATTCAAATCTGCATCCAAAACAACTTTAATTCAAAAACCAACACATCTTTGCCAGCAAAATTGAGAGCTTTATTCTTCCAACTATGCATTTTCTTAGTCATATTAAGTAAGGCTTCTCTTAAATATAATCCACGTATTTATTAACCATAACCCAAAAAGTTTAAGTTAAAGTAAAAAGCCTAAAATTAAAATGAAAAACCAAACAACTTTTAATTTTCTACTAACAATTCAATTTCAATCTTCTTTTTACTCGAAATCAACATAAAACCCTAATTTTTTTTGTTAATAATACTTAAAATTGATTATCATTGTTCTTCTAATATTCTCACAAATTGAACAATTATATATAAACCCTACTTCATACTTTTTCCCCAAAACAAAATAAATTTTAACTCTTAATTTTCTCTAAAATAATTTTTGTTAATCACGATTACATTAAAATTGATGTATATTCTAATTGTTCTTAAAAGAACTCCACAACAACATCAAGCGAAATCGAATAAACTAAGATTTTGTTCTTTTCCTATGACCATTCTCCTAGAACTCCCTAAACATAATCCATAAAATAAAAAATAAAAATCTCTAAGATGATTTATTTTTCCTCCTCAATCATGATTATATTAAGATTGATTTAGGGTATTGATTATTCTTCAAAAACATTTACTATATATCTTACAAAAACTTAATCAAAAATTAGTTGTTTTTTTTTTTTTGTTGATGTTGATTTAATGATTGTCTTATTGTTTGGAGTATAATTTTGTGGGCTATGTGAAATGATTACAAAGGTATGTTTGGTTAGCTTAAGCACTTATTTTAAATGGGCTATGGTTAATAAATGTGTGGGTTACATTTAAGAGAAGCTTTCAATAAATGACATATGATAATCACTTACCAACAAGGAATTACATGCCATGAAAATTCTTAACATGAGGAATATTTCATAGATGTAGAAATTGAACATTACACTTTCATACAAGGTAGATATAAGATTAATTTTTTCTCTTTTTTTTGGTCGATAAAGAATTTAATGCTAACGAGTTTCAAATCAGATGATTGGTATCAGTATGATCACCCAATGACTTTACCACTGTACTTTAGTGATATCGGCGTTATAAGATTGAAATTGATCATCCTAAAAACCAGATTTGCCAACTAAATTGAGATTATAGTATCAATAAATCTCTCGGGTGATGAACTTGACTAACATAGTTTTTCTTTATCTTCTTTCACGCCATCAGTCGGTAAACAAAACAGTCATTCTCTTTAAGTACACAAGTAAGGTTCACCATATATGCCATAATACTAGGACTGTGTAAAAAACTGGAACCGTGAATTTCATCCGTATCCGTCCGTAAAATTGCGGATAAAACCCGATCCGCAAGAGCTATGGGACGGATACGGGTGGGATTCTCAAATCCGCACGTTTACACAATTTGGTTGCGGTTGGACATTGCAATCCGTGGATTTACCCGGATCCGCACCCCTCTCTCTCACACATTATCATGAAGTTATTATTGTGTTTCTCTGAAGAGGTAAAGTCGTATGTCAAACTGACAACTCTAAAGCTTCTGCTCTAGGCGCCATCTTACTCTCCATAATCTGTGTATGTTCACAAGGTGTAATTAATGTTAATACTCTCTGTTTAAAGGTTCACACCTGAATCAGAAGCCCTTAGAATGCAGTGGGAGCTTCAAAAAAGCCTTCACGAGCAACTTGAGGCGTATTACTCCCTCCTCATATGCCTGCCTCCATTATCAGTAGTGTTTTCAATTTTATTTTATTTTTAACTTAAAGATGTATGTGTAATGATGAAACTTTCCATCTGTCTTGCGTCCATTTGAGAAGTTTCAAAGGGAGTTGCATCAACGAGCTAAAGAGAATGCACGACAGCTGCAAAAGTTGGAGGAACAGAAGAAAGTGGGAGAAGCACTCATGCTTGCAAGCCAATCATCCTTTTCTGCAATAAATCCGGCAACCACTGATGGTCCCTCATCTTCTCGTCTAGATTTGGTTAAGGGTCAGTTGAATAACAGTGATGCATCATTGAGATTATCACCACCTTCTTCGAAGAAATCAAGGGTCGAACCAGGGACACCAACGTTTAGGTATTGTTTGTGTCAGGGAAACGAGGAGGAGATAAACCTAATTCTTCAGAGCATATCACCCGCGATTAATCCGCATCCGCATCATCTGTTGATCCGCGGATGTTAAATCCGCGGGTGATTGGGCCGGTTACGGTTCAATTTTCCAAATCCACAGCTTTAACGGTTTGGTTGCGGATAACCCCTAATCCGAAACCGTCCGTCCGTTGCACACCCCTACGTAATACGGTTTTCTTTCCTATAAGATGCATTCTTCAAAAGAAACCTTATAGGTGGGCTTCACAAAACGGGAGAAAGCCCTCCCCATGTTTTCCTACAGCAAAATACTAGCCCAAAAAAAAAACTAGGAGGCAGCAGCAGAATTGCCTTGTCGGTACTTATATGAACAAAAAATACCAATTTCAGACGAGACGTTCCTAAAATACCAAGATGGACTATATTAAGACTTCAAGATTTTTGTTTTCCCTCTCCACCGTCAGGTATCTCTTTAAAAAAAATCTCATACGGTGTACTGTAGCGCCTCCCTTGCTCTCTTCATATTTCTGCACTTGAGACTCAATAGCAGCCTGCAGCTAGGAAGGTTTTCCTAAATAATCTAGCATCTGTGTGGCATGAAGCAAGCATAAGTCAGGAAGCCAGAAAAAGAAAAGGTGTGACGAACACTCGCATAAAAATTCTCAAGCAAATACTTACTCTCAGAGCATGCAAATCGAGCACAGAACACCTCTTCTTTCGCTTCACCATCAGAAAAATCACTAGCATGCCATGTCAATGCATTCTGACTCATAATACTCGGAGTATGTATTAGAGTCGGAATTGTGGGAACAACTACAAATCAAACTAAATCAGATCTCATGCACAGATCAAATCCAAGCTTCAAAAAAGAAAAAACAGAAAAACCCAAAACGAACCTAGATGATTAGCAAGAACCTTCAGCGTCATAGATTATCGCACAACCAGACGATTTTTTTTAGTTTGTTTATGTTTAAGGAGCTTAAGAATACCAACTCCTCTTTCTTTCCACTGATTTCCATCTTTATCAAATCGGTACAGTTTTGCTTTTCTACACAGAATCATTCAACAAATCATCAACTGGCTCAAATCAAATCGGAAAAATGTAATAAGTAAAGAGATTGAGATTCGGATAAGGTATACATACAGACGGAGAAGAGTATCTTCATCTTCTTCTTCAAGTTTAGGTTCGATGTCCCTCAGCCGACTCTCTTTTTACCCGGAATTCAGAACAACTAGAATCTGGTTTATCATTCTTAAAATCTACGTTTCCCTCAGGAAAAGGATACTTTGTTGTTACCGGGCATTTAAAATAATTGCTTGCCATCCTGAGAGATTGTTGTGGTTATGGCGGGTTCTCGATTTTGAGCATATATACAGAAAGGAACTACTAGTTACCAAACACAGCTTTGATTTAAAGCTGACTGCTGTAATTAACATAGCTTGAAAGTAAAGCTGACTGCCTAAATTATTAGAAATCAAGAAAGAAAAAAAAAATCGGGCGGGATTGATGCAGCTAATTGTCGGTTACAAATAGCCGACAAGTTTAATCGATGTCAAGCGCTGCTTTTGCAGCCCAGGCCCATAATATTATTACTTCTTCTTCTCTCCAGCTTGTTCTCGCGGTTCTTTATTGATTCTGGAGCGGGGGATTTGCTTGATACAAACGGGAGAAATGAAGAATAAGAACAGAAGGTACGTAGATGATTCTTACTTTCTTTCAAATTTTGTCAACAATCAAAACCAATTTTCCGTAATTAACTTTAGATTTGTTTAAATGACTTTGATACCTAAAATCTGTTGATTTTGATTTCATTTTTATGACAAGTACATGGAAAATTGTGATTCTAGGGTTGGTTTATAGTGTTCAAGTAACTTGAATCACCGATCGCAATTTAGGAAGACAACTTTTTGAGCTCAAATCTGGTTTATGGATGTTTGTAATGCCAACATAGGGTTTAGACTGTTTTAAATGGTTTGATTTATTAATAATACTCCATATGGGCTGTACATATTGAAAGGTGAGCGAGATTTGAAAATACAACTTTTACAATGTTACACATTATTCAGTTTATTATTTTTGAAATTTAACCAGCTTACGGAAGGAACCAGATGGTAGTTATTGGTTTAGAGGCCGATGGTATGTGATTCCTGAAGAGACTACAGTTGGAAGGCAGTCACATAATCTACGCAGGGAGATCTATCGCACTAATGATTTTGCGGACATTGAGGTGAGGTGACTCTTGGCTGATAGAAATTATCCTGTCTTTTATTTTCTTCTAAGTGGAAGTTATATTATCATTCTCACCTTAGTCTATATCTCCACCAAGAGGGAGGCTAGGCATGTATAACTTTGTTCAGCAAGAAGGGAATGAATATTTGTTTGCCCTTGATCCTTACGGAGTGAACGAAGGACGATATGGTTTGCACAAACCCCAGATATATCATTGGGGTCAGGGTTCATATTTGTTACAGTACTGTAGTGTTTCATATTGCATCTAATTGAGTTCATTTTCCCTCAATCCTCACACTATTACCCTGTCAATGTATGCAGATGGAATCCATCCTTAGACATTGTTCCGTAATGAATTGTAAAGAATTTTATGAAGCCAATAATGAAGGAGATGATGTCTCTCTATGTGAATACGAGTATGATATCCAGCGGCAGAGTTTCAAGCGCCTTGCAGATATTGACAATGAGGAAGATGTGAGCTTTTAAATTGCTTAGCATACTAGAGTGGTTAGTTAAACAAGAGACATCGTTTTGTTGTGAGCTTTAACCTACCACATGTGCCAGGATGATAAAGAAGCTGTGGGAGATGAAGACTGGGAATCTTGTAGTGATTCAATCTTTGACTCTGAAGAAAACTTAAAGAGTGCATGGAGGAAGCGTAATATTTCAGCAAGTGGGCAATCACCGGGTCATGGATTTGCTGCGGTATCTTTTTCTCTTCTTTTTCTTTTTTTACATTCTCTTGGTTCTACGTTTCATCTTCTGCTTGATCGTTCATTTTTTCATCTATGCAGAATGCACAAGGCGGGAAGTTCTTTGGCCTTCACAAAATAGGGACAAAAAAAGATCTTGGAGCATGTGAAAGTCCACAAGCAGAATGAAATTGAAAAAGCAAAAGCGAATTTGCTGTTGGCAACACTACCTAAATCTCCTCCTTGTAAGAATAAGTATGTCAGCATTTCAGGGTTTCCATGTGTCTCCACTTTTTATTTGGATTTTAACAGCCGAAATTTGCTTTATGTCAGAGAAATGAAGGAGATTACCGAATTTGTTAAAGGCGCTGTCAGTATTGATCAATGTCTGGGACGCTGCTTGTGCATCCATGGTGTTCCTGGAACTGGCAAGGTAAGCTATCAAATATAGTATTGTGACTTATTCCGGAGTTTGAAACTGGAGCTGACTGAGGCGTTTGCGCCTCAGCCCCAAAATGCATCAGTGTGACAACTTTATGAATTGGTCTATATTAAGAGAAAAAAAGAGAGGCTTTGAAGCCCCACCAGACCCTTATATGACATGGTGCATGGTATAACCACATCATGCCACATACAGGCAATTTGTGAAACAAAAATTCTAAACATACCGCCTGTTTTGACAACACAAAAACAACCCTCTCTTCCAATTATGGGGCCCAAAGTGGACCCCCTGCTAACTCCAAGAAGGGCCCACCCTGTGCGAGGAGGTTGTTTTTGTGTTGTTTAAAGAGACGGTGTGTATAGAACTACTATTTGTGAAATTTAGAGACAAAACCGTGTAGTGACGTGTTTAGCCATCTCCAAGTGACAGTTGTCAACTAGTACAAAGTTAGGTATACTTGATCATTTGATTGACTAGTCAATGGGGTTATCACCGATCTATTGACTTTGCAACAATTAAATTTATTGTTTCTCTCTTTCCGCCACTTGTTTTAGACATTATTCTTCCTGTTTCCTCTGTGATTTTCTTCGATTCTTCAATCGTGTCTGGCCAAGCTAAAAAGTGTACCAAAAAGGATACATCTTGCAAGTTCCATATACATAGATTTATAATTATAAGTATTTATTGAAAAATATATTTAGCGAAGTTTAGATAACGCTTTTTAGCAGCGCTTTATGCGTTGCTAAGTATCTCTTTACGCTTTTGCCTTTTTAAACCTTGACTACATTCTTTAATATCTGTCCGTGTCAATATGCAGACTATGAGTGTACTCGCAGCGACAAGGAATTTGCGGTCTGAAGTTGATGCAGGTAGTGTAAGATCGTTTTGTTTTGTGGAGGTTAATGGTTTAAAGATGGCTTCTCCAGAGAATATTTATAGGGTAAGAATTTGCATTGGTAAAAAAAAAAATTAATGCTTGCATTTCCTCTTTGTTTATTTCTCCTTGTAGATTGTGACCACCACTTTTTTCAGGTCATATATGAAAAACTAAGTGGGCACAGGGTCAGTTGGAAAAAAGCTCTTTCCTTGCTGAATGAGAGATTTTCAGACAATAATAAAGTCCGTAACAGTCAACCCTGTGTTTACTGATCGACGAGCTTGATCTTCTAGTAACAAGAAACCACTCGGTAATTGTCGCAATTTCTTTCTTTTTTTCCTTGTGTTCAACAGTTTACATTTAGTTGTCTAGGAATATTTTTGAGTAAGAGAATATTGTAAGACCAAATATCTTCCACGGGTGGCAACTCGTGATGCTTTTATACAGACAAATATGAAGCTTCGAGAAAGACATTTTTTTTTGGCTTCTTTCTTTGTTTTCATTTATGTTTGACCTGGTAATTGCCAAAAGAGAATCAAGGGAAAGGTTTTACAAGCAATTACTTATTGTGAAGGGAAATCTTTGTTTCAAAAATTCAGTGGTCTGTTCTCATAAATTCAAGATGCTAAGCACTCGTAACCATATACCATGGTGACAGGTTCTATACAGTATCCTTGATTGGCCGACTAAGCCACATTCCAAATTGGTTGTAATAGGTAACATGTTAATTCCGATTGTGCTCCCAAGCTTAATGACCTCTTTATTCCCGAATTGACCGAAATATTAATATGTTTCCTTTATTGGTAGTTCTTGTGCAGGGATAGCAAACACCATGGATCTTCCTGAGAAACTGCTACCTCGTATTTCAAGCCGCATGGGAATCCAATGGCTTTGTTTTAGCCCCTATACTTATCAGCAACTTAGAGAAATCATTTCCAGCCGCATTGAAGCAATCAAAAGCATTTGACAGACAAGCTATAGAATTTGCTTCGAGGAAGGTTTGGGTTCCTTCAGTATCTTCGTCATCATAAATTTTGTGTTATTCATGGCCATCTTTTCTATTTCCTGCAGTCCAATCATAATATACATTTGTTTGTTCGTCTGGAATCCAGGTGTTCAGATTCCACATTCACTAAACTGTGTGTGTTGCAGGTGGCAGCTATTTCAGGAGGCGCGTCGTGCGCTGGAAATATGTCGGCGAGCAGCTGAAAATGCAGATTATAAAATTAAAAAAACATCATCCACCCTGGATTTCTCATCCACAGGTATATACAAGGTCTTCTATAAGTTTCCTCACTTTTTTTAGAAAGTATACCCACTCGTCAACAGACCCCCCAGTAGTTAGAAAAAGTGGAGCGGTATCCTGTGTTTGCTCTGTGTAGGGGTTTACTCGTTTGGGAGACGAGATGGATGTTACTAACCATCATCTTACAGACGAAGAAAATAGGAACCAATGTTCAAAAAGTATTAATTTGTTGATCTTTCACCTGACATAGGTTTGTCTTTATTATCCTTTTTTCAGATGATTAAACCTGTTCAAAACTAAGTACAATATTTCTGGTGGCTCTTGTGCATGAGCTCTACAAAAGTGGAATGGGCGAGACTACTTTTGGAAAGGTCATTCTCCAAACCTCTCTTCCAGTTCATCATCTTTCTTAGCTGAAAAAAGTCTTGTAATTATTAATCAACCACAATGCAGACTTTGATAGTTTTAGACCATCCTTGTACTCAGTACTCGTGAACATGTGTCATTACGCAAAAAAGCGTGCATCAGGGCACGTCCCAGAATGCTTTTTTAAACACTGATGTGAGCTCAAGAATTTGACTAGACATACTTCTAGCATGAGTTACTATCACGAAGATACCAATTGCCGTATGAGAAGAAAATCTCACCTACGGATCTGAAATGGGAATTCTTCAGGTAGAATGTAAGACCACAAGTAGAAAATAGAAAACCTATTTGACTAACTTGTTTTTGAGAACAATCATTTTTGAGATACTTGGTTGATGTTTTTTTTTGTTCTTTACCCTATTGGTGCAGTTGGCAGCTAATGTGTTTTCTCTCTGCGTAAGCAATAAGGAAGAGTCTCCAGGATACGACACACTCTTAAAAATTGGGTAAGAGCAAGTTAATTTTACTGCACTATCTTTACGAATCTCCTGATTTTAAATCTGATTGAGTACCTCTGTAGGTGTAAACTTGGGGAATGCAGAATCATTATATGTGAGGCAGGAGCTCGGCATAGGTTGCAAAAACTACAGCTCAATCAAGGTTTGTTAATTCCAGCAATGAAACATGTTGATTAACAACAACAGATCTCTGCTATTTATCACACCTCTTGACAGCTTCTGGTATAAAGATCATTCATTGTTTGATTCGGCAATGATGATGTGGCATTTGCACTAAAAGACTGCTTGGAGTTACCTTGGTTGACCAAGTACCTGTAACTGATGATATTTTTTCTTGTATTCTTCTCCTCTATCTATTGTTCTTTTTTCTTTTTTTTTTTTTTTTTTTTTAAATTGAAAAAAGGTGATTAATAGTCTTGGTATTGATTAATAGTGTTGCGTCAGGAACGTCTTTAGCTAGCAGATTAGTCTTGGTATCACCAATTACCAGCCACCACATTGTCACTAGCCTGTCACATAAATCTTTGCATAGTAAAAATATAGAGTTGTTATCATTACAAGAAACTTCAATTGTCCCCTTTCCATTGAATATACAGAGTTATTAAATGATATTCTAACCTTGTTCAGAGTTATTTGATAATGATGTTATATAACAACTTCTGTTTTTTTGCAGGATTATATGGAAAGGAAACAACTGGTAATTCAGATACAGGAAAGGGCTGCTGTGGAAGCAATCATATGCATGCCAGAAGCAAAAGAGCACTCAAATGCTCTACTGTAAAGAGTATGCAAACAAATAACTTTTAGCTTGTTTTCTCTGAACAATTTGACTGCATCTCTTTTGTAAACAACTTTTGATTTTAAGAATCTATATGTGAAAAAAATAATATTATCTTATTGTGTATGACTATGGTGTGTAGTCGAACTTGAGCGCATGTATCTACTCATCCTTCTTCTCCTTCTCAGCAGTTGATGCTTTCACCCATCTTAATCAGCAGTTGAAAACTGAAAGATGTTGTACACAGTACATCTTTGTTTTCACCACTATACAACTTCTCAGTAAGATAAGCTGCTAGTGATGTATCACCTTCCTTGTTCTCTTTAGATTTCTGCATGACTTGAAAAACGAAAGACGTTAGATGCATCTTTCTTTTCAGTATACAACTTCACGGTAAGATAAGCTGATAATGATGTAGCACCTTCCTTAAATAATTTAGATAATTTCTCAGTAACATCAACTGCTAATGATGTAGCACCTTCTTCCTTGCTCGCTTCGTATTTCTTAGCTTGAGATTCAGCAGTTGACAAACGAAAGATGTTAGATACATCTTTCTTTTCAGTATACAACTTCTCAACAAGACAAGCTGCTAATGCTGTAGCGCCTTCACTGCTCTCTTCAGATTTCCGCATGACTGGAGACTCGGCAGTTGATAACTGGAAGATTTTAGATGCATCTTTCTTTTCACCAATATACGGCATCCCAGCAATAGCAGCTGCCAGCGATGTTTATGTTTAAGGAGCTTAAGAACACCATCTCCTCTTACTTTCCACTGATTTCCATGTTTATCAAATCGGTACAGTTTCGCTTTTCTACACAGAATCAATCAACAATCATAAACCAAATTTGGCGGGAAACTAGAAAGCATTGAGAATTTTCTTCACTCTAGTTTCTTTCAGGTCTTTGCAAGTGTGTGCTCGAATGTATCAGTAGTTTCATTAGATTATGGTCGATAATCTAATGAGAATCGCCAAGTATCCATATTCACAGATTAACAGGAAAACTAAAATTAGAGAGCAACAAATAGTAATCATTAGCAAAACCAACTTCCTGGCTGCAATGTCATTATGTAAGCTACAGCATCAAAGAAGCTTAGGAATATTCAGCTGATACAAATTTTACGGGGTCTGATCAAAATGGAGTGAACCTAGGAACTTAATATCTTCACTTTATAGATCAAATTTTCAGCTTGGGCGCACCCAAAAAAGAGTTCCCAATTTCCAATATACCGTGTTGGGTCCAAAGACATGTACCATAGTTACTTTTCGCAAAAAAAAAAAAAAAAATGTACCATAGTTACTGAAATATCCTAATTCTGCTACTCTTACGTTTCTTATCATACTCCAGTAACATCAATGCAGCTGCAGGTGAGCTAGTTCTGTTGGTTTTGTCCAGGGAGGTGTAAGAGCTGATTCCCTTCATCCCAAATTGGACAATCACATGTCGCTTTCCTATTTATCCACACCGCTCCACAGGTATAGCAAAACTCATGACCACACCTGCAAAAAAAAGACATTCCAGCAAAGCCGAAAGATCAAATAAAGGGAAACAAGCACATGCTATAATATATTTCAAAAGATTCCATGGGATGATGAGTATCGACAACAATAAAGCTGTTTTCCTACAATATAAGGTACTTCATTGTCTACTCAATTCGAAGAAGATATCAGTTGGTAGTGTTTAAGACCATCTTACTTAAAGGACTCAGTGTCCACGAATAGCATTAAACATAAGCATGCCATCTAGAAGAGACAGAAGGTACCTGCAAGTGATGTGGTAGCAACCCCAAACCAGTTCAATCATATGGTTGCACTTCTTGCATTGCCGCCAGAGCTTTGTATCGGCAAGTTTCTTCAGCTTTGCATCATCCTCAGAGACTATTTGTGCCTGATAAGCTTCACAGGTCATGCGATTATGCCACAGGACCTTGCACTTGAAACAGAAATATTCATTGCATTTCATACATTTTCCACAAAGATGTTCATTAGTGGACTCTTTGCAAACAAATTTTGGGATGTCGTTCTTTGACATCAGGTTGGAGCACTTTGGGTTTGGGCAATAGACTTTCTCTGTTACAGGTACAGAATCCTCCTTAATCCGCTTGCTCACCATATCATTCAACTTTGGGGTCATAAATTGTTGGCAGTTATCTTGATTCAGCATGGTTTTACAGCCATCGTGCGGACATTGAGGCATCACCCCGTCAAGTAACTTGACTTCCACATGCTGCCTCATACAAGAACAACAATAGCGATGTGAGCAATTATTGACGGAAAACATTTGTCTCACAGAAATATCTTCCAAGCAGATGTCACACGTCTCCTTCTTATTCCTAGCATTGCTGCATTCACCCAACTTGGCAATCTGTGAATCTACGGCATTCCTTGCTAGCTTAAATGCAAACTTAACATCCTTACGAGCCACAAGGAACGGGCGACAACTGATGAAGTTTCTTTGAAGCAGAGAAACCTGATCAATGACTGTTGCAATGTTTTGCTGGTTCACTAGATATCTCATTGTGATCTGATTGGGAAAAGCAAAATAAAAGTCAGCAGGGTTTCACATTTTTGAAGGTAAAACCAGAGTTTAAAAAAAAACATTAATGATGAAGACATGTTTACTAAATAAAAATGAACTACTCACGTATTGATAAAGCGGGTAGTAATCGCAATAAAAATCAATCCTCTTCATATCCAACGAATAAGCAGCAGTTAAACCTTGAATCAAAGCCATAGCTTCCACTTTCAGCTCTAACTCTTCTGGAGCAAAATCTGATTTCCAATCACCAACTAATGGTTTAGTTCCATCCAAAATAGAGTTGCCAAGAGGATCACAAACAGCAAACCCTATGCCAGCGATCGTATCTCCAGCTCTTTCATTGCTAAACAAACCCTTGAAGTACAACTTAAAAGGCTCATTGTTAAGAAATTGATCAGTAGATGAAGAAGAGCCTTCACCAAAGGGTTTCTCAAAATGACCACCAGTTTCCTCCCATTGATCATCAGGAATACGACTCATTTCTCTAGCAACTTCTTGATCATGTATTAAACGTTTGAGATCATCTTTCATTTTGTTGGTCTCTGTTTGCCATTGTAAACTATCTTCATCTTCAAGTTTTAACCTTTCAAGTAATTCCAGAGTTTGAAGATAACTTACGTTTTGAAAAATTTCTTGTTCATCGCCGATCAGTGAAGCAGTCATTGCTTCTTCTAACTGTAGTGAAAATGCAAAGTCGAAGTCCGTTTCCACATCTGTATCCGCCATTGATTATTACTCTCTCTATCTCTCTCACACTCACTCCCTCGCTCACTCTCCAAATGGTTTTAAGGTCTCCTATCTCTCTCAGTAACCAGTCTTACACTTCTTTATCGGTTTATCGAGAGCTTTTATATACGTAGTAAATAAGTAGCTCAGAGTCAAGACACTTTGCATCAGTCATTTCCACAGTGTTCGCTGCCCACTAGGGAAAATAGTAACTTAGTTGAGCGCCTTTGGATGGACCTATAGATGTACGGGACTAGGCTAATCGTGTGGACGCATGTAGGGCTTCAGTTTTCAGATCTTCTGAAAGATTTCCCTCTCTGCCCCCTTTCGGATGATGATTACCTCTATACGTATGACTTCTGCAACATTTTGTGGCCGTGAATGACCTAGGTACGGGAATGCTTAGGGAGTATCTTATAATTTACTAATAACTCTCACATCAACAGCTGTTATCCCTCACTCTCCTAGATAATTTAAATATAATGTGGTCATTAGAGTTATCAAAAATTCTAAACAAACCGTTCACAGAAACAACCCCAAAACAGCCTAAACACAAGTGGTGGACCCAATGTACCCATAAATGGGACCCCCTGCAAGTTCCCAAGGGACGGATCCCACCAGCCACACTCACAAGCGGTTTTGGAGCCGTTTATTGGACGGTACGTCCAGAACTTCTGAATATAGTATTGCTGCTGCCTTCTTTTGTTCCCCCTTCTGTCGAACAAGAATTAATATTAAACCAGCCAGATAACTTGGGGTCATGGACTAGCTCAAGAGCCTAAAACAATCAGCCTTACAGAAAATGCGTTATGAGTAAATGCAAAGGTATTGAAAACAATTAGTCACGCATATGTTGCCTCCCGGGGTGGAGCACTGGAGCTAGAAACCAGACAAAGGGAAGCAAATTTAGACTCGGAGAAAAACTTAGGTTTGAGAATTTAGGCTTGAAAGCCCAATGGGCTGGGGCTGCAAGTGCACACCCTAGCTTTATGTTGGATCTGTATCTGGTTATTTCGTTAAAACATTATCAAAAAAAAACCCATAGTGGTAAAGCCTTGACAAAGAAAAAAGAGTACAATGTGATAGGTTCATAAAACTACAAAAGAGCTACAACTACCTAAAAAGATAAATTATTAAGGAAACCTCATATCTGGTCTGTATCTGGTTATTTCGTTAAAACATTATTAAGAAAAACATATAGTGGTAAAGCCTTAATGAAGGAAACGGAGTACAATGCGGTAGGTCCATAAAACTATAAAAGAGTACAACTACCTAAAAAGATAAATTATGTTAGTAGTTCATTAAGATCATAATAATTCGTCGTTCTTCATCGGTACCAGTGAAATGCCTTTCAATGCTGGTAGGGTGTGTGTCGCCACAAGCAAATTTTGAAAGCTGAGCGTCTTCACTCATAATAAAGCTATCAATAACAATGCTAATAGGATAGTCGCGATGGCATGTACAGGAAAGAAAGTTCATCCACTTGGTGATCAAGAATAACGGCTTAACGTTATCTACAATCAAGAAATTATAAGATGAGAAATGCAATACAAGAGAAATACAAGTAGTTGAATCACGACTTATGATATCGGGCCAAGGAAGCACATAACCAATAATAATTTCAACATCATGCTATTTCACATAGGTTGTACATTGTAATGGTTATCCGCTGGAACCAAACCCAACCATGGAGAAAGTGGTTGTTATGACGGGTTCTTGATTTTGAATATATTTTTTTCCTGGGTTTATATGTAAAGAAAGCTTTGCCTTTTTTAATATAGCTTGGAAGTAAAGACGACTGCTTATAGCAGAAGAGGGCTGCTATAAGAAAAGAAAAATGGGACCGGACCTTTTTATATTTCGTTAACTTTGATCACAAGTGAGTGATTGATATACTCCTACCAAATCTGGAAAAGAATTATTATTATTTTCTCAATTTGACTTATTTTTAGTCTAAAATGAAAAAAAATGATAGTACCTTTTTATAAAAATGGATGTGGTATTAGCCATCTTAGGTAATGTGAGCTAATTAAACATGATTAGGGAACTCTATCTTGTGAGGTAGTCAAATCCTTTCTTCTTTAATATTGTTCTGTCTAAGGCAAAGTTGGATAAAAGTTGATCAAATCAGTATTCTTTTAAGATTGGGATACAATAAAGTGTTTAACTTTCCAGTTGTTGGTGGTAAAGGAGGGTTAACTCTTATTTGGCATGAAAACATCAACATTGAGGTAACCAGAGGTAATTAAAACCTTATTCACTGCAAAATATCTTAATAGTCGGTTCCAAGCTGAGAACCTTTTTTGCGTTTATGACCTCCTGACTAGCAAGTAAGGAGCAATTTATGGTTTTATTTTTCAAGTCATACTACAAATATTTTTAAGTGGTGGTCTGTAATTAGGGATTTAAATGTTACGGATTGTAATTGGAGACTTAAATGTCATCGCATCTATAGAAGATAAGCATGCGGAAATAAGAGGTGTTGACTCTGCTAATAAAAAATTTGATAACTTTATTCATGATTTGTTCTCGTTGATTTGGGTTTCAGTTGACCGGATTTTACTTGGTCTAATTTTGTAATAGTCGATACTCCGGCCATGGGAAGACTCGACATAGTTATTTGTACTCATGACTGGTGGTTGATTCACGATAAAACATCGGTCTTTCACCTTTCCTTAGCATATACCTCAACACTGGTAGCAATTTCAAGAAGAACAAGGAAGATGTTAAAGTCGGGCACTTCTTGGTATACCATCCAATATTCAAGGATGAGGTCCAAAAAAATACTCAGTAAGTTGGTTTAAATTAGTAACCCATTATAGGGGCGGCATGGTTTATTAGAGGGGCGGCATTCTAATATGACAAAAAGGGTCATTACATGATCATTCAAGGTGTTCTTTATTAAAAAAATACTGGAAATAACAAATTAACCCTCATAATTGATAACCTAGTTTAGTGATGATAATCAAGTTTAGTGTTAATGATTAATTTCACTTATATTAACTCAAAATCAGATTTTTAGAGTTAAAAAAAAAGTTTAGAGGAGGTCAATCTCAATCAATTGAAGAAATTAACCAACAAAATGAATAACCAGGACCTGAAAATGACCGGGTATACTTCTAAATTAGTCCCAACTAGCTTTTTGTTGCTCAAAGTTATCTAAAGTACGTAAAAAAAATTAATTTTTTTTACAATTTCAGAGCTAATTACGGTTGGAATTGTGCTCATAACCAACCGTAAATCGAAGTTACGGTTCTTAAAAGATGAACTACCAACCGTAACTGGTTAAATTTGAAGAAAACCCAATCGTAAAACCAGTTACGGTTGGTAACTAAACGTTCGATACGAACCGTAACTGAGTTACGGTTCGTAACCAAATGCTCGATACCCAGTTACGGTTCGTAAACTAAAATGGTTACCAACCGTAACTGAAGAAAATTCTCAGATATAAGAACATACGGTTGGTAATTGAACTATTACCAACCGTAACTCACATAAACCCAGAAATTTCAATTTCAATTTTCATCTAAAACCCTAATTTTCGATAGAAATAAAACTTAAATCGAACAAAATAAACCAAACGTAACTGGGTTTTCAAAACATACCTCATATAAGTCATTACACTACACTTGATTAATTTTCGAATCGTCGATTAATCGAAGACGATGAAATTTTGAGTCTTAACGGAGGTTACGGTTGATGGGAGGAGGAGAAGAGAAGAAGAAAGAAAACAAATTTTCAATTTAGTTTTAATTTAGGTTAAAAAATTGGGAGGATAATCTAGTTAATTTACACCCCTAACACATTTCCTAACCAACTAGAGGGACATTACTATCACACTGCCGCCCCTCTAACAAGTTACTTAAATTAACCGTGATATTCTTCAAAAACTCAGAAAGTCAAAAACTCAGAAACTGAGGTAAACAAAGCTTTGGCAATGTCACAACTCAGGTGGAAATACCGTGCATGAGCTTCTTCAAGTCCAAAAGCAAGCTACTTAGAGCAAGGACCATGGAATATACTGTTTTGGAGTCTATCCCATTTCAAAATGAAAGAGAGTTTAGCTGAAAGAGTACAAAACCTACCATGGGAACAATAGTCTATCCATCTAACAGCTGAAAGAGTACGATACTTGTTTTGCTGAAAGAGTCTAGTGCGAAACAAGTATCGTCCAATTTTTAGTTTTTTTTTTTTTATACATGAACCAGACCTTACCTCTAAAATCATTCAATGTCAAAAAGAAAAAAAAAATCCCTTCAAAACCTACTAACATACACATTGCACAATTCTGGCCGATTCAATTGACTTTGACGCATATCATTCTTTTCACTCCTACCTTCATCTAACTTATTACCATCATCATTTTCATCCCTCCTCATCCTCCTTTTTTCTCTACCATCACCACAGAAAAACAAAATCTACATCATGTATCTATCATTCTCAATCTCTCATTAATTCTTAACTCTAGATTTACCATCAAAAATAGAAATAGACTTTACACATGCTCATTATGGTTTTTCCTTAGATTTAGATGGTAGAATAGCATCAATCATAGTACATAGAGTATGAACCAAATAATTGAGGAATTTTAACACCATTGTTTTTACATTTAGTATCAAATTCAACAACCGATTCAGAATCACGACTAGATTTGATTCAAGTTCGGTATATAACTTTAATACTAGTGACATGTATTCCAGTTTCTCTGATACCATGATACTGAATATCATGGACTTTAGAATCTAAGATATTGATAAGGAATATAAGAAATACTAATACGGCATAATTTGTTTCGTTTGTAAAAAAAGGATGGCAAACAAAGTGTCGTCTGTTTACATTTCAAACTTTATATTGCTAACAAACTGTCGTTTTTCTTCTGTTTTTCATACGGCTAAAAACTTGTCTTGTAGTGAAGACTTTCACTGTTTCTTTCACCAAACGAGACTTTGATTAAGTTTTGCGTGAAAGGACGTTTCCCCTACCTATAGTAGAACCAATTTTTTGGCCAAATTTGGTCAATTCTTTCATTTTGAAGAAGGCTCTCAGCCCCCATAGCCCTTGCTCTTAAGATACCCAGGACAAGAAGAGAAAGAGATCCTTAATAAAATTGAAATGCAGAAAAAACTGCACAAAAATTCTGGCAGCAAAAAAAAAGAACAATCAGTAGATCCCTAATGTTGAGAAGAACACTTAAGTGTTTCATATGAGTGTACGAAAACAATGGGGGGTCCAAAATACACCACCAACGTTTTCATAGGAAATCTGTATGGACTAACTCGACACAACTCCGAGAGTAAAACTCAATCAAGGAAAGTGTCTAGAGTTCTATCTCTCTCTCTCTCTTGTTGTTAGAACGTTTACAGAACTGAATCCATGAACCTAACTACAAAGAGAGTTCTTGGACAGTACCAAAGACCAATGTCTAAGGATCAATCAAGTCTTATCCAACAAACAAGTTCGAACCTATCTACTGTGATTGATCAACGCACAACCTGTGATATTTCAATTATAAAGATAAACAATATAATGCGGAAAAATAAATAACACAGACACCAGAAATTTTGTTAACGAGGAAACCGCAAATGCAGAAAAAACCCTGGACCTAGTCCAGATTGAACACCAAACTTTATTAAGCCGCTACAGACACTAGCCTACTACTTGTTAACTTCGATCTGGAATGTAGTTGAGCCCTAACTCAGTGCCCCACTGATTCGGGTATAGTCGCGCTCCTTACGCCTCTTGAATCCCAGCAGGACTCTTCGCAATTGATTCCCTTAGACGGTCTCACACCAACTAAGAGTTGCTTCAACTCAATTGAAGACTTTAAACCAAATCCTTCTCCCACATATTAAGCGTATGACTGATTTCCTGATTTACGATCTAAACGGATGATGAGATCAAGCGATAGATCCAGGTGATGAAAATCGATAGCAACTTGACAAAAGTCTGGCTATCCTCAAAATTCGGACTTACGCAACCCGAAGTGAAACCTAGATTGGTATTCACCTCACAAGTATAAAACTTGCGGAATCAACAAAGTATAAGATGAAGAGACTTTGTTGATTACTATTTATCTTGATCGTTGGAGCAAGGCTCTACAAACAATCAAGATCAGGATACTTGAGTTATCAAGATAAAAGATAACTAATCCCGGCTTTAAAAATCCCAGTGAAGTCTTTGTAGTCTCTAAACCCTAATAGGGTTTATGGAGAGGATGACTCTAGATACACTAGGACACACAAAAATTAGTGTCGGGATTCAAAGATCCCAGTTGCCAAGAGTACCCCTTATATATACTTCAAAGCCTAGGTTGTTTAGGTTTAATCTAAGATAGATTTGGAACCAAGTAAACAATATCCACCGTTAGATGAAGCTTGGATCTTATTCACACATACAAGATATACATTCTGGTTAGGTAAACCGTAACCGAACCGTGTATAAAGACTATGTCCAACATGGTTAGCTGAAACTAGCTGGTTTGGACTTAAAAGCTTAATACTCATTTTCATGTTCACTAAGACATCAACCTTGAGTCACAATTATCTGATCAAATGAGTCTAGTGTTAATTATAGAATAGACCAAATGCAAATTACTTCATAGAAATAATTTAATCGCAAATCAACATAGTTTGTAAATGTATAAGGTACAAATACTTGAATCGTTCCTGAGTCGATTGAGTCACCAGTACGCGGACCGGTTTGCAAACTTATATGCAATTACCGAGTTCCGGAGTCTATTGAACTTTTCAGTTCACGTACCGGTTTGAAAACTTATGCAATTACCAAGTTCTGGACTCTACAGAAATTTTCAGTACACGTACCGGTTTGCAAACTTGAACCAACTCAAAGTTCCGGAGTCTACAGAACTTTTTACTTCACGTACCGGTTTGCAAACTCAAAACCTTTATCGGTTTCAGAGTTCATAGAGCGTTTCAGTTTGCGTACCGGTTTGGGTACTAAACTGGTAGTAGAACGTATAAATGTATTGGCTCGCATACCGGTTTGATACTTTAACCCGGTTCTGTTACCACGATTCCAAAATGGTTTGTATAGAATATACATACCTATCTGTATCACGAAACAATTAGATTTTCCATGATATCCAAATGAATATGCTTATCACACAAATCTGAAAGTCGATATGTAGCTACTTCGCTACGCGTACAAGTAGATGTATTACGGCTTCAGACATTTAACAGTTTTCTCAGTTTGTAAGACTGATAACACTGTCGTGTATTCCGAATATAGTATTTCAATAATTTCTCTAAATCAATTCGAAACATTCTTGAATATCATCAACGACACATATCACTGTTTCGGGCTATTTTCGAATGATAAACTTGAATCATGATTTGGTTCCGAATAATAAACTGTTCTCCACCAAAATTTGATCAAGTATGAACAAATGTCCATTAAGCTTAGTCATTATATTTCTATAAATTCGTAAACTATATAATTATTTCTCGACTCGAAATTCTTATCTATTCATGCTAATCTAATTAGTTACACGATAATCGTCTCAAGGATAGAAAGGTGAATATAACTTGAGAAATAGGTGGTTCATGTCTTCACTTACCTTTTGTTGATGAAGTTTTCCGAAAGCTTCGGTTGATCTTCGCCTTCTCACCTACATTTATCCTAGACCGAGACTTAACTAATTGTAGATTAGAAATCAAGATATAGTTTTGACAACTAAATTTGAAAACAAGCTTTATATGGAAACACTTGTGAGTTCGACCGAGCAATGCTCTAACAATCTCCCCCTTTGTCAATTTTAGTGATAAAACTATTTACTACATATGGATAACAAAAATAAAGTTTGAAAAACTCCTCGTACCAATATGCCTTGATTTCCTTGGTATCTCCAACTCTCCTTGAATTCTTCGATGTTCCAAGTTGCAATGATTCTGAACGTGTTCAATTCAGCATCGTTGTTGTTGAAGAACCGATTTCATGCGATAACAATTTTGAAAATAATATTCTCAATTTGTTGTTATACAGAAACATAGTATTATTTATCTTCTCTCCAAAGTTTAATTGTATCTCAACTCTGAAGTAATACTATGGTGATATGTTTTTCCCCCTTAATCAATACTTACATCTTTTGTATAATAGGTAAACCAATTGTTTAAAGGATTCACTCCCCCTTACATAATGATCCGTAAACCATATGTATGTAGTATGAAACTACTAAATAAAACTCCCATTTTTTGTCAATAAAATTAACAAAGGTACGAAAATCGCGGGATCATAATGAATACAACCAAAAGATATGTCAAGTTTAAGAAAGATAGAGATACTACTACATAATAACATAGTTAAAATGCAACTCCTCGTATCAACTTATTCGGATGATTTCACATAATAATAAATACTTAGCGCTCATCCTAGGAGATTAAAAAGATATAAACATTCCCTTTATAATTCCACAACCACACTCCCCACAAAGATATAACAATTAAGCACAAGTTTATTGAAGAACTCTCCCCCATTAAATGTCATTCCCGAGAGAACAACACGAGTGACCTTACTTTTATGAAAAAGAAGGATTTTCGTGGACATTAACAAATCACAAGGATTTGTATCCATAGTATCGACATAAATTGATCTCAAGGCCAGTTACGAACAACGAGACAATTTTACTCGATTTTACTCAACATAAGAGAATCTTATGGAGTGTATCAAGCAGCAAAACACAAGAGTGTGATCACAAAAAGATCAATACTGCGATAAAAATCTTACAAAGTTTGTTCTATTCCCCGTTTACAAAAAAATAATAGATTTAACTTCTAAGCATATATGAAATATTAGAAAATTCACGGGAACATAAAAACACAAACATTTCATAAGTTTTTTGCAATAATTAAACCAATAATGATTACACATTGCAAGTTCATATTTCAACAACTCTAGAATTTAAATAAATAAATCTAAAAGCATGCAAGATGAAAAACGTTGGAAATAGCTATGTGTAATCACAATCTTTGCTATACCAAACCTAGTTATCCTTCTCAAGAATAAAATCCTCAAAACAAGTTTCCTAGTATAACTAAATAAAAAAACAGAAATAAACTAGACTTTTCCAGACACTTCATCGGTATTGAGACCCTTAAATTTGTCATTAACTGTATCCACGAGCTCTTTATAAAAATATCCTCATTGAGTAGTTCACGAACATGAGATTTCATGAGAACAAGGTCAGCAGAGACCTTTTTCAACTCAGTCTTCACCATGTCTAAACTTTTTAGAGTTTCAACAAGTTATAGTTCTGCTTCTTCAAATTGTTTAAGAAAATCTGAAACAACATCAGTAGAAATCATTTCTTCTCGTTCAATATCTTTATGATCATAGAAAAGTAGCAATTTACATCAGAGGAATCTCGGATGAATCAGTAACATCGTCATCGACCAACTTTCTCTTCTTTCCCCTTGATTCAACACCATCGCGGTTAAGAGCTCTCTCCATGCTCTCAAGAATTTGAGACATGCTTGGTTGGGGAACCTTGGATGAGATTTTCTCAATCACAAGTTTGGTAGATATAAGTAAAATATATTCTCTGGGATATACGATGGTTCGTGACCCGATTTGGATATTAGGGTTTTGCACGGTAAAAACAGAAAAGGTACGTGTACCTTTTGATAGTTCGGGACATGTTGATCCAAATGGGTTTTGAAAAAAACAAAGATTATAAATAAATCCCCCCCATCCTTTTTTTTTAAAATAAAAAGAAAAAGAAGCACACAACAATTTATCAATACTGCAACTATCCTTTTTAATAAATATTCTTCCTTGATTATTAATATATTCTTAGCTCAAAAAACGTGCGAGTTTATAGCACAAGAATATTAATACTTATGAGAAGGTTTTAATCAGAGAGTGTCACCTCAAAAACTCATTCAAATCTTATTGAACTTATCATAAAGGGAATGCAATATGAAGGGATTGTTGCTTATCATAAACAAGTACTACTTGAGACAAATAGTACACCTGACATGTAGTAATCCTTATCCAGTAGAATTTTTCATGGATAAGGTTCCAAGACTTGTGCCTAGTTTGCACAAGGGTGAGTTGTACACTCACCACCGGAATAATGTTGTTGTTTTCTTTTGTTCTTTCTTTTGAAACGTGAAAAATGATCATAAAAATTATTGTCATCAAAGAGACATGATTAGGGTTCTTACCTAAAGTCCCTTATATTGAAGTAGAAAGTCTATCGATAAGTTCCGTGTATCCTATAATGATCAAATTCAGGTTAGCTTGTTGATTTGTTTCAAAGGTTTTCATCCTTCTTGGAGGTATATAAGTATCCTTTCGAACCCATATTTGTGATGGTTTTACAGAGTTCTACTTAAACAGATTTTGCATATTACCTTTTTGATTTGTGGAGCATGAAGTGCTGACATTTCTGGAAGCAGATTTGCTTGAATGTGGTCTCACCTAAAGTGGTTTAGATATTTGAATATCAATAAAACCTTTCAGAATTAAATCCAAGGTGTTTTGGAGACGGTCAAACTTATAGTTTTGCAATCTCAGTTTACACTTCCTTTGAACATGTTCGTTAGTATTGCAATAGAAGCACACTTTCTGAGTTATGATGAAATCAGAACACTTAGTCTTAAAATTTTTGTTTTGCATAGAACTTTCCATCCTCGGAGACACCGTTTTATCTTGGTCAGAAAAATTTAACTGATCGTCTCTTATCAAAGAAGTACTTTGATTATTTCTGACCACGATTTCATTAGTATGTCATGAACAAAATTTGTTCTTACTTTTTCTAATTTATCACCTTGTTCAGAAACTATCATCATTGTAGTTTATTTGGATTCATCGCAAAGTGAAGCAGTGTTCTTACTTGCGATCTCCAAGGCATCATCTTCACGAACATCCTTGTTCTGGAATCATATTATAAATAATACCAATGAGAGTATTGACCTTGTGTCGCAGCCCGAAGAGCTTAGAAGACTGAAATTCTATACGCTTGAAAATTTCAGAGCTTTCCCTGGCTGCTTCCCGTTCTACTTCTGAGTCAGACTCATCTGTATAATAGTACGAATGACACTTATCAATATCGCACTGTTTTATGGAATTACAGTGTTCGTCTCTAGAAGAGTTTGACAAATCCAACTCTTTTAAAGGATCCATAGAAACTGTTTCTTTTAAACTGGTACATCGTTTACAAGAGATTTCGTCTCTGTCCACATAGTCAGACTGCTTCAAACACAGACTTATTAGGTCTTAACGTGTTTGCCTGCTCTGATACCAATTGAAAACACTGGGGTACCAAAATACACCACCAACTTTTTCGTAGGCAATCTGTATGGACTAAATCAATACAACTCCGAGAGTAAAAACTCAATCAAGGAAAGTGTCTAGAGTTATCTCTCTCTCTCTCTCTCTCTCTTGGTGTTAGAACATTTACAGAACTGAATCTGTGAACCTAGCTACAAAGTTTTTAGACGGTACCAAAGACAAATGTCCAAGGATCAATCAAGTCTTATCCAACAAACAAGGTCGGACTTACCTACTATGATTGATCAAAGCACAACCTGTGATATTTCAATTACAAAGATAAACAATATAATGCGGAAAAAGAAATAACACAAACACCATAATTTTGTTAACGAGGAAAAAGAAAATGCAGAAAAACCCCGAAACCTAGTCCAGATTGAACACCAAAATGTGTTAAGACGCACAAACACTAGCCTACTATCAATTAGCTTCGGTCTGGAATGTAGTTGAGCCCGAATTCAGTCTCCCACTGATTCAGGTACAGTCGCGCTCTTTACGCCTCTTGAATCCCAGCAGGACTCTGCGCAATTGATTCCCTTAAACGGTCTCACACCACTAAGAGTTGTTTCAACTCAATTGAAGACTTTAAACCAAATCTGCTTCCCAAAGATTAAGCCTATGATTGATTTCCTGATTTACGATCTAAACGGATGATGAGATCAAACGATAGATCCAGGTGAAGGAAATCGATAGAAACTTGAAAAAAGTCTGGCTATTCTCAAAATCCGGACCTATGCAACCCTAAGTGCAGCCTAAATTATTATTCACCTCACAAATATAAAACTTGCGAAATCAATAAAGTATGATACGAAAAGACTTTGTTGATTACTGTCTATCTTGATCGTTGGAGCAAGTTCTACAAACAATCAAGATCAGAATACTTGAATTATCAAGATAAAAGATAACTAATCATGGCTTCACGATCCCAGTGATGTCTTTGTAGCCGCTAAACCCTAAAAGGGTTTCTGTAGAGGACGGCGCTAGATACAACTAGGACACAAAAAAAGTAGTATCGGGATTCAAAGATCTCGGTTGCCAATAGTTCCCCTTATATAGACTTCAAAGCCTAGGTTTCTTTAGGTTTAAGCTAAGATAACTTCGGAACCAAGCAAACAATATCCATCATTAGATGAAAGCTTTGAATCTTATATACATATACGAGATATACACTTTGGTTAGATAAAGCGTAACCAAACTGTGTATAAAGAATAGTTAGCCAAAACTATCCGCTTTGAACTTAAAAGCTTAACATTTATTTTCATTTTCACTAAGACATCAATCTTGAGTCACAATTATGTGATCAAATGAGTCTAGTGTTAAATATAGAATTGACCAAATGCAAATTACTTTATAGAAATAATTTAATTGCAATTGAATCATAATTGACATAGTTTGTTAATGTACAAGGTACAAATACTTGAACCGTTCGTGAGTCGGCTGAGTCACAGTACGCGGACCGGTTTGCAAACTTATATGAAATTACCGAGTTCCAGAGTCTACAGAACTTTTTAGTTCACGTACCGGTTTGCAAACTTATGCAGTTACCGAGTTCCGGACTCTACAAAACTTTTCAGTTCACGTACGGGTTTGAAAACGTTGAACCAACTCAAAGTTCAGGAGTCTACGTAACTTTTTAGTTTACGTACTGGTTTGCAAACTCAAGACCTTTACTGGTTCTAGAGTTCACATAACGTTTCAATTTACGTACCGGTTTGGGTACTAAACTGGTTCTAGAATGTGGAACTCTATTGGATCGCATACCGGTTTGATACTTTAACCCGGTACCCTAACCACAATTCCAAATGGTTTGTATATTAATATACATACCTATTCGGATCATGAAACAATTAGACTTTCCATGATATGCGTACGAATATGCTTATCACACAAATCTGAAAGTCGATATATAGCTACTCCGCTTTGTGTACAAGTACATGTGTTACGGCTTCAGACATATAACAGTTTTCTCAGTTTGTAAGACTGATAACACTGTTTTGTATTCCGAATATAGTAGTTATATATTTCTCTAAATTAATTCGAAACATTCCTGAATATCATCAATGATACATATGACTGTTCCATGCTATTTTCGAATGATAAACTTGGATCATGATTTGGTTCCGAACAATAAATTGCTCTCCACCGAAATTTGATCAAGTATGAACAAATGTTCATTAAGCTTAGTCATTATATTTTGAGAAATTCGTAATTAGTTCTCGACTCGAAATTCTTGTCTATGTATGCTAGTCCAATTTTTTATGTGATAATCGTCTCAAGGATAGAAAGGTGAATATAACTTGATAAATAAGTGGTTCAGTCTTCACCTACCTTTTGTTGATGAAGTTCTCCAAACGCTTCGGTTGATCTTCGGCTTCAAACTCTAGAACGCAAATGATGACTGGCTTGTTTCTCAACTCATCTATCCTAGACCGAGACTTTACTAATTGTAGACTAGAAACCAAGATATAGTTTTGACAACTAAATTTGACAACAAAATTGATATAGCATCACTTGTGAGTTCGACCAAGCAATGCTTTAATAATGTAAAGTGTAGAAGGGAAAAAATTCCATGGTATCTTTTTAACTTCCAAACAACAAATGGGTTTCTGATCAAAAAGGTTATAGATGCATACCTTATACATCATATCCCAACTCGCTTCAGTGAGGATTTTGTTGAAACTATTTATTTCAGTGTTCCAGCTCAACTTGAAGAGGACCAAAATATGATTATTTTTGTTATCACCATAATTGAAGAGATTTGGAACATTATTAAGAATATGTAATCCTTAATATCTAGACCCTGACGGTTTACCTAATATATTCTACAAAAGGTACTGGGAGATGGTGGGTGAAGATACTGTTAAGGAAATCAAGCGGTTTTGCTTCAAGTTTAATGCCTAAAGGTATAAAATCACACAAACCTTGTGTTTATTCTGAAAGTCAAAACTCAACCAAATCCGAGAAGTATAGACTTATTGTTTGATGAAATATTGTTCATAAGGTTATCACAAAATAATTTTCTAAAGACTAGAACCCCATATCGATATCTTGTTTGATAATGGTCAGTCTGTATTCATCCCTAGTATTGCAAAAAAGAATTTTTCGAGTCCAAGCGTGTCTTTGATTAATATCGATGATTCAAGCAGTGGTTGTTCATAGATCTTTAGCAATCTTAGACAAGAGCAATTTATTGTTCATAAACTGTTTTATCTAAATTGACTTTTTTGAAATTTACCCAAGTATACAACTTTTTTTTTGCTCAATCAAAACCATTTTATTACTCATTATGGCCCAATACAACCAACTAAAGAGTTTACATCAAAAAGAGCCACCAAGGCCCAATAAAATGAAAAGCTCAAAAGAAAAAATAAGGCAACTCAAACCTAAAACCCAACTGTAATAAACATAAGAAAATAAATTCTAGCAAAACCTATAGTAAATTTGCTCAGGTGATTCCAAAACTGGGATGAAACTTGGTTTTGAATTGAAAATGATCTTTCCCCCTCTCACCAATCCTGCATCCTTCTTTGCCATGGAGTCAGCAGAGAAATTTACTTCTCTCAAGCTATGTACAAGTTTGATATTATGCAATAGTTCCTTTAATCTCTTCCATCTTACCTGCATGAACCAAGGAAGCCTTCCTGACATGTATGCACTCACTGCTGCTTTAAAATCAGAGTTAATACATATATCAAGTTTGTTGTTCTGTATATCCCATTCAGCTGCACCTGTAATAGCCATTAGTTCTGCAATATAATTAGTTGCAATTCCCAGGCCAGTAGCTTCAGCATATATACAACCTCCCATTTCATCTCTGCACACAAAACCATATCCTGCTGCACCTGGATTGCCCCTAGATGACCCATCACAACATATAAGTATCTGATCTCTTGCAGGTAAGAAGAAACTCACTTCAATAATTCTTTGAGGCTTTATTGGTTGATGTTTAAGATCAAAATTCTTAAATACCATGTAATCATAGCTACACTCCCACATATAGCTTTTTATTCTCACTGCACAGTCTTTTGTATACTGTATTATTCTTCTCTTGAAATTACCCAAGTTTACTTTCTCTTCTTCAAAGCAAATTCTAATCCTTAAGAACCATATCTCCATCATTGTAATGGAAGCAACCAGTAACCATATATCCTTTACAGCTCCACTTTTATTCTTTGCAAAGTTCATAACATCTTCATATGATTCAGGGTTGCAGAACAAGAAGATACCACCTAGCCATTTCCATATTATCTGACTGAAATTACAAAACCATAATATATGTTCAAGATTATCAGAATCAACACCACACATATAGCACTTTGATGCTAAACTGTAACCCTTGCTTTTTCTTTTTTCATTAGTTGAGCAGATACCCCTCACTATCTTCCATACATTGCTTGCTGTTGTTGGATGAAGGGTAGGATGCCAAACATGTCTTGCCCATGTCACTTTTTGATAATGCTCTCTAAAACATTCAACAACTGAGTGTATTGTGAATTCACCTGACATAGTTCCAGTCCAAACCCTAGTATCTTTTGTTTTTGATAAAACAGGTAATTCTTCTACTTGAAAATATTGAAGCATTCTAGAAGGAATCAGCCACTCACCAGCAACAATCAACTCTGCAACTTTCATGTTTTTGTTCTGCCTCATATATTCATCCTCTTCATATATTTCATTAAGTGGTTTATCTTTATCCAAGCATCACTCCATACTGATATTTGCTCACCTGAACCAGTGATCCATCTAGTATGTAACTTTACTTCATCTAGTACCCATTTCAAACCTGGCCATACTGAAGACTTTTTATAACCTGAAATCCATTCACCATCTGCCTTTATATACTTTGCTCTCATAAATCTTGCCCATTCAAATTCAGAATTTTGTATCTTCTATCTAATTTCATCAGTAAAGCCTTGTTTATTACTTCCATTCTCCTTATGCCCAAACCACCCTCCTCCATTGGTGAACATGTTTCATTCCACTTTAAAGTTATGCATTTTCTCTTATATGGATCCCCTGTCCATAGAAAGTTTCTTATAAGTTTCTCACAAGTTTTCACTACACTTGTGGGCCACTTATAGACTGACATGTTATTAATGGGAATGCTGCACAAAATTGATTTGATAAGGGTTAGTCTGTCCTTAAAAGATAACATCTTCCCAATCCAACTAGTTAGTTTGTTTTGTATCATTTCCACCACACACCAAACTGTACTTTACCTCACAGCTCCTGGTTTCAAGTTTACTCCCAAATACTTGTCTGGGAATGAAGAAAGATTCATTTGAAGCTCATTAGCAATTTGGTACTTCCTGGATTCAGTTACTCCTCCTACAAAAAGCTTGCTCTTCATTTGATTTATGACTTGGCCTGAGGATGATTGATAATCACTTAATAATTTCATCACCTTTTGTATATTCCTTTTATGCCCATTGAAGAAAAGAAATACATCATCTGCAAATAGAATATGGGTAGGGTGTACTCCTTTGTAATTAACCATTGGAGCAATCCTATTTTCCTCAACCATTTTTCTTAAAATCCTACTCAAAACATCCTCAGCTAATACAAACAAAATTGGTGATAATGGATCACCTTGTCTCAACCCTCTACTCACTTCAAAAAAAACCAACTGGACCTCCATTCACCAAGACATAAAATCTAGCTGAAGTGAACAATTGATGTAACCATTTTATGTACTTTTGAGAAAAGCCAAATTTTTTGCCATAACTTCAAATAAGAATTCCCAGTTTAATGAATCATATTCCTGTGTTATGTCCAGTTTTAATCCTACATTTCCACCTCTCCTCTTGGTATCTAATTCATTTATCATTTCAGATGCTAAAACAATTTGTTCTTGAATGCATCTGTTTTTTATGAAGGCTCCTTGTTGTCCAGACACTAATTTCTCCATCAACCCAGTCATTCTTGATGTCATTATCTTTGTAAATATCTTGAAGCTGAAATTACTCAATCCTATAGGCCTAAATTGAGTTGGCCTAGCAAATTTTACTTTAGGTAATAGGAATAGAAAATTAGAGTTGAGTCCTCTTGGAATAATACATTTTCTCCAACAGTATTGTACAACTTTTATAACACCTTCTCCAATTATTTCCCAAGCAAACTTGTAGAAAAAACCTGGAAAGCTATCAGGCCCAGGAGCACTATCAACATTTAGAGAAAAAATTGCATCTTTGATTTCCTGGCCTGAAGGAATACTCTCTAACATCATGTTGTCTTCTGCATTTATAACCTCTAGGATTGTATCAAAAATTCCTTCCATGAAGTTAACTTCCTTGAATTTGAATTTCTCCTTAAAATGATTCTCAAGAGATTTTGCAATAAAAAACTGTTCATTTATGATGGATCCATCTTCATCTTCAAGTTCAATTATAGTATTTGCAGCATTTCTAATCTTGATTGAAGTATGAAAGAATCTAGTATTAGATGCGCCCTCTTTTAACCAACTCACTCTTGCCTTCTGTTGTAATATTGAAAGATGTTGCCTAGTTAATATCTCTTGTTTTCCTATTGCCACCACCAGATTGTTTAAAAGTGAAATATTACTTGGGTCTTGGTCTGAAAGAATTGTAGCATTCAAAACTTCTTTTTCAGCATCTGCCAATTTGATTCTAACATCCCCAAAGACACTCCAATTCCATTCCTTAATTCTTACTTTCATATTCTTCATTTTTTTCATAAAAACAAAAATAGGATTACCTTGCAAATCTTCATTCCAAACTTCATTGATTAGTCTTTTGAAATCTTCATGCTCCAGCCAAATCTTTAGAACTCTAAAAGGGATATTTTTAGGTTTAGGCATCATTACACAAGACCCCAAAAGTGGACTATGATCAGATATATTTCTTATTCCAACTTTGTAACACCAATTAGGATATTTCTCAATCCACTTGACATTATACAGAGCCCTATCCAAAGTACAAACAATTCTTTTTACACTTGCTCTGTTATTACTCCATGTAAATTGTAGACCCGAACTTGGAGCTTGAGCTAAACTACAAAAATTGATCACTTCATGGAAATCTTGCATAGCTTCTCTTAAAGGAGATCTTCCCCCTATTTTTTCATCTGCACTTAAAACTATGTTAAAATCCCCAATTAACATCCAAGGTAAATCCATGGAATTTATTACCATTAATTCATTCCATAATTCTCTTCTATCAACTGAAAGTGAAGCTGCATGAATTTCAGAAACTAGAACACCACCAACATTCACAGTAATCACCTGTCTAGTTATTGAAATCACCTTTGGTTCAGTTATAGAAGCACTCCAGAAAAGCCAAATATTTCCTTTAGTACCATCTATTGAATTATGTATTACTTTTTGATTCATACCTGCTAGTTTAAGACTTTTGCAGTCATTAGAATTCCATTTCACTTTTGGCTCCACCACCCAAACTAGTGTAGGACTAAAAATTTTAACTAAACTTCTTCATTTATCTTTGGCTCTATTCCTTAAGCCTCTGATATTAAATAAAATTGTCTTCATATAGAAGGTTGAGATTGAGAAGTAGCAGAACTCCTCACACCTTTTTTCTTTTTCACTAAATTTGTTCCATTGTTTTTTCTTGTTGTTATAAAACTGATGTTCTTTGGTTTAACCACTTTCTTCACAACTTCTTGAGTTCCTTGTTCCTTGTCTGTACCAACCTTAATCTTGTTTATCACTGAAGTACTACTAGTGGCCACATCTAATAATTTGTTTACACTCAAGGGAGGAAACTCATCATTCTCTAAACTTTGTAATATATGAAATTTACCTGAATTTTCATGTTCTTGAGAATCGACTGCACTTGGCTTCTTTATTGGAGTGATTATAGCATCCACAATTTCATCTTCAATTAAAAATTATTTCTCCACTCCATCTTCAGTTGTTGTTTTTGGGGTATTACAAATATCAAAACCTATAGGAGTTATAGTTTTCTCTTTAAGTTTCCATATTTTCCTCTGCACTTTAGGAACTTCATCAACATTATCAAACTGCTTTTGTTCTTTTTGATGCACTCTGCATTCAGTAATTAAATGCTCTACCACTTTGCAATGACTGCAAAAACTAGGAATTTTAGGAATCTGTACTTCTTGCTCAAAACTTCCATATTTGGTTTTTACTAAAACTTGATTAGGAACCTTGTTAGCCAAATCCACTTCCACTAGAACACTGGCATAATACCCAACTTCCCTTTTTAGACTTGTTTCATCTACTTTTATAGATCTTCCAATAGCATCACCCAAGGACATTAGAATCTTTTCTTTCCAATATTCAATTGCCAATCCTGGAAAGTTCACCCATACAAAAGATGTGGTAGTTTTCTGAGCAGCGGGATTAAAATTTGGTTCCCAAAGTCTTAGTCTAAGGATCTGTGAATCAATTTTCCACCAACCATTCCATATATACTTCATATCTTTTTCATTTGATAAATTTGATGATGAAAAAACCTTTTCCAAGAGGAATCAATTGATACTCACCTGTTAATTTCCATTGTTTCCTCAAAGATTCTTCAGCGGCAGCAAATTTCAATTTAACAAAATCTAATCTACCAATTAGACTAAAATTCCATTCACCAATACTCTCATCTATTTCCTCATCAGGAATATACAGAGATGGTACTGAACTTGTAGCTCCATTATTGATTATCTTCTCAGAAAAGAAACTGAAGTTAGGGTTATTCAAAACTGATCCCATTTTAACCAAAAGAGATCAAACAAATCCCCCGAAATGAAACAAAACAAAACCTTCCAACCAACTAATTATACGTTACTAAGTCTTAAAAGCAAAACCAAACCTATCATTGGATTCAGCAACGAATATCACCTGAATTTATTGCAGAAGAAATCGAAATCCGATGAAAAAACGAGAAAACAAAAACCGAGTTCGTCGCCCGATTCACAGAGCTCAACTCGCCCGATTCGCAGTTTCAGACTTTCTTACGTCTTTGTTATTCTCAAACCCAAGTATACAACACAAGAACTTTTTTGGTGTACGCATATCTACGGATTTTGGGTATATGAGAGGAAAAAGTTCACGAACTGTTTGGGGCATGCATACCATGTCTATTTAGACATCGTTCTGTAACCTATTTTTATAAAGGTTAAAGTACATGAACTACCAAGGGTATGCATATGCATACCTTGTCATTCAAGACAAAGTTCTAAAAACTTTTACAAGGAAAAAGTATGTGAACTGCCAACGGGTATGCATACCATGTCAATTTTGACATAGTTCTGTACAATTTTTGTAAAAGAAAAAAGAAAAATATTTACAAATAAACCTTTGTAACTTGTACACTAATTATTAAGGCATCCTTGAATATTTGCTTAATCTCTCATAAACACTTCTAAGACACCTTTATTCACAAAATATTATTGGTCTTGTAGATTATTGTTTAGTCTTGAGTGTCCTTCCACACCATTATTACTTGCACGTTCACGACCTTCCTTGGTCTTTGTGAACCATTTATTGTGCATGATTCCATAACCATCCGGCCCATGAGTGCATATTATTCTTTGTAATACAAGGAAAACTTCTCATATGCTAACATGAATTCTTAACTTTGAATTTTCTAATTAGAGAAGTTGTGTAGCTTGAATTCTAGGAAACCCTAAGTCTTGTATAAATAAAGGACTCTAGCAACTGGAGTTCTCAATAACCTAGGTTTCCTTGTTAAGCCATATTATGTTTTACACCTTTGAAGACTTCACTTTGGGATTCGTGAAACCCGACCAGACTATATTTTACCTAATAATTCTTGTATCCGGATCTTGTTCTTATTATTTATTGATGCGTATCGTGAGCGCAGAAAATTAATAATCTTATTTCCACACAATTAAATGGTAATATAATTGAAGTAAGGATCGTTCCCATGAAGAGCAGTGAGTTTTAGTTGTCAAAGTATCACAAAGGGGTGGGTGGGGGTTTAGATTGTGAACAAAATAAATAATCAAAGAAAATAAAATTGTATTGTAATCAATAGAGAGATATATGATCGAGGAATCCTTCTTCGTATATAAACCGCCAATGAGTTAATATATTCATCTATTCGTCATTAATTATAGATTATCACCAACCGTAGAAAAGTAGCTAGAGCAGTGCTAATCCCTAAAGTCCTTTGGTCACTGGGTACCGAAGCGCTCGAATACCAGATTCTAATTATCCAGACCACCAAGTAGTAGCGCACTCAAGGTGTAGCTTGGTCAAATGCTTTATATTTTGTGACTTAGGTTAATCCTACTAGTTAGACTCTTAACGCAAGATCCACTTTCTAGTGTTGTTTCTACACGTGATTGCTCCACATAATCCCTCTGCAAGGTTTCACGTTTTCTACTTGTATAGGGGTTATTCAAAAATTACACGGATATCCTAACCCTTTACTAGCTTTAGATTAATCAATAAACTGATTTAGTTGGCCGCCTAGAACAATCAATCAATCAATCAATCATAATATTTACTTATAGTAGAAACAAACGATAATCATATGAAGAAATCAAAATAGGTTCATATATTAAATCAAATAAAGTTTACAACTTAGAATTCATCCTCAATCAATAGGTGTGTAGCTACTCATGGATGTAGAGGCATCCATGATATACATATAAATGGGTGTTAATTTAAATGGATAGCGTTAATTTAAATGGGTGCTTCTCTCAACTTAGAAAAGTAAGAGATAGCGTTAATTTAAATGGGTGCTTCTCTCAACTATTGCGCTATAAATAAAGATCCTTTGAGGAATTCACACAAGTATTGGGGGTAACATCTTTCACTTAAGTCAACATTTGCACACTTAAATTTTCTATTTGCCTTATCCTATCTATCCATGTGATTTCAGTATGCGAGTGTTGTGACAAACGTTGAAACAAGTACAATGACTATCTTAGTAGAGTTTTGAAATCAGGTTGAGTCATACGTAAGTAATTACTTACGTGTGATGATTGGAATGTATGTGGGATGTTTGCAGCTAAAGAACATATGCAAGCTAATTATTTAGCTATTACTTTGTGTCTATCATTAGTGGTTCTTCCAAGGCGAGATATTGTAGTAGGTTTTGTGAGTATACCTCTTGTAAGCCCTCACGAGACTATAACTCGTCCACTAGGGACACCTAGGGGTTTAAAGGCCTTTTATTCATGCTAAGAGTAACCGTTTTCTCAACGACATGGATTTGTTGTATTTATGATTATTTTTATTTAGTTTGCTTGAGGACTAGAAAAATCTAAATGTGAGGGAATTTGATAAGTACATAATTCAAATGATTTTAATGTCCATTCCATACTTGTTTTACCTATTATTCTTGCATATTTTCGTATTATTACTCTTATTTTCTCTTATTTGCCTCTATTAGGTGAATCATCCGAAAAGGAGCTACAAAGTGCTAAAAATTTCTAGGAAGAGAAGTATTCCAAGTATCCAAGTGCCAAAGTCCAAGAGAAGCGGAAGAAATGCGACGAAAAGGAGCAAAACACACATAATCAAGAGAAGGGCCAAAGACCAATCTTAACTCATTCAAATTAAGGATTTATCATCATCATCTTGAGGAGAATTGAAAGATAAAACTAATGCAAAAATAATGAGGTCATTCCGAGTTTGGATGAAGAAGTTATGGCCAAAACAAGCTTTTATTGAATACGAAGACAGTGAAGCCCGCGAACTAGGTTCGCATACCGGGTTCGCAGACTTAATTCCGAAAATTTCTGCTGGATTTTGCAGTTCGCGGACTGGGTTCACGCACTTAGAAAATGGTAAACGTGTATAAACTCCTTGGAATGCCTAAGGGCACGTTTGGGAACATTATTTCGTTATTTTGGGTCGGGTTCTTAAACCAATCCCAATACACCTTGAGTGCGCTACTACTTAGATTGTGAACAAAATAAATAATCAAACAAAATAAAATTGTATTGTAATCAATAGAGAGAGATATGATCGAGGAATCCTTCTTCGTATATAAACCGCCAATGAGTTAATATATTCATCTATTCGTTATTAATTATAGATTACCACCAACCGTAGAAAAGCAGCTAGATCAGTGCTAATCCCTAAAGTCCTTTGGTCACTGGGTACCGAAGCGCTCGAATACCAGATTCTACTTATCCAAACCACCAATTAGTAGCGCACTCAAGGTGTAGCTTTGTCAAATGCTTTATATTTTGTGACTTAGGTTAATCCTACTAGTTAGACTCTTAACGCAAGATCCACTTTCTAGTGTTGTTTCTACACGTGATTGCTCCACAAAATCCCTCTGCAAGGTTTCACGTTTTCTACTTGTGTAGGGGTTATTCAAAAATTACACGGATATCCTAACACTTTACTCGCTTTAGATTAATCAATAAACTGATTTAGTTGGCCGCCTAGAACAATCAATCAATCAATCAATCATAATATTTACTTATAGTAGAAACAAACGATAATCATATGAAGAAATCAAAATAGATTCATATATTAAATCAAATAAAGTTTACAACTTAGAATTCATCCTCAATCAATAGGTGTGTAGCTACTCATGGATGTAGAGGCATCCATGATATACATATAAGAAAAGTAAGAGATAACGTTAATTTAAATGGGTGCTTCTCTCAACTATTGCGCTATAAATAAAGATCCTTTGAGGAATTCACACAAGTATTGGGGGTAACATCTTTCACTTAAGTCAACATTTGCACACTTCACTTTTCTATTTGCCTTATCCTATATATCCATGTGATTTCAGTATGCGAGTGTTGTGACAAACATTGAAACAAGTACAATGAGTATATTAGTAGAGTTTTGCAATCAGGTTGAGTCATACGTAAGTAATTACTTACGTGTGATGATAGGAATGTATGTGGGATGTTTGCAGCTAAAGAACATATGCAAGCTAATTATTTAGCTATTACTTTGTGTCTATCATTAGTGGTTCTTCCAAGGTGAGAAATTGGAGTAGGTTGTGTGCGTATACCTATTGTAAGCCCTCACGAGATTATAACTCGTCCACTAGGGACACCTAGGGGTTTAAAGGCCTGTTATTCATGATAAGAGTAAACGTTTTCTCAACGACATGGAGTTGTTGTATTTATGATTAGTTTTATTTAGTCTGCTCGAGGACTAGAAAAATCTAAATGTGAGGGAATTTGATAAGTACATAATTCAAATGATTTTAATGTCCATTCCATACTTGTTTTAGCTATTATTCTTGCATATTTTCGTATTATTACTCTTGTTTTTTATTATTTGCCTCTATTAGGTGAATCATCCAAAAAGGAGCTACAAAGTGCTGAAAATAGCTAGGAAGAGAAGTATTCCAAGTATCCAAGTGCCAAAGTCCAAGAGAAGCGGAAGAAATGCGACGAAAAGGAGCAAAACACACATAATCAAGAGAAGGGCCAAAGACCGATATTAACTCACTCAAATTAAGGATTTCTCATCATTATCTTAAAAATAATTGAAATATAAAACTAATGCAAAAATAATGAGGCCATTCCGAGTTCGGATGAAGAAGTTATGTCCAAAACAAGCTTTTATTGAATACGAAGACAGTGAAGCCCGCGAACTAGGTTCGCATACCGGGTTCGCAGACTTAATTCCGAATATTTCTGCTGGATTTTGGAGTTCGCGGACTGGGTTCGCGCACTTAGAAAATGGGAAACGTGTATAAACTCCTTGGAAGGCCTAAGGGCACGTTTGAGAACATTATTTCGTTATTTTGGGTCGGGTTCTTAAACCAAACCCAATACACCTTGAGTGCGCTACTACTTAGATTATGAACAAAATAAATAATCAAACAAAATAAAATTGTATTGTAATCAATAGAGAGAGATATGATCGAGGAATCCTTCTTCGTATATAAACCGCCAATGAGTTAATATATTCATCTATTCGTTATTAATTATAGATTATCACCAACCGTAGAAAAGCATCTAGATCAGTGCTAATCCCTAAAGTCCTTTGGTCACTGGGTACCGAAGCGCTCGATTACCGGATTCTACTTACCGCAAGATCCACTTTCTAGTGTTGTTTCTACACGTGATTGCTCCACATAATCCATCTGCAAGGTTTCACGTTTTCTACTTGTGTAGGGGTTATTCAAAAATTACACGGATATCCTAACCCTTTTACTAGCTTTAGATTAATCAATAAACTGATTTAGTTGGCCGCCTAGAACAATCAATCAATCAATCATAATATTTACTTATAGTAGAAAAAAACGATAATCATATGAAGAAATCAAAATAGATTCATATATTAAATCAAATAAAGTTTACAACTTAGAATTCATCCTCAATCAATAGGTGTGTAGCTACTCATGGATGTAGAGGCATCCATGATATACATATAAGAAAAGTAAGAGATAACGTTAATTTAAATGGGTGCTTCTCTAAACTATTGCGCTATAAATAAAGATCCTTTGAGGAATTCACACAAGTATTGGGGGTAACATCTTTCACTTAAGTCAACATTTTCACACTTCACTTTTCTATTTGGCTTATCCTATCTATCCATGTGATTTCAGTATGCGAGTGTTGTGACAAACGTTGAAACAAGTACAATGACTATCTTAGTAGAGTTTTGCAATCAGGTTGAGTCATACGTAAGTAATTAGTTACGTGTGATGATTGGAATGTATGTGGGATGTTTGCAGCTAAAGAACATATGCAAGCTAATTATTTAGATATTACTTTGTGTCTATCATTAGTGGTTCTTCCAAGGCGAGAGATTGGAGTAGGTTTTTTGAGTATACCTCTTGTAAGCCCTCACGAGACTATAACTCGTCCACTAGGGACACATAGGGGTTTAAAGGCTTGTTATTCATGCTAAGAGTAACCGTTTTCTCAACGACATGGATTTGTTGTATTTATGATTAGTTTTATTTAGTTTTCTCGAGGACTAGAAAAATCTAAATGTGAGGGAATTTGATAAGTACATAATTCAAATGATTTTAATGTCCATTCCATACTTGTTTTAGCTATTATTCTTGCATATTTTCGTATTATTACTCTTGTTTTCTCTTATTTGCCTCTATTAGGTGAATCATCCAAAAAGTAGCTACAAAGTGCTGAAAATAGCTAGGAAGAGAAGTATTCCAAGTATCCAAGTGCCAAAGTCCAAGAGAAGCGGAAGAAATGCGACGAAAAGGAGCAAAACACACATAATCAATAGAAGGGCCAAAGACCGATCTTAACTCATTCAAAATAAGGATTTCTCATCATCATCTTGAAGAGAATTGATAGATAAAACTAATGCAAAAATAATGAGGTCATTCCGAGTTCGGATGAAGAAGTTATGGCCAAAACAAGCTTTTATTGAATACGAAGACAGTAAAGCCTGCGAACTAGGTTCGCATACTGGGTTCGCAGACTTAATTCCGAAAATTTCTGTTGGATTTTGGAGTTCGCGGACTGGGTTCGCGCACTTAGAAAATGGGAAACGTGTATAAACTCCTTGGAAGGCCTAAGGGCACGTTTGGGAACATTATTTCGTTATTTTGGGTTGGGTTCTTAAACCAAACCCAATACGTGAATACCAAGCAATGTAAACCTATAAAAAGGTATTAGGTTATGTGAAATCATATCACATCATAAGGTCACGAAATTGTTAGGGTTTGTTTTGGCTATAACTTCTTCATCCGAACTCGGAATGACCTCATTATTTTTGCATTAGTTTTATCTTTCAATTCTCTTCAAGATGATGATGAGAAATACTTAATTTGAATGAGTTAAGATCGGTCTTTGCCCTTCTATTGATTATGTGTGTTTTGCTCCTTTTCGTCGCATTTCTTCCGCTTCTCTTGGACTTTGGCATTTGGATACTTGGAATAATTCTCTTCCTAGCTATGTTCAGCACTTTGTAGCTCCTTTTTGGATGATTCACCTAATAGAGGCAAATAAGAGAGAATAAGAGTAATAATACGAAAATATGCAAGAATAATAGCTAAAACAAGTATGGAATGGACATTAAAATCATAGGAATTATGCACTTATCAAATTCCCTCACATTTAGCTTTTTTTCCTCGAGCAAACTAAATAAAACTAATCATAAATAAAACAACTCCATGTCGTTGAGAAAACGGTTACTCTTAGCATGAATAACAGTTCTTTAAACCCCTAGGTGTCCCTAGTGGACGAGTTATAGTCTCGTGAGGGCTTACAAGAGGTATACCCACAAAACCTACTCCAATATATCGCCTTGGAAGAACCACTAATGATAGACACAAAGTAATATCTAGATAATTAGTTTCCATATGTTCTTTAGCTGCAAACATCCCACATACATTCCAATCATCACACGTAAGTAATTACTTACGTATGACTCAACCTGATTGCAAAACTCTACTAAGATAGTCATTGTACTTGTTTCAACGTTTGTCACAACACTCGCATACTGAAATCACATGGATAGATAGGATAATGCAAATAGAAAAGTGAAGTGCGCAAATGTTGAATTAAGTGAAAGATGTTACCCCCGATACTTGTGTGAATTCGTCAAAGGATATTTATTTATAGCGCCAATAGTTGAGAGAAGCACCCATTTAACTTGACCACATGATTAGATACTCTAAGCGCATGTTTCTTTTCAGCAAGTATGTGATAGTTTCCTTGGATCCTGCGCTCCACGCTTGCTTAGGCGACAGAGACAGGGAAAACGTTTCACACATACTACTATCTAAGCGTCAAGAACCTCATCAATAATCTTTTTGAATTGCTATATAATGATGATATAGTTTTTATTTTTATCTACTACATGATTAGATATTTTAAGATCATGTTCCTTTTCAATAAATACGTGATAGTTTCCTTGGATCTTGCATTCCACGGTTGCTTAGGCAACGGAGACAGGGACAACGTTTTCACACGTATTGCCATTCAAGTGTCGATAAATGAAGAGGATCCTTAAATATATGTTTCTTTTTCTTTTTTCTTTTTTTCTGGATCACTCTTTCGGAGTGTAAGACAATTGTCTATGGGGTTTTTAAATAAACTCAACCAATGATTACCTTGCTACAACATCCACGGTAGTATCAGGATCCCACCAAATCACTTTAGAGAAACATATAACTGTAAAAAAAAAGTGATTCAGTAATGATTAATCGCGAGGAGTAATATTTCAAACGACTACCATGGCTTAGTTTCGCATTCAATTATGAACGTATATATTTAAGGATTGAAATAAATGGAACTTAATCTATAGATGGAAGAACTGTTTCAACCTTAAAAGGTTTAGAGTGTCATCCTAATTAGCTCATAATCAACTCCAAAATATGAAGTCTCAAGAATGCAAGAAATCAAAGAATATGATTTTTTTTATGTGTATATGCAAATAGTAGATACTAAATGCTCCCCCACACTTAAACTCAAAATTGTCCTCAATGTTCACAACCGAAAATTCTGATTTCTGACATAACATCCCTGAAAAACTCGAAAATTGTACCAATGGGTGGGTAACTAGGAAAAAAATCCTAAATGAAAGTTGTTCGCCTACATCTTTTCTATAATGTTTCAAAAGGGTACAGTTTTTAGATAAATGGTCCGACTTTTATGGCCTCCGGACTGACTGACATGCAATCTGAAAAAGTTCTGGAAAAATACTGAAACGCAAATGTCCAGGCCTATCGCTCCAACTTAACAGACTCTGAATTCATATTTTATTTTTGGAAAAGAAAGGTGAGTCTGTTCTCTTTAAAAGTTGGGGTCAACCACTCAAATCGTACTTCGTGTGAAGTTTCGAGAGCTATTTTCGTGACAAGTGCACAGTCTGAATTTTCTGACGAGAATTCATCAAAACTTTCATTATAGATATAGGACTTGTAAAATCTAAGATGAGAATGCAAGATATGATATGCAAAACTAGGAAAATTAAAAACAAAAGGGTTAGAGATACAAAACCGATGGGTTGCCTCCCATTTAGCGTTTAGTTTAATGTCCTCAGCCCGACTTGGCATTCCAATTATGTTACTCCTCCAGAGGGATAAAATCTTGAAGTTCAATTATGTCTACATTCTCCGCAGGGAAATTCTCGTAATACGACTTCAATCTATGGTCGTTGACTTTAAAAGTTGTCCCTGTAGTGAGACTAGTAACCTCAACTGCACCATAAGGAAAAACATTAGTAACAACAAAGGGTCCACCCCATCGGGACCTTAGCTTTCCATGAAATAGATTAAGACGAGAATTAAATAAAAGAACTTTTTGACCCACAACAAAACTCTTCCGAGAAATCATCTTGTCATGGAAAAGTTTCGTCTTTTCCTTGTATATACGAGAACTCTCGTAAGCATGATTACGTATATCCTATAGCTCGTTGAGTTGTAACTTCCTTTGTTTTCCCGCATTGTCATAATCCATGTTACACATCTTTATCGCCCAATATGCCTTGTGTTCAAGTTCAACCAGAATATGACAAGCTTTTCCATAAACCAACCGATATGGAGACATACCAATCGGTGTTTTGTACGCCGTTCTATATGCCCAAAGTGTATCGTTAAGACTATAACTCCAATTTTTCCGTGTAGTGTTTACGGTTTTCGCAAGAATGGATTTAATCTCACAGTTCGAGATTTCGGCTTTCCCACTAGTTTGTGGGTGATACGGCGTATCAACCTTGTGTGTTATGTTGTACTTCTTGAGTAGAGCATGGAATGATCTCTGAAAATGTGAGCATTTGTCACTGATAACCACTCTTGGTGTACCATGTGTAGAAAAAATATATTCCTTCACAAACTCACAAACAACTTGAGAATCATTAGTAGGGGTGGTTTTAGCTTCCACCCATTTAGAGAATAATCCACAACAAGAAGTATATAAAATTTTCCATTAGAATTGACAAAAGAACCCATAAAATCAATTCCCCACACATCAGATACTTCAACAACAAGAATTGTTGTGAGTGTCATTTGATTTCGAGCACCTAGATTGCCCGTTTTCTGACATATATCACAAGATTTGCAAAAAATGTATGCATCCTCAAATAGGGTAGGCCAATAAAATCCAGTTTCAAGTACTTTGAAAGCGGTACGTTTAGAATCAAAGTGACCACCACATGCATAAGTATGACAAAAAGTAAGAATAGATTGAAATTCAGAATTAGGTACGCACCTGCGAATAATTTGATCAGAACCGTATTTCCACAAGTAAGGCTCATCCCACACATACTGATTGGCTATTTTCTTAAGCTTAAGCTTTTGAAAATTAGACATCGTACTAAGTACTTGTCTTGTAACCAATTAGTTCACTATATCCGCGTACCAAGGTGTTGAATCTTCAATTGAGAAAAGTTGTTCGTCTGGAAAACGATCTTGTAAAGGGAGTTCTTCTTCAGAAACAACAAGTCTACTAAGGTGATCAGCAACAGTATTTTCAACGCCTCTTTTATCCTTGATTTCATAATCAAATTCTTGCAATAGTAGTATCCACCGTATAAGCCTTGGCTTATCTTGTTTCTTCTTTGATAGGTACCGAAGTGCTGCATGATCGGAATATACAATCACCTTTGTACCCACCAAGTATGATCTAAATTTTTCTAATGCAAACACTATAGCCAAAAGTTCTTTCTCAGTGGTAGAATAGTTGATTTGTGCATCGTTTAGGGTCCTAGATGCATAATAAATCACATGAGACAGCTTGTCTACTCTTTGACCCAAAACGGCTCCAACTGCATAGTCACTTGCATCACACATTAATTCAAATGGCAAACTCCAGTCCGGTGACTTGATAATTGCTGCAGTTGTCAACAATTCTTTCAATTTATCAAAGGAATCCTTGCACTCCTCGTTGAAGTCAAAAATAACCTCTTTTTGCAATAATCTGCACATCGACATTGAGATTTTGGAGAAATCCTTGATAAACCGCCTGTAAAATGACCAAGAAAAGGACAAATTTCTATCACCTAAGTGGGATATTGTAAGTTTCTTATCAAGTCTATCTTTGCTTTGTCAACTTCAAGCCCTCGAGAGGACACAATCTGACCGAGCACTATGCCATGGTTTACCATAAAGTGGCATTTCTCCCAATTTAAAACAAGATTAGTGTTTATGCATCTTTTAAGCACAAGTTCAAGATTTTGTAAACAAAAATCAAATGAATCACCATAAAAACTAAAATCATCCATAAATACCTCAATTATGTGTTCCACATAGTCAGAAAATATACTGACCATACATCTCTGAAAAGTGGCAGGCGCATTGCAAAGACCAAGCGGCATCCGTCTATAGGCAAACGTACCAAAAAGGACAAGTGAAAGTAGTCTTCTCTTGATCTTCTGGTGCAATAACAATCTGATTGTATCCCGAATAACCGTCCAAAGCAATAATGTGAATGTCCTGCTAACCTCTCTAACATCTGATCAATGAAAGGCAAAGGATAGTGATCCTTTCAGGTTGTGGCATTAAGCTTTCTGTAGTCTATGCACACTCTCCATCCTGTTTGAACTCTTATAGGAACGATTTCATCATATTGATTTCTAACAACAGCGACACCTGCTTTCTTAGGTACCACATGCACTGGGCTAACCCATTTGCTGTCAGAAATTGAGTAAATCACCCCCACACTTAGCAATTTGAGGATCTCTTTCTTCACGACCTCCATCATTGGGGGGTTAATCCTACACTGATTATCACGTACAGGCTTGAAATCACCTTCCATTAGGATTCTATGCATGCACATGGATGGGATAATGCCTTTGATGTCAGCAATTGTCCAACCAATAGCCGTTTTGTGTTGTTTCAGAACACTAAGTAAACATTCTTATTGTATTGGTGTGAGGTTCTTTGAAATAATCACTGGAAGTTCTTCTTTATCACCCAAGTATGCGTACTTTAAGTGGTATGGAAGCGGCTTCAATTCTAGTATCGGTGCCTGCACAATAGAAGGTAAAGGAACCTCATTAGTTACGGGTAAAGAAATATAAGAAGCATTACCCGGTTTGGCTTGTTGTAATGCCGTTCAAGCACCACACATCTCCACTAGCTCTTTGGTTAAGTCCACGTCCAGGTTCAGTTGCCCATGAACGTCTAAATCAATGCTATTTTGTAACACAACTCCAAGTTCATCTTCAGCATTCAAATCAAATATTTTTTATGCTAACGAACCAATAACATCAATAGAGAAATCTAAGTGAACATCACTGGGATAGCGCATGGTTTCAAAAATATTGAACCGTATGATCTCTTTATCAAATTCCATAGTGAGTGCACCACTATCAACATCAATCTTCGTCTTTGCAGTCTTTATAAACGGTCTCCCAAGAAGTAACGAAGTAGATGAAAAATTATCTCCATTGTACATATCCACAACGTAGAAATCAACCGGAAATATTAACTGATTTACTTGAACTTACACGTCCTCCATGACTCCCTTAGGATATATATTGGACTTGTTAGCCAATTGAATAGTAATCTTTGCCTCTTTTAAAGGTCCAAGATTCAAAGAATCATAAACATCGGCTGACATAACGCTTATGGAAGCTCTCAAATCAATCAAAGCACGCTCAAATCGTCGGTTACTAATGGTAACAGAAATTGTGAAGCCGCTAGGATCTTCACACTTTGTAGGCATCTTCTTAAGTAACATAGTTGTAGCGCTTTCGCCCACCTGAGTAATCTCATTAGCAATCAACCTATCCTTCCTTGTACACAAATCCTTCAAAACCTTGGCATACCTGGGTACGGTTCTGATGACCTCAATAAATGGAATCTTGATGTGTATCTTGTTGAAAATATCCATGATCTCCTTGTCTTGAGCTTGCTTCTTCGATTTGGCAAAACGACTAGGGAAAGGAGGTGGTATGGTAAAAGTGGGAATTGTGTCCTTAGGTTGGCCGATTGAGGTTGGCTTTTCCTTTGGGACAGTTTCCTCCTCTACTTCCTTTTCAATGTCGTTACTAACCTCTTTTTGTTGATGTGGCACTTCAGTTTGTCTCCCACTTCTTAGAGTTACTGCATTAACGTGCTCTCTTGGGTTCACGAAAGGTTGTGATGGAAACTTTGTTGAAGCTTGTGCCTTCATTAAATTCACATAAGTTGTTATTTTCCTCATTTGTAATTATAGATCTTTGACAGTAGCATCGTTCTTTTGTTGATAATGTGTGTTATGTTGTAATATTGCATCTTGTTTCTGCATTATGGCTTTCATCATCTCTTCTAAACTTGAGCTTTGAATATGTTGTTGATGTTGTGGTTGGAATTGTGATTGTTTAAAACCACCTTGTCGTCCGAAAAAGGGGTTGGAAACTGCATCTTGCTTGTTTGCATAACTGAAATTTGGATGATCTTTCCAACCAGGATTATAAGTATTAAAGTAGGGATCATACCTTTGCCTCTGATTTGGAAACACAACGTTCACTTGTTCGGCCTCTTCTTCATAAGAAGGAATGAGAACGGATGCCATTTGTTGCATCATCTTCTCCATATTACCCATCATATCTTCTAAATGTGAAGAAGAACTAACTTCGTTGACTCTTCTAGCTATCGATGCGCCTCTTGTATTAAATTGTTGCGTGTTTGCAGCCATGTTCTCGATCAGTGCCGTGGCTTCATCAATTGTTTTATTGGTTAATGCACCACCACTAGCCGCATCTATGAGATTTCTCTCCGATTGAAGCATCCCATCATAGAAATACTGCACTATGAGTTGCTCACTGATTTGTTGGTGTGGACAGCTAGATAATAACTTCTTGTATCGTTCCCAGTAATCATAAAGAGTTTCACCAACAATTTGCTCAATTCCACTTATTGCTTTACAAATAGTTGATGCTTTGGAAGCGGGGAAGTACTTTTCTAAAAACACTTTCTGTATGTCATTCCAAGATGTAACACTTCCTTGTGGAAGGCTGTAAAACCACTCTTCCGCAGAATCTGTCAAAGAAAAAGGAAAAGTTGTAAGTAAAGCTCTGTCTTTGTCACTTCCAATTGGTTTCAAACTTGTCAACCTATGTTGAAATAATAGCAAGTGTTTATTCGGATCATCTCCAGGTAACCCTTTAAACTTCGGTAACCAATGTATCAACTGAGATTTAAGTTCAATAGAATCATCTAAGTTGATGCAAAGCTTTTGTTGATCAAACGATGGAGATGTTAGATCTTTGAGCGTCCTCCTTGGAGGAGGAGGTGGTGGAGGATCTATCTCGTCGTTTGTATTAACCATCTCTTCTGTAGAGGGTTCTTGTTGCAAGTGTTGACGTCCTTGTAATATTATTCCCTTGCGAGTTTGAATACCGCACCTCAAATAATCCCAATCTTTCGGTGCCAGAGATTAAGCACCTAAAACCAAAATCTAGAAAATGAAATTAAAAACTACAAATAAATTCTAATGGAAACATATATGAAGGAAATAAATAGGCTTTTTGTTAGAGAGTTCTCACTTAGGTGGAAGAAATTTTTAGGTTATAAAAGACATCAGCTAAAGGAATCAAATGAGTAAGATCGTATTGGATCTAGAGACGTAAGGAGCATGACTGCAGTTGAGTTCGTAGGAGGATGATTGTGGTCTCAACCATAATCCATTCCATAGTCTGATAGTTGGTTAGTTTTTGTAGACGTTTAGAGTGCGATGTTCAAAGTATACCAGGTCCCAGGGGTTTTCTTTCATTGTAGTTTTACTTGTTAACAAAGTTCTTGTGTGTCTGATTTTGCTTTTCTCTATTGAGAGTTATTTAATTTAATTGTTAAAGAAACACACAGGTTCATTCTCATATTAACGAAAAAGTTGACTTGAGGGGTGTTGTTTTAGATTGTGAACAAAATAAATAATCAAAGAAAATAAAATTGTATTGTAATCAATAGAGAGAGATATGATCGAGGAATCCTTCTTCGTATATAAACCGTCAATGAGTTAATATATTCATCTATTCGTCATTAATCATAGATTATCACCAACCGTATAAAAGCAGCTAGAGCACTGCTAATCTCTAAAGTCCTTTGGTCACTGGTTACCGAAGCGCTCGAATACCAGATTCTACTTATCCAAACCACCAAATAGTAGCGTACTCAAGGTGTAGCTTGGTCAAATGCTTTATATTTTGTGACTTAGGTTAATCCTAGTAGTTAGATTCTTAGCGCAAGGTCCACTTTCTAGTCTTGTTTCTACACGTGATTTCTCCACAAAATCCCTCTGCAAGGTTTCACGTTTTCTACTTGCGTAGAGGTTATTCAAAAATTACACGGATATCCTAACCCTTTACTAGCTTTAGATTAATCAATAAACTGATTTAGTTGGCCACCTAGAACAATCAATCAATCAATCAATCATAATATTTACTTATAGTAGAAACAAATGATAATCATATGAAGAAATCAAAATAGATTCATATATTAAATCAAATCAAGTTTATAACTTAGAATTCATCCTCAATCAATAGATGTTTAGCTACTCATGGATGTAGAAGCATCCATGATATACATATGAGAAAAGTAGGAGATAACATTACGATTGATAATCGCTCCGTGTGATGTTTCTTCTCTACCAAACCTAACAATTTCGTGACCTTATGATGTGATATGATTTCACATAATCTAATACATTTTTCTAGGTTTACATTGCTTGGTATTCACGTATTGGTTTTGGTTTAAGAACCCGACCCAAAATAACGAAATAATGTTCCCAAACGTGCCCTTAGGCCTTCCAAGGAGTTTATACACCTTTACCATTTGCTAAGTGCGCGGACCCAGTCTGCGAAATCCAAAATCCAGCAGAAACTTTCGGAATTAAGTCTGCGAACCCGGTATGCGAACCTAGTTCGCGGACTTCACTGACTTCGTATTCAATAAAATCTTGTTTTGGCCATAACTTCTTCATACGAACTCGGAATGACCTCATTCTTTTTGAATTATTTTTATCTTTAAATTATCTTCAAGTTGATGATGAGAAATCCTTAATTTGAATGAGTTAAGATCGGTCTTTGGCCCTTCTCTTTATTATGTGTGTTTTTCTCCTTTTCGTCGCATTTCTTTCACTTCTCTTGGACTTTGGCACTTGGATACTTGGAATACTTCTCTTCCTAGATCTTTTCAGCACTTTGTAGCTCCTTTTTGGATGATTCACCTAATAGAGACAAATAAGAGAAAACAAGAGTACTAATACGAAAATATGCAAGAATAATAGCTAAAACAAGTATGGAATAAACACTAAAATCATATGAATTATGCACTTATCAATTTTTATAGCTCACAGATTATAAATTAGGAACAAGATAAGTAGAAATCAGAAAGTTCTCTTCGTCTCATACTTTGTGATTCCACGAGATAGATATCTAAATTTTTTTTTTTTGATTTGTTTGGATTGTTCTTGTGAGGTAGATTCGATTAGGATTCTCTACAACTTTTGAAAAGAGTAAGATATCTTAATCATATAAGTTTGCTTGAACATTCTTTTCTTGAGGGTTATTCTAATGTAAACATATTTCCATTACTTTAATGGAAACATATATGAAGGAAATAAATAGGCTTTCTGTTAGAGAGTTCTCACTTAGGTGGAAGAAATTTTTAGGTTATAAAAGACGTCAGCTAAGGGAATCAAATGAGTAAGATCGTATTGGATCTAGAGACGTAAGGAGCATGACCGCAGTTGAGTTCGTAGGAGGATGATTGTGGTCTCAACCATAATCCATTCCATAGTCTGAAAGTTGGTTAGTTTTTGTAGCCGTTTAGAGTGCGATGTTCAAACTGTACCAGGTCCCATGGGTTTTCTTCCATTGTAGTTTTACTCGTTAACAAAGTTCTTGTGTGTCTTATTTTGCTTTTCTCCATTGAGAGTTATTTAATTTAATTGTTAAAGAAACACACAGGTTCATTCTCATATCAGCGAAAAAGTTGACTTCGGGGGGTGTTGTTTTAGATTGTGAACAAAATAAATAATCAAAGAAAATAAAATTGTATTGTAATCAATAGAGAGAGATATGATCGAGGAATCCTTCTTCGTATATAAACCGTCAATGAGTTAATATATTCATCTATTCGTCATTAATCATAGATTATCACCAACCGTAAGTCCTTTGGTCACTGGTTACCGAAGCGCTCGAATACCAGATTCTACTTATACAAACCACCAAGTAGTAGTGTACTCAAGGTGTAGCTTGGTCAAATGCTTTATATTTTGTGACTTAGGTTAATCCTAGTAGTTAGACTCTTAGCGCAGGGTCCACTTTCTAGTGTTGTTTCTACACGTGATTGCTCCACAAAATCCCTCTGCAAGGTTTCACGTTTTCTACTTGTGTAGGTGTTATTAAACAATTACACAGATATCCTAACCCTTTACTAGCTTTAGATTAATCAATAAACTGATTTAGTTGGCCACCTAGAACAATCAATCAATCAATCATAATATTTACTTATAGTGAAACAAACGATAATCATATGAAGAAATCAAAATAGATTCATATATTAAATCAAATAAAGTTTACAACTTAGAATTCATCCTCAATCAATAGATGTTTAGCTACTCATGGATGTAGAAGCATCCATGATATACATATGAGAAAAGTAGGAGATAACATTACGATTGATAATCGCTCCGTGTGATGTTTCTTCTCTCCAAAACCTAACAATTTCGCGACCTTATGATGTGATATGATTTCACATATCCTAATACCTTTTTATAGGTTTACATTGCTTGGTATTCACGTATTGGGTTTGGTTTAGGAACCCGACCCAAAATAACGAAATAATGTTCCCAAACGTGCCCTCAGGCCTTCCAAGGAGTTTATACACGTTTCCCATTTGCTAAGTGCGCGGACCCAGTCTGAGAAATCCAAAATCCAGCATAAATTTTCGGAATTAAGTCTGCGAACCCGGTATGCGAACCTAGTTCGCGGACTTCACTGTCTTCTATTCAATAAAAGCTTGTTTTGGCCATAACTTCTTCATCTGAACTCGGAATGACCTCATTCTTTTTGAATTATTTTTATCTTTAAATTCTCTTCAAGATGATGATAAGAAATCCTTAATTTGAATGAGTTAAGATCGGTCTTTGTCCCTTCTCTTGATTATGTGTGTTTTGCTCCTTTTCGTCGCATTTCTTTCACTTCTCTTGGACTTTGGCACTTGGATACTTGGAATACTTATCTTTCTAGATCTTTTCAGCACTTTGTAGATCCTTTTTGGATGATTCACCTAATAGAGACAAATAAGAGAAAACAAGAGTAATAATACGAAAATATGCAAGAATAATAGCTAAAACAAGTACGGAATAGACACTAAAATCATATGAATTATGCACTTATCAATTATTATAGCTCACAGATTATAAATTAGGAACAAGATAAGTAGAAATCAGAAAGTTCTCTTCGTCTCATACTTTGTGATTCCACGAGATAGATATCTAAATTTTTTTTTGATTTTTTTTGGATTGTTCTTGTGAGGTAGATTCGATTAGGATTCTCTACAACTTTTGAAAAGAGTAAGATATCTTAATCATTGAAGTTTGCTTGAACATTCTTTTCTTGAGGGTTATTCTAATATAAACATATTTCCATTACCTTAATGGAAACATATATGAAGGAAATAAATAGGCTTTCTGTTATAAAAGTTCTCACTTAGGTGGAAGAAATTTTTAGGTTATAAAAGACGTCAGCTAAGGGAATCAAATGAGTAAGATCGTATTGGATCTAGAGACGTAAGGAGCATGACCGCAGTTGAGTTCATAGGAGGATGATTGTGGTCTCAACCATAATCCATTCCATAGTCTGATAGTTTGTTAGTTATTGTAGCCGTTTAGAGTGCGATGTTCAAACTTTACCAGGTCCTAGGGGTTTTCTTCTATTGTAGTTTTACTCGTTAACAAAGTTCTTGTGTGTGTGATTTTGCTTTTCTCCATTGAGAGTTATTTAATTTAATTGTTAAAGAAACACACATGTTCATTCTCATATCAGCGAAAAAGTTGACTTGGTAGCCCCTCTTATTCACGAAATCTTATTTTTGAGCGATGTGATAGTGTTCAACAACCCCAAGTGCAACCTCAACCTCAAAAACATGACACTAAGCTTTAAACTCTTATATCAATGTCCAACATGTTCATCATATTACTTATTAATATTTGCAAAATACCGACTCTACCAATAAAGATCTGCAGACTCAAATGAATCGAATAACGACTGAAAAGAAAATAATGAAGACATAAGCATCAACCTTTTGTGAATTCAAGAGAGAATATTAGTGCAGTAACTTTGAGGAGTCGCCGGGGATCTTTTAAAACTATCTTTTGGGAATACGTCATCTGTGCTTTTTAACGCAATATGTAATTGATGATTCGATGGGTGTAACCTACTCACACTCAATCTATTTTTAGTTTAACCAATTATAATAGGTTTCACAAAAAAAAATGGTTAAAATTTGATCTTTTGTTTGTGGTATTAGTGATATTCATCATATTTTAGATGAATTTATTAGGAAAGAGAACATCTAAATTAATATGAAGATAATTGTATAATACAATGGATTCTAATTTATTTACTTTACAGAAGTAAAGTAATGGCTAGATGGGATTGGAAAGCAGTAATTGGTGATTATAAAATAAACGACTTTCAATTATGGACAGATAGTTTGACTACCAACAAAAACAGTGGTAGACCACCATGTAAAAGCACTACCTATATAACGCAAAAAGGCAAACAAGTTTGTAAAAAATTATAATTTTGGGCCAAACCTATTTGTCTATATAACATCCTAGTTGGCCTAGTCTATAAGACGGCTCTAAGTACATGTTAGGTTTTTTGGCCTCTGAAACTTCACATAATCAACATCAAATTGTTATTAACTAAGATGACCTGATTATTTTTGCAACTGAATTAGAGATGTTTCTACTTTCTACCTGTTTATTTGCACATGAAGATGCAGATGCTTTAACATTTATCTTCTTCCTCGTACATGCATCAAATGTAAAAACAATCTTACCTAGAAAAAACAATTACCTCTTCTTTTCACCTAGGATATGTCCTGCGATATGTTTTTAAAGATAGTCCACAACTACAAGGTCGGGTTTTTTTTTGTACATTTAATTTGTCATTTTTAGTTGAATCTTGTTGTGATGAGGTCACCCTCGTCAACTATTATAAAGGTGTGCTTCCTACCACTTAGATATTACGTCTTAGATGTACATACATAATAAAATTTTATTTTTGTTTTAAATTCCTTCATTTCACAATATGTACTCCTTGATCCCTCTGGTAAATATACTACTTAATATTTTGTTCGTGAGAAGAAGATTTTTTTTTTCTACTTCCTAAAACCTAGAACCACATTCTTTTTTTTTTCTTTTTAACTTTGATATGACGTCTTTGAAGGGATTGATTGTGGAGAGATTGAATGATGCAATAGATGATGCGAGTGCATAAGATTAATTGCTCCATGCTTGTGAATCTCTTGTGGAGCATTACGATTTTTCTTGTTAAGTTTACAAACCTTTACCGATCAATATTAAAAGTAAATGTTAATTCCTTGTCAAGATTATGAACTTTCTTGTTAACTGTCTACTCTTTTTTTTCAATCTTGAGAAGTTGTTATGAGCCTTATATCGAGGCGACGACAGACAAACGACCTAAAATTATGCAACAACACTAGCTGGTTTTTATCTCGTTTTTTCTTGGTGACTACTATAGAAGGTATACCTACTGCACCAATCGACATGAGAAAATCCAAGAATATAAGCATCTTCCTTCTTAATTGGTGTAATTGGTGCAATATCAACACCAACAACTCAATGGAAAATCATACACTCATGATTCATAATCAGTTAAATCAAGCAAATGAGTTCAGAAAATGTTTTTTAAAGATGAACAAACACATTAATATGAAGTAACACATAAACAACAACATATCATAATAACAACAAGCAGGTGCGTGCATTATATAAATGCAAATTAATAAAAAAAGAAACATTCATATATGCAGAAAATATCTGCAATTCACTATGTGCAGAGTACATCCACGAGCTTTGGTCTATGCAGAAAATATCCACAAACTCATTATGTGCATAAACTATTCACAAATTCAATCTGATGCATAAACTAAAATATGAAATAAATTCACAGTACTGAGACAAGAAATGTGGATTTATGCACAATCTTAAGTACACATTAATCATATCAACCGCGTCCCTGTAATCACAAAACAACCATAATAGAAAAAATCCCCTAGCAACACAATCCTTTAATAGTTCCAAAATTCCCTCGAGTTCATGGTAGATTGAGATTTCGCATATTATAGAACGACCAACTATAGTAAAGTAAACGATTATTACTTCATGATCGCCGACTGCTCCACCAGTACCACCTCGATCAAGTTTCTCGTTGAAAGAACCATCACTAACACCGTAAAAGTAACCTCGCGGGATGTCTGGAAACTGGACTCCATGGCCAATACCTTCGTGAATATCCAAGTGACTTGGTGGTGCAGACCACAAGGACCTTCGAAGAACTCCATCTTTATCATAAAAGTAATAGTAATGTTTTGATATCTGACGTTTGGTTTATGATACTCGAAACCAAGAAGAATGGAGAATGGTTTTCGTTCCGGTGACAAAAACAATTGGCGATGATTTAGGCCTGGATTTTTAGGAGTTTTGGGTATTTTCTATTTTAGGATCATCTACTGAATCTCCATGATCTGGAGGTTTAGAAGTATTTTTGTTTCTTTTAAACATTTTTCAAAATAGTTCTCTTTAGCAGCTTAATATGAGAGATGATATAATCTTAGAATTCGATATGTACCATACTTCTGGTTAGAAGTTCTTGATACTAATTTTCCTCTTTTCATATAAAAAAAAAATCCACCATAAAAAAAAAAAAAATCTTAAATACACATTTGTAATACCTGGTTCTTACGAAATTATTATTATTATTATTATTAAAACATGAAGATATTAGAACAAAGTTGATATGTGCGAAAAAAATCCATAATACCAAAATCAAGCAACCCAAATTTTATCCACATAAAGAAACACAAATACAACATCAATCAGTGTGTAGGTGGTGAGTATTTTATGGTAATGAAACAACAAATCCTACGAAAATACATATGATTATTGTAGGTGGTGAAACAGCAAATCCTTTAGGGTTTAATTCGAGGACTTCGTGGATTCTCACGGGAAGTATAACAATATTCAGGAATATCCCGAAAAGTTGTCTAATATAAGACACATCTAGCATCGGGGTGAAGATGAAACTTGGCATGACTTCAATCCAAATACTCAAGACATTGAGAATCCACCTCATGGGTTGAAGTTAATAGAGGGTGAAAATGCATTCGGATTCTATTATGGCGGGCGTGTTTAACATACGAGGATTTCCTGTAATTCAAATCTTATGTTTGAGTTAGTCTTATAGTCTCATCTTATTTTCTATTTTCTATTTTGTAGCTTTTACTATCATTTTGGGAATTATGTGGTTTGGGTTTATCTTGTTAGACAATTTCAATTTGGTGAATCTATGGTTTGGATTTACCTTATTAGAAAATTTCAGTTTGGTAATTTCTTGTAAATTTAATATTTCAGTTTGGTAAATAATTTGGTGAATCTATGGTTTGGATTTACCTTATTAGAAAAATTCAGTTTGGTAATTTATTGTAAATTTAATATTTCAGTTTGGTAAATGCTTGTAATTTCAATGTTCTATTATCTATTCTTTCCAAAAACAAATAGACTGGTTGACAACAATTATATTGTCTTACTTGTACTCACTCATTATTGGAAATGTTATGATGAAGGAATCGATATCATATAAGAACTGAGGACAATGTTGAATCAGGATATTGTTACATCAATGTCTGATTTAGGTTGTTCTTCAACAACTTTAATATTTCCGCAAGTTTCTTCAAGTTTCTTTCTTACTAGGTATTTATCATAATTTCGTCAATTATTAAGCAAAACTATTTAGTAGTTTTTTTTTCCTTTGTGGAATTTAGATGATTTTTTTTGTCAAAAGAAGAAATGGGTTGACGATGATGATGAAAATTAATCGGTAATGCTAAACAAGTTACAAAAGATTTTTTTATTTTTTATTTTTTTTTAATTTAATTAATCGGTGATGGCAAAACCCTATAAATTTTTTAATTTGTTTTTGTAATGCTGCCAGACTGTGCTTTTCTGTTAGAGATTCAAAGATTTACACTTGATGATGATAACAATGATTATCAGAGGAGAAAGAAGAATTACGGCTGTTTTTTCAATTTTGAGACTCTTTTTTTGGAGAGATTTGTGAGTAATATGCGGAGAGAGAATCGGGAGATCTTGGATTGAAAATTAGAAAGGTAATGATTTGGTATTTTTACGAGAGTTTATTATGGTGCAAAAGCACCATTATAACGCGTTGCATACTCGAGAGAGCTTCATGAGGAATATGAATCATATTTGTCATTTTGCTAAATTTGGATTGCATCATTATGACGCATTACGAAGAAAGGATCAATTATGCACGGTCTTGTACATATCTTGCGAAAGACCCTGTGGCATATATAGACTAATATTTCTGTAGTTTTGGCCTTGCAACAGGAGTTGGTTTTAAGTTTCTAGTTCTGGAATCGATGAATTATGGTTTGTCCTTGATACTTTCGAGCTACGAAGTAGGGTATATAGGAAGCCGCATGAGTTGCAGCGTTAGTGGTTCGGCACCTTGTCGCTCATATCATCTAATTAAGAAGTAATTTCCATATTTTGATAACTCATATCATCTGTCTCGGAAATGCGATGCAAGATATGATTGTTGCCATACTTGATAAGGTAGTTGCATTTCATTATTTGGATGCTTATACTCCTACACTTGTAGGAATGCACCAATTTTGAATTGGGCATAACCATAAAATGAAATTTGTAAGGACCCTCAAGCTTGTCAATGCTATTAGACTAGTCAAGAGACGTATTAGTCGATAATAACTCGATTAGTTTAACACGAACATTAATTAATAGGAATTAATCTAACAATGATATAGATACAAAATTAGTATCGTCAGATAGATCTCGAAAAGTTATTCAGAATGGATTACTCGAATGTGTCATTCGGATACCGGACGAAGAAGATATCATCAAATTAGTTTGAAGGGAAGATTAGTCTTTTTGTGGTTTAGCCGCCTTGGAAGCCCTTATCCAGAACGTGGGTGCCTCAGTAAACTTTGGTTGGCCTTATCTTCACCAAACCGATCGGGAATAAGTCATTCTTATCTTCTTCTTTCTCTTTCCTCTCTTCTTTCTTCTTTTGCTCTTCTATTTCTCTGTTCTTCTTATTACGTGAGTTCGTGAGATTTAATGGAGTGAATTAGTTTATTAATCCGTGTGATTGATGAAGATTGAACGACTGGTGGTGGTGATTGACGTTTACTGATTTTGGGAAAAGAAAGGGTTGATGCTGTTATAATCAGAATTAGGGTTTGTAGAGTTGATTGGTGTTCTGAGGATTTAGAAGATGAAATATAGAGGTATGGAGAGTTGAAGAATCATGGGTTTAGGTTCAATTGAAGTTCTGAAATTGTCTTAGAGATGAACTGAGAATTAGGGCTTCTGAATCTGGGTTGAGATTCGATTAAAGATTAATTAGAAGATGAAATCGATATCTGGAAGGTTGATTTGATATGGGTTTATGTCTAATTGAGTTATGAAGTTGATGCAGTGAAGAATCGAGGGGTTAGGGTTTCTGCATGTTATGTTGAAATTCAATTTGAGTAAGAATTAAGTAGATATAGACGGAATTACAAGATGGGTTTGCTTAATTGAAGAGTTGATTGATGCTTTGAGTTTGAATTAGAGATTGAAGACAGTTAGGGTTCATGACTTCTTCCCCAAATTGAAATTAGGATTTGAGTAAAATTGATTTGGTAAATTGACAATTCAGAAGATGATAAAGCTTGGTAAGTCTCCAACTGCTCTAATTTCAGTATTTTGAATTCAGTGGATTAAGGTATTTGGTTCATTTGATTTAGAATAGAACCTGGACTGAGATAAGTGTAGAATGGAGTTGTAGTTGTAGTGATTCTTAATTTTCAGATGTGGATAATTAAGGCAGTTCATGTTGATGTTGTAGCTGCTGTGGTATGTGGTGTGTTGAACTACAGGGAACATGGAGTGGATGTTATTGTTGAGTTTGTTTTAATTGAAGTTCTTTTGAATGGTCCTTTGTGGAGCTGAGGAAGTAATCTGGTGTTGGGGGAAAGCGGTGAACTGAGTATGAATTGTAAGTATCTCTGATGTAAGATTTGAGTTCTGTATTGTGTTAATTAAATAGAATTAGAATGAGTGGGTGATTGTAGGTATTCCAGATGGACAATGTTATCTCAGTTGAAGTTTATTTGTATGAAGTGGGTTTATTGTGAAGGTGGTTGCCTATATAAGTGGTTGGAGTTTATAGAATGAAAATGATGAGAATGGTGTTACTGAATTTATAGATTGTGCAGGCAGGATCTTAAATGAGGGTGTTGGATTAAGCTGCAGTTGTAGGCGTTGGTCTTGAATTGGTGGATGGGAGGTAAAGAATTAGAGGAATGAAATGTAATTGAAGTAGAAAGTATCGTATTACTGTGACTGGTGTCGTTGTCTGTGTTTTGAGGTTAAGTCAGTGATGAACTAAACAAGAATTCTAAGTGAGGGTTGTTCTAATTTACAGGAACTTGTATTGAATTCCGTGGATGGATGTATCTGAGTTGAGAATTGGCTGAGCTGTAATGGTTAGAGTATGGAGTTTGAAGTTGAACTGTGGGGTTCAGGTCTAAGTGGTGGTGACTCATGTTTGATGGGTGTGTGGAGTTGAATATCTCTTGTAGGAGCTTAAAGCTGCAACGCAGGTAAGCTTAGTTTGTATTTGTAATTGATATTCAAAGTTTGTTTAAGAATAAATGTATAATTTTAGTTTAGTAGATTTGAAGTGTTAATGAAGTAGAGTTAGAAATGAGGCTAGGGCAGGGAGGAATGTTGCTCAGTTTGAGCTTAGTTAGTGTGTTGAGTCTGGTGATGGTGCAGTTCAGCTTTTGGCCCTTGCAAAGGCTTTAGCCTTGAGTAGTTGAGTTGGTTTAGCTGACTCGGTTTTTTGACTGAGTTGAATCAGTTTAACTCAGTTGACCCGACTTGACTCGGTGGATTTTGACTCGTTGGCCGCTTGACCGTTGACCCTGGACTTTGACCTGGCATTGACTGTTAGTTGACCCATTGACCGTCAGTTACCGTTAATAGACCCATTTGGACCAGGCCTTAGATTAATGGGCCAGAGTAGTGGACTGGGCTTAGGGCCAGTTATCTTAATTAGACTTTTTGGACCTCTTATGGGTCTGAATTAGCATTTAGGTTCTTTTACAAAGTTGTAAGTATTCATATGACCTAGTTATGGATTAGAGAATCAATTTAATTGGATTGGTAAACGTGAACTATGCTAAAGATAGATAAATAAAAGATGTAGAAACTTAAATGGGCCTAGAATCATTAGAAAGACTTGTGTGATTCATGTGTGAGCTTTTTAGCTAGATTTTTAGACTTTTTGTGTGATTAACAGTTAGTCTATATTAACAACGATCGCTTCAAAGGATGAATCAGTGGATCGTGGATTTCGAGGTAGGCGTGGATGGTCATCAAAAGAGGTGGGAATACTTTTAACTCTTTTGAAATCATTGTTGTTTCTTTTGAGAAAGTTTATGTTTTACATACTCATGCTTTATCTGTTTGTGCATTCCATGCGTTGTTCAGCTTGTATTATGATTGTTCTGTTGGTTCCTTGTAATCTTTCCATGGTTTGGAAAGGACTTGTAATATTTTGTTATCGTCATGAATTGTTATGGAAATAAGAATTTCCACCTGCGGTATATAGGATACGCTCCTTCACATTTATACCTAGAGCTTTTATGATATATTGGTCGGAAGTTTGCGAGTTAGGAATTGTCGACATCAATACTTACGATTAGGTGTGGATTTGCGAGTTCGGAATTGCACAAACATAGTATACATTGTTTGAGGAAGGAGTTTGTCCATATACATGTTTGAGTATTACCAGTGACTTAGTCACTTTGTTGTTTGGGAAAATATGTATTGTTTTCCAAATCTTGCTCTTGATTTCTTAAAAGTTGAATGTTATTCCTGCTGGGCACCTCTTCTAGGGATGATATGCTCACCCATTCCCACTTTCAGTTTCATAGACAGATCAGAATTGCGCAGCGAAAGATCCGAGAAGTTGACTACGTTAGTTGGTTATATTCTGATATGTTTATTATGTTGTATATTCTATTTGTAAACCAAATGACTATTGTATATGTAGCATTTGAGAGGAGTTCTTGTATATACATTTCTGAGCGGGGTTAGTTTTGAGTTAAGTTTTTTTGTAGCAGATTTCTTAATTAAAAGTTTAAATATTTGATTGAGCTTCGTAGTGCCTCTTTATTTAGTTAATCTCTTGGATTAGTCAGCTGCTAGCTTAGAGGACGCTACAAAATTAATCGGAAGTCAGAGCAAATTCCAAACGACACTAGGGACTATGTGCCTTGGACCTGTCAACATTTATTTGTAGTGAGAGTGACTACAAATTTTTTCTCGAAAAGTAAAGGAACTGGTTGGAAGAGTAGGCCGACAGTTGCATGCGAAGAGAATTCATAACTGTTGTGCCAGTTACTTTGCAAATCGTGTTAGACTTGTACGAGTACTCCGAGTGTTTTAGGCCTTAAATGACGACCCACCAAATAGTTGGTGACCTGGAAGACTGCTTAAAATGGTGGAAGATATTAGGACCGATCATCCCCACCCATTTGGAACGGTGTGCGTTGTCGTGTCGGCTATCTCCCACCAACTTATTTGTAACATGACTAGGTTACGACTGTGGAGCATTTACTTTGGGCTTGTGAAGCTCGGCCAGATTATCTTTTATCTGATATATCTTTATTATCCGGATTTTTATATGGATTATTAAATGTAGTTTTTGTCTATTTTAAAAGTTCGTATTTTTATGTTATACGACCATTTAAGAACTATAGATTAAGAAATAAGATTGATAAAACCTGCAAGGAGTTCTTCATTTATGATCTTGTTAGTTCCACAAGATTATGATCTAAGTTTTACTTCGATAGATTTTGTGAGGTGGAATCAATATAGACTTTGTGAGGTACAATCAGTTAGGTTTCGTAACATGTAAACCATAGTTGTTGGGGTTTGCTTAATTTCTTTTCTACCTGGAGATACCTTAAAGCAAATAAATTTATATTACCTTAATTAAAATATATCTGAAGGAATCCTTAAGCCTAACTGATTGTACCTAAATTTGGTTTCCTATTAGAGGCAGGGTATCACTAGTCTTCACCAAGGACTACGGAGCAACCCTAGGCATGTAAAGGACGTCTGCTAGGGTTATCATATATGTAGGATCTTGCGAGATCCAAGAAACGTAAGTGGCATGATTTTAGCTAAATATCTTGGATGGAACAGTCGGTCTAAACTACATTCCAGACGGAAGTATTATAATAGGGTAGTGTATGTAATGGCTTAATATAATGTGTGTTCAAACTAGACGAAGTCCCGGGAATTTACTACTATATTGCATGTTTTATCGTTAACAAAATACCTGACGTATTTTGTTATTTTCTTTTCGCATTATGTTATTCCCTCCGTTTCTGGAAAAGAGGTACTTTCACTTTTTTTTTTCAATTTGGCCTATTTTTAGGCTAAATTGAAAAAGTGAAAGTAACACTTTTCCAGAAACGGAGGTAGTATTATCTTTATAATTGAAACATCACTAGTAGTAAGTTAATCAACCTATATAGATTTAGCTTGTTATTAAAAATCCAACAAGACTTGTTCTTATTGGATTCATATCTTCAAATTTATACCATACAAGAATTTTTGTCTTGATTGAATTCGGATCTTGAAGGTTCAACTGCATATTATGCTGACCATGTGGATTTGTATTTTTAATTAAACCTTCCAAAGGATTGCCCATACAAGTTCATGAACGAAAAAATTGGTGGTGTGTTAAGTACCTTTTCTTTTCCCAAACCAAAACCGGTCGATATGAATGCCCACATGCATCAATTCTGTGTTAATGTTCTTTAACCACAAAAAACATCAAGAATAATCGTTTGATATTTATACGCACATCGACCCATTGATCCAGGAGCCGGTCATTGTTGACATTCACGTCGATCGACTCTGGTTAAACACATAAAACCTAGTTTTGAAAATTTTCAATTTTGGAGTTTATGCAGGAATCGAAACCTTATTAAGAGGAATGGGTTGATAGAAAATGCTCAGTTATTATTAATTATTTTGCTTGTATTATGTCAAGAGATTATTCCTCGAAATCAGTTTCTTCTTCGTCTTCATAAATCAGATTTGGTTGTTTATATGGAATTACTTTTCCAATTTCTGGATCAGTTCCACTAAGTTGCTTATTGGTTTACTGAACTCATTTACCATCGTTGTTATATAAAGAAGATCGATTAATTGTCTTTTGAATCGAAAATGGAAAAAATAATCAACGATGTTTTAATTGAAAATTAAAAACAATGGAGAAAAGAAGAAGGCGACTCAGTCAACACAGTTTTCTTTTAGACCTCAAATCAAAATAGGTTATGTTAAGGATAGGTTTATAATAGTAAGGTAGTTTAGTAACTTCATCCTTATCAGACACCCATATATCCTCCTCTTCTAGGCAGGAACAAAATTTGTAGGCATCAAATTTTTCGTGTTTTTTCCCGTTGTTCTTTTATTTGTTTAAAATGAACGCGATGAACAACATTTTTGATATCTATTAACTCCTAAACTCGATCTTTCAGGTGAATATGAAAATTATAAAATTAATGAAAATTATGTTCATTATCATTAAAGTGTTGTAATTCAGTTGTTCATTATTATTAAAGTGTTGTAATTTAGTTGTTCATATATTAATTTTTGGTTGTGAACACAGATGTAACGAAGATAGCATCGAGTCCACAAACAATATTTGCTGCTAATGAAATACAATATTTGAAATGTAAAGATGAAAAGATGGTTAGACTAAGATGGAAACTCTGAGCCTGCAGGTTCGTCATCGTTTCGCTCTTACGTTGCCTCATAAATGTAAATGCAAGATCATTAAAAGAAACACAAGATAAAGACTAATTAAAACGACAAGTACAGAATATAAATGAGACGATGATTTACGTGGTTCAACACTAAGACCTACGTCCACAGGGTGTTAGGTTTCTCACTATGGATTGAATAGAATTACAAGGTTTAGTCAAGTGACTCTGAACAAGGAACGAAGAAATAGGGAGATGAATAAAACTCATACCTAGTGTTTGCACTCTCTCTCTCCAACAATAGTTCTCTCTCCTAAAATTGGACGACTCCCTCTTCTTTGGTTGAGCGGGTATTTATAGGCTCTTCGTATGGGTCCCTCTTACTTCTACAACCGTCTCTTATCGTCTTGATCAGTGTGCCAATAACGAAGACTATCTTCGTGATGATCCGATGCTTCAAACGGTAAAGTGTTGCGACGATTATTCACCTCTGTCTCCACCATAGGAATTGTGACACGTATGCTATGTTCGTAGCATTTAATACGGATGGTTGGGCAGTCCGCACGCGTCAAACAACTGTTGCAGCAACAATCACTTCTGTGTCGGTGGATCTTATCTCCTCCGTTGGGTCTGTCTTGGGATAGGGTGAAGTTATTTTCCCGAGCTCCTACTGTGCTTCTTGGTGATCTTCCCATCAGGTACTCCGCAACCTCTTGATCGTTGGATCCATTTGATTGATGAATACGTGGCAGATGATCGTTTATGCCCCTAAGGTGTTGTAATGTGGCATCATAGTTCGATGCTCCTTTGTTTTACGGGATACACGTGTATTTTTCTTGACACGTGGTCAATCGTTCATTATGTGTATACATTGGTGTTAAATTATCGAGCTTCTATTGCATTGCATTGCATTATATTGTTTTTTGTTTGTTTTCTTTTGGATCTTTTCTACTACCACCGGGATATGTACCCATGAAATCTCCGCCCAACCTCACAGCCTAGATTTCACGGTCACTACCGCACCCTCATGCTCATCAGTCTATAGAATAGGGTGATGATTTTCGTGATAAATTAAATACAGCATTATCATTATTCCTTTATCCAAAAGTAAATATACCACCAAATTGAATGTCCCCTACTTGGGAGCCTCAACAATTCATTGCACCCAACAAAATGGTCCATACAACAACCCCATAATATAATACACCACAAGATCTAACCTATAATCTAACGTTTCATAACACCCCACGTTTCCCCATGTGACGTCTCTAGATTTCTTCATGGCTCCTGATCTTCCACGCTCACTACTTTGTAACCCTTGAGATCATTTCAATCCAACGGGTTTCACAACTTCCATAAACCACTAGTCAGAAAAATAATAACCCCGCTCTTTTTCTCTCTGTCTCAACAAAAAAAATCTTTACAGCGAAATAAAAAAATCGAAAATTTCAAGATCAATCTCTGATTTTTAGAATCAAAAGAAGATGCAAGAACAAGTTGCAACTACAAACTCTCTTGCTTCTAGTAGTGAAAGATCTTCTAGTTCTGCGTTTCATCTCGAAATCAAAGACGGTAAAAATTAGAAACCTCATCTTTTTTCGATGAAATCGTTTGTTTTCTATATGAATTTTGATGAAAATTGAGATAATTTGATGACGGGGCATCTTATTTTAGCTCTAATTTAGATCTCTGATTGTTAAATTTTGGTTATCTCAAAAAAAAAAAAAAAAAAAAAAAAAAAAAAAAAAAAAAAAAAAAGAAGAAGAAGAGAAAACTCAGAATCTCATTTTTGCAGGTGTAGAGAGTGATGAGGAGATAAGGAGAGTTCCAGAAATGGGAAGTGAAGAACCAGGTCCATCAATATCAGGTAGAGGAGAAGGAGGTGGCGGTGGTGGAGGAGGAGAAGCCGGTCCAGACAGGGTTCAAGCATCAACATCAGTTGGTAGTACTCAAAGAAAAAGAGGAAGAAGTCCAGCTGATAAAGAAAACAAAAGGCTAAAAAGGTAAAATGATTTACTTCACTTCATCAAAATTTCCTTTCCATGACAGCAAAGATTGAAAATGGCTATGGGGGCAGTTGCCCCCAATTGCCCGATACCTTGTTCTGAGTGACTTATTATTAATCTCTTATGAATGAATTTTAGGTTGCTGAGGAATAGGGTATCAGCTCAACAAGCAAGAGAAAGAAAGAAGGCTTACTTGACAGATTTAGAAGTGAAAGTGAAAGAATTAGAGAAGAAGAATGGGGAACTTGAAGAGAGACTCTCAACTTTGCAAAATGAGAATCAGATGCTTAGACATGTATGTATTCAGTTTCCCATTATGCTCAATTTTCGTTGTCGTATTAATTCCCAGCACAATCATCAAAACGTACACCTACACTTTTGTAGGTTTAGTTGGGTGTTTCTTTGCTTTTAAGGTTCAAACATGACATGTTAGTAGTTGGTTATTGCCCTTAATATCTCATCATGAACAGGCATTTATTAAGAAGTACATGAATTATGAGTCAATTGGGATTAGCTTAGTTGGCCGGGGCTTGACAGTCCGAGTCTTGTTTTTGTATGAAGTACATGAATTATGAGTCAGATGCTTAGACATGTATGTATTCAGTTTCTCGTTATACCCAATTTTCATTGTCATTCGAATTAGGCGGGTAATTTTGTTGGATGTTTCTCTACTTTCAAGGTTCAAACATGACATGTTACAAGTTGATTATTGCCTTGCCCTAAATATCTCATCATGAACAGGCATTTTAGTATGAAGTACATTAAGTATGGGTCAATTGGGATTAGCTCAGTTGGCCCCGGTTGGTGGCAGTCTGAGTCTTATTTTAGCATGTAGTACATGAATTGTGGGTTAACTGGGATTAGCTCAGTTGTCCAGGGGCTGACAGTCTGAGTCTTATTTTTAGTATGAACTACATGAATTGTGGGTTAGGGGAGATTATCTTAGCCAGTGGCTGATTCAGTAAGTCTGAGTATTCACGCTGATTGTTTCCCAATATATAAACAAATGGAAAGATACATGAATTATTGGTAGGTGATGTGATGAAACTCACACAATGGGAGGTCCTGTTGATTGGCATGTTGAAATGTTCTTTGGTATAAACTTACTGTTGAAATGTGAAAAGCATCCAATTTAGCCTTGTGTACCCATATTCGAGAAGTTTTTGGTGTTTTGTGAATACTTTTGTCTTTTACAAAAGCGGATGAAAAGATCTTTCTGACAATAACTAGGCTAGTACGCATCTCCATCCACACCATACTCAAGCCATGTTGTGTTGTATTCTATGTAAAGGGATACCTTGTGTCTTTTTCTTCTGTTTTTTTTGCTAGCCACCTTTTGTGCTTTCTAACAAGATGAGGGTGGTTATGGGAATGTTAAAGCATATCTTTTTTTTGAAATATTTCCTACTGCTATTTTGTCATGAGTGTAGTGGAATTGGAGTCAAAAGTTACTAAATTGGTCTTGGAGTCAAAAGTTACTAAATTGGTTAAGAAAACATGAAGTGAAGTGGAATTGCCGAGAGTACGACTCTACTGCTATTTTGTCATGAGTGTACCATTAAAACCAACTGAAGTGCATATTTGAATCTCAGATTCTGTTTCTTGACATAAAGTTTTCTTTCGGTTTCCTTGCAGATATTGAAGAACACAACTGCAAATCGGAGAGGAGGAAATAGCAGTGGCAATGCAGATTGATCTTTGTAATTGTTATTAGATATATCTAGAAGATTAGAAAGAGTAGGAGCAATTTTTCTTTCTTTCTTTTTTAGTTTGTATTTTAAAAGAGGATTGATTTATATGGAGTTGTGAAAAAATGTGTTTCGTTTTTGCATAGGAATTCTTCAATAAAACCACCATAGTTGGTCCAGTTTGTGACTTTGTTATTCTCAAGTTCTATAATTCCAACAAATCTGGTTTTGCTCGGTTAATTGAAGTGGGGATGATTACAAAACCCTCTATTTAAGAGGGGGTAGGCAGTAGATCTCTGTTTTTACAGATCTATCGGTAGTTTCCCCGGATCTCTTTTTTCTTTTTGGTGGGTGACTTTTCACTTTGTTAACTATCCTGCACTACTTTGTTCAGAAGGCCACACGTTAAAAATGTACGGATTACTCCCAGTGAAAATGACCCTTTGTTCCGGTTGGGTGGTTTTGGGCGTGAGCTAATCGCACCGTTTAGACCGTGAGTGCTGCAGACATTAGATGTCCCGCCGGCGTGGCCAGACCGCCTAAGCGCCATTGTTGCCAAGGGGAACACTTTTCGCTCGAACCTACTCGATGCCGATAGTTCGGCTTTCCGTCACGTTTTCAATTCTCCGCACTAATTCACTTCCCCGATGGCGGATTACTCCATCGTGAGTTAATTAGGTACAATTTAGTTCAAAAGTTATTTAAAAAATGGAAAATACATAAATAACATTTCTGAATTACAATTTAGTCCAAATATTTACAATTTAGTTCAAAATGACTCATGATGATATCAGCAATTTCAAAATAATATAAAAATAATTGAAAACAATTTATCTTTCAAACCATTGGTCCAAAGTTCGTAAACTTTTATATATTCGGAATGCTTTTTCCGAGATCTACAAAAAGAGTACCCATATGACTATATAATCTTCAATTTATTTACTTTTTAGTTTATACTGGTGTACACCTATGTACACATCTGCAAAAATCCAGAAAATCCGACATTTATACTCAGACGAGACAATGGTGTACAACCATGTACATCTGTAGAAATCCAGAAAATCCAACTTCAGTTCTCACAAAACATACAATATATTCATAATACGGAACAATAATATACAACTATGTACACATCTTCAAAACATGCATGAAATTATTCACTCGTACCTACATTCAGACCTACTTTTTCATGGGAATTACACTGGTACACCAATACATACGCCCGTGCCAAACATGCATAAAATCGATCATTCATAACCACACACAAATCTATTTTTTCATGGGAATTACGCAGGTGCATTAATATGTACGCCCCCTGCGAAACATGTATAAAATCGATCATTCATAACCACATACAATCATATTTTTTTCATGGGAATTACGCAGGTGCACCAAGATGTACACCCCTAAAAAACATACATAAAATCGATTATTCATAACAACAAACAAACCTACTTTTTCATGGAAATTACATAGGTGCACCAATATGTACACCCTTGCAAAACATGTACATAAAATCGATCATTCATAACCGCACACAAACCTATTTTTTCATGGGAATTATACAGGTGGACCCATATGTAGACCCCTACAAAACATGCATAAAATGGATTATTCATAACCGCACACAAACCTACTTTATCATGGGAATTACATAGGTGCACTGATATGTACACTCTGCAAAACATGCCTAAAATTGATCATTCATAACCACACATAAAAAAACCTATTTTACACCTAAAATATAGTTCTACAAGCGTACATAAAATATAGTTCTACAAGTGTACAACTATTTACACCTAGATAATCAACATGTGAACAACTATGTACACCTAAATAACATAACATGTGTGTACAACTATGTACACATTAATGCTTTCCCTAACTTCTTAGACTTCAAAATAAATAACATGTGTACAATTATGTACACTTAAATAATCAACATGTGTACAAATATGTACACAATAATAATTCAAAAACAAAGTGTGCACAAACTAGTAAAAGAAGCATTTAAATTATCGGTAGATTGTAGAGAGACAGATAAGAACTTGGAAAAGTCTCTCTAACATTTGATAAGTCTCTCTAAATATGTACACATTAACAATTCAAAAAAAAAAATGCACAAAATAGTAATGGGAATTCTAAGCACTAGAAGTTGAGAGTATATAAAAAAAAAACAAAAAAAAATGATGTCAAAGGTGCATCAAGAGTAAATAATCAACACGTGTACAGTTCTGTACACATTAACATTCAACAGGTGTATAACTACGTACACATGAACAATCAATAGATGCACAACTATGTACATATTAATAATTTATATATGTATAATTACGTACGTATTAAGAACCAACATGTGTGTGCACAATAGTAAAAATTATGTGAATAATAGTAAAAAAATAATATCAAGGTAGTTATCAGAAAGGGAACCAAGTAAACAGCTAGACCAAATACCTTGCACCGGGTAGTGCTTTTCCAACATATTAACCAGCAGAGTAGTACTTTTTCAACATCTGACCCAAAAAAAAATTCATGTGTATAACTATTTGCGCATTAGCAAAAAAAAAAAAAAAAAAAAAAACTGATTATTAACTTAAGACATGTGTTCGAGGTAAAAATGGGTATTATAAAGTTTTGAGTAACTTGGTATTATAAAAATGGGGATTTAGTTCTTATAAATTATAAAGTTATAGCCACTAGATTAGTAGATTATTCTCATTGCAAAATTAAGGCATCAAATAACCAATATGAGTCTTGAAACAATAAGTATGTTGTTTCCAAAACAAAAACAAAACGCTCACTAAATGAGATATCTAGAGACCATACCATTTTTGTTTAAACCTTCAAAATTTTCCATTTATTCTCAAATGTTTTCTTGACCTGTACCATTATTTAATTTTCTTTTGTTTTCATAATAGGTTCATTCTGAAAACCTTACTACTCTACAATGTGCAGAACACGCAGAATCTGTCTATAATGATAATATGCACAAACCTCCTCGTAAATTGCATCGTGTAAAAGGGTTTAATATACAAAATGAAGGTTGCCGTATTACTTTTTCTTCATTTAATGTGGATAACTAACAGTTGTATTTGATGGGAGAAGTAGAAGTGGGGAAGTAACTATTAAAGAAGTTGAGCAAGACGAAGTAACTTTCTACTGCCATGGATCGAGAGGACGATTTTCCAAGGAGATACTTGATAAGAAATTAGACATGATCAAGAGTGGGTTAGACGAAGAAAAACACGGTATCATACATCTAAAAGCAATGAGTCGGGCTTGTAAGAAAAATCCAAATAGTAGAGGGTTAATAAGAGGTATGTAGTTTTTTAAAGGCTGTAGCAGAAGGCCTGTGGTTGTTTTGATGTTTTCGTACTTTTATTTTAAAATTATTATTGGTAGAATGATTGAATAAAATATTTTTATCGTTTTTGTTTATACATTGATGTTGCTGACTTCAACTGGTGTCAAGAGATACACAGGGAAGAAGATACAAATTTGAGGAACATTTTGGCATCTTACAAACACAGGCAGTGACAAAAAAAGTGACAAGTTACAGAGTGGATTGAGAGTTGCAAGAGGATAAAGCGCCATAAGTTTCATCTTAAGATCCAGAACTTTGGTGGAAAATTTATTGCTGGAGAAGGTATATAAGCTTTTAAATTGTTCTGTTTGAATTTGTGAGTTGGCGTGAAAATTATACATCATTTTGTAGCTACATCAAAATTCTTGATGTTGTGCTGAATTTTTTCAGTAAATACAGTGTGGATCTTCCAGTTTATTTTTAGATTTTCTTTATAAAACCAACTAGGTAAGGCCCCGACTCAACCTCTGTGTCTCACGTCACATAATCTTTGATATTCAACACACGACTTTTAACTTGATATATATCTTTAGTGAAAATATTTTAAAATACCATTAATATACTTATCAATGTATCCCACTGACATAGTCCGGTTTATGTTGTCTAGGTATCACCGTTAATGATTTTCAAAATGTTTACCTTGGTGTATTTTTTATTCGTTGTTTCCAGGATAATCAAATGGTGATCATGATTAAGTGTAAAAATCACTTTTTAAAGTTAATGGCACAAAAATATAATGTAAGTTGCAGATTTCAACATAATTAATAGTTCACGACATGACACAACCTTCTTATCCAGCTTCGATGGTGTTTGCGGCGGATGATGATGTTGCATTTCCTAATAAACATTGATCGATAGAATCATACCTAGGAATGTATTATTTCTTTAATTATTGACTCCTAAGTAATTTTCTTACATTTTGCAGTCTTCTAATTCATGATCGAGATGATACATGTGTTGCAAGGCGTAGCTCTTATTGCCAGATAATATGTGATCTATAATATGAAGATATATTTATGGTACATTCTTTGTGAGGTTATCTTACAATTATTGCTTTTTAGTTTACAACACTTATATGCTAGTAAAATATGTCGCATATTGTTGTAGTTCAGTTTCATACCTCTCCATAAGTGAATCAACTTAAAGGAGTTTGGAGATCATCATATTGTCACCGAGTGAAAACCTCGATACGTACTCTTATAAAAAGGATTATATTTCCCATCTCAGGGTAATCATGTAATTTTAATTTTTAACTCTTGTTTATACTTCAAAACTCAATCCGCCAGTTTTTAATAAATAATCTAGAAGTATCTAAATCGATATTGATGTTTTGTTCTTGCAATTACATGTGAACCACTATCTCGTGCCACTCAAGTTTTCCATCCCAATGCACTCGGGACATGCCATATAATATCTATTTCCTTTTCATATATTATTGTCGCTCTTTTATGTGATGTACATCAACGGCTAGCATCATTATTCAATTGTATCAATTATTTTTGTTACTCATGGATCTTACAAAAAGAAAAAAATCCATTCTATGGTAAGTTGCATTCTCTCTTGTAAGCTTAACCTCTTGCTAAAAATCACATATTCAATTTGTTTTAGTTTTTGTCCACTATTGATGGATATATTTATTGGATATTGTCATTAGACATGTTTTTAATCACTATATAAGCAGGGACTTTACAGTATAACTCTTCGTATTAGTTGAGCACATACTTTTTCTTCATGTTGTTAATTTACGACATGCATAATCCTACAAATATTTTTGTGTCCTTCAAAGAAGATTGACAATTCAATTCTAATACATTCAACGAAATGATACAAATTGGCAATTTAATTATTATTTTTTAAAATGTATACCATGGGTTACCATTAAATTTTCTACCACTGTTAAAGTTACTACAAGAACGACTTACATGTCTTCAACTTTCAATAGTCTGTCTTGTCTTGCGACATATCCCCAAAGCGTAATTTTAGTCCAATTATTGTTTGTATTTTGTATCAGATCATTGTAGCTTGATTAGATGTTTCATTCCTGAGTTCAAGTTATGATATTCCCATCAACATTCCCTCACAGTAGCATGCATATTATTGTAATTGATCAATGGATATAATTCAGTTAGAGATAAAATAAGATCTTAATATATAAAAATTTGTGTTTTATGATGAATAAAAAAATTCGCGATATTTAGTGTCTATGGGTTACACATGTATGATCGTCAAGTGTAATCTCAAATTCTCTTGTACACGTCTTTATTCACCATCTAATGTGAAAATCGTGATATGCGTATTTCAGTTACCTTTGCCTCAGTTTTGATCATGCCTGACTTTCTCACTAAGATCGGAACATTTTTTTTATGGTTTCTTTAGTTTTGTTATATCCATGTTATTATTGTTTCAAAATAAAAAGGTTGTAAGATCGAATAATTAATTATCATCGAATTCAAAGAATACGATGTCGTTATATTGTAAATATTGTAGATCTCTGGGGCAAACTATCAAGCACCGTTTCACGCAATATTTTTTCGATGTTCGTCGATATAACTTATAAAAAACTATTTTCATTTTTAAAAGAACTCCAAATAGGTTAGTTAATTTATATTACATTCTTTTTACAATTGTTGAAAGATTAATTTTAATGTTAATTTTATGATAATTCCATTGTCTAAGATATTTTTTCATATATTTGGCTATACTAAGAGCATTTAAAGTATCTAGTTCCACGGTATTTCTTGGTGTAATCGAGTTAATATCAGGTTTGTGTATTTGTAGAATTTTTTTTGGGGGTAGTTGGTACGATTTATTTATTTATTTTCGGAAGTGATTCTTAAATATTCATATATATTCCCAAAAACATGACAGTTGATCCTAACCTTCATTTTTCCTTAGACACCACTAACGCTCTTACTTGATATTTCTAGTCAACAATCAATTGCTTTCATTCTAATAACTTATGTTATTACAACTTTGCATCACCATCTGGGTCTTAGGATGTCTGTAGAGAATCTATTTTATCCCCAAAGAAGTATGTTCTTCTTTAAGTTACATATTATTTTCCTATAACATAGTTGATAAGCACGTATGTGCTACATTTTGTACCCATATTTATATTAGGTAGGACTCGATATTGTTGCTAATAATACTATTTTAATGCTTTTGTAGAAAGTAGAAGTAAATCCAATCATCCAAAAATAAATGGCGAAATGTGAAACTAAAACAGTGCTTGCCACAAAAAAACCCGGCAAGGTTACCCGAGACACCAAAACGAGACAGAGAAGGGATGATACACAAGTGGGACGGTCTAATTGAAAACAAGGAGGTCAAGCACGTACACATGCTTTCCCATGAATCATAGTTTTGTGGGGCTCAGAAGAACAGTCGTGTGATTTTCAGCAAATTGCAAGCAGAAAACATTATAGTATGTCGTCGCATATTTACACATCCAGTTTTGGGAAGTTGAAAAGGCATTAGCTGTTAAGGAAATCTTGTTAGGTAGTGGAATATTAGAACAAATAAATGGGTCCACGTGAATATCTTATTGGAGGGAGAAAAATGAATTAAAAAGATTTTGCTTTCTCACCCGTGGGATTCTTTTTAAGTCTACCAAATATACATGCAAGCAAAATGAAGAAGAATATATATGGGGAGATCACATTGATGACCACCATGCAGGTTTCAATTAAGGATAATTAAGAGAATGACGACACGCCTTTATTTGGTATATATTTTCTGTATTGTGAAGAAGAAAAAGGGGGGTTCTGGTGACTGTTTTGGGAGGCCGATTTTGGGAGCTCTCTCTTGCGAGAGGCCGGAACCAGAGAAGAGAAAAGAAAAGAGAGGCACGACTATAGAAGTGAAAAGAAGGGTTTTCAATTCTTGTGATTTTATTTCCATTTTGATTTGCTAGTGATTCTCTTTGATTTGTTTATGGCTTTTGAGAATGTCATGTCTAGCTAAATCCTTGTAACTAGGGTTTATGTTGAAACCACTTAGAGTATTAGGCTATTTTCATTTGAATAATATTTAGCAAAAGACTATTATGATTTGATTAGATTAATTCTTGAATAATATTTATTGATTAATCGAAATACAAGTTGTTGCTTCACCGGTTTTAAAACCTATGTGCGTAATCGATAGTTTTACAAATATGTTTGTCTTATTATTTGATGATCCATGATTTGTTAATTTCTTTGATGGGTTATGCTTAGAAAAGCCAAATAAAATTTGTGAACTTATACTTAGTTTCGTGTAATTTTCTCGCTAACGCAATTTGATGGTGCATGCTTTGGTTTAGGCTTTTGATGTACCATGCTTAGGGTGTCCCAGCGACATTTACGACTCTAATACTTATAATAGGTGATGTCGATAGAACGAACAATAGACAAATATTCATGGATTATGTTTCATTTCAGTAATTGAATAGAAGTTGTGGTGGATACTATAAACCCTGGTTGCCGACTCTCCCATTGAATTTCTTTTATGACTTTAGTTTAATTTTATTATTTCATTTTACATTTCTCAATTATAAAAATCTCAAAAAAAAAACATTATTTCTGATTATTAGAGATATTGATTGCAGTATTCCACCGCTCCTCGTGGGAACGACCCGTACTTGCCTCTGTATACTATCTAGACACCGTGTAATTGCGGTTATCATATAGGGTTTCCCGAAATCCTATCAATAGTGCACTTTACTTCACTACTTCCAGCGTTATTTTTAGGATGTCAATCCTTCGACTTCATATCCTGAATATATTTCTAATTTAAGAATTAAACTTGAGATACTTAACGTGACTTGGTTTAATAAAAGCACATGCATGTTGTAACTAATTGCAATGTTCATTCAGTTGTTTCTTTAGCACATTCGAGGTTTCCGTATTATTAAGGAAACCAAAGCAACCCTTCATTAAGTTCCAAGTAAGTATTTAATAACAACTCACATGTGATTTCTACATTCTAGCATACACTCCACTTTAGATATACTTTTCTTTGGTATAAACTTACTGTTGAAATGTGAAAGGCATCCAATTTAGCCTTGTGTACCCATATTAGATAAGTTGTTGGTGTCTTGTGAATACTTTTGTCTTTTACAAAAGTGGATGAAGAGATCTTTCTGACAAAAACTAGGCTAGTACCGATCTCCATCCACACCATATTCAAGCCATGTTGTGTTATATTATTTATAAAGGGATACCAAACTTTGTGTCTTATTCTTCTGTTTTTTATTTTTTATTTTGCTTTGTTAGCATCCCTTTTATGCTTTCTAACAAGATGAGTGTGGTTATGGAAATGTTAAAGCATATGACATTTAAAAAAAATAATATTTCTGCTTATAAGCTTGATCCTCCGTCGACTTTTTTTTCTTTGTTTGAGTTGTATTTTTTTCAGTCCTTAGGAGGTTTCGATATGATTAATCTGTTTTTTTATTTGGTCATCTGACATGAGATGAGTCATGTTAGTCTTGGGGTGAAAGGTCACTTCTAAATTGGTTTGAAAAATATGAACTGGTGAGGAATTTCCGAGTACGACTCTACTTCTATTTGGTCATGAGTATAGCATTAAAACCAACTGAATTACATATTTGAATCTCAGAATCTGTTTCTTGATATGAAGTTTTCTTTCGGTTTCCTTGCAGATATTGAAGAACACAACTGTAAATCGGAGAGGAGGAAATAGCAGCGAAAATGTAGATTGATCTTTGTAATTGTTATAATATATATCTAGGAGAGTAGGAGCAATTTTTTTTCTTTTTCTTTTCTTTTCTTTTCCTCTCTTTAGTTTGAATTTTGAAAGAGGATCGATTTATATGAAGTTGTGAAAAAAGTTTTTCCTTAGGAATTCTTCAATAAAACCAGCATAATTGGATGACTTTGTTATCACCAAGTTCTATAATTCGGTAAACTAAATATCGACCGATCTAATTGCAATTGCCATACAACCAAAGTAAGATGTTATTAGTTAGTAAGTGTACGTAGTCATATAGAAACTAGGACGGAGGGAGTATTTCTTTTGATGTTGGAGATTTGTAGCCTTATTGTAGGCATATCCCTGTTTAAGATAACCTTTACTGAGTTAGACCGAGTCAACTGGTGTGTTCTTCTACGATAATATGTGTGGATACAAAATATATCACATTACCAAAATAAAGCGAGTAAAGAGCAACTAACCACGCAAAGAAGAATTCATACCAAACGTAATACATAACCCTGCTACGTCACCACTGATGCATGTGATGATGTCATAGTAGTTATGCGATAAATAAGGAAATGTGAAGATAAGGTTCACGTGAAACGTGTGACATCTAGCGCGAACAAAAGGTTGACTTTCCAATGTCGACACCATCGCACAGACATAACTGAAATAAAAGGCGAAGTAGAGGGATTTATTAGATGTAAAAAAAGATGTAAATTAGCTGTCATCCACTATGTAAACACCTATAAAAGGGACAAGAAACCGTTGCAAAAGGGGTTAGATTCTTTTCTAGATAGTGTGTTATCTTGGAAAAAAAGTTGCGTGAGATCTAAATTACGGTTTGTTCATAGTTTGAATTATAACTCCACCGTTTTCATAATAATATTTGAGAGTTTCTATTCAACATGTCTTATATTGCTAGACAAATATCATAAGGGTGTGGCTATAGGTTTTCGCGTAGCTACATTTTGGCACATAGAAACAGCTCGAAAGAATAAGAGAATTTATCCTCACCTGTGAGTTATTTCTAGAAGTGGTTTGAGTTTATAACTATCATCATTTTTATCTTAGATTTTCTATATTTAAAAGCTTCTAAAAATTCATTTTTAAGAAACTCGGTGTTGCGTAGTTACTTGTTTTCAAGTTTTATCATATTTAGGAGCTTTCATCATCTTTAAGTTTTTAAATCTGGGATTTGGTTGAAGTTTTCTTGTGTTCACAAGTTTTCTCAAGTTTTGAAAATACAAGTATTTAAAGATATTTACCATTCCTGGAGTTTTTCAAAGTATCATAAAGTTATAACGGTTTATGATTCTGTTTTTGGTGAGATCTGGATCTGAATCTTCATTTCCTCAAAGTTTTCAGTTGAATATGTTCATTATTAAATGTAAATTTTGAAGTTTTATCGGATCTTTCGATGTAATTATCGGTTAATAGTTGAGAAAATGTCTTAGTGTCAAGTTTGTGCTAACTCAGTGAGTTTCATAATTGGAGTTGATAACTTTTCAGTGAAGTAATATATGGGTTTCAAAATGGTGAGAATAGCATCGCGGGTTCAAGATCTGACAATAAGACAGAGAAGCAAGTATGTAGAAAAAAGAATGAGGCGATTGATCCGCAGGAGCAGAAACAAAGAAGAAGATTATCAAGGGCGAATTCAACAAAAAGGCTGTGACGAAGATGAAGATTATCAAGGGACGGAGTTATCCAAGGGAAAGTATGGAAGAGCGAAATTTACAAGAAAAAACAGAGAAGTAGACAATGCGAAATGAAAACAGTGTTAATCCCACCTTCAATGGAGCAGAAAAATCAACTTCAAGCGCGACAAAAAGTACCAGTATTTCGCATTAAAATAGATATAACAATACATTTTAGTAGTGTTAATCACCTTCAATGTTGGATATTTGCAATGTATTTCAGTAGTGCATTCTGTTAGAGCATTGCTCGGTCTAAGTCGCATGCGTTGTTATCTCAAGCATGTTTGTCAATGTTAGTGATAAAAAATATGAGTCTTGATTTCTAGCCTATTTAGATATCTCGTACTAGGACATAGATTGTGTAGTTGAGCTTTAGACTTCACGGCGTTCATCTCTTGAAGACGAAGAACTACTAAGGGGAGCTTGTGGAACTTCATCGACAAAAGGTATGTGGAGACTGAAACTTATCTATCACTTCGAAAGTCTATTTCTACTCTATCTCCTATATTGAGACATAAGTCGTATTGCGATATAGTTTTCTATTATACACATTTGAGATTTCGAGCTGAGTTTATCTCGCTTATATATTTATCGAAATATGTGTTGGCAGGATTTCGCTTTGGCAAATACATTCGTTGACGAAAGTCCGAATAAGATCATATGAAAATTGCCGAGTTACATCTACATGGTTTGTGTGATACAATCATTTGGTGTTGTCTTTGAATGTTTCATTATGATAATTTCAATAACTTGAAAATCGCTTTGACGAAAAATACTTTGTGAACAACAACAATATAACGTCTTCTAAGAAAGTTTCATTGATTTAAATAAAGAGTTTAGAATCATGTAACCATGTTTGGATATAAGCATATTGTGTTAATCACATTAGTGTATAAATCCAAAACCGGGAACCTGAAGTATGCGTACCCGTACGCGTACTGGTGGTTACTAATGAGGGCAATCTGGAGGAGAGTTCAGTTCCGTGAATTTCTGTTGGAGTTTGGAATGTGTAATAGTACGTGCACCCGTACGCATATTGGTGTAACCAAACTCAAGTCCGGATACTCAAGTATGCGTACCCGTTTGCGTACTTGAGTGAGTTACTTTCTAAAATCGGTTGTGTACATGAACTTAAACATTTATATAATAAGGAATGCAATCTTTGTAAACCGTGGCTATAATGTTCATTAATTGATTCAAGTGAATCAAACTGAAAAATCGGGGGTCTAATAACCCCACCCAATATTTCGCTTAGCAATCTGTATGGACAAACTGGAATATACTTTTAAGAGAATCTACAAGACTCAATCAACTAAAATTACATCAACGAGTTTATATCTCTCTCTCTTGATTTGATTTCCTCAAACAGAAACTACGAGTACTAATCAAATACAAGGAATAACTTGGATGGTACCAAAGACCAATATCCAAGGATCAATCAATGACAATCAACAACCAAAAGTTGGACTACTCTAATTGATGATCTAACGCACAACCTGTATTATTTCAATTATAAAGATAAAACAATATAATGCGGAAACTGAAATAACACAGACACCAGAAATTTTGTTAACGAGGAAACCGAAAATACAGAAAAATCCCGGGACCTAGTCCAGATTGAACACACACTGTATTAAGCCGCTACAGATACTAGCCTACTCCAAGCTAACTTCAGACTGGACTGTAGTTGAACCCTAATCAGTCTCCCACTGATCCAAGGTATAGTTGTACTCCGTACGCCTCTGATCCCAGCAGGAAACTGCGCACTTGATTCCCTTAGCTGATCTCACCCACAACTAAGAGTTGCTACGACCCAAAATCATAGGCTTTGACAATAAACAAATCTGTCTCACACAGACAAGTCTATCAAAGGATCAATCTGTCTCCCACAGAAAAACCCTAAAGTTTTGTTCCATCTTTTGATAATAACCAAGGTGAACAGGAACCAATTGATAATCCGGTCTTATATTCCCGAAGAACAACCTAGATAAATCAATCACCTCAAAACAATATTAATCGTATGGTAGCGAAACAAGATGTTGCGGAATCACAAACAATGAGACGAAGATGTTTGTTACTACTTTTTATATCTTTCCTATCAGAGATATTAATCTCAATCCAATCAATCTGATTGTACTCGTACGATAGAAGATGCAAGATCAGATCACACAACTACGATAAAAGTAGTATCGGTCTGGCTTCACAATCCCAATGAAGTCTTTAAGTCGTTAACCTGGTTTTAGAAGAAGAAACCCAAAGGTTAAAGGAGAAACGACTCTAGCACGCAAACAAGTATCACACGTGAAGTGTGGGGATTAGTTTTGCACAATACTAGATGTCTCCTTTATATAGTCTTTCAAATCAGGGTTTCGCCTTGGTCACAAAGGAAACAATATCCACCGTTAGATGAAAACCTGATTTAGATTCAAGCTAATATTTCTCAACCGTTAGATCGAAAACTTAGCTTGTTATACACAAATGAAATGCACGCTTCTAGGTTTGTTAACCGTAGCCAAACGTGTACATTTGTTGGTTCAACAATAGTTAACCAAAAGGTTATCCATATGAGCATTTCATACCAACCATATTCTTCTTCACCATAACTAGTTCAAATGACTCAAATGAACTAGTTAGAGAGTTGTTCAATTGCAAGGAAATCTTATGTACTACATAAGACAAAATTGAAGCAAAGATGACTTGATTCGCTCGAATCGGTTCATGAACTTTATAGCCACGGTTTGCAAATTGCATTCCTTAGTCTTTATAAGTTTAAGTTCACAAATCATCTTCAGATATATAACCTTCTTAAGTTCGCACACTAGGTTTGCGGACTTAAGCAACCATGCAGAGTTTACAAACTCCAGCAGAAAATCTCGGAAAAGACTTTCCGCCGGTTCGCGGACTGGTACTCACGTAACAAGTTTTTCAACTCCACCAGAATTTCTCGGGATGAGAAGTTTGGCAGTTCGCGGACTTGGCAACAAGCCATTCTTCCGATTTCTCTTGATCAACAAAGTTTGGAAACTTTGGTTCAAGGGATATGACTTATTCACATATGTGTTTCCACAACAATACTTATGTCCATCATCGGTTATGTAATCTAAACTCCCATTTAAACCATTGAAACATTCTTAGAGGACGTTATATAGTTGTTACACCATTTCTCGTCAGCAATTTTCAATGTGATTGAAACATATCATGACTTTCGTCACTAGGCAAATAAGATAAACATGGTCGAAGTGAAACGCTTACCAACATATATTTCGATATATATATAGGCGAGGTATACTCGGCTCGAAATACCAAATGTGTATAATCTAAGTCTATACATAGCATACGACTTTTTGTCTCACGAAGTAGGAGATAGAGTAGATAGACTTTTGAGTGACAGATAAGTTCAACTCTTCATATACCTTTTTGTCGAGAAGTTCCACCGGTTCCTTGAGTAGTTCTTCTTCTTGTATGATGAATCGCCATGAAGTCCTTGAGCTCAACTACACTTTCTATCCTAGTCTGAGACTTAGCTATAGTAGACTAGAAATCAAGACTTATAGTTTTGATCACTAACATTGACAAACATGCTTGAGATAGCAACACATGCGAGTTCGACTGAGCAATGCTCTAACAATCTCCCCCTTTATCAATTTTAGTGACAAAACTATCAATATATATGGAATACAAAAAAGATAAAGAAACTTTAGTAGCTCCTATTCTACATGTCTAATCTTCAACATTCCTCGAAATCTTCGTCACTTCCAAGTACTCCAATGATCTCAAAGGTTGTAAGTTTAGCATCACCATTGTTGAAGATCTGTAGCTATAACAATGAGAAAGCATCAGTCTCAATCATTTTTATACAGTGTCCTAGTATTATTACACAGTGTCATGGTAGGCTTTGGGATATGTATAAAATAAGAGCAAAGACAGCCTACAGTGATAACCTGCAAGTGCACAGGGTCAAATTGTAGTAATGTGTGCAAGACAGGGTCATTCCACAGGGACTTGGAGTGTATTGAAGTTTCCTAAACTAGTTAATCTAAATGCAATGAGTGACAATGACACAATGAAGCAAAGAGAGCAAAACAGGGCCTACACAAGGTGAGTTAAAGGTGACAGTGGCATATACAATAGTATTTAGGCAGTGGCAAAGGCAAGGGATCAGTCCACAGGGAGTAGGAGCACAAAAGAAATTATCCTAAGCTATCAATGGGTGCAAAGCACTATGGCAGTGAGCAAGGCAAAGCAATAAGGCAGATGCAAAGATAGGAAAACAGTTAACAAAGCAAAGCAAATGACATGACATTTAAGAACCCAAAACAGCAAAGCAATATGGCAAAACAGTTAAGAACCAAGGCTACAAACCAAGGGCAGGGAGGAGTTTGTGCACTGATTTCAATGCACAACAGCTACAATTTGCAAGAAAAACTGAACAATATGGCTAAGAAATTTAACTGAGCAGGGAATCAAAACAGGCTTGAAATTATAAGTGACTGTAAAAATATTTGTGGCTAAGCCAAGGCTTAGAATCCACCTTGTGACCTAATCAAGCAATGCAATTCTAGGTTGAGTTGAAGACCTTGAGCATATATTAGAATGGGAGGAAAATCAGCTTGCTCACTGATATGCCCCTAGTATTGACTGTCTTTTGACAGCACGGTCAATCACAGGCATACCAGAGCACTGATTACTTCCCATTGCTCAAGCAAAACAGGCATCAAGATAACTATCCTAGCAATACATCATTCAACAGTGCACTAGAATGAGACTATCGTAAGAACAAATCATAAGAACATAACATAACAAAAACATGAACAGGAGCTTGATATAAATTGTAACAATCACACACTCAAATTAAATACATGTTGGAGTTCAGAACAGCTAAAATTAACAATGCATTTGAATTGAGAATCATGGAATTGAAAAGATTGATAACCCTCAAAGCTAACAGTTCATGGAAATAACAAAACTAAAAAAAACTTAAACTATTCTACTGATGCTCTGGCTAATCCAGGCATAGCCCATTACAACACCCAGAGACCCCTATTTATACATACAAGCTATAATCAAAGAATCCCCAAATCAGTACCACATCAGCAAAATTAGGGTTTGCTGAAAAATACAATTAAAATCAAAATTGGCTAACCTAATCTACTGATAACAACCCTACTACGTGACCCATACTTCAATTTAGACATACAATCGATTTCCCCAAAAAATCCCCAATGTCAGAAAAATTAGGGTTTGATAAAAAATCTTACCTAATCTCTGAAAATGATTATGACTCTTCACCCATGCCTCTATTCCTCTTCCTGCGTCTTCTCTTGTTCTTCCCATGCCCTAATTGCTTTTCTAGCTCATCTATTTCATCAACCCCTAACCTAGAGTTCCTGTGAGAGGAAAAGATCGAGGAATTGATGTTATAGAAAGCTATAGGAGTAGGGGAAGAGTGGGTTTCAGTTGGTAGGAGCCATGATGTCTTTGGTGGAATTTGGTGGCTGGCAGAGACGAGGGTGTGGTGGTGATGGAGTTGGTGGATCTGTTGCAGAGGGATGGGGGAGAAGATGGAGAAGAAGGTGGTCGATGGAAAATTGGGTAAGGTCTGTTTGGCTGACGGGTATAGGTGTTAGGTGCTCGGGTGTTGAGCGGTTGCATCAAGTCTCGATGATTCGCAAAGCTGAGCCGTGGGATGCGGAAATGATAGATTGATTTAACGGCTACAAGTGAAGAGGATGGTATCGACCGTCGGATTCCTGATACAACGAAACTGACGGCTCAAGATGGAGTTAGGTGCTGTAGTGTTAGACAGGAGCTTCAGACTTTGATGTACTGGCGATGCTGCGACCATAGGATGCTGAGATGATCCAATCTGACGGCTAGAACGGGAAACGTGTATGGATATAGGAAATGGATTTGGGTGAGGGTTTTGGGCCTTGGGTATTCCAAGCCCATATCTTCTTTAAGGACAATTCTTCCTCTTCAAGCCCAGTTCTAGCCTTTTGGTCTTGCGCACAACATTCTTCGCGGCTTCCTTGCGTAATTCCTCCCGACTTTTCACTACTTTTCTGCTCTTTCCGCTCCGCAATTCATCCAAACTTTATTTGGTACCTAAAAATACAAAATTAATTAATAAAAATATTTATTCTTGAAAACAATGAGAATACAGAATATGGGTTAAAATGTAAAATTAATGCACAAAAGATGAGTTAAATGCCAAGAAAAATATATAGAAATATGCACTTTTTAGCACTCATCAAATACCCCCAAACCTGAATTTTACTTGTCCTCAAGTAAAACAAAACTAAGGAAATCCTAACTATACCACTGTCGCTGGTCTCTCGAATGCATTTAGCGTATGCACTAAGCCTTTTAAACCACTAAGTGTCCCTAGTGGACGAGTGAAGTCTCGTGAAGGTTTGCTTAGAACGTACCTACAAAGTTCTAGGTCAAAATATAAGCTCATATTCCATCAAATGTGACATGTGCAAGACAGTTTAAGCTCACAGCAAAATGGAGATGTCAATCTAGCTATCAAAGGCACAATCCTAGCACTGATAACAAATAAAGACATGTGATAAGAGTGTAAAGTGTATCTACACATGTTTCTAGAATGACCTGAAGTTATGACTACTAATCACCAAGAGATAGTTTTTAGGCTAAGAACCGAATTCTAAGCCAAGCTAGTTGTCTGGCTTTACGAGAATTGTGAATGTTCACCCAATGAGTTGGTGATATTTCAGTTTACCCGCGTTATACATCGATGGCTGCACCCTCCTTGCTTATTACAAGACTATTTACAACAAAAAGATGACTCTTTACATGACTCTTATTTACATTGATTACTCTCTTTTATTTTTGGAACAAGAGAGAATATTGTCTTTAACATGACAAAACATGGAATAAATAAATACTTGATTTTTTTTTATTTTTTTTTCTGATATTTTTTCTGATATTTTTTTTTTTTTTTTTTTTTTTTTTTTGTAAGAAAAACTTTGATCTTTACAACATAGTGACACTTTTGATACATGAACAAAAAGAAAAACATAATTACATGACTCTTAGCAAGAGGTGGCCCTTATCGAATGCATCCGGTCAAATTCTATGGTTGCTTTTCTTAACGTATCCTCCAACTTCTATCCCAGCCAACCAAAGAACAAGCTAGTCAAGTCTCATTCAGTATTCTAAAGTGATTGGCAATCTAACTTCCTATCAAACACCTTGAAGATCGAGGCTATACATGTATTGGTAGATCGTGCGTGCGCGTGCAAGTTTCTTATCACATGTGAATTGTGCTAGAATCAGGGTGCCTAAATATCTAGACTAAGAATCCTATAAAATACATATTTGCACAAGAGTCAACATTTCAAGGTAAATGAGCTCCATTTTTATGATTTTTCATTTTTTAATTTTTTTTGGAATTTTTTAAATTTTTTCAAAAAGAGGAGTTCTTGTTTTCAATTATGGCATGTGATCGTGGTATCTACTCTATACCCCCAAACCTAAACTAAACATTGTCCTCAATGTTTCAAAAGATGTAAAGAATTATAATACAACATATGGAGAGGATTATGCTGAGTAGAGAAAAAGGAAAGAGAATACCCGATTTCGGCGAAAGCAATATTAGAACTCCGTTATTCAAGGCAAAAATCCAACATTTTTTTAGCCGAGATCATATTGGATTAGCACTATATACAAAAGAAACAAAAGATTTAACTAAGAAACTATCTACTAAAGAAAATTTGGTTTTTAATGGGATTGGACTTTTTGGGAAAAATTTGGTTTTGTCGGGAGACATTTGGTTTTGATGGGAAAAAGAAAAATTTTGGTTTTTAGGGAAACATTTGGAAAACTTTGGTTTTTATGGGAGAAAAACATTTTTTTTAATGGGATAAGGAGACCAAGCCCACTGTTGGGTTTTGCGAAGCCCAGCTACGTTTTTGAAAAACAGGCCCACTGCTGGTGAGTAAAGCTCACTGTTGTTTTTGGAATTTTGAAATTTTGGCCCACTTGAACTTTGGTTCAGGCCCACAGTTCAGAAACAAGCCCAGGTAACAATTTGAAATTTGGGCTCTTAAATAGCCAAAGGTCGAGGCCCAACTGGGCTTTGAAAACGTTTTCTGTTTTTGGGTCAAGCCCACAGTGTAAATGTTTAGTTTTCAAATGGATGTTAAGCCCACAGTCCCATAAATTTAGTTGGGCTTTGGCTAGCTACTAACTAAAATATGAGGCCCAACTGGGCTTTCAAAAGTTCAGTTTTCTTTAATTTAAACAACATGCCCAAATTAATCTAAAACCACAAGCCCACAAGAAATTAAACAAACAAGCCCACAAGAAATTAATTACAAACCCAACAGAAAAATGGAAAAAATTATTACAAGCCCACAAATTAAAAATGGAAGCCCACAGGTTGGGTTCTCTTAATGGGTTTAGGTTTACTTGCTTAAGCACAGCCCAGCTGCTCAGTTTGGTTGCAAAAGCCCAGTTGGGCTTTGGATCATCCTAAGCTTTGGCTTCTCTGAGGCCCAGTTGGGCTTTGGTTCAACTTCTTCACCTTCTGCAGCTTACAGCCCAGTTGGGCTTTATCTTACACCAGCTGCAGCAGCTTCAGTGGCAGCAGGAGCACCAGTTCAGGTTCAAAATGGTGAAGCCTATGACAAAGCAAGCAAGCAAGGGCTTTGCAACAGCAGGTAGCAGCTTCACCAGTTCAGGGCTTTGCACCAGCAGCAGGGGCTTAGCAGCAGCAGCAGGGGCTTAGCAGCAGCAGCAGTACAGTTCAACAACAGCAACAGGCAGCAACAGGGGTAGTTCAGCAGCAACAGGCTGCAACAGCAGCCACAGAAGCTCAGCAGCAGTAGCAGGGGACCATCAACACAGGCTCATCTCAACAACAGCAGCTGTAGCAGCTCAAGGCAAGTTGCACAGCACAGCAGCCTTTGAACAACAGCACAACAAGGTACCTGGACAGCTCAAGGAGAAGATTAGTTTCTTGCTAGAAGCTAAGAAGTTCAGCTGCACTACACAGCAGCTACTAAAACAGCAAGTTACACTAAAATGCAATAATGCAACGCATGATGAGTATGCTAGAGTGAAAAAATATGCAAAAGAGTATGCAATGATGCAAATGAACTAACATGCAAAAACAACCAAGAAAAATTCAACACAACACAACCAAGTCCCCGGCAACGGCGCCAAAAACTTGGTAGGCTTTGGGATATGTATAAAATAAGAGCAAAGACAGCCTACAGTGATAACCTGCAAGTGCACAGGGTCAAATTGTAGTAATGTGTGCAAGACAGGGTCATTCCACAGAGACTTGGGGTGTATTGAAGTTTCCTAAACTAGTTAATCTAAATGCAATGAGTGACAATGACACAATGAAGCAAAGAGAGCAAAACAGGGCCTACACAAGGTGAGTTAAAGGTGACAGTGGCATATACAATGGTATTTAGGCAGTGGCAAAGGCAAGGGATCAGTCCACAGGGAGTAGGAGCACAAAAGAAATTATCCTAAGCTATCAATGGGTGCAAAGCACTATGGCAGTGAGCAAGGCAAAGCAATAAGGCAGATGCAAAGATGGGAAAACAGTTAACAAAGCAAAGCAAATGACATGACATTTAAGAACCCAAAACAGCAAAGCAATATGGCAAAACAGTTAAGAACCAAGGATACAAACCAAGGGCAGGGAGGAGTTTGTGCACTGATTTCAATGCACAACAGCTACAATTTGCAAGAAAAACTGAACAAGATGGCTAAGAAATTTAACTGAGCAGGGAATCAAAACAGGCTTGAAATTATAAGTGACTGTAAAAAGATTTGTGGCTAAGCCAAGGCTTAGAATCCACCTTGTGACCTAATCAAGCAATGCAATTCTAGGTTGAGTTGAAGACCTTGAGCATATATTAGAATGGGAGGAAAATCAGCTTGCTCACTGATATGCCCCTAGTATTGACTGTCTTTTGACAGCACGGTCAATCACAGGCATACCAGAGCACTGATTACTTCCCATTGCTCAAGCAAAACAGGCATCAAGATAGCTATCCTAGCAATACATCATTCAACAGTGCACTAGAATGAGACTATCCTAAGAACAAATCATAAGAACATAACATAACAAAAACATGAACAGGAGCTTGATATAAATTGTAACAATCACACACTCAAATTAAATACATGTTGGAGTTCAGAACAGCTAAAATTAACAATGCATTTGAATTGAGAATCATGGAATTGAAAAGATTGATAACCCTCAAAGCTAACAGTTCATGGAAATAACAAAACTAAAAAAAACTTAAACTATTCTACTGATGCTCTGGCTAATCCAGGCATAGCCCATTACAACACCCAGAGACCCCTATTTATACATACAATCTATAATCAAAGAATCCCCAAATCAGTACCACATCAGCAAAATTAGGGTTTGCTGAAAAATACAATTAAAATCAAAATTGGCTAACCTAATCTACTGATAAAAACCCTACTACGTGACCCATACTTCAATTTAGACATACAATCGATTTCCCCAAAAAATCCCCAATGTCAGAAAAATTAGGGTTTGATAAAAAATCTTACCTAATCTCTGAAAATGATTATGACTCTTCACCCATGCCTCTATTCCTCTTCCTGCGTCTTCTCTTGTTCTTCCCATGCCCTAATTGCTTTTCTAGCTCATCTATTTCATCAACCCCTAACCTAGGGTTCCTGTGAGAGGAAAAGATCGAGGAATTGATGTTATAGAAAGCTAGAGGAGTAGGGGAAGAGTGGGTTTCAGTTGGTAGGAGCCATGATGTCTTTGGTGGAATTTGGTGGCTGGCAGAGACGAGGGTGTGGTGGCGATGGAGTTGGTGGATCTGTTGCAGAGGGATGGGGGAGAAGATGGAGAAGAAGGTGGTCGATGGAAAATTGGGTAAGGTCTGTTTGGCTGACGGGTATAGGTGTTAGGTGCTCGGGTGTTGAGCGGTTGCATCAAGTCTCGATGATTCGCAAAGCTGAGCCGTGGGATGCGGAAATGATAGATTGATCTAACGGCTACAAGTGAAGAGGATGGTATCGACCGTCGGATGCCTGATACAACGAAACTGACGGCTCAAGATGGAGTTAGGTGCTGTAGTGTTAGACAGGAGCTTCAGACTTTGATGTACTGGCGATGCTGCGACCATAGGATGCTGAGATGATCCAATCTGACGGCTAGAACGGGAAACGGGTATGGATATAGGAAATGGATTTGGGTGAGGGTTTTGGGCCTTGGGTATGCCAATCCCATATCTTCTACAACACAACATACATCCTATTTATACCCAAATTTTAGGGTTTACAATTTTCCCCCAAATTGGCAGTTGAAATTAGGGTTCGACTTTACCCAATTTGATGGCACAATCTCTCCCCCATGCGTTGACCCATTTTTCCTCTAACTCTCCTGCTCCATTCCCATGCCTCAATTGATCCTCTAGCTTCACCTATTTCATCATTTTCTCATCTAGGGTTTCAGAGAGAAAAGAGGGGAAATTAATGAAATAGAAGGCTAGGGAAAGTTAGGGTGATAATGGGTTTTGTTTGATTTGGTGGAGAGAGTTGTTGGTGGCGTTTGGTGGAGATGGCAGGGGAGAAGGTGGTGGTGATGGCGTACGGGTTCTGCAGACGGAGAGGGGAAGAAGATGGATTCGATGGTTTTGGGAGAAGGGTGTGTTTGGTTCGATTAGGTGAAGGTGGGTTTGGTGTTGTAGTGTTAGGCGGGTGTAGCAAATGTTGATGAACAACGAGGATAAACGTTGGGTTGTCACTTCTGAAATGGATCTAACGGCAAGATGGAAGCAGGCTTGGAGCGACCGTTGGATATATGATACATCAAAACTGACGGCTTAGATTGGAGTTAGGTACTATGATGTTTGACAGGAACTTCAGAGTTTGATGCACGATGATGAGGCGACCGTAGGATGATGTGATGGATCCTATCTGACGGTTCTCATGGAAATGGGTATGGATATTGGAAATGGATTTGGGTAAGGGTTTTGGGCCTTGGGTATGTCAAGCCCGTATCTTCTTTAAGAACAATTCTTCCTCTTCAAGCCCACTTCTAGTTTATCCGGCTCTTGCAAACATCATTCTTTGCTGCCTTCCTGCGGGAATCTTGACCGTTTCTTTGCTCTTTTCGCTCAACAATTCATCCAAGCTTTATTTGGTACCTAAAAATACAAAATTAATTAATAAAAATATTTATTCTTGAAAACAATGAAAATACAGAATATGGGTTAAAATGTAAAATTAATGCACAAAAGATGAGTTAAATGCCAAGAAAAATATATAGAAATATGCACTTTTTAGCACTCATCATGTCAAAATCCAATTGTATCACAACTTCAACAATAATACTATGGTGATATGTATCACTCCCCCTTAGTCAATACTCCATCTCACATAGAAACCACTCCCTCTTACACAATGATCCGAAAACCATATGTATTTGTAGTGTGAACTACATATTAATTCTCCCCCTTTTTGTCAATAAAATTGGCAAAGGTACAAGAACGGGATCATAATGAAATTTCCGTAAGAGACATTTCATGACTAAAAGAAAATACATACCATCTAATTTAGATGCAATCATATAGCTGAAGCTAATAGCATTCATCAAGGAGTTTAAAGATACAAGATAACCCCTTTAAAATTCCACAACCGCACACCCCTCAAGATATGACTATTAAGCACAAGTTCAAAATAACTCTCCCCCATTTGATGTCATACTTAAGGGAACAACAAGAGCGACCTTAATTTCAAAAGAAAATAAGGATTTTGATTGGACACCAAAAACCATGAGAATGATTTTCTATATCCAAAAACTCAATCAAATTAATCACAAGTAAACCCATGATTAAGTTAATCGGAATATGCAATCAAATTAAACACAAAAGTGATCAACTTAATTGACTATGCTTGACATAGGAGAACTTACGGAGCATACGACTAACATAACCATTAGAAAATGAATAGGATAGTCATTCATATACTCAACATAAGAGGAATCTTACGGAGTATGAAAATACTCAACTAGATTAATTACAAGAGAACCCATAATTAATCTAATTGGAATACACAACCAAACTAATTACAAAAGTAATCAATTTAATTGTCATTTGTTTTGCTCGACATAAAAAACACTTATGGAGCAATAACTAAATAACCAAACAAGATGATTAATTTAGTTCAAGACTGCTCAACATAAAGTACCTTAAGGAACAACCAACAAAGCTAATTAAAAATTAATCAACTTGGTTGTATCGTGCTCAACATAAGAAACATTACGGAGCCTCACTGTATTACATAAATACGGATCAGTGAAGATCAATACTGTGGAATACACAAGGATTCATTCTATCTTCCATCACTATTTGCATAACGATATTTAATAGACATAATCCTTGAACACAAAAGATTTTAACCTATCTTCCATCAAAGAATTGACAATATAGGCTTAACTTTCTTATATGTCAAAATTCTATTCATCCTTAAATCAATACATGAATACCAATCATGAACAACTTTACTTTTGACAAAATATGGGACAACATAGTTCACGGACATAAACACCAATATCCCATAACAAATTTCAATATAACAAATCACAAAGATTAAATACTGCAAACCATCATCCTCCAAATATTTTTAGAATTTAAACCAATAAACCTAAAACAAACAAACAAGAAGATGAAAAATAATAGCTATGTGTAGTCACAATCATTGCCATTCAAGCACTAGTTATTCTTCCAACTAAACCAAAAAGAAGACATACTAGGCAACAAATAAAACTTAGTTTTCCTTGATGATTTCATACCTCTGGAATGGTCCATCGAAATAGGAGTCACTGTTATCCTTGATTTTGTTGACCGTAGAGACACCATGTTCATGAGTCAGAACGTTAGTTTTTGGATCAACAATGCGAACAAAGTGTCGAGCCTTAGCGCAGTCAAGATTAACTTTCTTCTGATTCCTGATCAAGATATTCTGAGTACTAAGGACTTTTGCCTGTCCATCAATAAGATGGTTAATCTGCATTTGAAGATTAGCAAGTTCGTTCTTTACTTCATTATGAACGAGAATTAAATCCTTGATAGATTCTCCAACCCAAGAGTTATGCTCTTTCCTTTCAATCATCTTCTTCAGAATAAACTCTTGAGCATGATCACTTCCTTTGAGATCATCCTCTACAGTATGGTTAACTTCTTCTTTGGGAACAATTTCCATTGAGTTCCTTTCTCGAAGATTAATGAACATATATATGAAATATATATATGTTCAAGTGTACACCTTAGATGGAAACCCTAGAGTTCCTTGAGGAGATATGGACGTTCCTGGACTAATTGTTGTAGTTTTGAAAGTGGTAGTAAAAGTTCGTTGCTCGGACTTGTAAATATTTAAAAATAAAAATATATACAAAAAATATTAACACTGGTGCGAGAAACTGGGGCTTAGGATTCGGCCAAATTCATTTCTTAAATGGTTCAGAAATTAATTCTAGGCAATTATAATTCAAAACAAAATGAATATTAACTCTATTCTTTGCCAAAGTAGATTTTATAAAATATTACTTGTATTTCTTAAGCCTGGCATATCAAAAATCCCTAGGACTAAGCATAAACCATCAAATGAAATCACAAATAATTAATTAAAATCTTAATTCAATTAAAATTGGTGCAAAAAGTAAATAAAGAATTAAATAAAATTACCATATGGATGAATTAAAGCTTCCTCCGTCGCCCCAGTGTTGGGGTTTAGCTCCTCATATTAATCATAATCTCAAAATACATGTATAAAGCTCAAAAGTTGATTAAAGGGAGTAAAACAATTGAACAGAAAAATTGCAACAAAAATAACTGTTGCAAAGGCGTTGTTCAACTGTTACAAGAAGAACGATACAAATGTTATGCTGTTGCAATACCCAAACTACGACCCACTGCTCTGCGTCGTAAACACTGTTGGAGAAAGACTGTCTATGCAAGTCCGTTCTTCGTGTTCTTGGCCTTCATCAGTGGCAGCAGCAGCAGAAACTCAACTCGTGATTTCTGATTTAATATTTTTCGTGGTTGTAGTAATGAGGTTCAAACTCTCGGACTTGTGAAGGATAATTTTTTTAGAAAATAAATATATATACAAATATTGACAAATTGGTAGAGAGGTACTGGGACTAGGATTCCGCCAAATTCATTTCTTAAGGTTCAAATAATAATTCTTTTATCAATAATAGCTCGAAAAATATATTAAATATATCGATTGCCAAGATAGATTCTCAAAATATTAGGTGTAAATGTTAAGCATGGGACATCAAATCATCTAAGCTAAGCATGACCCATCAAATCATCTAAGCTAAGCATGACCCATCAAATCAAATCACAACTAATTAATTTAAATCATAATTTCAATTAAAATTAATGCAAAAGTCATGAAAAGAATTAAATATAATTACCCAAGTGTGAAATAAGGCTTCCTCCATCGCCTCAGTGTTGGGTTCTAACTCCGCATATCGGAAACACGCTCAAAGGAATTTTTCATTGCTCAAAAGAGGTGTACAAATGATGAAATGGAGATAATAATGAAAATCGGGTGTTTGCAACGTTTATAATTGTTGCAAACACCGTTACAAAGAACGATAAATGGAAAGTGTTGTAGTATACATAATACTACGACCCACAGATGACAGTCGTTGTTGCTGTAGTATGAACGACTGTCTCTGGTTGTATATTGTTCTTCGTGTTCTTGAGTTGCAGCAGCAGAAATGGTGGCTCTGCAACTCGATTTTTCTTCACTTTGTAGCCTCCAAAGCTTCCCCAAACTCTCTACTAAACCCAAGGGATCCTTTTATACCCAACAGGCGCGTTTAATCTCGCCATAACTCGAGATAATCTTCATTATTGCCACTGTCCAAAAATAGGGAATAATTTCCAAAAATAGAAGATTCTTACGTACTCTTGCTTCCTGCACACTCCCAATTGCCTTCTCCACGCCTCAGCACTCGTCCAATGCTAGTAGAACTCCTCCATGCACGCTATAACTCCAGTTTTGCTTGCTTACAATGCGTGTTGCTATGTTTTGGTTTGGTCAATAGAAACAGGAATTCTAGCCAAAATTGACCAATTCTGTCACCCATACTGTGTTCCTCAACCTATCTCACATCTCTATACCAAAATTCAGCCATTGAATCGACCTACAACTCCTTCATTTTCTCGATCGAAATCTCTCCTGAACTGTGAACATGTTCCCGCCAATTTTCAGTTTTCAAATTGTTGAAGAAGGTACCCCTTATCCTGGACTGGGGTGCGAATAGCAGATGCCTTGGGGGTGACCTGGGGGTGCCCCTTAGTAATTAGGTTACCCCTTATCCAAACTTGGGAGTCCGAATAACACGTGTCCTCCGGGTGCCAAAATCAACTTTTATAGCCGAATTTTCTTAAAATATTTATTTCCAAAAAAATACCTACAAATACATAAAATAACAAAATTAGTACAAAATCGAGTGCCAACAATATATAGTATTGAGAACAAATTGGACACAAAAATGTGTCTATCAAATACCCCCAAACTTATTATTTGCTAGTGCTCGAGCAAATTTTATTCTTGAAAAGTGACCGAGTTAATCTCGGGTGGGTTTATCAGAGGTGTACCCACAAAAACCAATACTCCAGACCCTAGCTATCTACGCAGAACCTTGGAAAGCACTAAAGAACCTCCTTGGTTGACATACAATTATTGACTCTAAGAGGAAGAACCCTGATGCGAAATTCCAATTGCTGTACACGAGTTTGCACTCAAGCATACTAAAATTCATATAAGTGACAGAGCTCTACTAAGATAGTTTCACGATGGACATCATACTCGGAGTCAGACTAATCACATGAAAAGATTAAGAAGATGGAAATAAAAATGTAGATGGTTGAAAAGCGAACGGTGTTTCCCATATCTGTCTGAAGGCCTCTGCCAAGATGAACCTAACCTAAATGACTGAGATGCCGGTCTGACTAATATTAACACACTAGCATATACAAGGGAACCAGTGGTCAATAACTTAAATCTAGATCAACAAACTGGCAAATACAAGGGAACCAGCAGTTGACTACACATAACAATAACCATCTTTTTTTTTTTTTTTTTTTTTTTTTTGGAAAAGGTTACTCAGTCACTCTATTTCACCCTAGCAAAGGTAACAACTTGAATCGTGTGCCCCACCAAATCACTTGAAACAAAAGAAAACTAAAAATAGAAAGTGAAAAGGACTCGACAAGATATGGCGAAACTATCATGTTATTTCTAACACCTGAGCTCTGTGCTTTTATGAATAGACTCTATAGATGTTTCCATCTAGTCAGATTGGTTCCTCAACTCCTAAAACAAAAATGTTTCCATCCACTTAGATTGGTTAGTGCTATCCTAAATACACATAAATTTCTAGGCTCTGGAGTTTATTTATTGCAACTAAAAAATTTCTCCCATACCCCCAAACTTAAATCTAACATTGTCCTCAATGTTCTAAAGATGAAACTAAAAGCATGAACAAGGAGAAACTGTTACCATTTGAAGCGAAAGATTTAAGGAAAGATATTACCGTGTTGCATGAGATTGGGTTACCTCCCAAGAAGTGCTAAGTTTAAAGTCTTCAGCCAGACGTAGGAAAGGTTTAGTCAACTCGAACCGTATAACAGTAGCCGGAATAACTGTGGGTCTTTAAAACCAAAAAGAGCTGACAAAAGGAAACTACAGTGAACCAAAGAAATGAACATGTACTGCATACCCTTATCTAGTTTCCTGATGAAGATACATATGTCCCATTGTGGTTCAGGTTCAGGTTCTATGAAAGGATCTTGATAGAAAATTTTCATTGGATGCACTTCCTCAAAGCTAAGATCCAACAGTTCAGGTTTAAAAGTCTGGAAAAACTCAATTAAAAATAATAACAACCTAAATAAATGGGGATCCTTAAAGTCAATCAGATTTGACTTACACAGCTGACCACAAAGAGAGTGGTGGTCTTCCTTAAACAGATGTGTCGACCCTAATCTCCTAAAGTAATTAGGTTTAGTCTCACAACTTAATATTCGACACATTTGGAATATAAACGTTCCCACAGTTGGAAGAAAACTATTTGGTGGGAAAACAAAGTCAATCTGGGGATCATAGCTTGGGCAAACCACATCAACCAGAGGATGGGTTTCTAACGACTGAACTTCTTCCTGGACATCATTAGGTTCGGGAAAACTAGTATGAAGGTAATCTTGTAAAATGGTTGAGGCACATATGTCAAGTCCCAAGTGAGGGACCTTTCTAAGAGTTAAAGGTAAGGCACTAGGAAGGTGATAATCACCCCCAAACTTAGAGTTTTCAGTGTCTCTAGCTAGACTAGTCACAATCTCCCTAATTTCTGGATCATTAGATTCTTGAAAATGGTCAATTGATTCTTCTAAGTTATTATCAGGTGGTGCATCTTTACTCATATTTAAAATCTCTACGAGTTCATGTTCTTCGTCTAAGACTAATGTTTCTAAATCGCTAGACTCTAAAACAATATTCTCAGAATAAACTCGTTCCTCTAGACCATTATCGGCTTCGTAATCCTCGTCTAAAAATGTGGTATCTCTAGTCAAATCCTCGTCCTTTTGAATAGGTGAATAATTATTAAAATTATTTGGATTTGAACTAGAAATAACATTATCATTATAAGGCTCAATTGGAGAAACAAATTCCTGATTACTCTGCCTACATATTTCAGATTCTTCATCATCACTATCCTCATCATCATGATACAATTTTTGAAATTCAAGAATTCTCAATCTTTGTTCCAAACTACATTGTCTATGTTTATAATATTTCTCATAGATCGTTAGAGGTGATTCCTCAATAAAAGTTGGAGTATCCATATATCGCTGCCCACGCATATATTCACCAAGAGTCATTTCCGAAGACGTCTCTTGATAACGAGAATTCCTAGACATATATTCTCGCAACGTCATCGCAGGTGGCGTCTCCTCAAAAGGATTCATCACCGAAGAAATATAAACTACAGAGGGATTCTATACAATCACAAACAAGACCGACTCGACTCCACCAAAGCAAACCTAAAGATTTTTAGCAAACAAAAAGCATGATGGCTCCACTTAGATTGTTTCTAGACCAGCTTCTATCTTTCGAAAGGGAATTCGTTGCAATTTGAGCAAACCCCTCTGGAATCAATCCGAGTCAAAGTAAGTTGAATTGAGGCGAGGGAAGCTCAGTGGAGCTTTGATACCCAAGGCCTCACCGCTATCACAAGGCGGCGCAGTCACGCATTCAACTCACAGAAACCATCATGAACTTTGGAGTGTGCTTAAAGAGCAACCAATATTTTTCGAACGAGTTTCCTATTAAGCTCGTTACCCTATCGGTCTCGTTCTATTCCAAATTTTAAGCTTGGGTTCGCGTTAGGTTTCGTTTTCCTAAGGCGGGCAAGAAGGGAGCGGTGATGAAATCCGAACCCTTATCTTGTATTGGCCAGGCCTTGCCCTTTACTAGGAATTTAAAAACAGTCCAAATTCGTCCTCAATCAATGAATCACCTTAAGGAATACAGTAACTCGCTTACAGGAGATTCGCGAGTGTTTCGATGGACTTACCTCCCGTACCAGACGGGGGATGAACCGTTGTCGTCGACTCGGGCCACGACTTCTATGCCGTGTGCGAACCCGAGGGGCCGAGACGATATAGTAATCGTCGTCCTTCCCTGCACACAGTTTATATAATAAATTTTTTTTTTTTAATAATAATACCCTTCCGTAGGGTTAAAAAAAATAAAGTCCAATTGTTTAAAGTCCAAAATAAATAAAAAAAAAATTACAGTTTTCCTCACACACTCAAAAAAATTAAAAATTAAATCCTAAAATTGTCCTTTTTTTTCTTCGCTTTTCGCTTTAAGATTTTTCCTCTCCAAGTCCTTAGTTTTCACTTTGAACCTGCAAAATAAAGACAAAAAGAAACGTAAAAAGGAACAAACAGTTCTAAAAAAATAATAAACCTAAAAAAAAAATCAATCTACCTAAGCACAAATCCGCGTCGGCGGCGCCAAAATGATTTAATATTTTTCGTGGTTGTAGTAATGAGGTTCAAACTCTCGGACTTGTGAAGGATAATTTTTTTAGAAAATAAATATATATGCAAATATTGACAAATTGGTAGAGAGACACTGGGACTAGGATTCCGCCAAATTCATTTCTTAAGGTTCAAATAATAATTCTTTTATCAATAATAGCTCGAAAAATATATTAAATATATCGACTCTAATTTATTGCCAAGATAGATTCTCAAAATATTAGGTGTAAATGTTAAGCATGGGACATCAAATCATCTAAGCTAAGCATGACCCATCAAATCAAAACACAACTAATTAATTTAAATCATAATTTCAATTAAAATTAATGCAAAAGTCATGAAAAGAATTAAATATAATTACCCAAGTGTGAAATAAGGCTTCCTCCATCGCCCCAGTGTTGGGTTCTAACTCCGCATATCGGAAACACGCTCAAAGGAATTTTTCATTGCTCAAAAGAGGTGTACAAATGATGAAATGGAGATAATAATGAAAATCGGGTGTTTGCAACGCTTATAATTGTTGCAAACACCGTTACAAAGAACGATAAATGGAAAGTGCTGTAGTATACATAATACTACGACCCACAGATGACAGTCGTTGTTGCTGTAGTATGAACGACTGTCTCTGGTTGTATATTGTTCTTCGTGTTCTTGAGTTGCAGCAGCAGAAATGGTGGCTCTGCAACTCGATTTTTCTTCACTCTGTAGCCTCCAAAGCTTCCCCAAACTCTCTACAACCTCTCTACTAAACCCAAGGGGTCCTTTTATACCCAACAGGCGCGTTTAATCTCGCCATAACTCGAGATAATCTTCATTATTGCCACTGTCCAAAAATAGGGAATAATTGCCAAAAATAGAAGATTCTTACGTACTCTTGCTTCCTGCACACTCCCAATTGCCTTCTCCACGCCTCAGCACTCGTCCAATGCTAGTAGAACTCCTCCATGCACGCTATAACTCCAGTTTTGCTTGCTTACAGTGCGTGTTGCTCTGTTTTGGTTTGGTCAATAGAAACAGGAATTCTAGCCAAAATTGACCAATTCTGTCACCCATACTGTGTTCCTCAACCTATCTCACATCTCTATACCAAAATTCAGCCATTGAATCGACCTACAACTCCTTCATTTTCTCGATCAAAATCTCTCCTGAACTGTGAACATGTTCCCGCCAATTTTCAGTTTTCAAATTGTTGAAGAAGGTGCCCCTTATCCTGGACTGGGGTGCGAATAGCAGATGCCTTGGGGGTGACCTGGGAGTGCCCCTTAGTAATTAGGTTACCCCTTATCCAAACTTGGGAGTCCGAATAACACGTGTCCTCCGGGTGCCAAAATCAACTTTTCGAGCCGAATTTTCTTAAAATATTTATTTCCCAAAAAATACCTACAAATACATAAAATAACAAAATTAGTACAAAATCGAGTGCCAACAATATATAGTATTGAGAACAAATTGGACACAAAAATGTGTTTATCAATTTCTGCTTCCTGCGCTCTCCTATCTTCTCCCAACTCTCTACACCCCTGGTAGTCGACCCAAGGAGCCTTTATATACTCACATGCACACTGAAATCCCTCACAATAACTCCAAATAATTCTTCTTTACTCGGGCAGTGAATAGAGAATATTTTGAGATATTTTCTTTCTCCACGCGTTTCCGGCTCTGATTCTTCCCTTTTTTAGACTTTATACGCATCAAACAATAGTTATAACTCTCCCAGATCATCTCAGCCATACGCAAACACAAAAAATCCCGTGAATAATTCTTCTATGCACGTTCTCCCCTGTTTCCAGTTCGTGGCTTCCCTAGCCAATTCTAGCCAAATTTAATCGACCACAACACTCGCAATAAATTTCTAAATGTCCCAGGAACAATACCACAAATTTTCAGAGATTTAATCTCCCTATAACACCTTCATTTTGTTGATTGAAAATCTTCCAGAGAGTAAAAATATTTTCCCGCCAAAAAGTTTATTTGAATTTGAGAAGAAGGAAGGGTGTCCCCCTATCCTGAACTGGGGTGCGAATAGCAAGTGTCCAACTAAGGTGCCCCTTAACCAATAGTGAGAGTCCGAATAACAATTGTCCTTCAAGGTTGCCCCGGGCAACTTTTCGAGCTGATTTTTCCAAAATTGTTTATTTCCTAAAAATACATAAAAACACAATATTAGTACAAAAATAGAGTTCCAACAATACGGACATTGAGGAAAAATTAGACACAAAAATGTGTCTATCAAATACCCCCAAACTTATTATTTGCTAGTCTTCGAGCAAAACTAAAAACTAAAACCGAGTTAATCTCGAGTGGGTTTAACAGAGGTGTACCTACAAAAACCATGACTTCTAATTGGTCACAAGTATCCAAAGAGCTATGAGGACATACATATTCTCAACCTATCTCCAAGTAACTGACTGAAGAAAAGGGGAGACACATCCGCACGACTGCTAGATAAAGAGATATCCGCTACACAGCTAGATAAACATTGTAAGATGCGTCCGCTGCTTTACAGCTGGATAAGATTAGGAGAGAGATAAAGATGAGAGGGACATCTGCTACACAGCTAGACTAATTACGTGTGATGAGTTAAACCAGTGCTAGAAAGATCTTGTGCCAGATTGAAAGCAGACTAACAAAGCAACCAAAATGCATCTTTCTTCGACTCTCTCACAGTGCTCAGTAGAAATAACGTCTTCTTCGGTCTTCAACTGTTGATGATAAACTCTCGAACCTCATAGAACCTTGACAATTAACTCTTCTCTTTGATTTCTTGCTTGACTTATAAATTTCTTCTTCCCTATGGCCTCATTGAACAAAAAGAACGTAATGATGTTTCTTTTATTTTATTTTATTTTTATTTTTTTTATTTTTTTTTATTTTTTTTTCATTTTTCATTTCATTTTTCATTTTTTTTTTTTACAAGACAAAAATTTACATGGCCATGAGAGAAGGACTTTAGAACTTGGATCTTCACAACTTGTGATGTCTTGATATCATGAACTTCAACAACTTATATCATTTGCTCTTGTACTTCTTGTAACTAAGTCTTCAACTTTGATTTTTGAATTATTCTTTTCTATTGTTGCTTCTAAACCTTAAACGTCTTCAACTTTTTCATAAATTTTGCTGTCACTCCGCTTGTTGATGATGATAAGTTTCTACTGAGAGAGAGTCGTAATCCAGTAACTAAGACTACATTGTGAGGTTGCTCTGTCTTTCTGGCATTTCCTTCTGACCTACTTGCCTTTCCATCATGGATGGTTAGGTCCATCACGGTTACCCTGTAAAAGGAACAAGTTCTCTCCTGAATTTCAAGGATCTCAATGTATTTTTCTCTAATGTCTCAATAGGTTGTTATCTCTAGCATTCCAATTTCTATCTTTTCGGTGAGAAACAGTATGTAAACTTAGCTAATCGGGTACTATGTGACGCTAGAAGTTTCAAAGATGCGACTAAAGTGTTTCTCCCATACCCCCAAACTTAAATCTAACATTGTCCTCAATGTTCTAAAGATGAAACTAAAAGCATGAACAAGGAGAAACTGTTACCATTTGAAGCAAAAAGAGTTAAGGAAGGATATTACCGTGTTGCATGAGATTGGGTTACCTCCCAAGAAGTGCTAAGTTTAAGGTCTTCAGCCAGACGTAGGAAAGGTTTAGTCAACTCGAACCGTATAACAGTAGCCGGAATAACTGTGGGTCTTTAAAACCAAAAAGAGCTGACAAAAGGAAACTGCAGTGAACCAACGAAATGAACAACAATAGCATGCCCTTACCTAGTTTCCTGATAACTATTGCTAATTTTGGTTCAGGTTCAGGTTCTATGAAAGGGTCTAAATAGAATATTTTCATTGGCTGCGTTTCTTCATAGGTTGGATCCAAATTATTAGGTCCTAAAGTCTGGAAAAACTCAAATATGATCTTAGAAGCACAAAGTAATAACCTAAATAATTGCGGATCCTCTAAGTCAATCAGATATGACTTACATAATTGACCACAGTGAGAATAGTGGTCATTCTTAAGCAAATGTGTCGATTCTAATTTCCTAAGGCATTTAGGTTTAGTCTCACAACTTAATATTCGACACATTTGGAATATAAACTTTCCCACAGTTGGAAGAAAACTATTTGGTGGGAAAACAAAGTCAATCTGGGGATCATAGCCTGGGCAAACCACATCAACCAGAGGATGGGTTTCTAACGATTGAACTTCTTCTTGGACATCATTAGGTTCGGGAAAACGAGTATGAAGGTAATCTTGTAAAATTGTCGAGGCAGAGATATCAAGTCCTAAGTGAAGGAACTTTCTGAGAGTTAAAGGTAAGGCACTATGAAGGTGATAATCACCCCCAAACTTAGAGTTTTTAGTGTCTCTAGATAGACTAGTTACAATCTCCCTAATTTCTGGATCATTAGATTCTTGAAAATGGTCAATTGATTATTCTAATTTATTATCAGGTAGTGCATCTTTACTCATCTCTACGGGTATATCTTCTTCATCTAAGATTATTGTTTCTAAGTCGCTAGACTCTAAAACAACATTTTCATAATAAACGCGTTCCTCTAAACCACTATCGGCTTCGTAATCAAAAGGAAATACTACATCGTCTAAAACGGTGGTATTCCTAATCAAATCCTCGTCCTCTTGAATAGGTGAATAATCATAAAAATTATTTGGATTTGAAGTAGAAATAATATAATCACTATAAAGCTCAATTGGATTACTAGATTCCTGATCACTATGCCTACATATTTCAGATTCTTCATCACTACTATCCTCATCATCATAATAGTAAGAATATGATTGAACCTTATCTAAATAAGTAGTGTTACCAATTATAACCTCGTTCTCTTGATTCTGTAAATAACTATCTTCATTCTCAAGGGTATTATTGGATACACTATATTGGCAATTCAAGTAATTTCGAGCAATTCTTTCGTTCGTCTCAGCTATCCGCTTGAGGTGGTCTTCTAAAGAAGGTTCACTCATTATTGTAGTTCTTTCGTCTATAATTATACTATTCATATCATCTAACTTACGCGTCGACTCAGCTAACTTACGTGTTGACTCTAGTAAAGAGGAATTATCAGAAGGATCATAAAAAGGACTACTTTTCAATAGTTTGATTGTATCCTCTAGAGACGAAGAACTAGTACTATAATCTTCTTGCTCGTAAGACTGATACATGTGTGGATAGTAATTGGGATCACCATGGTATGAACCATAACCTTGAAAAGGTTGGCGTTCCCAACTATTATTCCCACCATGGTCATAAAAAATGATGATGTCCATATTCAAATTCAGATCGATACTCATTGTATTGGCTTCTATCATACCAGTTCGACATTCTTAATTGCAAGGGAATTCTACACAACCACAAACAAGGCCGACTCGACTCCACCAAAACAAACCTAAAGACTTCTAGCAAACAAAAAGTATGATGGCTCCACTTAGATTGTTTCTAGACCAGCTTCTATCTTTCGAAAGGGAATTCGTTGCAATTTGAGCAAACCCCTCTGGAATCAATCCGAGTCAAAGTAAGTTGAATTGAGGCGAGGGAAGCTCAGTGGAGCTTTGATACCCAAGGCCTCACCGCTATCACAAGGCGGCGCAGTCACGCATTCAACTCACAGAAACCATCATGAAATTTGGAGTGTGCTTAAAGAGCAACCAATATTTTTCTAATGAGTTTCCTATTAAGCTCGTTACCCTATCGGTCTCGTTCTATTCCAAATTTTAAGCTTGGGTTCGCGTTAGGTTTCGTTTTCCTAAGGCGGGCAAGAAGGGAGCGGTGATGAAATCCAAACCCTTATATTGTACTGGACAGGACTTGCCCTTTACTAGGAATTTAAAAACAGTCCAAATTCGTCCTCAATCAATGAATCACCTTAAGGAATACAGTAACTCGCTTACAGGAGATTCGCGAGTGTTTCGATGGACTTACCTCCCGTACCAGACGGGGGATGAACCGTTGAAGTCGACTCGGGCCACGACTCCTATGTCATGTACGAACCCGAGGGGCCGAGACGATATAGTAATCGTCGTCCTTCCCTGCACACAGTTTGTATAATATTTTTTTTTGTAATAATACCCTTCCGTAGGGTTAAAAAAAAATAAAGTCCAATTGTTTAAAGTCCAAAGTCCAAAGTCCAAAATAAATAAAAAAAATTAAAATTACAGTTTTCCTCACACACTCTAAAAAAAATTAAAAATTAAAAATTAAAAATTAAATCCTAAAATTGTCCTTTTTTCTTCTCTTTTCGCTTTTCGCTTTAAGCTTTTTCCTCTCCAATTCCTTAGTGCTCCACTTCGAACCTGTAAATCAAAAAAAAAGACAAAGTAAAAAGGAACAAATAAAAAAAAAATAAACCTAAAAAAAATAAAAATAAATCTATATACAAGTCCGCGTCGGCGGCTATTTTGTTGTAGTGTTGAAAGTGGTAGTAAAAGTTCGTTGCTCGGACTTGTAAAGATTTAAAACTAAAAATATATACAAAAAATATTAACACTGGTGCGAGAAACTGGGGCTTAGGAATCGGCCAAATTCATTTCTTAAATGGTTCAGAAATTAATTCTAGGCAATTATACTTCAAAACAAAATGAATATTAACTCTATTCTTTGCCAAAGTAGATTTTATAAAATATTACTTGTATTTCTTAAGCATGGAATATCAAAAATCCCTAGGACTAAGCATAAACCATCAAATGAAATCACAAATAATTAATTAAAATCTTAATTCAATTAAAATTGGTGCAAAAAGTAAATAAAGAATTAAATAAAATTACCACATGGATGAATTAAAGCTTCCTCCGTCGCCCCAGTATTGGGGTTTAGCTCCTCATATTAATCATAATCTCAAAATACATGTATAAAGCTCAAAAGTTGATTAAAGGGAGTAAAACAATTGAACATAAAAATTGCAATAGAAATAACTGTTGCAAAGGCGGTGTTCAACTGTTACAAGAAGAACGATACAAATGTTATGTTGTTGCAATACCCAAACTACGACCCACACTACGACCCACTGCTCTGCGTCGTAAACACTGTTGGAGAAAGACTGTCTATGCAAGTCCGTTCTTCGTGTTCTTGGCCTTCATCAGTGGAAGCAGCAGCAGAAACTCAACTCGTGATTTCTGCTTCCTGCGCTCTCCTATCTTCTCCCAACTCTCGACACCCCTGGTAGTCGACCCAAGGAGCCTTTATATACTCACATGCACGCTGAAATCCCTCACAATAACTCCAAATAACTCTTCTTTACTCGGGCAGTGAAGAGAGAATATTTTGAGATATTTTCTTTCTCCACACGTTTCCAGCTCTGATTCTTCCCTTTTTTAGACTTTATACGCATCAAACAATAGTTATAACTCTCCCAGATCATCTCAGCCATACGCAAACACAAGAAATCCCGTGAATAATTCTTCTCTGCACGTTCTCCCCTGTTTCCAGTTCGTGGCTTCCCTAGCCAAATTTAATCGACCACAACACTCGCAATAGATTTCTAAATGTCCCAGGAACAATACCACAAATTTTCAGCGATTTAATCTCCCTATAACACCTTCATTTTGTTGATTGAAAATCTTCCAGAGAGTAAAAATAGTTTCCCGTCAAAAAGTTTATTTGAATTTGAGAAGAAGGAAGGGTGTCCCCCTATCCTGAACTGGGGTGCGAATAGCAGGTGTCCAACTAAGGTGCCCCTTAACCAATAGTGAGAGTCCGAATAACAATTGTCCTTCAAGGTTGCCCCGGGCAACTTTTCGAGCTGATTTTTCCAAAATTGTTTATTTCCTAAAAATACATAAAAACACAATATTAGTACAAAAATAGAGTTCCAACAATACGGACATTGAGGAAAAATTAGACACAAAAATGTGTCTATCACTAAGCCATACGCCAAGGAATGGACCCAACCAGGAACACTGCATACTGTGTCGCTTTCGAAAAATTTCAGCGCAAAAAAAAGGTCACAGTGAAGAAGGAAGGAAATACTAAAAACTCACATCAAGAGATATTAAACATATAAACTAATAGAACTCAGCTAATTACTTGAGCATCTCTCAAACATCATCCTTGTATCTCTCAAGTTAGATACAAGAATAGAACTTTCTGCTACTAGGTAGCAGAGGGAGACATAGTCTCACCACAGGTTTTGAGAGAGTAGTTGTGATTTCCACCAGGATATTTGATCTCAGCATTTCTTGTCTTCCCATGGTAGTTTCCATTTTTAGGGAAATTTCTCATAGCTCTTCCTGAAAGCTCAAGAGAAGGAGCTTTCTGATTACTGAGTCTAGGACCTATAAAGATTGGTTCAAGAGGATTTTCCGAGATGGGTTTCCAAACTCTAGACTTAGATTCACCAGAGTTGTTCTTATAAGCACAGGTCATGCTTTCATCAGCAGCATAAGACTTTATACCACTAGAATGCACAGAAGTCCTGTAATGATTCTTAGGAAGGAGATCATTTTTATAAGATGTCTGGTGTTTTGTGAGCATGAGATTCACTGCAGTAGTCAACTGACTCTTTACCCCATTGACAGTGGAAAGAAGCAAATTACGAAGTTTAGAAATTTCTTTCTTCCTGAAAACAACTGATAGCATAGTGATTCTCTTTTCCACAGAAAGTACAGGTTCGTGGAGAAGACGCAACAGACGCATCTGTTTTAACTTTACAACCCTGTGAGAAGATTGTAAGTTATATAAACTTTTCTTGACACAATCTTATTTTGGAGGATATTTCTTCATGTACTGTATGTCAAGAGGAACAGTTGGAACAGAAGAATTTTTCCTTAAGACAGAGTTTTCCTTTTCCAAGGTTATACACTGTTCATGGGATAGTGAAAGTGATGCATCTAGCTTCTCTTTTTCAACACGAAGTCCGTAAAGATCAGATGAATGCGTCTTGATCAAACGTTTTTCTCTAATTGATCCTTCTTTGATAACCTTTTCAAGATCACAAATCTTTTCACATTGTAGATTATTCTCTTGAAGTAGTTTCTCAATATCCTTAGAGAATGACTCAATAATGTTATAGAGTACACGTTCTCGATCAATAGACTTTTCAAATTCATCGATGAGTTGATCATGGTTCTGAAGATCAACAAACTCAGTAGAATTTTTTTTGCGGTTCTGATGAGCTCCATTTCAGCTTTCGCCATTGTGTCAAATGTCTCATTGGAGGAAGGGTGATCAACATAAGATAAGACAATCTTTCTTCCTTGATATTCGGAAGAATCAACTAAGGAACAATCCTTTGAGGTATTCTCGAGACAACTGACATAGTTGAAAGCTTTAGGAGGCATCCTGGTATGCGTAAGAGATTTTGTCCTCAGACTCAGATTTTTACAAACACAGACTTGTAAGGTCTTGAATGTGTTTGCCTGCTCTGATACCAATTGAAAAAGCGGGGGTCTAACAACACCATCCAATATTTCGCTTCTGTATGGACAAACTCGAATATACTTTTAAGAGAATCAACAAGACTCAATCAATTGAAAGTACATAAACGAGTTTATATATCCCTCTCTTGATTTGATTTCCTCAAACAGAAACAGCGAGTACTAATCAAATACAAGGAATAACTTGGATAGTACCAAAGACCAATATCCAATGATCAATCAATGACAATCAATAACCAAAGGCTGGATTACTCTAATTGATGATATAACACACAACCAGTATTATTTCAATTATAAAGATAAAACAATATAATGCGGAAACTGAAATAACACAGACACCAGAAATTTTGTTAACGAGGAAACCGCAAATGCAGAGAAACCCCGGGACCTAGTCCAGATTGAATACACACTGTATTAAGACGCTACAGACACTATCCTACTCCAAGCTAACTTCGGACTGGACTGTAGTTGAACCGCAATCAGTCTCCCACTGATCCAAGGTAAAGTTGTATTCCCTACGCCTCTGATCCCAGCAGGATACTGCGCACTTTATTCCCTTAGCTGATCTCACACACAACTAAGAGTTGCTACGACCCAAAATCATAGGCTTTGACAATAAACAAATCTGTCTCACACAGACAAGTCTATCAAAGGATCAATCTGTCTCCCACAGAAAAACCCTAAAGTTTTTGTTCCGTCTTTTGATAATAATCGAGGTGAACATGAACCAATTGATAATCCGTTCTTATATTCCCGAAGAACATCCTAGATAAGTCAATCACCTCACAACAATCTTAATTGTATGGTAGCGAAACAAGATGTTGCGGAATCACAAACAATGAGACAAAGATGTTTGTGACTACTTTTTATATCTTGACTATCGGAGATATTAATCTCAATCCAATCAATCTGATTGTACTCGTACGATAGAAGATGCAAGATCAGATCACACAACTACGATAAAAGTAGTATCGGTCTGGCTTCACAATCCCAATGAAGTCTTTAAGTCGTTAACCTGGTTTTAGAAGAAGAAAACCAAAGGTTAAAGGAGAAACGACTCTAGCACGCAAACTAATATCACACGTGAAGTGTGGGGATTAGTTTTTCACAATACTAGATGTCTCCTTTATATAGTCTTTCAAATTAGGGTTTCGCCTTGGTCACAAAGCAAACAATATCCACCGTTAGATGAAAACCTGATTTAGATTCAAGCTAATATTTCTCAACCGTTAGATCGAAAACTTAGGTTGTTATACACAAATGAAATGCACGCTTATAGGTTTGTTAACCGTACCAAAACGTGTACATTTGTTGGTTCAACAAGAGTTAACCAAAAGTTTAGCCATATGAGCATTTCATACCAACCATATTCTTATTCACCATAACTAGTTCAAATGACTCAAATGAACTAGTTAGAGAGTTGTTCAATTGCAAGGAAATCTTATGTACTACACAAGACACAATTTAAGCAAAGATGATTTGATTCACTCGAATCGGTTCATGAACTTTATAGACACGGTTTGCAAATTGCATTCCTTAGTCTTTATAAGTTTAAGTTCAGAAATCATCTTCAGATATATAACCTTCTTAAGTTCGCACACTAGGTTCGCGGACTTAAGCAACCGGGCAGAGTTTACAAACTCCAGCAGAAAATCTCGGCAAAGACTTTCCGCTGGTACGCGGACTGGGTTCGCGTACTGGTACTCACGTAATAAATTTGTCAACTCCACCAGAATTTCTCGGGATGAGAAGTTCGACAGTTCGCGGACTTGGCACTAAGCCATTCTTCCGGTTTCTCTTGATCAACAAAGTTCGCAAACTTTGGTTCAAGGGATAGGACTTATGCACATATGTGTTTCCACAACAATACTTATGTCCATCATTGGTTATATAATATAAACTCCCATTCCAACCATTGAAACATTCTTAGAGGACGTTATATAGTTGTTACACCATTTCTCGTCAAAGCAATTTTCAAAGTGATTGAAACATATCATGACTTTCGTCACTAGGTAAATAAGATAAACATGGTCGAAGCGAAACGCTTACCAACACATATTTCGAGATATAGATAGGCGAGGTATACTCGGCTCGAAATACCAAATATGTATAATCTAAGTCTATATATAACATACGACTTTTTGTCTCAAGAAGTAGGAGATAGAGTAGATAGACTTTCGAGTGACAGATAAGTTCAAGTCTTCACCTACCTTTTGTTCGAGAAGTTCCACCGGTTCCTTTAGTAGTTCTTCTTCTTGTATGATGAATCGCCATGAAGTCCTTGAGCTCAACTAGACTTTCTATCCTAGTACGAGACTTAGCTATAGTAGACTAGAAATCAAGACTTATAGTTTTAATCACTAAGATTGACAAACATGCTTGAGATAGCAACGCATGCGAGTTCGACCGAGCAATGCTCTAACACAAACCGATTTTGTTTTGATTGTGTTCTTGTATACTTCTATGAGAATATAGGAATTGAACGACTCTTTAACTAGTTTCATTTGAGTCATTTGAACTAGTTTGGAATAATATAAATATGGTTAATATGAGAGTTAATCATATGGCTAACTTTGGTTGACCATATTGACCAACATAGGTGTACACGTTTGGGTACGGTTACATAGACCTAAATGAGGTTACATTTCATTTGTGTGTAACAAGCTAAGTTCGATTTAACGGTTGAAAGATATTAGCTTGGTTGAATCGGGTTTTTCATCTAACGGTGAATATTGAATGCTTCGTTACCAAGGTAACTTTGATTCAAATCCTGATTTGAAAACTATATAAAGGACAACTCTAGAAACTGGGAAACCTAATCCCCACACTTCTGTGTGTTACCAGTTGCATAAGCTAGAGGCGATTTTCCCTTTAACCTTAGGTTTTCCTAAACCTTGTTGGTTAAAGACTTCAAAGACTTCATTGGGATTGTGAAGCCAGACCCAACTATTTTCTCTTGTAGTTGCGTGTTCTGATCTTGCCCGATTCTATCGTTTGAGTACTATCTTCTCTAAGATTTACTCGAGATTAATTATTCGATAGGCAAGATAAAACGTGATAACAAACATGTTCATCTCATCGTTTATGATTCCACAATATCTAGTTTCGCCATCATACGATGTAGATTATTGTGAGGTGATTGATAATACTAGGCCGTTCTTCGGGAATATAAGACCGGTTTATCAATTGGTTCCTGTTCACCTTGATTTATCAAAATACGGAACAAAAACTCTTGGGTATTTCTGTGGGAGACAGATTTATTCAATCATATAGACTTTTCTGTGTGAGACAGATTTGTTTATTAAGTCTTCGACTTTGGGTCGTAGCAACTCTTGGTTGTGGGTGAGATCAACTAAGGAATCATGTGCGTAGTATCCTGCTGGGATCAGAGACGTAAGGAGTGCAACTATACCTTGAATCAGTGTGAGATTGATTAGCGTTCAACTACAGTCCAGTCCAAAGTTAATTGGTAGCAGGCTAGTGTCTGTAGCGGCTTAATACAATGTGGTTTTCAAACTGGACTAGGTCCCGGGGTTTTTCTGCATTCGCGGTTTTCTCGCCTTTTATTTCTTTTCCAGCAGGACTCTAAGAAATTGATTCCCATAGACGATCTCACCCACGACTAAGAGTCGCTTCAACTCAATTGAAGACTTTAAACCAAATCTTCCTCCCACAGATTAAGCCTATAAAATTTATTTCCTGATTTACGATCTAAACGGATGATCAAATCAAACGATAAATCCAGGTGATGAAAATCGATAGAAACTTAGGTAAAAGTCTGGGTATCCTCAAAATCCGGACTTATGCAACCCGAAGTGCAGCCTAGATTATTATTCACCTCATAAGTATAAAACTTGTTGAATCAACAAAGTATTATACAAAGAAACTTTATTGATTACTATCTATCTTGATTGATGGAGCAAGGCTCTACAAACAATCAATATTAGGATACTCAAGTTATCAAGATAAAAGAAAACTGAACCTGGATTCACGAATCCCATTGAAGTCTTTGTAGTTGCTAAACCCTAAAAGGGTTTCTGGATAGGAAGACTCTAGATACAACTAGGACACACCAAAAAGTAGTGTCGGGATTTAAATATCCCAGTTGCCAAGAGTTCCCTTTATAAAGACTATGTTCAACATGGTTAGCCGAAACTAGCCGATTTGAACTTAAAAGCTTAACACTCATTTTCATGTTCACTAAGACATTAATATTGAGTCACAATCATGTGATCAAATGAGTTTAGTGTTAATTAGAGAATTGATCAAATGAAAATTACTTCATAAAAATAATTTAATCGCAATTGAATCAAGATCGACATAGTTTGTAAATGTACAAAGTACAATTACTTGAATCGCTCGTGAATCGGCTGAGTCACAGTACGTGGAGAGATTTTCAAACTTATATGCAATAACCGTGTTCCAGAGTCTACATAACTTTCAGTTTGCGTACCGGTTTGGATACTAAACTAGTTCTAGAACATAGAATTGTTTTGGCTCGCATACCGGTTTGATTGTTTTAACCTGGTTCCCTTTCCACGGTTCCACAATGGTTTTCATAAACAAAATCATATGGATGAAACTTGACTTTTTAGTAACATAATTTGAAGGAGAAGCAATGATGTGTTGCTGTCAAGACCGTGGTAAAAGCCTATTTCAGGAATAGATAATTTACAAGGTTTACTTAGGAAACTTGTTTGACGGTTTGGAGGAGTGTTTTCCAAGTTTAGAGTTTCGTAATTAAGATGTAATACTATTCTTAGAAGTACTCTAAGACTTGGGGAGCAAGGATATAACTACTATATAAAGGGTTTATATGGTGAGGAAAATCATTCTCTTGTAGAATATCTCAATAGCGAGACACATCGAAGGTCATAATATTGCGTCCTACAATAGTTGGTGATGGGGAAAAATCTATATGAGAAGAGAGACTTATAGAAAAAGGTGGGTATGAGATAAATTTAGGGTTTCTATGGTTCATATGGGAGAAGCTAGAATTCATGATGTTCTTCATGTTCTTGTCTAAAGTCGAAGCAACCGTCGCAATGGAGGTTTATGTAAGAAGAAAAACAAAGGAACATGTAAGATCTTCGTAATAAATCTTGTTGTTTTTTTAAGTAGTTTGTCGTTAGTGGGTTGTGTAACTAGTTGATTATATGGTGTGTGTCGATGTAATAACTTGTTATGATAATGAAAGACTCTCGGACTGGTTTTAGTCGTGGATGTAGCCTACAAAGGGTAGGTGAACCACGTAATTTTATGTCGTGTGTGATTGTATTTTATCATATTGATTATATATTCATGCTAGTATTATCAATTATGCTAATATAAAGATGTGAGTAAAGAATTCGGGTTAAGTTATCTAAAATAGGATGTTTCATGGAATTTACTTCCATAAAAAAATGCTAGTTCGAGATGAACGTACTCTCGGTTTCCCGGAAAGTGGTGCGATGAAGGTGGATAAAGATGACAATGATTCGGTAATTTGAACAAGAGGTTTCAAAGAAGATAAAGTCTTAGTTCATAGCGAAATGATATAGTTCATGAAGATGATGATTAAATCAAGGTCGAACAAAGAATAGGTTGACATCAAGAAAGATTCGACAACTTTGCTTGATGCGACTATGGTTCACGTTAAAGATGTTTTCTTTAAGAGAAAAGATCGTTCGTGAGTTCAAATGGCGTCTGCAAATATTGTCAGGATAATGTTTTTAATCATGGTGATGCTAAGTGACAATAGTTCATACACAACATATGAAGATTGTAACATGTTTTTTCTACATGGAGGATGACTCAAGATTGTTGGTTCTTGGAGTTGGTAAAATCCGTCTGGAATTGTTTAATGGCAAAAAAATTCAAGTGTTAGACATGTTTCAAAGAAAGAATATTCTATAAAAGGTGGAATAGTGAGCAGTCACAACGACGAAGTAATTTGATACAAATCATGCAGAAACTTGTATAATTTATATGGAGAAGTTGTTTGTGGTGATGCTAGAATATTGAAAAATAGCGACTTCGGTGGTGCAAGTGCAAAGGAAGGATTTGTCTTAGGTCGTAATTCAAGCTCAAATTATAAGACAACTTTGATTTGTGCTAGTGATGATGTAAGAAAGGATGACCATGTATAAGGTGGTAAACATCCATGCCTTGTTGGAATGAAGACGGTGATTTTATTCACGTCACAAAATGTGGTGGTTAGAATTTTGTTCCATAAATAAAACCATATGGCTGAAACTAGACATTTAGTAACATAATTTGAAGCAGAAACAATGATCTATTGCTATCAAAATCGTGGCACAAAGCCTATTTCGGGAATAAATTCTTAACGAGGTTTACTTTGATTAGGAAACTTGTTTGACAGTTTGGAGAAGTGTTTTCCAAGTTGAGGGTTTTCTAACTAAAGTGTAAGACTATTTTATAAGTTCTTTAAGACGTAGGGAGTAAGTATGTAACTACTAAATAATATGGCTTACATGGTGAGGAGAAATCATTCTCTTGTAGAATCCTCTCAATAACTTGAGAGATCGAAGATCATAGCCAATTTTTTCATAGGATGATTAGTGATGAGGAAAAATCTATGTGAGAAGAGAGACTTGTAGAAAGAGCGGGTATGTGAGAAATCTGGGGTTTCTATGGTTCATATAGAAGAAGCTAGTGTAGTGCCCCCTAAGCTAGCAGCTGACTAATCCAAGAGATTAGCTACATAAAGAGGAACCACGAATCTAAATCATTTACTTAAACAATCAATTAAGAAATCTTCTACAAAACTTATCCCAAAACTAACCCCCGCTCAGAATATATATACATGAACTTCTCTCAAATGATGCATATACAATAGTCATTTGGTTTACAGATACAATAAACAACATAATAAACATAGCAGAAGTTAACTAATTAACGGAGTCAACACTTGTGGCTTTCGCTGCGCAACTCTGATTTGTCTCTGAAAACTGAAAGTGGGAATACTTAACATTTAAATTCTAAGTAATCATAAACAAGATTAAGAAAAACAATAATGTTTTCCCAGACATTAAATAGTGACCAAGTCACTGAGATACACAAACACGAATATGGACAAGCTCTTTCTTCGAACAATGTATACTATGGTTGTGCAATTCCGAACTCGCAAATCCACACCTAATCGTAAATATGGATGTCGACAATTTCGAACTCGCAAACTGTCGACCGATATAAGCATAAAAGCTGAATTCATGTAGATATAAATGTGAAAGAGCATATCCTCACAAAAGTAAACAAACATGTATATGGACAAACTCCTTCTTCAAACAGTATATACTATGGTTGTGCAATTCTGAACTCGCAAATCCACACCTAATCGTAAATATGGATGTCGACAATTCCAAACTCGCAAACTGTCGACCAATATATCATAAAAGCTCTAGGTATAAATGTGAATGAGCATATCCTATATACCACACGTGGAAATTCTTATTTCCCATAACAATTCATATTGACCACACCACATGACAGGTCCTTTCCAAACCACGGAAAGATTAACAGAATCAACAGAATTATCGTAAAACAAGTTAAACAATGCATAGAACGCACAAACAGAAATATACGAGTTTGTTAAACATAAATTGTTGTAAAGGAAAACAATAATGGTTACCAAAGAGTCAAATGTATTCCCACCTCTTTTGATGACAAGCCACGCCTACCTCGAGATCCACGATCTACTGGTTCATCCTTTGAATCGATCGTTGTGAATATAGACTAACTATTAATCACACAAGAAGTCTAAGAAACTAGCCAAAATGGCTCATATAAGAGTCATACAAATCTAACTAATGGTTTTAAGCTCATTTATTCTTCTACACCATTTTATTATTTATCTTTATCATATCTAAGGTTTACTAATTGGATTGGTTCTATAGTTCACTTGAATAGTCTCAGGAAGATATACATCTATGTATAAGGAACCAAAGGCTAAATCGAACCTTAAGGGTCCAATTCATATTCATTAGGAAAACTAACTAAGCCCAAGTTAACTAAACAAGCACATCAACTAAGGTCCAGTCCATAAGAGTCAACTAACAGTCACTAACGGTCAAACTGACGGTTACAGGTCAACTAATAGTCAACGCATAGCCAAGGTCCAAGTCCAGGGTCAAATAGTCAAAGGTTAACTCGGTCAAGGTCCACTGAGTCAAATAGGGAATCGGTGAGTCAACTCAGTCCACAAGACTGATTCAGGTTATATAAACCAAGGCCCTTGCTCAGGCCAAACCTTAGTAGCCAGGAACGTGAACAGTCATCACGAATCACAGTGAGAACCGCGAATTTGCGTTCCTCAGTGAAAACCGTGACGGGAACGCGTTCCTGGCAAGAAGGAAACGCGCTTTTAACATGGGAAGAACGTATATCTTAAAATACCCACAATTTCTGGCTACTGAATCTGGCTAAATATCCTACTAAATGTATATTATCTTCACATCTTTGTCTAGTATATCTATCATATATCTAGTTCCTATATTCTAGGATATCTAGCTAGTTTATCTCAGAATCCTATAAAATAGATGTAATGGTCCGTATATAACAGATACTTTTGGCTCTACACGGGAGTCTACACCACTTCCAACCCATGCGTGAGTCTACACCACTTCCAACCCCAGGTTCACATGATACACAAGCACTAAATCGGATTTAGAAAGTTGTAAATAATGAGAAGAGACAAAAGAAGTGAATGAACGAGAGCTATATTGTAGGATACTAGTAGTAGAAAGTTGATGCTTCATTAAGATTTTCTAAATATTGCAGGTTGTTGTCTTGGTCCAGATTATAAATTTGGAGAACTAGTAGTATAACTAAAGCTAATTTACGTTCCCGACTCGTTCCTCGATTTTCATTTTTTGAAAAATTTACGATTCCCGTTCCCGTCCTCGCTCTCGTTCCCGACCCCGTTCCCGCTCCTGGCTACTAAGGGCCAAACATTCTGCTACACTATCATGGTGCAACAACAACAAACTCTATAGACCAAAACCCTATTACAAACTTCATTCCTCTCTATTTATAAACAACAACACTACCTATATCAATTCAGTTATAACTATCGACAACCAAAGTTCTCAGCAATACACATTCTCAAATCAAAACTTCATAATTCAATTACAACTGATAATTTAGCTTACCTGCAAAATGCAGCTCTAAGCAACACTCCTTCAACATTCAACTAGCTATAATACAAGTCCACAAACAACAACAACATTAGGTCTACAACCTGCACCCACAATTCCCTTAACAGCCCCATAATCTTGTACATACTAAACCCAACTTTATCTCCATTTCTGTAAAATGAACACCAGTAGTTCATTCATATTCCTCACCTGCAATTCCAACTACACATACTACACCACACACTGAGATACCACTTCAATCAATCACCACCAGCAAAAACTGAATCTGCAGTTCCGCCAGAATCACAACTTACACCACCATCCATACACATTCATTCCTGTAACCCAACTCTCAACACAAACACCTGCATACCCACAACTTTTAAACCATTGATCTTACTTTAGCTGCGTTACAATACCTTAACAACACTCATATCCCCTACAACTTCAACTCTAGATTACCAACCTCTGAACCACTAACTTAATGTAATCAGCAACACAACCACAACAATTTCAGAACCAAAAACTCCATTAGGCTGCAACTCACATACAACTTTTCCATTTTATACTAAGCCATGTGAATTCCATAACTCAACCACAATACTTCAGCTAATTCGCAACTCAAATAACACACACTCCCTGTAACATCTCATTCACTAAGATCATACAAACTCAAATACTTTCGGAGATATTACTGTTTCAACATAACTGCATAACTCAACATAAACACAGAGAATGACAATTACCTTAAATGCATGTCTAACACCTTAAGGTTAATCCATCTTCTCTGCTAATCCAGTTCAACTTCAATCAGCATCAAACACCAACCTACAACCCAGATGTCCTTCTTCATATTCTCAACAGTATCAACACAAGCAGTTTCAGATACCTCTTCCCATTTATAACTCATACACTAACATCAATTCCATTGCGCATTTCATTACAACTCAATACAACCCTTTGAATATCAGCAATTCCAACTTCATTAAGAACCCTAATTTCTAATTCACTTTCCCAAATCAGAACTTCTCTAATTCAAATCCACCCATCTCTAATTACATTTCTTGAACATCAATTTCATCTTCTAAACTTATCTCCGAATCAAACTCAGAAACCCTAATTAACTGATTCAGTCCTCAACAACTCTACAGCTTCAATCAAACTTAAATTAAGAACGAACCCATCTCTAAATCCATCTTGTTCCACGTTAATTGAACTTCTAAGCAAACCTCTGAGAAAACCTAATTCTTTGATTCTTCTCTAAAACAACTTCAAAACTTCAATTCGTTTAACTGCAACCTAAATCACCTCTCTATTCTTCACAAACCCTAACTTCATAAATCCTATGTTCGATTTTCAAAACGAACTTCATCTTCTTCATCCCGTTTTCTAACAAATACAACAACACCACCACCACTAACAACTACACCATGATCTTCTCCATATCTTACCGATCACAAAGCTTCTGTTTGATCTCTCAACACTCGCAGAAGAGAATTAACAGAAGAAAGAAAGAGAATAAGAGATAATAACGAAGAAGAAAGAAATAAGAAGAAGGATGAAGAGAAAAGAAAGAAATAAGAAGAAGGATGAAGAGAAAAGAAAGAGAAAAGAGAGTTATCTTCTCGATCGGGTCAGGATAAGGATAACACTGTTTCACCACTTGCTTTGCTAAGGGGAAGCCCAGGTGGGTCTAATTGTGAAAAGACTATTTTGCCCTTCAAATCAATATGATGATTACTTTTTCGTCTGGTATCCGAATGACACGTTCGAGTAGTCCATTCCGCATAACTTTTCGAGACCTATCCAATGGTACTAGTTTCGTGTCTAAATCGTCGTTAGATTAATTTCTAATAATTAACGTTCGAGTTACACTAATCGAGTTATTAACGACTAAGACATCTCTTGACTAGTCTAATAGCGTTGACAAGCTTCAGGGTGTATACAGCTAGAATTCATGATGTTCTTCATGTTCTTGTCTAAAGTCGAAGCAACCATCGCGGTGGAGGGTTTATGTAAGAAAAATAATAAAGGAAGAGGTAAACTCTTCGTAATATGTCTTGTTGTTTTTCTAAGTCGTTTATCGCTAGTAGGTTATATAGCTAGTTGATTACATGGTGTGCGCCGATATAATAAATTTTTATGATGATGAAAGATTCTCCGGGTGGTTTTGGTCGTGGATATAGCCTACAAAATATAGTGAACCACGTAATTTTTATGTCGTATGTGATTGTCTATTATCGTATTGATTATATATTCGTGCCAGTATTGTCAATCATGCTGATCAAAAGATGAAATAAATGATTCAAGCTAAGTTATGTAAATAGGATGTTTCATGAAAATGACTTTTATGGATACATGTCGATTCGAGATTAATGTAACCTCGGTTTCTCGAAAACTCTCAATACATGTGAAACACCGAAGTAAATCACAGTTCTGTTTTTCCATATCTCGAGCCTTGTAATACTTAGTATGTCCCTTTACTTTCACTTGATCATAACACATTGTAACCTCGATAATTAATAGTAACATATCAAACTCATTACCCGCGTTGATGTAGTATTCAGCTGAACCACACAAAATATCTTGTGACATTTAGATTTCATGTAGTTTACGTTCTTGGCACTTTACAGTTGATTTACTTTACTATTTTTACGCTTATGTTCTTTAACTTGTTTTCATACTCTTGTCTCATACTAATGAGATTATTTGAGCGGACTGCGAACCTTGCTAGATCCGATAGTTGGGTTTTTAGCGGTTACAGTTGAAAGTTACAAAAACGTGAATCAAGTTAAGTATTTGGGTATTAGCAACGATAAAATGGGGCGTGGAAAAAGGACTCATGCCAAGAAGAAATATTAGGATTGCTTCTTTCTTTATGGTTGAGCAGTGGCGGATCCAATGTATAGTAAGGGTGTGCACTTGCTACTCCTGTCCATTGGATTTTCAAACCTAAATTTTGAAGTCTAATATTTCTTCCAAGCCTAATACTGCTTTTCTGCTACCCCTAATAAAACGTTGCTTCCCCTTAGCCTAAATTGTGACTCCGCCGCTAGTTTTGAGCTTAAGATTTTATTCCTATTTGCTTTGTTACTTTCGTGTTTGTTCGGTTGTTGGTAGTGGCCTTTCAACACTCCTTAGTTGCACTTAGTCTCCCATATCCTGTACTTTTTTTGTTTTTTCATTTTGATCCAGCAATTTTAATTTAAAAAAAGTAGGATGATTGATTGACTAATTGTGAGCGATAGAGATTAAGAAAGAGGGTTGAGGTCATATTCCATCTAAGATCATGTAAATCATACATTATTATTTTCCTTCAATTTGTATCTCGAGGAAAATATAAGATGATACTAGATTTTGTGCTCGTCCTACGCACCGAACGGACCCGAAAACCATCTACCATCAACTTTTTACTTTTACTCGTATTTTTGGTTTGTTGTGACGTGGCTTCACCACGCCCCGTCGTTCATTTTTATTTGGTGTCGAGGGGCTTCGCCCTACCCGTCGCTATGCATTTTTGATTTGGTGTGGTTCGGCTTCGCCTCGACCTGTCCTGATGTATGCTTAGGATTTTGATTTGGTGTGGCCGGGCTCCACCTTGCCCCGTCCTGATGCATGCTTAGGATTTTTGATTTGGTTTCGCTCGGATTCTCCCCCATGTATTTTTTTTTATTTTTATGTGGCTCGGCTTCACATCTCCCCGTCCCGGTGCATGCTTATTGAAAAAACGGGGGTCTAACAACCACACCCAATATTTTGATTAGCAATCTGTATGGACTAACTCCAATATATTTTTAATAGAATCAACTAGACAGCCAGACTCAATTTTAATAAAAGTATATCAAAAAGTTATATCTCACTTTCTCGATTCAATACTTACTCAAGCAAATAGAAATCTGCGAGTCTAATTGAATACAAGAGAAATCACTCGAACGGTACCAAGACCAACGTTCAAGGATCAATCAATTTCAATCAACAACCAAAAGTTGGATTTTCCAATTGATCGATTCAACGCACAACCTGTGATATTTCAATTATATAAACAAGTATAATGCGGAAAAGAAATAACACAGACACCAGAAATTTTGTTAACGAGGAAACCGCAAATGCAGAGAAACCCCAGGACCTAGTCCAGATTGAACACACACTGTATTAAGCCGCTACAGACACTAGTCTACTACAAACTAACTTCGGTCCGGACTGTAGTTGAACCCCAATCAATCTCACACTGATCCAAGGTACAGTTGCGCTCCTTACGTCTCTGATCCCAGCAGGATACTATGCATTTGATTCGCTTAGCTGATCTCACCCACAACTAAGAGTTGCTACGACCCAAAGTCGAATACTTTAATAAACAAATCTGTATCACACAGAAAAGTCTACGGTAATAGATAAATCTTTCTCCCACGGAAATACCTACGAGTTTTTGTTCCGGCTTTTGATAAATCAAGGTGAACAGGAACCAATTGATAAACCATACTTATATTTCCGAAGAACAACTCAGTATTATCAACCACCTCACAATAATCTTAATAGAATAGCGAAAGAAGATATTGCGGAATCACAAACGATCAGACGAAGATGTTTGTGACTTCTTTTATATCTTGCCTATCAGAGAAATCAATCTCAAGCCAATCTTACGATTGTACTTAGTACGATAGAAACAACAAGATCAGATCACACAACTACAAGAAAAGTAGTATCGATCTGGCTTCACAATCCCAATGAAGTCTTCAAGTCGTTAAGCTATAGGGTCTCGATAAAACCTAAAGTTAATGGAGAATCGACTCTAGCTAATACAACTAGTATCACACAGGAGGTGTGGGGATTAGGTTTCCCAGTTGCTAGAGTTATCCTTAATATAGTCTTTCAAATCATGGTTTGCAATCAATGTTAGCTTAGTAACAAAGCATTCAATATTCACCGTTAGCTGAAAACCTGATTATATTCAAGCTAATATATTTCAACCGTTATATCGAAACTTAACTTATTACACACAAATGAAATGCACGTTTATTTAAGTTTGTGTAACCGTACCTAAACGTGTACATCTAGTTGGTTCAACAGTAGTTAACCAAATGGTTAGCCGTATGAGCACTTTCATATAAACCATATTCATCTTTTCCATAACTAGTTCAAATGACTCAAATTAACTAGTTAGAGAGTTGTTCAATTGCTTAGATATTATAGAAGTATACAAGACACAATCGAAGAAAAAACGATTTGATTCACTCGAATCGATTCATGAACTTTATAGCCACGGTTTGCAAACTTGCTGAAAAAGCGGGGGTCTAACAAACTCGAATATACTTTTAAGAGAATCAACAAGACTCAATCAACTAAAAGTACATTAACGAGTTTATATCTCTCTCTTGATTTGATTTCCTCAAACAGAGATTGCGAGTACTAATCAAATACAAGGAATAACTTGGATGGTACCAAAGACCAATATCCAAGGATCAATCAATAACAATCAAAAACCAAAGGTTGGATTACTCTAATTGATGATCTAACCCACAACCTGTATTATTTCAATTATAAAGATAAAACAATATAATGCGGAAACTGAAATAACACAAACACCAGAAATTTTGTTAACGAGGAAACCGCAAATGCAGAAAAACCCCGGGACCTAGTCCAGATTGAACACACACTGTATTAAGCCGCTACAGACACTAGCCTACTCCGAGCTAAGTTTGGACTGGACTGTAGTTGAACCCCAATCAGTCTCCCACTGATCCAAGGTACATTTGTACTCCCTACGCCTATGATCCCAGCAGGATACTACGCACTTGATTCCCTTAGCTGATCTCACCCACAACTAAGAGTTGCTACGACCCAAAATCGCAGGCTTTAACAATAAACAAATATGTCTCACACAGACAAGTCTATCAAAGGATCAATCTGTATCCCACAGAAAAACCCTAAAGTTTTTGTTCGTTTTTGATAATAATCAAGGTGAACAAGAACCAATTGATAATACGGTCTTATATTCCCGAAGAACATCCTAGATAAATCAATCACCTCACAACAATCTTAATCTTATGGTAGCGAAACAAGATGTTGCGGAATCACAAACAATGATACGAAGATGTTTGTGACTACTTTTTATATCTTGCCTATTGGAGATATTAATCTCAAGCCAATCAATCTTATTGTACTCGGACGATAGAAGATGCAAGATCAGATCACACAACTACGATAAAAGTAGTATCCGTCTGGCTTCACAATCCCAATGAAGTCTTTAAGTCGTTAACCTGGTTTTAGAAGAAAAAAAAAGGTTGAAGGAGAAACGACTCTAGCATGCAAACTAGTATCACACGTGAGGTGTGGGGATTAGTTTTGTAGAGTTGCTAGATGTCCCCTTATATAGTCTTTCAAATCAGGGTTTCGCGTTGGTCACAAAGCAAACAATATCTACCGTTAGATGAAAACCTGATTTAGATTCAATCTAATATTTCTCAACCGTTAGATCGAAAACTTAGCTTGTTATACACAAATGAAATGTACGCTTCTAGGTTTGTTAACCGTACCCAAACATGTACATTATTAGTTCAACAATAGTTAACCAAAAGGTTAGTCATATGAGCATTTCATACCAACCATATTCTTCTTCACCATAACTAGTTCAAGTGACTCAAAAGAACTTGTTAGAGAGTTGTTCAATTGCAAGGAAATCTTATGCACTACACAAGACACAATTGAAGCAAAGATGATTTGATTCACTTGAATCGGTTCATGAACTTTATATCCAAGGTTTGCAATTTGCATTCCTTAGTATTTATGAGTTTAAGTTTTGAAATCATCTTCAGATATATAACCTTCTTAAGTTCGCATACTAGGTTCGCGGACTTAAGCAACCGGGCAGAGTTTACAAACTCCAGCAGAAAATCCCGACAAAGACTTTCCGCCGGTTCGCGGACTGGTACTCACGTAACAAATTTGTCAACTCCAGCAGAATTTCTCGGGATGAGAAGTTCGGCAGTTCGCGGACTTGGCAACAAGCCATTCTTCCGGTTTCTCTTGATCAACAAAGTTCGCAAACTTTGGTTCAAGGAATAGGACTTATGCACATATGTGTTTCCACAACAATACTTTTGTCCATCATTGGTTATGTAATCTAAACTCTCATTCCAACCATTGAAACATTCTTAGAGGACGTTATACAGTTGTTACACCATATCTCGTCAAAGCAATTTTCAAAGTAATTGAAACATATCATGACTTTCGTCACTAGGTAAAGATAAACATGGTCAAAGTGAAACGCTTACCAACATATATTTTGATATATAGATAGGTGAGGTATACTCGGCTCGAAATACCAAATGTGTATAATCTAAGTCTATATATAGCATACGATTTTTTGTCTCAAGAAGTAGGAGATAGAGTAGATAGACTTTTGAGTGACAGATAAGTTCAAGTCTTCACATACCTTTTTGTCGAGAAGTTCCAACGGTTCCTTGAGTAGTTCTTCTTCTTGTATGATGAATCGCCATGAAGTCCTTGAGCTCAACTACACTTTCTATCCTAGTCCGAGACTTAGCTATAGTAGACTAGAAATCAAGACTTATAGTTTTGATCACTAACATTGACAAACATGCTTGAGATAGCAACGCATGCGAGTTCGACCGAGCAATGCTCTAACAATCTCCCCCTTTGTTAATTTCAATGACAAAACTATCAATACATATGGAATACAAAAAAGATAAAGAAACTTTAGTAGCTCCTATTCCACATGTCTAATCTTTAACATTCCTCGAAATTTTCGTCATTTCCAAGTGCTTCAATGATCCCAAAGGTTGTAAGTTTAGTATCACCGTTGTTGAAGATCCATAGCTATAACAATGAGAAAGCATCAGTCTCGATCATTGTTATACAATGTCATCGTATTATTACACAGTGTCAAAGTCCAATTGTATCACAACTTCAACAATAATACTATGGTGATATGTATCACTCCCCCTTAGTCAATACTCCACCTCACATGGAAACCACTCCCCCTTACACAATGATCCAAAAACCAGATGTATTTGTAGTGTGAACTATATATTAATTCTCCCCCTTTTTGTCAATAAAATTGGCAAAGGTACAAGAACGGGATCATAATGAAATTTCCGTAAGAGACATTTCATGACTAAAAGAAACAATACATACCATCTAATTTAGATGCAATCATATAGACGAAGCTAATAGCATTTATCAAGGAGTTTAAAAGATACAAGATAACCCCTTTAAAATTCCACAGCGGCACATCCCTCAAGATATGACCATTAAGCACAAGTTCAAAAGAACTCTCCCCCATTTGATGTCATTCCCAAGGGAACAACAATAGCGATCTTAATTTCAAAAGAAAAGAAGGATTTTTATTGGATACTAAAAACCATGAGAATGATTTTCTATATCCAAAATCTCAATAAAATTAATCACAAGTAAACCCATGATTAATTTAATCGGAATATGCAATCAAATTAAACACAAAAGTGATCAACTTAATTGATTATGCTCGACATAAGAGAACTTACGGAGCATACGACTAACATACCCATCAGAAAATGAATAGTATAGTCATTCATATACTCAACATAAGAGGAATCATACGGAGTATGAAAATACTCAACTAGATTAATTACAAGAGAACCCATAATTAATCTAATTGGAATACACAATCAAACTAATTACAAAAGTAATCAATTTAATTGTCATTTGTTTTGCTCGACATAAAAAGACTTATGGATCAATAACTAAATAATCAAACAAGATGATTAATTTAGTTCAAGAATGTTCAACATAAAGTACCTTACGGAACAACCAACAAAGCTAATCAAAAATAATCAACTTGGTTGTATCGTACTCAACATAAGACACATTACGGAGCCTCACAATATTACATAAAATATGGATCAGTGAAGATCAATACTGTGGAATACACAAGGATTCATTCTATCTTCCATCACTATTTGCATAACGATTTTTAATAGACATAATCCTTGAACACAAAAGATTTTAACCCATCTTCCATCAAAGAATTGAAAATATAGGCTTAGCTTTTGTACATGTCAAAAGTCTATTCATCCTTAAATCAGTACATGAATACCGATCATGAACGACTTTACTTTTGAAAAAATATGGGACAACATAGTTCAAGGACGTAAACACCAATATCCCATAAAAAATTGCAATATAACAAATCATAAAGATTAAAAACTGCAAACCATCATCCTCCAAATATTTTTAGAATTTAATACCAATAAACCTAAACAATAAAAAGAACATGAAAAATATAATATCTATGTGTAGTCACAATCATTGTTATTCAAGCACTAGTTATTCTTCCAACTAAACCAAAAAGAAGACATATTAGGAAACAATATCTTCGAGAAATTCTTTATCATTCCCGAACTCCTTGTCGTCAACAACCATTGGAATATAAGTTTCGTGGATGAAGGAGTCAATACCAACAAACTGTCTTGACTGATGATGTCGAACCAGGGGCCTTCTGAATTTCCAAAGATCTTAAAACGTAAGCCTTTATTTCACTAATATCATTTCTTACTTCCTTAAAATCATCAAGAACATCGGAAAACTTCTGAGAGTTAGAAGGGACAGCCCTTGGCTTTCTTGTAATCCTCCTCTTTCTTTTCAAGGAAGGAAATACTGGAGATTTCTCTTTTTCCTTGATTGATGGCTTAACAATCATATTGACATCTTTTCCATTCAAAGACATGATGCTTAGAGAACAGTTATAAACAATTGGTTTTTTGTGAGCGGAATTCACAATCTCATTAGGCAGTCTTAAGATATAAAAGATATCAGAGAGGAAAAAAGAATGTAGGGTTCACAACCTTTAAACAGGTTCGTGGAAGCCCAATTTTAAACCCTATAAAGAGTAGAATTGTCGATAATAACCCTTTACTTTATTTGATAGACAGGAAAAACAAACCTAAAAAAAACTTTTCCTAAAGCCTGAGCGGTACACAATCTTATCTCTTTTTGATCAGGCACATGAGACAAGATTTACCAAATAACACAATTAATTTTTGTTGTAGTGAACAACAATTTGTCCACCATTTTCCTCTTGAGAGGAATCCTCAAACTTCTGTCTATCAAAGCGATTTGACCATACCTTCTTCTCTAATGGTCTTATTTTTTCTTTGGAAACCAACTTCTTAGACGAAGATAAAATCCTACATACCTCAGCAGTCTTCTGAGCAAGTTTAAGCTTCCTTGCCAATTGATTTGATCTTCGTTGAAGTTTGTTGGCGTGCCTTACTTGATGTTTGTACTTGTCACATCTTGATAGTTCATGACCCTTCTGAGAACAAAACAAGCACGTCAAACTTGGATAGTATTCAGGCATCTGTGGTGTGAAGCAACCAGACATGTAGTAGATCTTGAAACATTACAACCAGAGTTTCCAAAGGATGGGTCAATTGATTCTTCCAGCTTGATTGGATTCTATTCTTCACCGAAACCATCAAGGTTGATATATGTATTGCTACAGTTATCAAAATCAATGTTTTCACATAGAAGACCGACACTTGATTTCCTATCTTCATCAGAATCATAGATCTTAGACATCTCATCAAGTGTTACAGCAAGACCTTTGTTCCCAATGTATTTTTTACGATCTGCGCACTCGTTTTCAAAATGACCAAAAGCTTTACACTTAAAGCACTGTGGCATATCCTCGTCAGCATCCATGTTTTTACGAGGGATACGATTGTGAGGTTTATCTGACGACCTAGGTTTGTCTCTTGAAAACCGTTTACTTCTCTTCAATAGAAGATCCCTAAACTGTCTTGTGATCAAGGAGACTGATTTATCAAGATATTCATCCGAAAAATCACCCTCAGACTGATCATCCTCAGAGACATAAACACTTTTACTTTTATCAAGTAACTTAGTGTTCTTCTGTGCTTTAAAGGCAACATCCTTTCCGATTTTGGATGGATGCTCATGATCAAAGATCTGTAGATTTCCAACCAATGCATTTCTTAAAAGATTATCAAGGTTATTTCCCTCAACGATGGCATGCTTCTTAGACTCGTATCTAGATGGCAGTGATCTGAGAATTTTCATCACAAAGTCTTTTTCAGGAATAGTCTTACCCAATATAAAAGATGCATTAACAATTTCAGACACTTTGTGATTAAACTCATCAAATGTATCTTCATCTTCCATACGAAGGTTCTCCCAATCAGAATTAAGGTTTTGAAGCCTAGCTTCCTTTTGACTGGAGTTACCTTCAAATACGGTTTCTAATATATCCCAAGAATTTTTAGACCTAGTGCAATTTGACACATGGTGCTGAAGATTTGGGGTAATGGCATGTCTGATGGCATTCAAACCGTCGGAGTTTTGCTTTGCAGTAAGTATCTCGGCAGGATTATATTCACCAATATTCTTGGGAACGTTTACATATCCAACTGCCATAACGGGAGCATCATAGCCATTAACAACATATACCCACGATTGAAAATCACGCGCTTGAAGAAAAGCTCGCATAGGAATTTTCCACCATAAGTAATTAGAGCCATCGAAGACTGGTAGTACGTTTTCATCCTCTAATTGATGATCTAACGCACAACCTGTAGTATTTTAATTATAAAGATAAAACAATATAATGCCGAAACTGAAATAACACAGACACCAGAAATTTTGTTAACGAGGAAACCGCAAATGCAGAAAAACCCAGGGACTTAGTCCATATTGAACACACACTGTATTAAGCCGCTACAGATACTAGCCTAATCCAAGCTAACTTTGGACTGGACTGTAGTTGAACTCCAATCAGTCTCCCACTGAACTAAGGTACAGTTGTACTCCCTACGCCTCTGATCCCAGCAGGATACTGCGCACTTGATTCCCTTAGCTGATCTCACCCACAACTAAGAGTTGCTACGACCCAAAATCGCAGGATTTAACAATAAACAAATATGTCTCACACAGACAAGTCTATCAAAGGATCAATCTGTCTCCCACAGAAAAACCCTAAAGTTTTTGTTCCATATTTTGATAATAATCAAGGTGAACAGGAACCAATTGATAATCCGGTCTTATATTCCCGAAGAACAACCTAGTGTTTGAGGGTGAAAACGGTTTCTGCTGATTTCGGTAATTTCGGGTGTGTGGGTGAGAAACGAGTCTAAACCCTAAACAATGTACTGCAAGGGAGTACTTTAGATTCAAGAGATCAATCTGTACAAATCCGGCCAAAACCAAGAAATGGTCGTTCCAGACTTGCTTCGGTCACAAAGAGGAGGAGAAGGGTTGGTTTGGGTAGGGAAGCGAAGAGAGTGTTGAGACCAGAATAGTTGATCCTGGAAGAGTAGTTTTTTTGTGAATTGCATCAGAAAGTGGGAAGCTAACAGATGGGAAAGCTAGCAAACATTTTCTTGTGTTCTATATTCCTGACTAGAACTTATTGTTCGGTAGAAATAGGTAAGACCTATTTATACAAGTCGAAGTGAAATGTACTCTGGTCTCGTAAGAAATGGAAAACGGATGAGTAAACGGGAGGAGGTGGTAACTGGTAACGCTTGGAATTGATGTTCTATAAAAGAAAGCGTTTTACCATTACTCCATGTATTTACTAACCGCCTCATCCTTATGACACTGTCTTGTAAAGGGCATAGTGTACGCTGCACGCTGTAAACCGCCAAACCAATACCCAATGAGCATCCCCCAGTTTGTGAATGTGTTGATGTCTCGAGTGTTTTCGTGGAAAACATGTAGCATGTTGCTGTTATTTGGCAAGTTGAGCTTGGGAGACTTGCCGGATCGGTGGTGACCTTCGATGGTCAAGATTTTGCATCTTGAGAGGAAGGGTAGCAGTTGATTATTGCAACCCTTCGTTTGGTAGCCAGTAGCATGAAGCATGGCCGGAATGGCTTTAATATGGCCTAGTTTAGGCGTGGTCAAAAGCTAGGCTTTGGCATTGTTTGGGCGCGACCAAAACTAGGGCTTGGCGTCGAGCCAAAAGGTTGCCCTACATTAGCTGGTAACCTTGGAAGGATAAGATTTGCGTCTTAGATGGAAATGTGGTCGTCGATTGTTGCAAGCCTTCGTTTTGGAAGCCGTGAAGGGAAGGCCGACATGGTATGGTTTAGGCACATTAAGGTGGCTGGCACGACATGCCATTGGCACATGTGGCATGGTCGGCATGCCTTGGTGCGGTTTAGGCATGGCCAAAACTAGGGTTTTGGCGTTGGGCCAAAGGTTACGATGCGTTGGTTGGTGACCTAGGACGGCTAAGATTTGCATCCAAGATGGAAGGGTGGTCGTTGATTGTCGCACGCCTTCGTTTTGGCAGCCGTGAAGGGAAGGACGGCATGGTATGGTTTAGGCGCATCAAGGTGGCTGGCACGTCATGCTATTGGAACATGTGGCATGGTAGGATGCCTTGGCGCGGTATAGGCATGGCCAAAACTAGGGTTTTGGCGTTGGGCCAAAGGTTACCATGCGTTGGTTGGTGACCTTGGACGGCTAAGATTTGCATATAAGATGGAAGGGTGGCCGTTGATTGTCGCACGCCTTAGTTTTGGCAGCCGTGAGGGGAAGTACGACATGATATGGTTTAGGCGCTGCAAGGTGGCTGGTACGGCATGCCATTGGCACATGTGGCATGGTCGGCATGTCTTGACGCGGTTAAGGCGTGGCCAAAACTAGGGTTTTGGCGTTGGGACAAAGGTTACCATGCGTTGGTTGGTGACCTTGGACGGTTAATATTTGCATCTAAGATGGAAGGGTGGCCATTGATTGTCACACGCCTTCGTTTTGGCAGACGTGAGGGGAAGGCCCGCATGGTATGGTTTAGGCGAGGCAAGGTGGCTGGTACGGCATGCCATTGTCACATGTGGCATGGTCGACATGCCTTGGCGCGTTTTAGGCGTGGCCAAAACAAGGGTTTTTGCGTTGGGCCAAAGGTTACGATGCATTGGTTGGTGACCTTGGACGGCTAAGATTTGCATCTAAGATGGAAGGGTGGTCGTTGATTGTTGCATGCCTTCGTTTTGGCAGCCGTGAGGGGAAGGCCAGCATGGTATGGTTTAGGCGCGGCAAGGTGGTTGGCACGACATGCCATTGGCACATGTGGCATGGTCGGCATGCCTTGGCGCGGTTTAGGCGTGGGCGTTGGGCCAAAGGTTACCATGCGTTGGTTGGTGACCTTGGACGGCTAAGATTTGCATCTAAGATGGAAGGGCGGCCGTTGATTGTCGAACACATTCGTTTTAGAATCCGTAAAAGGAAGGCCGACATGGTATGGTTTAGGCGCGGCAAGGTGGATGGCACGGCATGCCTTGGCGCGGTTTTGGCGTTGGGCCAAAGGTTACCATGCGTTGGCTGGCGACCTTGGACGGCTAAGATCTGCATCTCAGATGGAAGGGTGGACGTTGATTGTTGCGACCCTTCTTTTTGGCAGCCACCGGCATGTAGCGGGGCCAGCATGGCTTTGGCATGGAATCGTGGCTGGCATAGTTTGCCATTGGCACGGTGGCGCGGCTGGCATGCCTTGTCGTGGATGTGTGGCCGGCACGGCATGCCATTGGCACATGTGGTGTGAATGGCACGGTTGGCATGCCTTGGCGGGGAGACGTGGCTGGCATGGTTTGCCATTTGCACGGTGGCGCGGCTGGCAGTGGTTGGCATGCTTTGGCGCGGAGACGTGGCTGGCATGGTTTGCCATTGGCACGGTGGTACAGCTGGCATGGTTGGCATGCCTTGGCGCGGAGACGTGGCTGGCATGGTTTGCCATTGGCACGGTGGTGCGGCTGGCATGGTTGGCATGCCTTGGCGCAGAGACGTAGATGGCATGGTTTTCCATTGGCACGGTGGTGCGGCTGGCATGGTTGACATTCCTTGGCACGGAGATGTGGCTGGCACGGCTTGCCATTGGCACGGTGGCGCGGATGACATGGTTGGCATGCTTTGGCGTGGAGACGTGGTTGGCATGGTGGTGCGGCTGGCATGGTTGGCATGACTTGGCGCGGAGATGTGGCTGGCACGACATGCCATTGGCACATGCGGCTGGCATGGTTGGCATGCCTTGGCGCGGAGACGTGGATGGCATGGTTTGCCATTGGCATGGCGGTGCGGCTGGCATGGTTGGCATGCCTTGGCGCGCATACGTGGCTGGCATGGTTTTCCATTGGCACGGTGGTGTAAGAATTTATCGTTTGGTGTACGAAGGTGATGTCGGTCAATACTAAGGGTTCTACCGTGGAACATGACATATATATATGTAAAAAAAAGCTACCCTGGTAATTCTTACGTAGGCGTGTTGAATGATTCAATAAATGCGCTAGTGGTCCTAGTGACGTCATGTCAGATGTAAGGTTTTACGATTTTAACCCTAAGCTAAAAACCACCATCAACATTAAATCCCCTACTTAGCTCGGAACAGGAGCATTGTTGTGAGGTAAGCATAAGATGGTGACATGCGAGGACAAAATACAAATGACAAGTTGTGAAAAGATGGTCAAGAAGACCCGACTAACCTTTTTCGAGAGGTAAGAGAGTTCGTGATTCTTGTGTTGGCGGCCTTGCATAGATTCTACTTGTGGTGTTGCTGGCTAGACCGTGAAGTGGTAAGATGTAGATTGTCGTCTTAGAATGGGAGCCGCAGGCGTTGGTCGGCTTGGAATGGGAGCCGCAGGTGTTGGTCGGCTTGGAATGGCAGCCACAGGCATTGGTCGTCTTGGAATGGGAGTCGCATGCGTTGGTCGGCTTGGAATGGAGGAAACTGGCTTCGGTCAGCGGAATGGTGGAAACTGTCTTCAGTCCGCAGAATAGTGTAAACTGGTTTCATAACTTCGGCTACCAAACGATGGTGATGACGTTGGAACTTCGGTTATCAAATGGTAGTGATGGCGCCTCGCAACTTTTTCGAAATCAGGGTTTGGGATGCCGAAACCCTAATTAGCGCTCCTTACTAAAATCGTTGTAGAATTCTCGTACAAACTCGGATTTTGACGGTCCGCCCCTCCATCTGACCGAAAAAGAATTTCCTATCTCCTATCGCGGGAATATTTAGGTTTTGAGCTCGTTTAGGAGGTGAAAAACGGCCCGACAGTGAAACTCAGGAAGAATTCAGGAGGGATGTTGCGGGCCCGGGGTAGCATAGTCGCGCCGAGTCATCTGTTCCCATTCATGGAGCAAGAAGGGAACTTTATTCTGTGCAAAACTCTAGAAACTCCGTCCGTATGAAAAGAGGTATTGACCTTCTTCTGTTTTCTGTTGCTCGTTTGTATCCGCGCTTTCGTTTGCAGTGTCTCTCCAGTGGATTCCAAAATTTACCAAACTTCATTGCATTCTTGGGACGGATGAATGGAATATATGCTCAGCAACGATCATGTCAGGGTTAATCTTGGAGATTATGGTTGCGGTGTCGGTCCATCCCCAGCTTTAGGTTGTTCAGTGCCTGGACCTTCTGATCGTGATGATGATGTGTTGTGAATGCTTGTATGGTCGAAAACTTCTGGCGCCCCGGGATGAAATAGGGAGACGTTCCGTTGCCGATGTGCTGCTATCAAGTCTTCCAGGACTTTGTTCCAAGCGACATCCTTCGAACCATCTTCTGAATCTTGGACTATCGTATGGAATGAGATGTGGTAAGAAGTCCCAAGTTATACTTCGGTTTGATCCGTTGGCATGGATGAATATGTGAATGTATATTTGTGGCGTGCTCTTGAAGTCTTCGGTGTACATGTACGGCTTCGTGTTGAGAAATTCCTGCGGCTCGTGAAACTTCGACAGTGATGATGTTGAAATCAGAAATAACCTGATTGAGGGGAGTGAATGCGTCTCATGCTGGTAGTCCCCATGTGTATCATATTTTCATTACATCGCCTTGAATCCACGTCCACGTGATTTGATACAAGCTTATCGTACTCTTCTGGATGTGACGCTGGGATGCTCAGGATATCGTATGGACAAAATATTCTGGATAGCAAAGATGTAGGAATGAGAGAGTTATGTTTTTTATCATGGCTCCCTATGTTTCTTCGAGAAAATGTTTCAGCCGCGTCTCTGGAGTTATCTCATGAGTCTTTGACGGTCGTCGATGGACTGCGAAGGGAAGTCCCCAGTCGCATTTTTCTTCAGTTTCTGAAGTTGTTTTCCTCTGAGAAGGCTTGGGATCCTCCGCGGCCTCGTAAATTGTTGAAGGCGTCTTCTAGACAGAGAGATGATGATATTCTTGCGCTGCACCCTTGAAGAGTAGATGACCTTGTTGCGGCTATGGCCTTTTGGTTGACTGTGTCTTCTGAGCTTTGACAGTGAAGGGATTCCGTGTATATCCTCAGTCCTCAAGTATGGTTTACATGTTTCCATCTTTGTAGTGATTGTTGGTGTGGTGAAGCTCTGGCTGGTATCAACAAATGAGCGGCAACAATTCTTGGTAGCAGATGTAATCAGAAGAGACTACATTGCCGTGGTAACAAAGTAAGTTGGCTGGAATTGTATGGGCATCTGTGTAATTAAAAGGATTGGCTGGATTTGTACGGGCATCCGTGGAAGTAAAAGGATTGGATGCATGCGTAAGCGAGCAAATTGTCCATGACTACGAAGATTGGTTGGCTATGATCATGATCCTTGACATGGGGAGCGTGGTGGTACGACCCTTTGCAGGAAGAAGCGTCGTTGAAGAAGCTTCATCTCTTGGAGAAGATGTTGAAACTTAAGAATCCGAACGTTGAAGCCTCGTCTTCGGATCCTGGAGAAGCTTATGGAGAGAACGCTGAAACGGAGCGGCTGCTTGAGCGAGTGTTGAAGCGGAGCGGCTGTCGGAGTGATCGTTGAAGCGGAGTCGCTGCTGGATGTTGAAGCGGAGCGACTGCGTTAATCAGTGTGTTGTCAAACTGGACACCTTTCAAGCGAACAATGGTTAGGAGTCCCCAGTTCCATCTATCAATCGTGCTTTCCAAGAGAGGTTGGGGTTTGGGAACGACTTCTATGGTTGGAAACAACTGCTTCCCTGATGCAGCGCGGTTGAGGGCTGCAAATATGCCTTGACGTTGCGCCTTGGGGAAATATAGAATATCACATAAATGTTTCATCATAGACTGCACGAATTTGCGGGCGAAGTCCCCAAAAAATAATGCATCTCCTAACAGGGAAAAGAGTCTTTGTGAACTCAGGGAGGTTGCTGATTTTTCTTTGCTTCGATTTTGGAGAAGTCGTTCGTGATCTTTTAGTGTAATGAAATTAGATTGTTGATTCCCTTCTAATGGGCACAAGAGAAACGCTAGAAGGATGCAAGCTGCTGGCGCAGGGAAGATGCAAGCTGTTGTAAAGATGCAAGTTGTTAGCGCTGGAAAGGATGCAAGCTGCTGTAAAGATGCAAGCTGTTTGCGCTGGAAGGATGCAAGCTGCTGGCGCTGGAAAGATGCAAGTTGTTAGCGCTGGATCGGCTTGGAACGGGCGCTGGCTTGGCGTGGATGCTGGCTTGGCATGGAAGCTGGCTTGGATTTAGTATGGCGCAGACTGTCGGCTGGGAATGGCGCGGACTGTTGGCTTGGCACGGCGCTGGCTTGGCGTGGCGCGGACTTGTTCTTGCGGGCCCAGTTGCCTCTTTCCATACATAGCTTGATAGGTGTCTAAAACACCTAATTTTATATCTAATATTTATGCTTTCTTTGCTAATTTTCTTGTAAATTATGTATCTTATTTTGAATTTGAGTTATTAGGTACTTTGGAGTCGTTTGGAGCAAAAGAAGGAGAAAACGTCCATTTGGAGCGTAAAGGAAACAAAGTCAATTCACTGGCGAGTTATGCTTGGAGCGGACTAAGGTTGCGCAAAGTAGGCGAAGAACGAATGGTCAGTTCCCCGAACTGACAGCTGAGCAAGGAAGAGTGTAGGCAGTCAGTTCTGCGAAAATGACAGGCCATAGATGAACACGGTGTCCCTTATCCTAATATACCGGGTGTCAATATCAATTCCACCTCCTACACAAATTTAGAATTCAGAGAAGTTGTAATTATTCTCATTATTCAGTCTGAAACCGAGAGATACGCTGTTGTTGGTGGTGATAATAAACTCAGGGAGATTGAGAAGAAGCTGTTACTGCTGAGAGAATCAGATCGAAGATATGATCGATTGAGAGCTATCGTGGTGGTTTTCTGCTAAGTGATTTCGTCGGAAGAGAAGAACATGGAGAAACACAGAGTTAGGGTTTAATCACTGGAAGAAAGATGGGTTTGAAACTTTGAAACAGATCTCGAATTTTTGAATGTCTAGGTGTGAAATTTAAGATCTCGGAGAGGGGTTTTCTGTTGATTTACGAATTAGGGTTTGAAATGATTCAGATGGTTGATATTTTTGGTCCTAGTGGTGAGTTAGGTCAGCGGAAGAAAGAGATGAAGAACAAGGCTACAATGAAGTAGAATCTGGTGGTGACAAGACTAATAGTGGTGCTCAGCTGGTGGTGTTTGAGTAGATTGAATAAGAGAAACTGGTGGTGGTGCTGGTTTCAGTGGAGTTGAAGGCATGAACTGCAGCTGTTGATAATGAACTGTAGGGGTGTAATTGGTTGCTGTTGGTGGTCATGAATATGAGGTAGTGAACAAATGGAAGAAATGTTAGTTTTAACAGTTGTTGCAGTTGGTGATAATTATCTGAGATGGAGTGGGGTTTGTGCTGAAATGAGAACAATGTTGATTTTCATGGGAATGGATGCTCTGCAATGGTGGTTGATGAAACTGGTTCATGGGAATCACATAATGCAGTGATGATGGCTTGAGGCAATTGCAGGTCAGATGGGTTGCTTAAGTCGCAAGTGGTGATGAAATGGAAGTGAGCTTAATAGAAGTTGGTTGCAGTTGAGTACCAAGGGTGAAGATGAAAAATTGAGATGACTTTGGAGATCTTATGGGATGAATTTGCTGGTGCTGATGGATTGAGGCAATAGTATTTTGCATAATTGAGCTGAGAAGATTATGGTGATGAGATGTGAAGAATGGGACCGCTACATATGATTTAGATGTATGTTAGGTTTACAGGGAGTTGAAACTCAAGAAGTAGCTGCAACAGATGGTGGCAATAGTGTAAGTAAGTGGTTTGTGCTCGAGATGGATTGATGCAGTTGGTGATGTGACTGATGGAGCTAATGGGTACTGGTGGTGATGCCAGGGATTAAATCTGCAGAAAGGTGCTATGTAATTCGAGTTATTGGTGGCCTGAGATGGGAGAATGTATGATGGAGTTGCAGGTGGAATGTGGCTCGGATGTTGTTACAGGTTATGATGTTTTGCTGGTGGATTTGGTCATGTTGAGATGTAATGAAGTAGATGGAGTCGAAGTTGCCGTATGCAAATGAGGCAATGAACTGGTATTGTTGGTTGCCAAAGCTATGACTGAGCTGCAGTTGCAGGAGAGAACAAAATGAAGCGGCAGAGGCTGAAACTGGTGGTGCCATGGATACGAACAAGAGTTGCAAGAAGAATGCACAACCAACATGGATGGAGTGAACTGGTGAAGTACCATTGTGCAACACAGCTATGGCATGTGCAAGTTACAATGGCTTTGGCTTTGGCTTGGCCACTCAGCCCATCCAGCTAAGTAAGATGCTGACTCATTGACTCGAGTTAACTCGTCTAACTGGTGACCAGGTGTACTTTGCAGTTCACTTGAGTACTATTTCCGGATACCTATCCGGCCGATTTCCGGCGACTCTCCGTCCAACTTCCGACCATTTTTCAGCGACAAATTGGCAGAGTTTCTATATGGGTTTTTCTCACATATGGGCTTGGTGGATTTTCAACTAATGGACTTTGAAGATTAAACCTAATTTTGGGAAGCAAAGGGATATAAAAGAAAGACTCCTACAACTTTTAGGATATCACGTTTTATTATTCTTCTTGGAGCTTTGGAGAAAACTACTTCTAGGGTTTGCTTTGCTTTCATCTTCTTTATTATTTTATTGATTATGATGATGATGAACTCCATTATTATGAGTAACTAAATACACTTATTGGTTATGGGATAAAAGTTGATTTCTCAATGCATGTTATTTGATTCTATGGATTATTTTTGTCTCAACTTTATTGTTTATGATTCATGGTTTATAGTGTTATATGATTTGATTGTTTGATTGGTGGAGTCCGGAATCAATCCGATTTGCTTTCATCTCTAGAGCTATATTAGGGTTTTCAATACGTAAAAGTTGTTTGTCCCTGATTTGAAGTAACATAATTGTGGTTAGTGCTTGTAGTGATATATCCTACTACCCACATATGAATCATAACCTTGGTTAAAACAAATTAGTGCTTTTACACGTTTGTTTGCTTTGATTAGTCTTATTCCATAAATCTTAAAGTTTTTAGGGAGTTAAACTTAATTGTGCTTTTACACTTTGGATTGCTTTCTAGGAAGAATTCACATATGCATCTTTTAATGTGGTTGTGTTGAAACTAGGGAATTAGCGGGATGTTCTTGCAATCAAGGTATTCTAGGAATTTTAATAAATAAGACATTAAATTATCAATTCTAATATTGATGAAAATACATGTTTGTGAATGATAGTATCCCATGACCAATATCTTCTCCTTATTCATTATTCCAACTATTTACTTTGCTTTACTTTATTTTATTTGATTTGCTAAAACAAAAACCCCCCTTGGTTATCTTAGAAACAGAAAATTGCATAACAACAAAATCCTCTCTGTGGATACGAACTCTTTCCTACCACTTTTTACGTTATTGTAGTTGAGTAAGGAAGTGAAATTATATTTGACGATTGACAACCGATCAAATTTTGGCGCCGCTGCCGGGGAGGCATACGGATTGTTACTAAGTTTTTAGTTTCTTATCATCATTTTTGTTTCCACACTTGCTTTTTGTCTCTTGTCTTGTTACTTACTTGTTTGTGAGAATTGTTTTCAGGTACCTAATCCATGGCTTCTAAAGATTGGAACTATCCAAGGTGCAGAATAGCCACTCGAAGAGGCACAATACTCCAACCAAGTCAAGGTACAACGGAAGAACAAGAGCTAGCAGTGGAAGAAGAGTTACAACAAGAGGTACCGGTTGAACAAGAACCGCCTTTTGAAGAAGAATAAGAAGCAATGGGTGATGCAAATCGTACACTCAAAGACTTGGCTTCTCACAAGTTGGATACACAACAAGGGTGTATTCAATCAAATTCTACTTTTGAGATCAAGCCGGGGTTGCTTAGATAATTACCAAAGTTCCATGGCATGGTGAATGAAGACCCAAACAAGCATCTTATGGAATTCCACACCATTGTCACGGCCATGCTTCCAGCGGATGTTGAAGCGGATGGTGCAATGTCGAAAGTTTTTCGATTCTCTTTGATGGATAATGCTAAGGATTGGTTGTGTTATTTACCTCCTAGAAGTATCACAACATGGAATGGGTTGAAGAAACTCTTTCTAGAGAGGTATTTTCCATCATCCAAGGCTACTCAAATTCGCAAGGAGATTTGCGGGATGAAGCAAAATGTGGGAGAATCCTTATATGAATGTTGGGAACGATACAAGAGATTGGTGGCAAGATGTCCTCACCATCAATTCAGCGATACAATGATCATCCAATACTTCTATGAAGGATTGAATTCAAGTGATAGGAATCTTCTTGACGCTGCGGGTGGTGATGCACTAGTGAACAAAACGGTGGCACAAGCTAGAGAGTTGATTGAGAACATGACAGCAAACTCCCAACAATTCTTGAGTCGTGGTTCGGACATGCTCTTAAGAAGAGTAAATGAAGTGAGCGAGGTAGAGGAACTTCGTCAACAAATGGGTAAGGTGGCAGCAATGTTGCAACAAGTTGCAGCCGCGGTGATACCAAGTTCTTCTGAAGGGTATAAAGACTCCAATGAACAAGCTAATGTGATCTTCCCAAATCAGCAAAGACGGTATGATCCCTACTCCAACACTTACAATCCGGGATGGAGAGACCACCCCAATTTTAGCTATGCCAACAAGCAAGGAGCGGTTCAACAACCTACTTTCAACCGTCCAAGTGGATTTGAACCACAACAACAACAATTTCAGCAACCACAACAATCAATGCAAGGTCAAGGTTCGGATATTGATGCAAAACTTCAAAAGGTGATGCAAGGCATTGGTACCATGTTTCAAGAGAGCCAACAAGAGACTAAGAGCGCTATTAAGGAGTTGCAGACACAAATGGGATCCATGGAGATTGAGATAAACAAATTGAAAGCACAAAATAGTGGGAAACTCCCTTCTCAACCTATTAACCCAGCAGAGGGTGTCAATGCAATTACGTTGAGAAGCTGTACACAACTTGTGCAACCCGAAGTTACTGATTCGGGCAAGGTGGAAACACCCAAGGAGCCGATGTTGGAGGAAAAGAGGGATGAAATTCCCAAAACAACCGAGGTACCGATTCCTAACTCTAAAACTCCTATTCCTACTTATGTTCCTCCTTTACCTTTCCCTCGCAGATTTGCAAAGTCCAAAATGGAGGAACTAGAAAAGGAGATTTTGGACGTGTTAAGGAAGATTCATGTGAACATACCCCTCATAGATGCTATAAAGCAAATGCCAAAGTATGCAAAGGTGTTAAAGGACTTGTGTACCAATAAGAAAAAGCTCCAAGGTAATGAAGTGCTAAGTGTGGGAGAGAATGCTTCTGCAATCTTACAACATAAACTCCCACTAAAATGCAAGGATTCGGGTAGCTTTGACATTCCCGTCACTATTGGTAACACTACATTTAACAAAGCAATGTTAGATTTAGGTGCATCCATTAATGTTATGCCTGCATTCATATATAATTCACTTGATCTTGGTCCTCTTAAAAAGTCTGGAATTGTTTTGCAATTAGCCGATCGCTCTAATGTTTACCCAATGGGTATTGTTGAGGATGTTCTTGTGCAGGTTAATCAACTTGTATTTCCAGCTGACTTTTGTGTGTTAGAGATGAATGAAGGTTCACCGGACTCATCTCTTCCATTGCTACTTGGGCGTCCCTTCATGAAAACGACGAAAACCATTATTGATGTAGATAAGGGAATGCTAACTATGGAGTTTGATGGAGAAATAATACGTTTCAGCATTTTTGAGATGATGAGATATCCTAGTGACGTCCACTCTTGTTTCTCTATTGATGTTATGGATACATTAGCACAACAAGTGTTTGAATTGAATGGTGGCGATGCTTTGGAAACCGTTTTAACTACATCCATGGATAATGGTGTAGAGTGTGGTAATGAAGTCAAGGAAGCCCTTGGTGATCTTAGTTCACTACAAGGATGCCCAGAAACTCATAATATCTCTTTTATTTCTTTACCATGCAGTGATGAAAAACTTTTACCATCTATTGTTAAATCTCCAAAATTAGAATTGAAACCTCTTCCAAGTCACTTAAAGTACTTGTACTTGGGTGACAAGGAAGAGTTACCTGTGATTTTTTCTAACGAGCTTAGTGAATTACAGGAGCAACAACTTCTAAGGGTGCTAAGGAAGTACAAGACGTCCATTGGATGGACAATCGCTGATATCAAGGGTATAAGCCCTGCCGTTTGTATGCATAAGATTCGTTTGGAGGATGATGCAAAGCCTACAAGGGTAGCGCAACGTCGTTTGAACCCTCCCATAATGGAAGTTGTGAAAAAGGAGATACTCAAGCTTTTGGGAGTGGGTGTTATATACCTCGTACAAGTAGTACCAAAGAAATCAGGTGTGACGGTAGTGGAGAATGATAAGAATGAACTTGTCCCAACTCGTGTGAAAACCGGTTGGAGGGTTTGTATTGATTATAGGAAATTGAATGCCACTACTATAAAAGATCAATTTCCTTTACCTTTTATTGATCAAATGCTTGAACGTTTAGCTGGACACTCTTACTATTGCTTCTTTGATGGCTATTCAGGTTATAATCAGATTGTGATAGCACCAGAGGACCAAGAGAAAACCACTTTCACTTGTCCTTTCGGTAATTTTGCTTATAGAAGGATGCCTTTTGGCTTGTGCAATGCTCCAGCTACTTTCCAAAGGTGTATGGTGAGTATCTTTTCAGAATATGTTGAAAACATAATCGAAGTGTTCATGGACGATTTTAGTGTCTTTGGTGATTCATTTGACCTTTGCTTGGACAACTTGTCTTTAATCCTTGAACGATGTGTTGAAACAAACCTTGTGCTAAATTGGGAGAAGTGTCATTTTATGGTAACTCATGGCATAATTTTAGTCCATGTAATATCTTCTAAAGGCTTGGAAGTTGATAAATCTAAGATTGACCTTATTCGTGCTCTAACCCCTCCCACTACGGTGAGGGAGATACGTTCTTTTCTTGGACACGCAGGTTTTTATCGTAGGTTCATCAAGGACTTTTCCAAGATAGCATCACCACTTTGTAACTTATTTCAAAAGGATGTGGTTTTTAACTTTGATGAAAAGTGTATGGAGGCATTCAATCGCTTGAAAGAGCTTTTGATTTCAGCCCCTATCATTAAACCACCGGATTGGAGCAAGCCTTTTGAGCTCATGTGTGATGCAAGTGACTATGCGGTTGGTGCGGTGCTTGGGCAGCGTGTGGGGAAGTTTCCTCATGCTATTTATTATGCTTCTAGAACGTTAAATGAGGCCCAAAAAAACTACACAACCACTGAAAAAGAGTTATTAGCCATTGTTTTTGCTTTAGAAAAGTTTTGCTCTTATCTAATTGGTACAAAAGTTGTGTCTTTTCTGATCATGCGCACTTAGATACTTGCTTACAAAGAAAGAGGCGAAACCGAGGCTCATACGATGGATTTTGCTCTTGCAAGAGTTTGATCTTGAAATCAAAGACAAGAAAGGAATTGAGAACATCGTTGTGGATCATTTGAGCCGACTTGCTGTGGACAAGGAAGTTATCCCATTGCGTGAAAGCTTCCCGGATGAGCAACTATTCTCAATTGCCCTTGGAGAACCATGGTATGCGGATATTGTTAATTACTTAGTTTCTAAACAAATCCCAAAGGACTTGTTTCCTGCTGAGAGGGACAAAATTAAAAGATTAGGTAACCAATACATATGGGATGACCCTTATTTATGGAAACAAGGTAGTGACCAAGTATTACGTAGGTGCATTCCCGAATCTAAATTTAACTCTATATTGTCTTTTTATCACTCTTATGCTTGCGGAGGACATTTTGGGAGTAAGAAAACCGCTCACAAGGTGCTTGAAAGCGGTTTCTATTGGCCAACCTTGTTTAAGGATGCACATAAATTTTGCACAACTTGTGATAGGTTCCAAAGAACAGGCAATCTAGGTGCTCGAAATCAAATGCCACAAACTTTTATTCAATTTATTGAAGTTTTTGATGTATGGGGTATTGATTTTATGGGTCCTTTGGTCAACTCTCATGGGAATTTTTACATCTTACTTGTTGTTGATTATGTGTCGAAATGGACGGAAGCTAAGGCCACCCCAACTAATGATTCTAAAGTGGTTTCAGATTTTGTGCAAGCAAATATTTTTGCAAGGTTTGGAATTCCAAGGGACGTAATTAGCGATGGAGGTTCTCACTTCAAAAACAGGTTCTTGCAAAGCTTGTTAAGGAAGTACAATGTGTCGCATAAGATTGCAACACCTTATCATCCACAAACGAATGGACAAGCCGAAGTTTCCAACCGAGAGGTGAAGTCCATACTTGAAAAGACGGTGAATCCAACAAGGAAGGATTGGAGCATGCGACTTAATGATGCTTTGTGGGATTATAGAACCGCATACAAGACACCTATTGGGATGTCTCCTTTTAGGCTTGTGTATGGTAAACCTTGTCACTTACCCGTGGAGATTGAGCATAAAGCGTTTTGGGATATCAAGCAATGCACTATGGAGATGGATGGGGCTGGAAAGCAAAGGAAGTTACAACTCCAAAGGCTAGAGGATCTTCGCAATGATGCATTTGAAAGCTCACGCATTTACAAGGAGAAAACTAAGGCATTTCATGATAATATGATTTCTAGAAAACAATTTTGTGTTGGGCAGAAAGTGCTTTTGTTTAATTCTCGCTTGCAATTATTTCCGGGTAAATTAAGGTCATGATGGATTGGACCTTTTGTTATTACTAATGTGTTTTCTCATGGTGCAGTCGAAATTCGTAGTATTGCTATAGGCAAGGAGTTTAAAGTTAATGTGCACCGGTTGAAACCATATTATGAGAACTTCTCTTCCGAAGTGGTGGAAGGAGTTAATTTTGTGGATGCACTCCCTCTGGAGGAGTCATAGAAAGCAAGGAGAGAGTCAGGCTGACGAATTTAAACCAAGCGCTAAGTGGGAGGCAACCTATCGGTTTTGTATCTTACCTTTATTTTTTTATTTTTCAGTATTCTTGTCTTTTTTTTTTTAGATTTTTATTGTCTTGAATTTCCCTCCTTGACTTACTTTGGATGATTCAATTTACATTGAGGACAATGTAAAGTTTAAGTGTGGGGGAGTGGTTAAGCTTTTGCTTTGTACCTTTTTCATGCATTTTTTCAACTTTTTTGTAAATTAGTGAATAAGAAACTCCAACTTGTAGTTAGTTTAGAGTCACATAGTATACATGTCGCTAAGATTACATCGAGAATCTCATAAGAGTGACTGAACTTAGAGATGACAGAGAACGTGATCGGGTTTCTTACTTGTATGAGAGTTAAAGTTGTATTTAACCATCCCAGTGGAAAATGAGGTGCAGATTGAATTCGTTATTAGATTTGTGATCCCCTATAGTGGAGACTACCCGTATTACATTAAGAGAGGCACCGACCTTCAATTCTTTGTCCCTGTCTAAATATGTGCTTTTAGAGTGTGTGTCACCATACGTAAACTCCGGGTAGAATGGTGAGCTACCCAACCTCCCACCATAGAAGTACTATTTTGATCTCTTGAGTGATATTTTTATCAATCATGAATGGTGACATCGAATTGCTAACTTACATACCACTTGTAATCTTGTTCGCAGTTAGCACCTTCCACTTTATCTCTCTCTACACCAACGGGTCTATAGAAATACCACCATCATCAACAAGAAGAGCATCACAAATTCGATGGAAAGTTGAAGACGTTCAAGGTTTATGAGCAACGGTACAGAAATGAGCAGATTTCAGATTCAAGTAAAGCAACAAGACAAGGAGCAAAATTTTTACAAGTCGAAGACTATTGTACAAGAGTGAAGATTATCAAGATGAGAATTCAAGAAGTTTATGATATCAAGACATATAAGTTGTGAATAATTGAGTGGTAAATTACTCATACCATGGCCTTTACATTTTCATTTGTTAGTTTGTATTTTATTTTCTCAAGCAAAAAAAAAAATTTGTTAGGTTCATCTTTAGTTTTATTTTATTTTGATGTCTCGAAAAAAAAAGAGAAAAAAAAATCCATTGTATTATATTTTGGTTTGTTTAGTTCATTTTTGGTTTTGTATTCATTCAATAAAGCCAATGGAATAAGAAATATCCGTAATGAAGTTTCAAGCAACAAGGAATTAGAGGAAAGAATCACATTGTCAAGATTCTACGAAGTTTAAGAGTTATCATCAAGTGTTGAAGACCGAAGACGAAGATGAAGACAATGATTGAAGACCGGAGACGTTTTTATGGATGCTGTGAGAGTGGTGCTAACTGAACGCCGAACAGATAACGAGGTAAGTAAGCATATTCCCACCTTCGTTAAGTGGTTGATTTCCTTTCTAAGAGATCGTCAGAAAAAAATGGTTTTAAAAATGATAAAAGATGTGGGTTTTCAAAATACTTCGGAGGGTTTTTACCTTCCTACCATTCTAGGTGTCGCAGGATTTTCTCTTCATTCCTACCTGGACACATGTGTGACCCATAAAGAGCTATTTATTATTGAGAGCAATATCATAAAACCCTTTCTTGTGAGGCAGAGTCGAGACTTTTGATCACTCCGAACCCGATTTTATTTCGAGAAGGGATGGTTGTTTCTCTCTCAACTTTTAAGGATGAGATTGTGTTCATTTATGTGTCTAACTTCTTATTGCTAGTGTGCAGAATTTCTATGTATTCTTAGCGCGTTGGATACTATCTTTTCGGAGAACTAGTAAGTTGGATAGTAGGTTTTGTAGGCATACCTCTTGTAAACCTTCACGAGACTATAACTCGTCCACTAGGGACACCTAGGGGTTTAAAGGCTTGTTATTTATGTTAAAAGTGACCGTAGCCTCGACAACACGGAGTTGTACGTATTTTAGAATTAGTTTTGTTTGATTTGCTCGAGGACTAGCAAAGTCTAAGTGTGGGGGAATTTGATAGGTGTATAAAACACCTAATTTTATATCTAGTATTTATGCTTTATTTGCTATTTTTCTTGTAAATTATGTATCTTATTTTGAATTTGAGTTAATAGGTACTTTGGAGTCGTTTGGAGCAAAAGAAGGAGAACACGTCCATTTGGAGCGTAAAGGAAACAAAGTCAATTCACTGACGAGTTATACTTGGAGCGGACTAAGGTTGCGCAAAGTAGGCGAAGAACGAACAGTCAGTTCCCCGCAACTGACAGTTGAGCAAGGAAGAGTGTAGGCAGTCAGTTCTGCGAAACTGACAGGCCATAGATGAACTGGGTGTCCCTTATCCTAATGTACCAGGTTTCAATATCAATTCAACCTCCTACACAAATTTAGAATTCAAAGAAGTTGTAATTCTTCTCATTATTCAGTCTGAAACCGAGAGATACGCTGTTGTTGGTGGTGATAATAAACTCAGGGAGATTGAGAAGAAGCTGTTACTGCTGAGAGAATCAGATCAAAGATATGATTGATTGAGAGCTATCGTGGTGGTTTTCTGCTAAGTGATTTAGTCGGAAGAGAAGAACATGGAGAAACACAGAGTTAGGGTTTAATCACTGGAAGAAAGATGGGTTTGAAACTTTGAAACAGATCTCGAATTTGTGAATGTCTAGGTGTGAAATTTAAGATCTCAGAGAGGGGTTTTCTGTTGATTTAAGAATTAGGGTTTGAAATGATTCAGATGGTTGATATTTTTGGTCCTAGTGGTGAGTTAGGTCAGGGGAAGAAAGAGATGAAGAACAAGGCTACAATGAAGTAGAATCTGGTGGTGACAAGACTAATAGTGGTGCTCAGCTGGTGGTGTTTGAGTAGCTTGAATAAGAAAAACTGGTGGTGGTGCTGGTTTCAGTGGAGTTGCAGGCATGAACTGCAGCTGTTGATAATGAACTGTAGGGGTGTAATTGGTTGCTGTTGGTGGTCATGAATATGAGGTAGTGAACAAATGGAAGAAATGTTAGTTTTAACAGTTGTTGCAATTGGTGATAATTATCTGAGATGGAGTGAGGTTTATGCTGAAATGAGAAAAATATTGATTTTCATGGGAATGGATGCTCTGCAATGGTGGTTGATGAAACTGGTTCATGGGAATCGCATAATGCAGTGATGATGGCTTGAGGCAAATGCAGGTTATATGGGTTGCTTAAGTCGCAAGTGGTGCTGAAATGGAAGTGATCTTAATAGAAGTTGGTTGCAGTTGAGTACCAAGGGTGAAGATGAAAAATTGAGATGACTTTGGAGATCTTATGGGATGAATTTGCTGGTGCTGATGGATTGAGGCAATAGTATTTTGCATAATTGAGCTGAGAAGATTATGGTGATAAGCTGTGAAGAATGGGACCGCTTCATATGATTTAGATGTATGTTAGGTTTACAGGGAGTTGAAACTCAAGAAGTAGCTGCAACAGATGGTGGCAATAGTGTAAGTAAGTGGTTTGTGCTCAAGATGGATTGATGCAGTTGGTGATGTGACTGATAGAGCTAATGGGTACTGGTGGTGATGCCAGGGATGAAATCTGCAGAAAGGTGCTATGTAATTCGAGTTATTGGTGGCCTGAGATGGGAGAATGTATGATGGAGTTGCAGGTGGAATGTGGCTCGGATGTTGTTACAGGTTATGATGTTTTGCTGGTGGATTTGGTCATGTTGAGCTGTAATGAAGTAGATGGAGTCGAAGTTGCCGTATGCAAATGAGCAACGAACTGGTACTGTTGGTTTCCAAAGCTATGACTGAGCTGCAGTTGCAGGAAAGAACAAAATGAAGCGGCAGAGGCAAGAGCTGCAAGAAGAATGCACAACCAACATGGCTGGAGTGAACTGGTGAAGTACCATTGTGCAACACAGCTATGGCATGTACAAGTTGCAATGGCTTTGGCTTTGGCTTGGCCACTCAGCCCATCCAGCTGAGTAAGATGCTGACTCATTGACTCGAGTTAACTCGTCTGACTAGTGACCGGGTGGACTTTGCCGTTCACTTGAGTACTATTTCCGGCTACCTATCCGGCCGATTTCCGGCGACTCTCCGTCCAACTTCCGGCCATTTTTCGGCGACAAATTGGCAGAGTTTCTATATGTGTTTTTCTCACATATGGGCTTGGTGGATTTTCAACTAATGGACTTTGAAGATTAGACCTAATTTTGGGAAGCAAAGGGATATAAAAGAAAGACTCCTACAACTTTTAGGATATCACGTTTTATTATTCTTCTTGGAGCTTTGGAGAAAACTACTTCTAGGGTTTGCTTTGCTTTCATCTTCTTTATTATTTTATTGATTATGATGATGATGAACTCCATTATTATGAGTAACTAAATACACTTATTGGTTATGGGATGAAAGTTGATTTCTTAATGCATGTTATTTGATTCTATGGATTAGTTTTGTCTCAACTTTATTTTTTATGATTCATGGTTTATAGTGTTATATGATTTGATTGGTTGATTGGTTGAGTCCGCAATCAATCCGATTTGCTTTCATTTCTAGAACTATATTAGGGTTTTCAATACGTAAAAGTTGTTTGTCTCTGATTTTAAGTAGCATAATTGTGGTTAGTGCTTTTAGTGATATATCCTACTACCCACATATGAATCATAACCTTGGTTAAACAAATTAGTGTTTTTACACGTTTGTTTGCTTTGATTAGTCTTATTCCATAAATCTTAAAGCTTTTAGGGAGTTAAACTTAATTGTGCTTTTACACTTTGGGTTGCTTTCTAGGAAGAATTCACATATGCATCTTTTAATGTGGTTGTGTTGAAACTAGGGAATTAGAGGGATATTCTTGCAATCAAGGTATTCTAGGACTTTTAATAAATAAGAGATTAAATTATCAATTCTAATCATTGATGAAAATACATGTTTGTGAATGATACTATCCCATGACCAATATCTTCTCCTTATTGATTATTCCAACTATTTACTTTGCTTTACTTTATTTTATTTGATTTGCTAAAACAAAAACCCCCTTGGTTATCTTAGAAACCGAAAATTGCATAACAACAAAAGCCTTTCTGTGGATACGAACTCTTTCCTACCACTTTCTATATTATTGTAGTTGAGTAAGGAAGTGAAATCATTTCCTTATTCAAATTCCAAAAGTGTTATGCGTATGAAAGGGGTTGGCTCTCCTTTTTATCTCGTATCTTTGTTCTCACGTCCTGGTGTTAGAGGTAGCGCGGTAGCAATAAATTGGGCAAGCATATTCCATCTATGTACTCCAGAGTTGTTTTCTTGTTTTCTTGTGTTGGTGCAAACCCTAGCCATAGGTATGCCTTCCATAAATCTGTAGAAATATTGTTCTTCTGAACTGGTGTAAACCCTAGCCGTGGGTATGCCTTTCATAAACTTGTAGAAACATTTCGTCATAAACAATTCCTCTTCGAATATCACCGTAGCAACATCGACTACCTCATGAATAGTGACGGGTAATCATTATTATGCAAAGTAGGCACGTACAGGTAGGTGACTGTTTTTTTTTTTGAAAGGCAAACAAAGCGTTTGGTTTATGGTTTTGATTTTCTGTATTTTGGGTTGATAGACAAGTATTACCCCTGAGGGTTTTGGATTATTATTTGGAATGAACTTTTTTAGAATATTGATGTTTTTGGTTATGAATATAAGTGGCACGAGTACCCCAGGGAAGTCATGGAATTGTGAATGTTATGCGATAGTAAAAAGCATGAAACACGGGAAAAATATGGATGTCGGCTTTTTATCTCCCCTGTGAAGATTTGAAGTAGTAGACCATGTATTTTGTCTAGAAAGACTTACTCGGTTTTTCGGATATCCTGATGAAAAGGAATCTCCCGGGTGTAAGACCGAGTTTTGTAGGAAGCACCATCGTGACGATGGAAAGTCCCCAGTCATCCCTTGTCGTGTCATGACTGGTAACCGGGTCGTCTGGTAACTGAGTCGTCGATCCCTGGGCAGGTCGATTGGATTCTACCGTCCTGACGTCTGGGTCCAAATATGAGATCGAGGATTGAAAGTTGACATTGTAACCGAAAGATCAATCTCCCACTGTTGTCACCAATTGTTTGAGGGTGAAAACGGTTTCTGTTGATTTCGGTAATTTCGGGTGTGTGGGTGAGAAACGAGTCTAAACCTTAAAGAATGTACTGCAAGGGAGTACTTTAGATTCAAGAGATCAATCTGTACAAATCCGGCCTAAACCAAGAAATGGTCGTTCCAGACTTGCTTCGGTCACAAAGAGGAGGAGAAGGGTTGGTTTTGGGGAGGGAAGCGAAGAGAGTGTTGAGACCAGAATAGTTGATCCTGGAAGAGTAGTTGTTTTGTGACTTGCATCAGAAAGTGGGAAGCTAACAGATGGGAAAGCTAGCAAACGTTTTCTGAGTGTTGTATATTCCTGACTAGAACTTGTTGTTCGGTGGAAATAGGTAAGACCTATTTATACAAGTCGAAGTGAAACGTACTCTGGTCTCAAGAAATGGAAAACGGATAAGTAAATGAGAGGAGGTGGTAACTGGTAACGCCTGGAATTGATGTTCCATAAAAGGTGGATGGCACGGCATGCCATTGGCACATGTGGCATGGTCGGCATGCCTTGGCGCGGTTTAGGCGTGGGCCAAAGTATACCATGCGTTGGCTGGCAACCTTGGACGGCTAAGATCTGCATCTCAGATGGAAGGGTGGTCGTTGATTGTTGCAACCCTTCGTTTTGGCAGCCAGCGGCATGTAGCGGGGTCGGCATGGATTTTGGCATGGAATCGTGTCTGGCATGGTTTTCCATTGGCACGGTGGCGAGGTTGGCATGGTTGGCATTCCTTGGCGCGGAGGTGTGGCTAGCACGGCATGCCATTGGCACATGTGGTGCGGCTGGCATGGTTGGCATTCCTTGGTGCGGAGACGTGGCTGGCATGGTTTTTCATTGGCACGGTGGAGCGGCTGGCATGGTTGGCATGCTTTGGCGCGGAGACGTGGCTGGCATGGTTTTCCATTGGCACGGTGGCGCGGCTGGCATGGTTGGCATGCCTTGGCGCGGAGACGTGGCTGGCATGGTTTGTCATTGGCACGGTGGTGCGGCTGGCATGGTTGACATGCCTTGGCGCGGAGATGTGGCTGGCACGGCTTGCCATTGGCACGGTGGCGCGGCTGGCATGGTTGGCATGCTTTGGCGTGGAGACGTGGCTGGCATGGTTTTCCATTGGAACGGTGGTGCGGCTGGTATGGTTGGCATGACTTGGCACGGAAATGTGGCTGGCACGACATGCCATTGGCACATGCGGCTGGCACGATTGGCATGCCTTGGAGCGGAGACGTGGCTGGCATGGTTTTCCATTGGCACGGTGGTCCGGCTGGCATGGTTGGCATGTCTTGGCGCGGAGACGTGGCTGGCATGGTTTGCCATTGGCACGGTGGTGTAAGAATTTAGGGTTTGGTGTACGAAGGTGATGTCGGTCAATACTAAGGGTTATACCGTGGAACATGACACATATATATGTAAATAAAGGTACCCTGGTAATTCTTACGTAGGCGTGTTGAATGATTCAATAAACGCGCTAGTGGTTCTAGTGACGTCATGTCATATGTAAGGTTTTACGATTTTAACCCTAAGCTAAAAACCACCATCAACACCTAGATAAATCAATCACCTCACAACAATCTTAATCGTATGGTAGCGAAACAAGATGTTGCGGAATCACAAACAATAAGAAGAAGATGTTTGTGACTACTTTTTATATCTTTCATATCGGAGATATTGATCTCAAGCCAATCAATCTGATTGTACTCGTACGATAGAAGATGCAAGATCAGATCACACAACTACTATAAAAGTAGTATCGGTCTGGCTTCACAATTCCAATGAAGTATTTAAGTCGTTAACCTGGTTTTAGAAGAAAAAAACCAAAGGTTAAAGGAGAAACGACTCTAGCATGCAAACTAGTATCACAGTGAGGTGTGGGGATTAGTTTTGCAGAGTTGCTAGATGTCCCCTTATATAGTCTTTCAAATCAGGGTTTCGCCTTGGTTACAAAGAAAAAAATATCCACCGTTAGATGAAAACCTGATTTAGATTCAAGCTAATATTTCTCAACCGTTAGATCGAAAACTTATCTTGTTATACACAAATGAAATGTACGCTTCTAGGTTTGTTAACCGTACCCAAGCGTGTACATTGTTGGTTCAACAACATTTAACCAAAAGGTTAGCCATATGAGCATTTCATACCAACCATATTCTTCTTCACCATAACTAGTTCAAGTGACTCAAATGAACTAGTTAGAGAGTTGTTCAATTGCAAGGAAATCTTATGTACTACACAAGACACAATTGAAGCAAAGATGATTTGATTCACTTGAATCGGTTCATGAACTTTATATCCACGGTTTGCAATTTGCATTCCTTAGTCTTTATAAGTTTAAATTCAGAAATCATCTTCAGATATATAACCTTCTTAAGTTCGCACACTAGGTTCGCGGACTTAAGCAACCGGGCAGAGTTTACAAACTCCGGCAGAAAATCTCGGCAAAGACTTTCCGCCGGTTCGCAGACTGGGTTCGCGGACTAGTACTCAAGTGACAAGTTTGTCAACTCCAGCAGAATTTCTCGGGATGAGAAGTTCGGCAGTTCGCGGACTTGGCAACAAGCCATTCTTCCGGTTTCTCTTAATCAACAAAGTTCGCAAACTTTGGTTCAAGGAATAGGACTTATGCACATATGTGTTTCCACAACAATACTTATTTCCATCATTGGTTATGTAATCTAAACTCTCATTCCAACCATTGAAACATTCTTAGAAGACATTATATAGTTGTTACACCATTTCTCGTCAAATCAATTTTCAAAGTGATTGAAACATATCATGACTTTCGTCACTAGGTAAAGATAAACATGGTCGAAGCGAAACGCCTACCAACACATACTTCGAGATATAGATAGGCGAGGTATACTCAGCTCGAAATACCAAATGTGTATAATCTAAGTCTATATATATAGCATACGACTTTTTGTCTCAAGAAGTAGGAGATAGAGTAGATAGACTTTGGAGTGACAGATAAGTTCAAGTTTTCACATACATTTTTGTCGAGAAGTTCCACCGGTTCCTTGAGTAGTTCTTTTTCTTGTATGATGAATCGCCATGAAGTCCTTGAGCTCAACTACACTTTCTATCCTAATCCGAGACTTAGCTATAGTAGACTAGAAATTAAGACTTATAATTTTAATCACTAACATTGACAAACATGATTGAGATAGCAACACATGCGAGTTCGAGCGAGCAATGCTCTAACACTTGCATTCCTTAGTTTATATAAGTTTAAGTTTACGAATAATAGTTTTTAGAAAATAACCAACTTAAGTACACATACTGGTACGCGGACTTAAGTACCCGGAATAAGTTTGTTTTCAGTTCAAAAACTCCAGCAGAAATTCACGGGTGTGAACTTCCGACAGTACGCGACCTCTAGTTTCGGTCTTCCTGAGCAGCAAAGTATGCATACTTTGGTTCAAGGAATAAAGACTTATACACGTATGAGTTACCACACAGTGTTTATATCCAACCATGGTTATATAATCTAAACTCTCATTTCAATCATTGAAACATTCTTAGAGGACGTTATATAGTTGTTGTTCACACACTATTTTTCGTCAAAGCAATTTTCAAGTAAGTGAAACTTAATATGACTTTCGTCACTAGTAAAGATAAACTTGGCCAAAGCGAAAGCTTACCAACATATATTTCGAGGAATAGATAAGTGAGATAAACTCGGCTCGAAATAGTAAATGTGTATAATCAAAGTCTATATAGCAAAACGACTTTTGTCTCAAGATAGGAGAAGGAGTGGATAGACTTTTGAGTGATAGATAATTTCAAGTCTCCACATACCTTTTAGTCGATGAAGTTCCACCAGTCCTTGGGTAGTTCTTCGTCTTTGTATGATGACCGCCATGGAGTCTTGAGCTCAACTACACTTTCTATCCTAGTCCGATACTTAGCTATAAGTATACTAAAAATCAAGACTTATAGTATTGATCACTAACATTGACAAACATGCTTGAGATAGAAACGCATGCGAGTTCGACCGAGCAGTGCTCTAACACTTAGGATTTTTGATTTTGTGTGGCTCGGCTTCGACTCTCCCAGTCCCGATGCATGCTTAGGATTTCTTATTTTGTGTGGCTCGGTTTCGCCTTGCCCTGTCCCCATGTATTTTTTTTTGGTGTTGCATGGCTTCGCCTCGACCCGTCGTGATGCATTTTTGATTTGGTGTTTTTTAGAGGACCTCTCTATTTTTAATCTTCAATTGCTCCACAATCCTCCAAGGAATAGAATCCTTATTCCATAATAAGTCCACATTCCAAATTTGAGTCTAATTCCAAATCCAAGTTAAAATCTCCAAAGCTTCCAAATTTTCATCCAATTTCCAAATATAAGTCCTCAAACTCATGAGAAAAACTCACACGAAATTCTGTATTTTTTGGTCGTCGGGAAAATCTCAAGGCTCACCGGAATCCAATTTCCAAATCTAAGTCCTCTGGTAGCCATGAATTCGATAAATTCACTACCATGCCACTAGATCCTCCTTGAGTTATTTTTCCCCAGAAATATATATTCACAATAGCTTTGGTAGCCGTGAATTTGATGAATTCACAACCACCATACCCTGAACTATTTTTTCCCTGAGAAATATAATCGCAATGGCTCTCATAGCCGTGAATTCGATGAATTCACCAGCACCAAAGCATCCGTGAGTTTTTTTCACCCTGACATATGTATTTCATAAGTGCAGGACAAGTAAGAATACAAAATATTTAGATACAAGTATATTCAGTGAATATTTGCTTCAACAAAATAATATCATTGAATATTCTATGACTAGAATTGGGAAAGATAGAACTTCGACATTATATGCAACATTGGCTTCAAAGGAAAAATATGTTTGTAACGTTGAAGAATATTAATGTACTTTCAAAATAAATGTGTACTAGTTTGAATTCAACCCCTAAGGAAAAACATAAGCCCAAGAGTAAGTATTAACTTTGTCTAAATCTTCTAAACATTATAAGAGATAAGTATAAACACTTCCACCTGATTTAACATCGCATATAATTGAGACGATTACATAAAGGAGGTATGTTATAGCACATTTCTCCTTTCTTTTCTTTGAATCCTTCTATTTATTATTAAAATTATCCCTTAACCAGTTAAGCTTCAAAAAAAAAAATTCTAATTGATTTGGGGTTCCACACAATGCCCCTTCTTTCTTAATTTGTGCCTCAGTTTTTCCAAGAGTTCTTTCAATTAAATCATACATAAACTGCCAAGTCATAGTCTTCCCTGCATATACTGTATAAAATTATTCTCCTTTAGAAGGTAATCTTGTAATGGCTCAACATCCTCAATTTTTGGAGTCATTTCACCAAAAGGTAGATGATAAGTGGTGGTCTCTGGGTGCCAACTCTCAAAAAATACATTGATAAGAGTGTGATCAATCTTAACATGGTCATACTTGATTAACGGATAAAAACCACTATTTTGCACATACTCATGGACTTTGATACGTTCTTTATCAATTGGCCATATTAGTTTTACCATGTCTTGGTGTTGATGGAGTTTAAGCAACGGTCTTTGGTTTTTCCTTGAATTCTACCAAACAAAAGAACAAATATACATAATACAACAACTAAAATTTGTAACATAAATATCAAAAGAAATAAATAAGAATACATTAACATATCGAGGTTTCCCGTACTAGTCATGCAATGTGGTCTCCGTAATAGCATAGAAGATGTGGATCAACCGGTTTTCCAGAGATGTCACTTGCTTCAACCACTATTTTTCCTTTATACTCTATAACACCATCCTTGTTACTTGTTCATAGTCTTTCCTACCATTCTCATTCCCATGCTCATAACCACTGATTTCTTCATCATCCTTATTACTATTCTCGTCATTTACCTCATCACTTTTTTCTTCATGACTATCCTCATTTGCATCTCTATCACTCTCTTTCACTGTATCTTCGTCTATCTCATCCGCAACTTCTTTACTTGGTGGTCGATCACCCCTTCGAACCTAAAATGAGGCCATTTTTGTCCTTATTTTTTGTAAACCTAGAACAATAACAGGGGAAATTAAATTCTAATGAATTCCGATTATTAACAAATTCCTAAACAGTGGGAGAATTCAGCATCATAAACAAATTCAAAAAAATACACATGTTCTTTCTGTTTGTGTTATAAACTAAATTATACATTTTACATATATGTATCTTACACATGGAATTCAAAACCCTAACACTAACACTTTGATAAAACCTTTAAATCATAAATTCACCGGAGATCAATTGGTCTACAACTAATGAACATAACCTCAAAAACAGACAAAAATTTACCTTAACATCAAAGACTCATAAACGATTTCTTCTCATTAGGGTTTTAATTTAAAATTTTAAAATTTTAATTCAAACTAACCTGGAGATATCTTGTGAAGTTGATTTGATTCTTTTTCCTTTCCTTCGTCCAATGATGATCCGGTTGATTGATTTTTCAACAAATTCTGAAAATAAAGTTTTAGGGTTTATTTTTAGAGGCTTGGTTAACTAGCTTAGGAGAAAAAATGGAAAACGTTTAGTTTATGAATAAAACGAGTTTATCATTTTTAGAACTAGTTTTAATAACTTGAATCAACTCGATTGGATCGTTTATATTATAACTCAACTCACCTCTAACTAGCTATCAGTTTCTGCTAACTAGGTAACAAGGTTTGGGTTATGGTTTGGGTTATAGTTAATTAATTGAAAAAAATCGTGGGTTATGGTTAATAAAAGAGCGATCTATATATAAGAGAAGCCTTATTTATACTTTGTCACGACATATTTTGGATTAGGTGGCACAGAGGTGTGCAAATTTTTAGTCCAGATTTTGAATTAACGTGCGTAGCGTACCAAACAAATTTTAGACAACAATGTTGATTCTGAATTAAGGGAAAATTTTGGTTAGGGGCAAAATTTTAATTATCATCTATCCACTGAAGCTGAAGCTTACACTTTCGAGTTCGATTGCACATGGGCATAAAGAAAAACATCATGACCACATCATTGTTGAAGGGGATGCCCAAGTTATTTTAAATATTCTTAGAGCTTCTCCAATCGAACGTGTCTGATAAAAAAAAGTCTTCGTAAACGTAGGATACACATCCAAAATCCCTAAAAATTTTCTCCAATCCTAACCTCTATAAGCAATGTGTCGATGACATGGCATAAAATCTGGTAGACATCCTCTTGCTCGACCTCTTGTTTTAGAGGTTCATTTAGAGTATGTCTATCTATCCTAGTCATCTTTTTCTTAAAAAAATTAAAAATTGAACGACTTCACTCTTCCATTTTTTTTCCGCGAGAATTTTCACAAGCTACCCAAAAGAGTGTCAATTATACCATTACTTTGAATCAATTATGTTTAATCAATCCTAATAATCATACAAAACAACCAAAAAAAATTATGTTAGATTATATCAAGTAGATCTAAAATTTCTAGAAACAGACATTCGGATTCAATCATGCCAACAACAACAAAAAAAAAGATGTAAACATTCGAGTTATCAAAGCTGACATACAGTCGTTTTAATGTTTCACAATCATGTAGTCTAGAATATGAATTATGTAGTTTAGTCGTGTAGTGGGATTAAAAATACTGTCAAGAATATGGAAATGAACCACATAAACCTCACAAATCCATAAATAGTGAAGTGCTCTAGTTTAGCATGATTCCAGATAAAAAATACATAAACCCAAACTAAAGAACCAACCCACTTCATCGTATTATCAAGCAAATGGAGCGATTATGAGCTCCATATACATACTGATGATTTCAGAAATATCCATAATATCATGGAATAAACCCCAAATTCCTGAAATAAATAAAGGATTATTTTAGAGATTGGTTCCATTACAGCCTACGTCATTAGAGATTGGTTTCATATTCAATCAGAACAATATACATTTCGAACCAAGAGATGTCAAGGTAAAACGGTTGGTTTCATAGACTATTTCAAAAACCTTTATTCTTCTCATCCTCAGCAATTCCAGGATGAGATTCTTGCTGATCTCTCTATTAAGTTCTCTGCTGAGGATAACACTTCCTTAAATATGCCCTTTTCTCCGGAGGAAATTAAGAATATTGTCTTCCAAATGGGGGGAAACAAAGCTCCTGGACCTGATGGCTTCACAAGTCTTTTTTATCAGAAACACTAGGATATTGTAAGAGATGCTGTCATTGATATGACAAAAACCTTCTTCAGAACTGGGAATATTGCTAAGGTCTTTAACCATACTAATATTTCTATTATCCCCAAAGTTCCTCTTGCTCAACTTATCTCCCAGTACACAACAATAAGGCTCTGTAACTTTATTTACAAAATTCTTTCTAAAACCCTGGCTAATATACTTAAACCCTTTATGAACAATATAATATCCCAAAATCAAAGTGCCTTTATTCCTAAGAGGATTATTTATGATAATATTCTTCTAGTCTATGAGGCCATATATGTTGTCAATCACAATAATAAAGTTGAAGGCATAGCTGCTATCAAACTTGATATGTCTAAAGCTTATGACAAACTTGAATGGGATTTCTAGAAAAGGTCTTAACAAAAATGGGTCTCTCTAACCACTGGGTTAAACTCATAAACCAGTGTGTTTCTACTGTCTCATACTCTGTCCTTCTCAATGATAGCCCTACTGGGTTTTTCCAACCTGAAAGAGGGCTGAGACAGTGAGATCCTCTCTCTCCTTATCTTTACATCATTTGCTCTAAAGTTGTATCTTCTTACATTGATAGTCTTCAAAAGAAAGGTATTTTAAAGGGTATCAAAGTTTGTAAAGATGCTCCTGAAATGACACATCTTCTGTTTGCTGATGATTCCCTCCTTTTTTCAAAAGCTACTTCTCAAAATTTTCAAGTTATAAAAATCTATCTTCAAAAGTATTGTCTGGCTTCTGGGCAAGAAATAAATTTTGAAAAATCTGGTATTTTATTTAGTAGGAAGATTCCTGAGCATAAAAAGGCTCTCTTGGCCAATATTTTAGAAATCCATAGCAGGGATTTAGGAGAAAAATACCTTGGCAATCCTACTGTGTTCCAAGATTCTAAAATCCAGACACATATGGGTATTCTCCAAGCTATTGATGCCAGAATCTTTGTATGGCTTCATAAGATCTTGTCTCAAGCTGTTAGAACCACTCTAATTAAACATATTGGTCAAGCTATTCCTCTATTTCAAATGGGGGCCTTCCTTATTCCAAAATATCTTTGTAAACAAATGGACTCTCACCTATGCAAATTCTGGTAGAGTGAAACTTTAGACCCAAAAGATAGGAAGTTGAACCTTCTTGGTTGGGACATTTTATGCTCCCCCAAAGCTGAAGGTGGCTTGGGCTTTATAAAGGCTGAATTAAATAATCTGTCTATGCTAGCTAGGAATGCCTGGAGAATCCTGGAAAATCCTAATTTCTTACTGGCCATTGTTCTTAAGGCTATATACTTTTCTAGAACTGATTTCTTGAATGTCAAGTGCACTGGTAAGTGTTCTTGGACTTGGAAGTGTCTACACGTCATAAAAGAACCAATTAAGCCTTTCATTTCTTGGATAGTTGGGTATGGTCAATTCATTGACCCATGGTGTGACAAATGGATACCCTCCTTGGGTTCTTCCACACCCAACCCTCTAGTCCCCCCTGATCCTAATATCAAAGTTTCTTATTTTATTGATTCTCAAACCAGAAGTTGGGATGAGTATAGAATTAACACCCACTTTAATAATGCTTTTGTTCAGAAGATTATCACCATTCCCTTAAGCCAGCTTTGCACTCCTGATAGGAGGGCTTGGGATCTTTCAAAGAATGGAAAATTTTCTCATAAATATGCCTACATGGGGCTCAGAGGTCTTAGTCCCTCCCCTTGTAAAAATCTTTGAATACGTATCTGGAAATCAGTGTTCCTTACATAATTCAAGTTTTTATTTGGAGAGCAGCTAGAAATGCTTTGCCCTCCAGAACTATCCTTCACACTAGAATGTGCATGCATAGTGTGGATTGTCCTAGGTGTACTGATCCTCATGAAACTATTATGCATGCTTTGATCCTTTGTCCCTTTGCTAGTAGAGTCTGGTTTATCTCTGATTTCAACATTAACACCCACTTTTTTCAAAACAAGTCTTTCATTGATTGACTTGTTTTTTGGTAACTGATCCTCAGTCTAAACTCTATGATGAAGCTCAAAGTTATTTTGTTGATATCTTATGGTCTCTTTGGACTAGTAGAAACAATTTAATCTTCCAAAATATTTCTGAAAATCATACTACTGTCCTAGCTAGAGACAGAGTTATGCTTCTCACTAGGAAAACTAACTTGACTGTTTCTACAACTACTTCTGTCAGTATTTGTGATAAATGGATGCCCCCTCTTTTGGTTGGATTAAATGTAATACTGATGGTGCCTTTGATGATACTTCTGGAGCAAATGGTGCAGGGTATGTGATGCGAGCAAGAAAAGCAACCTTTTGTGCGTCCTTAGTCTTTGAAGTACACTCTGCTGAAGAAGCTGAAACAAGAGCCATCTGGGCAGTACTTAAGAAAGCCTTGGAGCAACAATTAACTCACATCATTATTGAAAGTGATGCTAAATCCCTTATAGACCAATTATCAGCTGGGATTTTTGAAGGGAATTCACGTACGAATGCTATATATCTTTAAGGATATTCAACTTTTCTCTTCTAAGTTTTTTTTTTTTGTGAATTAGGTATTTCATTAAAAACTAAGACTCAAAATGATTCGACATTACAATAGTAGTAGAGCCATCTATGACAGCTACCAAATTAAAAATATTACAAGGAAAATAAATGATAAAACCACCTAAAGGTGTTGGACACGCATATGTTGCCTCGTTAAAAGCCTTCTCAAAGAAAACCCAAAACCAAAGGGAAAAAACCTTGACCAAGGAAAAGAGCACAACGCTATAAGTCCTAAATAAGGTCCTAAAACTAAAATTGTAAAGATAAACAAAACATGTGTAATTATTCAGAAGTCTAGGAAGCATGCATTCTCCATCGGTACCCACTGAGTAGTCTTCTAAAACTGGCAGTATGTAAGGATTCACAAACAAGTTGTGAAGATTGAGCATCGTTGCTTGAGATAAAACTATCAAGATGGATTCCTGAGCCCTTCTATCACGAACAAGTCTGATAAAAGTGTCACGGCGTCCTATACAGGAAAGAGATTTCTTTTTAATGATTGAGGATGACGGTATAGTCTTTTCCACGATCGAAGATTTGATTGGTGAAGGTTGCATCTTCAAAAAACACAGCCAGAATTGATTTCAACATCATGTCGTTTCACATGAGCATTCATTTTCCTATTCCAATAAGAGACACAAAGATAAGTAAAATTACACATAAACGTTAAATATACACCATACATACTAAAAGAGAAAGCTAATAAATGGAAAACAATCAATAAAAGTAACTACACCAACAGGTAAATAAAAGGTGACCAAACTAAAGATGCTAGAGTAAAACATGAGTTTTAAAACGAAGGCCTAAATTCAGCACAATTGTAAACAGTAACTATTACTATACTATCTTGCAGTGAGACATCCCATCACTAGAAACGTGATGAGATCTTAGTGATTTTTGTAAATCCAAGTTAATGAACTTGAAATGTTGTCATCTAGATTACAGAAAAAGAACCCGTAACAAACAAGAAAGCAAATAAAGGCAAAAAGAGGAAGAGATATGCCCCTGGGTAGCCAACCCAAGCAGACTGCAAATATGCCTGACTCTTGTAACTTGCGGAGATGAGCTGAGCTTTAAATAAAACACCCTACTAAAGGAAATCCAAACCTGACCACAACACCAACTTGGCAGAGAGGATTAAAGCTTGCTAGCACTAAAACAATGACTAAGGGATTTAAATGAAATATAAGTAGGCAACACTAAGTTAAGTGGACTTACCTGGGGGTTGGTTCAATCATAGGAGCAGGGGTTAGAACTGATGATTACTCTTCATATTTAACACATACCATCAAAGGTTAATGAAGAAAAAGGACTGATTAAAACAAAAGAATCTTCAAAAAACTAGGGAATTAGGACATAAAAACAAGAAATTTGGAAGAAAAGAGAAAGACTGAGATAGAAAGAGAGAAGCTTAAACTAGAAAGGGTAAACAAAAACCCAGAAACCAAATAATCAAAACTAAAGAAACTCCACTGATAAACTAACACACAACTGATTTTAATTAGGATTAAAAGCAGAAAGGAGACTGGAGAGAATTCAAAAAAAAATCTAACGAGAGGGAAAATACAAGACAAAGAGAAGAAGAAGAAAAGAGAGAAAGAACCGATAAGAAGGAAGAAGAACAACAACAACTCAATCAAAAAGAACTAACATCATCAAGTAGATGTTAAAACCACACATCCAATACATATTATAGACAAAGAAACGGGTTAGGCTTAACAGACTTGACAGATTTATTAAGAATATCTAACATGGTAGCTTTTAATATCCATATTAAACAGAGCATAGACCAGCACAAGAGGAAGAAACATAGCCTTTCATCAAACAGGTCAAGGGACAAACCAAGAGATTACTGATCTAAGGGGTACATACCCTGCCCAAGGACAAAAACAGAGGAAATAAGATAAATAAGAGGAAAGTCATTCATTCTGAAGAATACCACTCAATCCATAATGACAAGTGATAGACACATTTTTGTGTCTGAATTGTCCTCAGTGTCTCTATTGCTAGTGCTTGATTTTGTACTTATTATGGTGTTTTTATGTTTGTGTAGGTGTTTTTGGAGAAATACACTTGTGCGGAAAAAGTTGCTCAAAAAGTGCTATTTGGACCCCTGGAGGACATTTGCTATACGGACCCCAGATTTGGCTAAGGGACACCCAAGGTTATGCGTAGTCCAAATTCATCCTCAGCACCCAAATTTTTCTTCAGCACCCATCTACTATTCGCACACCAGAAAAGGATAGGGGCACTTCATCTTCAACATTTCAAAAAAATATTTTGGCGGGAAAATATTTCCATTCACCGGCAGATTTTTCGATCGGATTTTGGAGGAGTTTTTGTGCGATTCAATCGCTGAAACTTTATGGGTAGTTGTGATATGTCCTAACAGAGCTGGTATGGGTGTTTCTTTCGATCAAATTTGGCTGAAAAATCCGTGAGAAGAAAACAGGGCAGCACGTGCATGAGAGGAACAGTCACGGGATTACAGCGAGTTTGGACGTGTACCGCACGTGTTGGTTGCTTCAGAAACGTGAAGGAGTTAAACAAAAATATTCCCGCGAATATTTTCTTTGCTGCCGGAGTTATGAGGATTATTTGGAGTAATGGGGTGATATTCGAAAGCCTCTGTGGGTATATATAGGCTTATGGTATCACATAGAAGAGGGACGGAGAGTTTGGGGTCGAGAGGAGAGCTCAGTAGGCGTGAATCAAGAGTTTTCATAACTCTGTTTCTGCTGCTGCACCAAGAACACGAAGAACAAAAGACCACCAGAGGCAGTCGTTTATCAACAGTGACAACGACTGCCACACGAGGGTCGCAGAGTTACAACAACAGCAGTTCTTTTCTATCGTTCTTTGTAACAGTGTTTTGCAATAATTATAAACATTGCAAACATCCAATTTTCATCATTTTCTCCATTTCATCATTTGTACACCTACTTTGAGCAATGAAGTCAACTTTTGAGCGTGTTTCCAACATCATGATGAGCTAAACCCAATCCTTGGGGCTATGGAGGAAGCCATTGTTTCGGTAAAAGTGATATATTTCTATTAATTAATTACAACAACTCTATTATGATTTTTGCATTGAACTAAAAATTGTTTATATGATTTTGATTAGTTAGGTGTATTTTCTCTGGATAGAATATGCTTGCTTTAGGGTTTTGATATTCTATGCTTGGATTAACATCCATTCTTTTGGAAATCTACATGTCTAGGCAATACTATTAGAATCAATTTGAATGTTGAGTTGCATAATTATTGTTTTATTAAATCACTAATATCAACCAATGGTGGAATCCTAGCCCCATTCTCTCCATAATTTTCACAACATCTTTTTAATTTAGTTTGCTATTTTTATTTATTAAACAAAATCTAAAAATCCGCTTTCACAAGTCTTGAACGAATCATATTACTACAACAACTTTGGCGGCGCCGACGCGGACTTGTCTTTAGGATAGAGTTTTTAGGTTTTTATTTTTTATTTGTTCTTCTTTACGTGTTTGGGTTTTCGTCTTTTTCTTTCAGATTTTGGAATTTGGAGCGAAAGAGAATTTTTCCAAAGCTTTTGGTGAATACTTAAAGACTGGAGTAAAAGGCAATGCGAAAGGAGCGAAAGAAGAAGATTTTTTTTTATAAAACAAAATGGAGAGAAAAAAAAGAGACATTTTTATTTTTGTAGATTTTTATTTTTTTTAGACTTTCTTTTTCTTTTGCACTTTATATTTTTGGAATTTGGACTTTAAACTTTGGGACATTATTTTTAAACCCTACGGAAGGGTAGTTTGAATATAAACTGTTTGCATAGAAGGACGGTGATTACGATATCACCTCGGCCCCTCGGGTTCGTACATGACATAGGAGTCGTGGCCCGAGTCGACTACAAAGGTTCATCCCCCGTCTGGTACGGGAGGTAAGTTTGTCGAAACACTCGCGAATCCCCTGACAGCGAGTTACTGTCTTCCTTCGTATGCATATATGTTGAGGACATGAAAACGGCTGCTTTAATTTCCTAGTAAAGGGCAAGGACTGGCAATACAAGATAAGGGTTCGGATTTCATCACCGTTCTCTTCTTGCCCGCCTTAGTAAAACGACACCAAACGCGAACCTAAGCCTAAAATTTTGACTAGAACGAGATCGATAGGATAACGAGCTTAACAGGAAAGTCATTCAAAAAATATTGGTTACTCTTTTAAGCATACTTCGAATTTCTTGACGGTTTCTATAAGTTGAATGCATGACTGCGCCTCCTTATAGTACCGGTGAGGCCTTGGGTATCAAAGCTCCACCGAGCTTCCCTCGCCTCTATTCAACTTACTTTAACTCAGATTGATTCCAGAGGGGTTTGCTTAAATTGTAACGAATTCCTGTTCGAAGGATTAGAAGCTGGTCTAGAAACAATCTAAGTGGAGCCATCATGCTTTTTGTTTGCTAGAAATCAGTAGGTTTGCTGTGGTGGAGTCAGCCTTGTTTGTGTTTGCATAGAACATCCCTTCCTTTTTAGGACTTTTCTTTTTGATTTTGTTTTTCTAGTGTATTCCCGAAGTTTTTAAACGGGCTTGGAAAAGAAACACTCTAGGTCGTTTGATTAGTGACAAACCTAGTAGTTCTTCTTGTGAAGGCGGGGAGCTCGAAGACTCTTTTTTGAGAGCCCCGTTTTTGGAAACTTCAGTTTTGAGAATCTGTCTCTTTGTGAGGAAAGTACCTCTAGTACTCCTAGTCCTTTGGTAGTGCCAGAAATGGCAACTTTGAAAGTTTTGCTAAACCCAACTAGGACCTCTCGTCCGTCTTGTATCAAGTTAGCTGAAACCGAGGCAAATTATGAACTGAAACCTGGAACTTTACAGATGCTCCCAATGTTTTTAGGGAAGGAGAATGAGAACCCCTATTTTCATGTTAGGGAATTTGAGGAAGTTTGTAGTACTCTGAAAATTAAAAACCTAAGTGATGATGCGTTGAAACTTAGGTTATTCCCCTTTTCCTTAAAAGATAAAGCCAAATCTTGGTTGTATAGTTTGGACTCTGAGTCAATTGAAACCTATGACCAACTTACTTGCCTTTATATAAGTTTTTCCCAAGGCATAAAACATCGTCTATTAGGACACAAATATGTACTTTTTCCCAACAAGAGGGAGAATCTTTATATAGGTACTTAGAAAGGTTCAATGACTTGATATCTCAATGTCCTCATCATGGTTTGGAGAAGGTTAGGTTAGTTCAGATCCTCTACGAGGGTTTAGATTATTCAACAACAACCATGGTTGAGTCCTTATGCACAGTGGGTTTGAGAATAAAACTGTTGATGAAGCGATGACATTTTTGAATGAAATCGCCGATAAGACCCAACAATGGGAAAAGTAGGGAACCCCAGAAAACAATTCTTATAAGTAGAGGAAATGTTAATAGGGTAGAAGGATCTTATGAGTCAAATGCCAAAATATCATCTATAGCCAAAAGGTTAGAAGCCTTAGAATTAGGTCATTTTAGTGGTAGTAGAGGAATAAATGAGCCTTTTTGGGAAGGCCATGTTGTTGAAGAGCAAGCCAATGATCTTTGTAATAACACTAGGTTTGATAACCGACAGAAGTTTGATCCATATTCAGAAACCTATAACCCTGGATGGAGAAACCATCCAAACCTTTCTTGGTCCAAGGGACAGAATCAAGGTCATTCTAGTAATGCTCAGGTTCCCCCAGGTTTTGGCTATACTAAGAATCCTTCAGCTCCGGCACAGTTTCAGATCCCTTCAGATAAGAAAATCATGAGTTTAGAAGAGTCTCTTGCCTTGTTAACTCGGAACACTTTATAATTTCAGCAATCAGTTGCACAAGGATTAGATGAAAATAAAAAGATGATACAAGCTAACTCTCAGGCTATTTCCGAGTTGAAAACCCAGGTTAGTCAGATTAATGAGATATTGAGAGAAAAATGAAAGTTTCCTAGTCAACCACAACCCAACCCTAGGGGAGTCCATCAAATATCTTTAGCTGGTGAGAAATCATCAAACCATGTGAACTCGATGACAACCCTTAGGAGTGGTAAAACGGTATACAATAAGGTAGCCATGCCTAGTGGACATACTGTAGTTCCACCTTATACTTCCCAAGAGGAGCCCGTAGACGAGGAAACTGAAACAGTCTCTAAGGATTCCCAAGGAATTCCTGATAGGTTTACCTTTGTGCCTAGAGCCCCATATCCACATTTGTTAGCCTAACAAAGAAGGAGTCGACTTTCAACGAGATAATGGAAACATTTAAGCAGGTGAACATTAACATTCCTCTATTAGAATCAATTAGGCAGATGCCTGCTTATGCCAAGTTCCTTAAAGATCTTTGTACACGAAAGCGTAAGCTTAATGTCCATAAGAAAGCTTTTTTAGCTGGTCAGGTAAGTTCCATTCTTCTGAACCAAACATCCCCTAAGTATAAGGATCCTGGATGCCCCACCATATCTTGTTCGATTGGTGATCACATGGTCGATAAAGCTTTACTTGACTTAGGAGCTAGTGATAACTTACTCCCGTATCATGTATACACCCAACTAGGTCTTGGTAAGTTTAAACCGACTAAAATGACACTATAATTAGCTGATAGGTCTATCAAAGTCCCTTGTGGTGTCATAGAGGATGTTCTGATTGAGGTTGATAAGTTTATTTATCCTGTGGATTTCTTTGTTCTAGACACCCAGCATGTTCAGGACCCAAGTCGTCAAATCCCAATGATTTTAGGTCGCCCATTTTTAGCCACAGCTAACGCTGTCATCAACTGTAGGACTGGGCTTATGAACATATCCTTTGGTAATATGACCAATGAACTAAATGTCTTTAAGGTTACTAGACAACCTTCTGAGAACGATGATTTAGAAGAAGTGAATATGATTAGCACTTTAGTTCAAGATTTGGTTCAGGATAATTGGCTTAATACTTTACTGGTAGATTGTTTAGATGATTTTGAGGAAACCATTCTCTTAGATCAGATATGTGATTAATCTCTAGAAGAATCTCTTGAGTATTTTAAGGACTCTGAAGATCCAGAAATTCAAGAAATAGTTAGAGGTTTGTCTGTGAACCCTAAGTTCGGGGGTAGTGATGGTTCTTGTGATTGTATTGTATCCCTAATTAGAGTCCCTAACTTGGGACTCGAGCCTTGTACATCTGAGATATTACTTGAGTCTTTTCAGACTCCGCAACCCGATCCTCCAAATACTGTCCAGGAGGTAACCCAGGTATTAGAGACCCGTTTTCGGATGAATATATTTATCGAGACACACATATGAAGTTCAATCACGCGCCGCAGATAAACCCAGTTGTCTTGACAGAAACCTTAGATGAGGACGTGCTCCTTCTTTTCATTTTTCTGAATCAGTGCAGTTGTCTCATACTGGTGTCAACTCTATTTTTTCTTATGGACCCACAATTGTTTCGACTATTGATATATGACTTTGGAAGGTGACAATCCTTTTTGAGGTATTTGATGTCTAGCTAAAGACTTTAAATTTAGCATTTCCTGGGAGGTACTCATGCTTACGGTAATATCCTTCCTTATTTCTTTTTCCATCCATCAAGTGGTAACAGTTTCTTATTGTTCATTTCATCTTTAAAAAATTTAGGACAATGTTAGATTTAAGTTTGGGGGTGCGGAAGAAACTTTTTTTTTTTTAGCTCTTAGCTGCAACAAATAAACTCCAGAGCCTAGAAATTTATTCTTATTAAGGTTGGCACTAACCAATCTAAGTGGATGGGAACATCTTGGTTGTAGGAGTTGAGGAACCAACCTGATTAGATGGAAACATCTAAAGAGTCTATTCATAAAACCACAGAGCTCAGGTGTTAGAATTAAAAAAAAAAACATGGTAGTTTCGCCATATCTCGTTGAATCCTAATCCTTCTATTTATATTTTTTTAGTGATATGGTGGGGCACACGATTCAAGTTGTTACCTTTGCTAGGGTGGAATAGAGTGATTGAGATACAAAAAATAAATAAAAAAAGAATAAATAAAATAAAATAAAATAAATGATGAGACCAGACCATTAGACCAACCGGAATAAATTCAATAAAGTCGACCACTGGTGCCCTTGTATATGCCAGTTGTGTTGACATAGAGTTAGGTTGTTCGACCACTGGTCCCCTTGTATATGCCAGTTGTATTGATATTAGTCAGAACAGTATCTCAGTCCATTAGGATAGGTCCACCTTGGCAGAGGCCTTCAGACAGATATGGGAAACACCGTTCACTTTTAACCATCTCTTTATCCATCTTCTTAATCTTTCCATGTGATTGGTTGATTCCGGTTATGATGTACATAAACTAGCTGAGTAGAGCTCTGTCACTTATATATGAATTTTAGTATGCTGAGTGCAAACTCGTGTACATCAATTGGAATTTCGCATCAGGGTACTTCCTCCTGTAGTCAATGAGAGTATGCCAACCAAGGAGATTCTTTAGTGCCTTCCAAGGTTCTGCGCAGATAGCTAGGGTCTGGAGTAAAGGTTTTGTGGATACACCTCTGTTAAACCCTCCGGAGACAACACTCTGCCACTAGGGCCACCTAGTGGTTTAACGGCTTGTTGCACGTGCTAAGTGTAGTCATTTTTATTTTATATATTAGATTTTCTCGAGGACTAGCAAATAATAAGTTTGGGGGTATTTGATAGAAACATTTTTGTGTATGTATTGTCCTCAGTGTCTCTATTGCTAGTGCTTGATTTTGTACTAATTATGGTGTTTTATGTTTGTGTAGGTGTTTTTGGAGAAATACACTTGTGCGGAAAAAGTTGCTCAAAAAGTGCTATTTGGACCCCTGGAGGACATTTGTTATACGGACCCCAGATTTGGCTAAGGGACACCCAAGGTTATGCATAGCCCAAATTCATCCTCAGCACCCAAATTTGTCCTCAGCACCCATCTGCTATTCGCCCCAGAAAAGGATAGGGGCACTTCATCTTCAACATTTCAAAAAAATATTTTGGCGGGAAAATATTTCCATTCACTGGCATATTTTTCGATCGGATTTTGGAGGAGTTTTTGTGCGATTCAATCGCTGAAACTTTATGGGTAGTTGTGATATGTCCTAACAGAGCTGGTATGGGTGTTTGTTTCGATCAAATTTGGCTGAAAAATCCGTGAGAAGAAAACAGGGCAGCACGTGCATGAGAGGAACAGTCACGGGATTACAACGAGTTTGGACGTGTACCGCACGTGTTGGTTTCTTCAGAAACGTGAAGGAGTTAAACAAAGATTCTATGCACATATCCAGACGCGTGCAGGAGAATAAAAAGGGAAGAAAATATTCCCGAGAATATTTTCTTTGCTGCCGGAGTTATGAGGATTATTTGGAGTAATGGGGTGATATTCGAAAGCCTTTGTGGTATATATAGGCTTATGGTATCACATAGAAGAGGGATGGAAAGTTTGGGGTCGAGAGGAGAGCTCAGGAGGCGTGAATCAAGAGTTTTCAGAACTCTGTTTCTGCTGCTGCACCAAGAACACGAAGAACAAAAGACCACCAGAGGCAGTTGTTTATCAACAGTGACAACGACAGCCGCATGAGGGTCGCAGAGTTACAACAACAACAGTTCTTTTCTATCGTTCTTTGTAACAGTATTTTGCAACAATTATAAACGTTGCAAACACCCAATTTTCATCATTTTCTCTATTTCATCATTTGTACACCTACTTTGAGCAATGAAATCAACTTTTGAGCGTGTTTCCAACATCATGATGAGCTAAACCCAATCCTTGGGGCTATGGAGGAAGCCATTGTTTCGGTAAAAGTGATATATTTCTATTAATTAGTTACAACAACTCTATTATGATTTTTGCGTTGACTAAAATTGTTTATATGATTTTGATTAGTTAGGTGTATTTTCTCTTGATAGAATATGCTTGCTTTAGGGTTTTGATATTCTATGCTTGGATTAACATCTATTCTTTTGGAAATCTACATGTCTAGGCAATACTATTAGAATCAATTTGAATGTTGAGTTGCATAATTATTGTTTTATTAAATCACTAATATCAACCAATGGTGGAATCCTAGCCCCATTCTCTCCATAATTTTCACAACATCTTTTTAATTTAGTTCGCTATTTTTATTTATTAAAAAATCTAAAAATCCACTTTCACAAGTCTTGAACGAATCATATTACTACAACAACTTTGAAAAACACATCAACAAGATCAGAGAGCAAAATTCAAGAAGAGGATTTCAGGTTAAACAATAGAAGAAAGGGAGAACAAGGGATTTTAGCTCCCATAACAACCTCGAGATATTAAATCACACCACACATCAGATAAACCAAGAGAAAAGGGAAAGAATCAGGGATTTGAATCACCCAAGACTAAGGGAGAACATAAAGAGAAGAGAAAGAGAGATAGAGATCAGAAACAAAATACGTTATATTACGAACTAGATGTCCAAACCACAATAGAAATCAGACAAGAAAACAAGCAGATCCGGGAGATTTTAGCCTTGATTTAAACAGTCCAAAAGGCCATTTCATCAAAAAGATTAGATAAACATCCATGGTGGTCTCAGCTCAACAATTGTAACCATTTAAGCCTTTAAATCCTAGATCTATAAATCAAGAACAAATAAACCTAATAAAAGAAAAAGAAACCCATTAAACCAACTAAGAACCATTCAAACATAAAACCCCTCTCCTAAAACAAGAGATGAAAAACTAGTCCTAACAAAATCAGATTCAGATCGCTGCTCAAAAAAAAAAAAAAAAAAACCCTTTGAATCATCTGTGTATTCCATCAGTTTATCAGTTCAAGAACCCCTTACTCTTGATCTACCTTCCCCCAAGATTTCCTAAATTTTTACTCACGATCTGAGTAGGCCGCCATTGAAAGATACGAAGAAAACATTTCTAGGGTTTTTTTGGATAAGGAAGGAGAGGAGAGGAGAGGAGAGAGGAAAGAGGTGTGGAGGTTATTAGATGTTTCTCTTCTAAGTTAGTTGCTTGCATTTTTAGTTTCCAACCTCGTTATTGTAACTCTGTAGCTCATGAACTTGCAATGTGGGCTAAGAAGAATAATTCTACTATGTACTGGTATGTCCCTCCTGTTTGGCTCCTACCAAAAATTGAGGAGGATCATTAGCCTTTTTGAAGGCCTTTGCTTATAGGGAGAAAAAAAAATGTAAAACGGAAGGTGGGTTGGATATGAAGTTTTCTTTTTCCTAATAATTAGGAAAATTAGTCGTCAGATAAGATAGAAGATGTCTTCCCATAATATCACATGTGAAGCTGACCACACAACTATTGAAAAAACTCTTAACTAGGACACCACAAAAATCTCCAGGGGAATCAGACCCCAAGTTCAGAGTATCAGACAGACCTTATGAAGCAAATTCATAAAGTGGAATTCAAGCACATCCGGAAGAGTGGTAACTCTTTAGCTCACTCTCTTGCTAGTTATGCAAAAACTAATAACCGGTGGTTAGTCCGTCGACTCCGGCTTCTCTCCTTTCAGAGAGAAGCAGATCTTAGTATGATGTTTCTTGTTTTGTTTCGTGTTAGCAAAAAAAAAAATGGCTTACAACAGGGTTGGGTCCCTTTGGTCACTGCCTCACACTGGATGCTTTTTTGAGTCAGGTTGGAAATGTTTTAAACTATAAGATTGGACGTATTTTTGGCCCATATTTTTTGTCCCAGTGAATTTAAAACTTTGGTCGTTTATCCAAATATGGGTTTGGTCAAAAAAAAAATTCAAAGGCTCGACCATGGAAACATCATTGAGGAAAGGGACCAGCAGTGCAATTTGTTGCCCTCTTACTCGTGCGTTGTTCCCGAAAACTCTTCGCCTGACTCTCTAAGATGAAGTCCTACGGCTAGGATGGTTTACATCAACGGCTGTGATATATGCTTCTGCATCCTCCTCTACTTACGTACGGAATCAATTTTTTAAATTAAAATAAGTAAACTGATTGCTTTTTCATACTCATTTAGGAATTAGGATAACTCATTTCACCTCTGTGCTATGCTATCCTCTTGAAGAGCAAAGATTTTCATCATCTTGGTTAGGTTCAGGATATCATGGCGGAGATGAAGCTTTTACCAACTCATAAGGGTCTTTTACAGTAAGTTTTTGATGTTTATTGCAACAAATAAATTTAGGGCTTTTTACCTTCTTCTTATGTATCTCTACATCTAAATGTCTAACAAATCAAACTGTTGATTATTGTTGAAAAGGGAAAAAACTCCAATATTTGGCATGGTTATAGGGCTAGTAGTGAACGATGCTACTGTCATGGTTGGAGATCCTAAACGTGTAATAAAAGGTAGCTAGGTTATTTGATTTTTTCTGCTGTTATCTTTTGTAAATAAGTAATGTTTATATACTAATACTGCAATACAGACAGGAATATCGTTGTAGGAGTGACGGGGAATTTTCGACTCGTGAATAAGTTGTTGAAGATGTTACGGAGGGATATTTTTGGTATTAGGTCCTACACGATTAGGATCGATAATGTGGAGGAATATGCCGGAGTGGTGTTATCCCATATCAGGGCTTTAAAGATAAGGAGAAATACTCATTTACACGTTCTTGTGGGTGGTTATGACAGGAAGAACCCCTTTGTGCCTAAGCTATTCTATGTTAATAAGGGTGGAATCACTGGTGTAGTTGCAAAGAGTATCGGGAATGGAGCTGTATATGCAGATTTAGTCGTCAAGGATCAAAGAGTGTTTAATAAGAATATGACAATCAAAAAGGCATTTGCACTTGCAAAACGGGGATTTTCTAAAGCTCAATTAGTTCATTATACCGGCACCCGATTTGTTATAGGTAAGTTTTTTTCCTCTACAATTACTAATTAACTGCTGTTAAAGAAGCATGTTCTGTTTTTTATGGTGTGTATTCGAGTACGTCTTAATTATGAATGTGCTGTCGTGTATCAATTAATGTATGATCAATGTAGGTACCCATGTCTTGTTACCAAAGTGGATTAGGCAGTTCCACAGGTTCTGGAGGTTTAAGCGTGTTTTACTAAATAAGTTCTAGAATTGTTGGGGTGAATCAGTCAAGGGCTTATTTTCAGTTTGGGTTTTTTTATGTTACCAACTCTCTTTTTCTGCTCTTATAGAATCTCAATTTTGTGGTGCATGTAATAACTCTTGCATTCGGAAGGTGTATTTCATATCTAGACTACGACTTTTACTTATGAATTTTTGTTAGACTTCTAATGAAATATGATCGTTCACTCAATGCCATTTTTCATTTTCTTTTAGATAGTGTCTTTGACAGAATGAGGAGTTCATCTCCTGATGGCATCTATAGGTTAGATCTACAGAATTAACAGTAAATGCATGTAGCTCGTTGAAAATTGAAGATCCGAACTCACTAGGGTCACGTCAATCTTTCATGTTTGAGTGGGAAGTATTTCTATATCAATGGAGGTCCTTATAGCTATAGACGAGGTTCAACGTAACTGGCCTACCCCTCAGAAATCCAGTAAACGAGACATACCCTATCGCAACTACCATACCGTTTACTTGATTGCCCACTCTACCTTTCAGCTCTCATCACAAGCTTCTCTCCCATCCCAACTAGTTTTTATGAAGCTGAAGATGCTGAAATTCCTAATAGTGTTTTACATTCACCTGAACCAAAGAGGCGATGAATTGAACAAATCCTCCACGCATGTGATTTAATCCATGCAGAGTCTGGTTACACAACTGTCACTGACTCACTAACTTGAACTTGTGGGGATGTATCTTCTATTGATTTCAAGCTCAATGGGTATGCTTGGATTAACCGAAATGAGAAATTCTCAGGCAAGGCAAACATTGTTGGGAGAAACATGTCATGGTCTTTCTTTTCTTGTTTTTACTTTGATATGTGTTGGTTGAATTTGTGGTTTTGATTGGTTTAATTAAGATCTAGGCTACAGTAGCTGCTGCAACAATTAGGTGGCTCATGATGTTGGATCTTGTATAAATACAAAAGGAATTCAAGCAATACTGTGGCACAAACCTTAGTAGCCAGGAACGTGAACAGTCATCACGAATCACAGTGAGAACCGCGAATTTGCGTTCCTCAGTGAAAACCGTGACGGGAACGCGTTCCTGGCAAGAAGGAAACGCGCTTTTAACATGGGAAGAACGTATATCTTAAAATACCCACAATTTCTGGCTACTGAATCTGGCTAAATATCCTACTAAATGTATATTATCTTCACATCTTTGTCTAGTATATCTATCATATATCTAGTTCCTATATTCTAGGATATCTAGCTAGTTTATCTCAGAATCCTATAAAATAGATGTAATGGTCCGTATATAACAGATACTTTTGGCTCTACACGGGAGTCTACACCACTTCCAACCCATGCGTGAGTCTACACCACTTCCAACCCCAGGTTCACATGATACACAAGCACTAAATCGGATTTAGAAAGTTGTAAATAATGAGAAGAGACAAAAGAAGTGAATGAACGAGAGCTATATTGTAGGATACTAGTAGTAGAAAGTTGATGCTTCATTAAGATTTTCTAAATATTGCAGGTTGTTGTCTTGGTCCAGATTATAAATTTGGAGAACTAGTAGTATAACTAAAGCTAATTTACGTTCCCGACTCGTTCCTCGATTTTCATTTTTTGAAAAATTTACGATTCCCGTTCCCGTCCTCGCTCTCGTTCCCGACCCCGTTCCCGCTCCTGGCTACTAAGGCACAAACCAATCTGTGTACCCCCGATGGAGGAATGGGGAAGGGTTGAGTTGCTTCCTCAGACGTTGAAAAAGATTGCAGTGGGTGTAAATGGAGCAGAGTTGGCGAGTTTGCAACCATTGTACAGGTAGCAAAGGGTTACTTTCAATTACTTGCTGTTATTGCCAAGGAAAATTAGCAAATGGTTTTTAAGATTCAGGACAAGCAACTTTACGTTTGCTTAGCTTGGCGTGTTTTTCTTATCAGTCTTAAAAACCTTGAAAAAGACTTCAGTTCAGATGTCTAGTATCATATGTGAAAATTAGATTTTGTGATGTCTCAAGTTAAATTATGTCGAATGCTCATTCCTGAGGATTAATAATTTTGCTTCAATGATGTTAAACCGTTCAGCTCGGAGTTGGAAATAGGTTCAATTGGACAATGGGTGGTACTGCAAGACTCACTGCATGTCTGTCATGCTCCATTTTAGACCCTGGTCACACAATGAAATACTATTGGCTTTTCTTTAAGGGATTGATGTGATCTTATTTTCTGATTTGTCCTCTTGCATGATGCTATTACACATGCTGATGGGAATAGGATGTTACCAACCTCTCTATCTCCAACTGCTTCTGAATTCGTGGCCTTCAGGTACAAGCCATCCAAATTATCTGAAATATTCTTTCTAGAGTCTGGACTTGCCCATTATCATGTAGGATGGAACTGACCATCACACTAGTGAAAGTTTAGATGGATATGCACACATATATTTCATGCAATGGAGTCTATGCTAAAGCAGGAGGTTCTGTTCTTATGCCCATTGTATTGAGATTATTAGTCCCATATTGTCCGGGCAATCTAAGATCATGCGGTTTATAATCTTATGGGCCTCTCCATTAATTGCCATGTTAGAATATGGGCATCCAACTCAAAACCAATTGGCAATGAGTGGAGAGGTCGCAGGATCTTAGATTGCCCAGTATGTGGGCTTCCAACTCACTAAATTAACCAAGAGGCCTTGCGGATCGGGCGACAGCCAATTCCACTCAATTTTCTCCGTTTCAATCAATTTTAGCCTCCAATTTGTTCTGCCTGTTCAGGATTTAGAAATATTTCATCCCAACCGATTAATCTGTAATCGCAGTTCGGGAAACTAAGAATTTCCTTCCTCGAAGAAGACCCTACCCTTGGGGTAATAGTTAATCCCCTCCCAGCAGGGCAGAGCCATGATTTTTGTAGAGGGGGTGTAAAAAAGTCGACGCTCACGACGTAACGATCGTTGAGTGCAGAAATATCCATGATTGTGTCAAATGAACCAGCTTGATAGCCATGTAATTATGTTTTGTTGAGCATTACACCCTACCTCCAATAATTGTTACACAAGGAGATATCAGTTTATGCCTTCATGTAATTCTTTTTTTTTTTCTTTTTTTTATCATAAAAACAAATTCATTACACAAAGAAAACCAGATTACATAGAGTTGTACATCTCCAAGATTGAGAGGATACATCTTGGTGGTTTTTTATCCCACACTTGATTGCTACTCCATCAGCAAATTCATTAACTTCTTGGCATATTTGGCTAATCCATCAGCCGCTTCATTGCCACTTCTAGGAATGAAAACACATTGATACTACTAATATATTATATTTTCCTACTAATATCCGAAAGAAGATTATGGTCCTGCCAATTAGAATTAACAAATTTGAAGTCCACAGCTTCAATGACATTCTTACAATCTCCTTCAATGATGACATTTCTCCAGCTTCTGCACTTCATGCATTCCACGGCTTCTATGAGAGTTAAGCTTTCTCCCTGCTCAACATCTCTAGCATTTGTAACTTTCACCATGGCCTCCGGGAATCCATGCACAATCTCTTAAAATTAGACCAATTCCACATATTTTATTATCTTTATCAAAAGTTGCATCATAGTTTAGCTTCCACCAGTTTTCAGGTGATTTCTTCTTTTTTTTTAGCTTGATCTCTGCATATAGGGTTAGTTTCACAGCCAAGAATGTTATATTTTGTGCAAAAATATCTAATGCTCAGATAATGCTATTGGGGTGTGCTGTTTTTCCTTCAAATATTGTCATGCATCTATGTTTCCAAATTTGCCACATTATACCCGTTGCTAAAAGGATACTTTTCTCTTTTTTAAAAGAGACGATGCTTTGGTCTTGATTCCATGATTTGATCCAACCTTGCAGAGAATTGAAGTGCTGCTGAGAGTGTATAGCTTCTGGTAAGATGGTGAACCAAATAAATTTTGCTAGATTACAGTGAAGAATAATATGAGTGTTTGTTTCTGGAATTTGTTTGCAGAAAGGGCATGAATAATCTTCCAGCTGAATGTGTCTTCCCACTCTTGTTCTAGTTTGTAGAATATCATTTAGGCATCTTCATAAAAAAAGATTTAGCTTGTATGAAAGCTTTAAATGCCATATCTTCAACCAAAATTTTTGCTCTTCTTTACTGATGTTGTCTTCATTGATTTCTTGAATCAGAGCTTTATATGTGGACTGAACATAGAAAGTACCATTCCTTGTCAGGCTCCAATTAATGGTATCTTTTGCATTTTCTGAAATTCTTATTTCTTGAATTTTCTTGCTTTCTGAGTTGTTGAATAACTGATTTATCCTTTGAGCATTCCACTGTTTAGTTTCTTGCTGGATTAGACTCTGAATTGTGTCATTGTTTCATGAGTACTGAGCTGCTTTTGAAAGCTGTGTGTGGTGTGTATTTGCAATCCAGTTATGTCTCCAAATGTTTATTCTTGAGCCACCACCACCACTCCATATATAGAACTTCTTTACTATTTGCAAACCTTTATAGATACTTTTCCATATCCAGGATCCATGAGGAGTAATTTCATCACACAAAGGATCTTTATTGTAAAATTATTTGGGCCTCAGGATTCTAGCACAGAGAGAGTTGTGGTTTGTAATCATCCTCCATGCCAATTTTACAAGCAGAGCATCATGAAATTTTGTGGTGTTTTTGAAGCCCATTCCTCCAATCCTTTTTGGTTTGCATACAATACCCCATGAAAATGAGGATTTAACTTTGGAAAACGAGGAGTTTGATGGAAACCTAGTCAAAGTGAATCGACTGAAAGATTTAATAGTGGAGGTTCTCAAAGACCGTTTATCAGAACAATGCGACGGTAATTCTGAAGCTGAAAACCCTTTATCTTATTTAACTGGATGTTATCGTCGTGCTAATGAAGAAGAAGATGAAAATCAAATTAAGTTTTCCATGGGAGATATTAGTTATACTCAGTGTTGTGCCATGAACAGTATAACTAGACAAGCAAAAGAATTAGTTGTTTCCCATAGCCTGATGCATCTTGCAGATTCTGTTCGCGTAACACACAGAGATAATGCTTATGATTTTACTTTTTTGGAAGATAATGATTATGATTATGATCATGATTACAATTATGATTTTACTGAGTTGTTGAAAAAACACAGTGAAACCAAGTCATATCTACTGCCACTACTGTACTCAAAAGTTTCACGCGACAAATCATTAGATTGTCCGAACGGGTTTCTGGAGCAACTGATCAATGAATCTGATTTATTAGGTGTTCATGAACTCTGTTTTTTATGGATTTTTTTATGTGTTCATGCATGTTACAAAATGAACTCGGTTTTAGATCTTGAATTATTAGGTGTTCATTTTAAAGAAACTCTATTCTAGGTTTGAATTAGTTTGTCTTGATATGTGTTTATTTTGAAGAATGAACTCTGATTTTTATTCATAATAGCGAACCTTGATTGGGTGTTCATTTGAAAGAATGAACTTTTATTTTTGTTCATAGTAATTAACTTTGATTGGTTGTTCATCTAAAAGAATGAACTCTGTTTTCAGACTTGATTTAGTAGTTTTGATTAGGTGTTCCTTCGAAAGAATGAACTCTGTTTTTTGTTCATAATAATGAATTTTTTGTTGTGTGCTCTTACTTAAGAATGAATTCGAATCTATAAAAAATACTACCAAACACTTGATAGTTCACCAAACAGAATGAACTCCTACAAGAAAATAAGTAGAAAGTTTAGAGTTCATCAGAGAGCATGAACTCAAATAATTATAGAAATAGAAAAATTACGGAAATTAATGCTAAAATAATACGAAAATATATTTTTGTCCATTTTATATTTTAAAATAATTATGAACCAAACACAAAATGACTTTACTCGCTCCACCAAATAGTCTTGGACCACATAAAGGAAAAAAAAAAAGACCAAACGATAATTTTACCGAAATAAATAAATACCAAGCTTCATAAAAAACCTGGCTTAATTGGGGTATACCTAATGAGACAAAACCCAAGACATTTACAAGTAAAATAGGCCACTCCTTAACCATGTATTTTCAAAATGGCTAATATACCCTTGTTTAGTTAACACTAAAAAATCTGATTAGCTTAATTAATTGAGTTTAGATTAATTAATTGAGTAGATTAAACTTTTGAAGTTATGAATGAAGTAGATTAAAACTTTTGTCTCATGAGTTCAATCAAAACCATTTTTAAATTTTGTGCGAAGTCGGCAATGTATACGGATGAAGAACATGTCGACTACATATGGCCGGCACGGTCTATAGATGAAGAACATCCTGACTACGTATAGCCGGCAAGGTATATGGATGAAGAACATTCCGACTCTATGCATCACTTGTCGGCATTTTATTGATTTCTTACCTTGCCGGCTATGTTATAGTCAGCACATACATATTTCTCACCTTGCCGGCCATACTATAGTCGGCATGTAAATATTTCTTACCTTGTCGGCTAAAGAAAAGTCGGTAGGCAATAAACTCTCTAACATTGTCGGCGGTCCATTAGTCGGTATTGTAACCTTGCCGGCCTTTAAATAGAAAACAGAATACGGGAAGATGTAATTCACTTTATTCATGCAATTTTTGTTATTCTATATTGATTGAAACATAAAATCTAAATCCTTGTCGACGGAACAACGAATGCACTTAGCATGTTCATCAAGCCTTTGAACCCCTAGGCGACCCTAGTGGACGAGTTATAGTCTCGTGAGGGTTTACATATACTACCCACTAAAACCTACACAAAAACTTCTAAAGCCATCAATCTTCGTCCGAGGAATCCGACGACGATACACCCTCCATCATCTCCGGGGCATACTCCGGGATTTTTGCATCGAATGCGAATGCTTCCCCCTTTTCCTGCAAGTAGCGCGCTTTGACTACTTCATGCTACAAAAATAAAACACAAACTTAATTTTTTTAGTGGTGTTTAGTAGGAAGATCAAACAACATGGATCACGTAAAAGAAACCACAAGAATACTTACAAATTGTTCAATGGACAAGTTAAAGTGGGTAGCGTTGAAAATCGGTTTTTGGACAACTAAATAAGCAAGTATCGCATTTTCGATGACTAGGTGCCTATCATGAATTTCTTGAACACTTCTTCCATTAGGATTTCCAAACTCTTGCCTATATTTGTTGTATACCCTAGCCCAAAAGGTTACGATATCCACCTTTACAGAGGACTGCCTTCTAACTCGAGTTTTCGCATACTGATACGCACGTAAAATGTATACCCATATTTATATTAGTTAGGACTTGATATTCTGGCTAATAACATTATTTTATTGCTTTTGTAGAAAGTGCGAGTGAATTCGATCATTCGGGAAATAAACGCTTAAATGTTAAGCTAAACGGTGTTTACCGCAACGAAAACAACCAAATACGGCTGGCCTAGTATTTCTATATATCAGCACTTATTATCATGGCAGTTAAGCAACCAAGAGCTCTCTTTGTCTGGTCAAAGCATGGAAGAGTCGAACAGTTAGCAGGTGGCGTCCATTCTCATTCAAAGAAAAGAAATGTGTTCTGGTGGAATGTTTTCAGTCTTTATCAAGTCAAGCAGCTGCGGTTACCAAACCTCTGGGATGCGAGATCGAGATTACATGGAAAGAACACGGCACAATGGGTGCAAACTGCCTGGAATTCATCTTTGGTTTTCTAGTTCTAAAGCTATGTACAGCAGCCAATATGGGGAGATTTGTATGAGCTGTAGCTATCGGTGAAGGTGTTCAAGGAGCTGGTGGCAGTGGAGATGTTTCCTAATACTCCAAATGTTATAGAGCTCGGTGTTAAGATGAAGTCATGAAGACATACATAGTGTTTGACTGAAACTCAGATGCAGAAAGGAAGCAAACAAATGCTCGAGACGCAGGGAAAGATGGGAGTAAGATGAATCAAACTGATGCCGTTTGAGCTTCAAACCATTTCGTGCAAAAGAAATAGTTTTATTCACACCAGACGAAGTATGAGAAGTAGGTGACTGCAGTTCGAGTTTTGAGAGAGCTTAGACTTGACCGAGACAATTTGCATGGGAAGGTGTATGTAGTGATTGACGAAGATTCTGGCATGGGTTCAAATGGCTGTGTTTAGAGCTGAAATGATGATGCTGCTGCCGTTAACTGGTTGGTAATGGAGTTCACTCAGCTCCATGGAACTGCAGAATGAAAAGCTACAGAGAAGTCATTGCATCTGCTGGCTGAATGGCTCTTGGTTGTATGAAGATGAAGGGTCCGTCAGCCGAAGTTGGGAGAATTCGCGAGAACGAATTGCTGGCAGCAATGGGTTCTAGTTGAAATGGATTTTTATCCATGTATACAGAAGTTAGAGTTCTTCCATGGCCATGGTGCAGGCTGCAGATGTCGTGGATGATTGATGCGGACGAGATATTCGTAAAGAAAGTGATGCTGCATGCTTCTGAGATTTTCGATGGGCAGTGATGATGATTGCCGATATACGAGTCTGTAACTTAGATTGAGGAGATAGCAGAAGCTTCTGTCGAGTTGATGCTGCTGGTTTGCATTCGAGCAGTTGATATATAAATGATGAAACAGCAGCGAAGCAAGGTTGGAATTGGTCGAATCCATGACGTTTATGAAAGGGAAATTATCTGGGATTTATGTTTGTTGGCTGAATGGGTTTGGCGTAAAAATGGTGCTGGATGGGTTTTATGCTCGAGTGGATAATTGGATGAGCCCTGCAGCCAGTGGTTGAATTGAGGAAAGAGTTTGATTTGTGTCGGAGTTGGTTGGAACTGGAATCCAGGGTGAAAAGAAATGGAATTCTTGGCCATGTTTGAACATTAATCGGCTGGAAACTGAGAAGCAATACTTGAAATGTGTTGTTGGACCGGTGACTGGGTTTTGGAGATCGTGGTCAGTCATTGGACTGGGCTTTTTGGGTGCTAGCTCTTTTCTTCGCAGCAACACATTTAAAAACGAAGAGAAACAGAGACTAAGGGAGAGGGAGGTGATGTGATTTTCAATTGAGCTGTAGAAAATGATTTGTTCAAGACTTGTGAAAGCAAAAAAATTTAGATTTATAAAACTTGAAAATAAAAAACTTATTGCCAAATTGATTTCAAGATATTAAAAATAACCAAGACACTGATTCCACTATCACACATGAATAAATTATGGTAAATAATCCAAAACTCTAATTATCTTCTAAGTCCATTATTTCTTAATTCACAAATAATCAGGCATATTCACAAACATTAATTGTATTCCCTAAGCATAAATTATCTAAACAAAGTATAATCTATCAAATTGAATCACAAGTAATTAAGAAAATCATGCAAACAATTTAAAACTATGCAAAGCAGTGATTGAGTGAATTATAAATTATAAATTAGAGAGAATAAAATAGTTACCAATTATTCATGCGTGAATAGCTTCCTCATTGCCTTGGTTGTGGGAGAATTAGCTCATCATCATGTTGGAAACACACTCAAAATTCATTTTTATTGCTCAAAGGGTGTTTACAAAGATAAAATGGAGAAAAACTATTAAAAACCGGGTTTGTAACAGTTATAAGTGTTACAAACCGCACTGTTACAGAGAACGATATATGTAAATTGTCACTGATGCTGTAGCATACGACCCTCACCCCTCTGTCGTTGTCACTGTTGATAAACGACTGTCTCTGTGCGTCTAAAGTTCTTCGTGTTCTTCACAGCAGCAGAAATGGTGATTTCTGCAACTTGATTTTCTCGACTCTGTGATGCTCTGTAATCTCCCCAAACTCTCCATAACCCCTTACTGGCTCTCGTAGACCCTTTATACACCCAACAGCGACCGAAATCACGCTCAATCATTTCCAAAAATCTTTTCATCACTCAGCAGTAAAGAAAATTATCTCCGGATATTTTCTTTGCTTTCTTGCTTCATCCATGCATCTGCAACTGTCCAACCTTCCTTATTTATCTATTTCACGCTCCTTCCTGTTTCTCGAGTCATCAGGCATGTGTAGAACACTCTCAAATTCATGCGGTCCCGTGAAATACTCCTCCGTAGAACATGATACCTTGTTTTCTTCTCGCGGAATATCCAGCCAAACTGGATCGAATCTAACACCTCTATCATCCCTGTCTAGCCCATAGGAACATACTCAATCAATATCAGCTCTTTAGTCTCCCTAAAACTCCTTCAAAATCGCAACCCTAAACTGCCAGTTTTTGACTTTCATTTTCCCGCCGATTTTCAGATTTCAAATGTTGAAGATGAGTGCCCCTTATCCGAGACCTGGGGTGCGAATACAGGTGGCGCCTTGGGATGCCCCTTAGTAACTGGGTTCCCCTTATCCAATCTGAGAGTCCGCATAGCAAATATCCTCCGGGGGGTGTTCCGCATAATTTTTCGAGCCGATTTTTCCAAAAATGTTTATTGGCCAAAAATACCAACACACACATAAAACACCATAATTAGTACAAAAATCGAGCACTAACAATACACACATTGAGGACAATTCAGACACAAAAATGTGTCTATCAAATACCCCCAAACTTATTATTTGCTAGTCGTCGAGCAAAACTAATCTAGAAAATAAAATCCTAACTCACTAGGTGGCCCTAGTGACCGAGTTAATCTCGGGAGGGTTTACCAAAGGTGTACCCGCAAAATCTTTCCTCCAGACCCTAGCTATCTACGCAGGACCTTGAAAGGCACTAAAGAATCTCCTTGGTTGGCATACAATCATTGACTATAGGAGGAAGTACCCTGATGCGAAATTCCAATTGTTGTACACGATTTTGCACTCAGCATACCAAAATTCATATATAAGTGACAAAGCTCTACTCAGATAGTTTCTGGACATCATAACCGGAGTCAATCAATCACATGAAAAGATCAAGAAGATGGATAAAGAGAAAAAATAGATGGTTTAAAGTGAGCGGTGTTTCCCATATCTGTCTGAAGGCCACTACTAGGATGAACCTATCCTAATGGACTGAGATACCGGTCTGACTAATATCAACGCAACTGGCATATACAAGGGCACCAGTGGTTGATAAACCTAACTCTAGGTCAACACAACTGGCATATACAAGGGCACCAGTGGGCGACTTTATTGAATTTATTCCGGTTGGTCTGATGGTCTGGTCTCGATTTTTTTTTTTTGTATCTCAATCACTCTATTTCACCTAGCAATGGTAACAACCTGAGTCGTGTGCCCCACCAAATCACTTAAGAAATAAAAACAAAAGGGATTAGGATTCAACAAGTTATGGCGAAACTACCATGTTTTTTTTTAATTCTAACACCTGAGCTCTGTGCTTTTATGAATAGACTCTTTAGATGTTTCCATCTAATCAGATTGGTTCCTCAACTCCTACAACCAAGATGTTCCCATCCACTTAGATTGGATAGTGAAAACCTTAATAAACATAAATTTCTAGGCTCTGGAGTTTATTTATTGCAACTAAAAGCTAACAAAAAGTTTCTTCCCCACCCCCAAACTTAAATCTAACATTTTCCTCAATGTTTCTAATAAAAGAGCAATACCAAAAAGTAAAGTAACATGAGGAATCAGTAAAGAGAGAAGTCGGAAAGATAGTACCTGAGTGAATCAAAAACTAATATACAACATACAATCGCCTCGATGGTCAATCAAGGGTAAACAGGGTCCTCCAGAGAAACCTCCTCAACATCACATGTAGGAAAGGGCTCTAAAAAGGGTTTCAATCTCAGACCGTTAACCTTCGAAGAACTACTACCATCCGGTGTCTCGATCTCAACAGATCCATGAGGAAAGGCAGAAGGAACAATAAAAGGACCCGTCCACCGAGAACGTAACTTCCCAGGGAAAAGATGCAAGCGGGTATCATACAGAATAAATTTTTGACCTGGAGAAAATGACTTTCTTAAAATATTCTTATCATGCGCAAGTTTCATTTTGTTTTGATACTCCTTCGCACTATCGTAAGCATCTATAATAATCTCTTCCAACTCATTGAGTTGGAGTTTCCTATGAGCTCCTGCCTTGTCAAGTGAAAAATTTAGCTGCTTAACAGCCCAATAAGCTCTATGTTCTAACTCAACAGGTAAATGACATGCCTTGCCATACACAAGCCGATAAGGCGACATTCCAATGGGGGTCTCAAACGCAGTACGGTAAGCCTAGACGACCATTCTTTCCGATTAGGATTAACTGTTTTCTCTAATATACGTTTTATCTCCCTATTGGAAACCTCTACTTGACCACTAGTTTGTGGATGATACAGGGTAGCTATCTTATGTGTAATACCATATTCCTTCATCAAAAGCCTAAAAGGTCCATTACAAAAGTGCGACCCTCCGTCACTAATTATAGATCGCGATGTACCAAAACGTGTAAGTATATTATTTTTCAAGAACTCAATCACAACCCTATGATCATTGATTTTACACGCAACCGCCTCAATCCACTTAGATACATAGTTTACAGCGACAAGGATGTACAGGTTACCAAAAGAATTAGGAAACGGATCCATAAAGTCAATACCCCAACATCAAAGACCTCAACAATTAGAATCGGGTTCAAGGGCATCATGTTCCTACGGGAAATGGTTCCTTATTTCTGGAAACGCTCGCAAGTAACACAGTGACTGTGGGAGTCTTTAAACAACGAAGGCCAACTGAATCCACACTGCAATATCTTAGCAGCAGTCTTCTTAGCACTAAAGTGACCCCCACAAGCATGATCATGACAAAAGGAAATAATACTGGACTGGTCACTCTCAGGTATACATCTCCTAATAATCTGGTCTGGACAATACTTAAACAAATAAGGATCATCCCAAAGAAGTGCTTAACCTCGGCTAAAAACCTAGAACGATCTTGTTTACCCCAATGTTGGGGCATTCGACCAGTAACAAGATAGTTCACTATATTCGCATACCAAGGTAATTGGGTAACAAAGAACAGTTGTTCATCAGGAAAGCTATCCCTTATAGGAAGGAAATTATCATGGGAATCAACAACTAGCCTAGAAAAGTGGTCTGCTACTACAATTTCGGCACCCTTTTTGTCTCTAATGTCTGGAGAAAACTCTTGCAACAAAAGGATCCACCTAATCAATGTAAGTTTCGTATCTTTCTTAGACAAAAGATATTTCAAAGCAGCATGATCAGTATATATGACGATCTTAGAACCTAAGAGATAGGGTTTAAACTTGTCTAAGGCAAACACAATGGCTAACAGTTCCTTCTCGGTAGTGGTATAGTTCAACTGGGCATCATTCAGAGTTTTGCTAGCATATTAAATCACATGAAGTAATTTGTTTTCTCGCTGACCTAACACAACACCAATAGCATAATCTGAAGCATCACACATGATCTCAAAGGGTAAGTTCCAGTTGGGTGTCTGGACTATGGGGGCGGTAGTGAATAAATTCTTAAGCTTCTCAAAAGCCTCTAAACAAGCATCATCAAATATAAACTTAACGTCTTTTGCAAGCAAATTGCAAAGAGGTCTAGAAATCAAGTTAAAATCCTTAATGAATCGACGATAAAAATCTGCATTCCCTAAGAATAACCTAATATCTCTTATGGTTTTTGGGACCTGTAAAGTTTTAGTAAGGTCAACTTTGGCTCTATCTACCTCTATACCCTTCGAAGATACGATATTCCCTAGAACAATTCCTGAACGAACCATGAAATGACATTTCTCCCAATTAATCACTAAATTCTTTTCCATACACCTAGTCAAAACTAATGACAAATGATGCAAGCATTCATCAAAAGACGAACCAAACACTGAAAAATCATCCATAAAGACCTCTAAGAACCGTTCTACCATGTTAGAAAATATGCTCAGCATACAACGATGAAAGGTCGCAGGGGCATTACATAGCCCGAAAGGCATGCGTCTATACGCAAAGGTACCAAAGGGACAGGTAAAAGTGGTTTTCTCTTGGTCTTCTAGGGCTATGACAATCTGATTATGACCGTAGTATCCATCTAAAAAGCAATAATGGCTACGTCCAGCTAATCTCTCTAGCATTTGGTCGATGAAGGGAATGGGAAAGTGGTACTTAGTAGTGACCTTGTTCAATTTCCTATAGTCAATACAGACACGCCAACCCGTGTTCACCCGGGTTGGGATTAACTCATTGTTATCATTCTGGACTACAGTAATACCGGATTTCTTGGAAAAAACCTGAACGGGGCTGACCCACTTACTGTCTGAAATGGGGTAGGTAATGCCTGCATCTAACAGCTTAAGAACCTCGGTTCAAACTACTTCTTTCATATTAGGTTTCAGTCGACGTTGCATCTCCCTAGAAGGTTTGGTGTCACTCTCTAAATGGATATGATGCATACAATCAGTAGGACTTATACCCTTAATGTCTGCTATGGTCCACCCTAAAGCTTCCTTGTTATTCTGAAGGACGGTCACTAGCCTACTTTCCTGATCACTATCCAAGTCGGATGCTATAATCACAGGTAAAGTTTCAGATGGGCCTAAAAACACATACTTCAGGGAAACTGGTAATGGTTTAAAGTCCAACTTATGAGGCTTTCCTAACGAAGGAATTAGGGTAGACTTAGAAACGGGTAGAGGTTCGAACTTAGGTTTCCAGCCATTACTAGTGTCTATCAAAGAGGTTGAATCTAATAAAGCATTCACCTCATTAATCACATCGTCATCATCAAAATTAATCCCAAAGTGGGCTAGGCATTTCTCTAATGGATCTTCTAACAAAGTGTTTGGTAGTGACTCCTCGACTAATGTTCCTATCATGTTCACCTCTTCTATGCTTGAGTCATCTAGTTAAGAGGGTAGCTTACTAATATTAAAAATGTCCAGCTCAATAGTCATATTACCAAAAGACAAATTCATAATACCATTTCGACAGTTAGTGATCACATTGGATGTAGCTAAAAACGGGCGACCTAAAATCACTAGTATTTGGTTCTCTAGGTCAGGGACAGGTTGGGTATCTAGGATAACAAAATCCATTGGATAAATAAACTTGTCGACCTCAATAAGAACGTCCTCGATCACACCACGAGGAATTTTAACGGACCTATCAGCTAACTGAAGTGTTATCTGGGTAGGTTTCATCTCACCAAGTCCTAGCTTAAGGTACACATGGTATGGGAGTAAGTTCACACTGGATCCTAAGTCAAGCAAAGCTTTCGACACGGTATTTACCTATTGTGCAAGAAATAGTAGGGGACCCTGGGTCTTTATACTTAGGAGTAGTGGTATTCTGAATAATAGAACTCACATGACTAGCTATGGAGGCTTTCTTCTGGACACTAAGTTTTCGCTTTCGCGTACATATATCCTTAAGAAACTTGGCATAAGCGGGAATCTGCTTAATCGCATCTAACAATGGGAGGTTGATAATAACCTGCTTAAAAACCTCCAATATATCATTAAAGTTGGACTCCCTCTTAGTTGGAACTAGCAGCTGGGGGAACGGGGCTCTGGGAACAAAGTCGGTCTCAGCATGACCCTCATTGGTCTCTTTGGAGACTTTATCAGTCTCCTCATTTTCTGGCTCAGAAGGGTAAACTACAGCATGTTTACTATCAGGAAGGGCAACCTTATTGTTAACTTTCTTTCCACTCCTACGGGTTGTAATAGAATTCACATGATTGTATGATTTCTCTCCTTTAGGGTTAGGATCAGTTTGACTAGGGAACCTTCCATCTTCTCTTTCACTAAGAAACTTAGCTATTTGGCCGACTTGAAGTTCTAAGTTAGCAAGATACTGGGAATTATTCTTAAAATTCTGCCTGGTTTCTTCTTGAAAACCATAGTGGTTCTTTGATAACATCTCGTGGTTCTTTGCTAACATAGTAAGGGTTTCTTCTAAGGTGGAGATCTTTTTCTCATTCTGAAACTGGGGTTGACCTGAAGAGTTCTTAGCATAACCAAAACCTGGGGAAGATGAGAATTACTAGACTGTCCTTGATTCTGACCTTTAGACCAAGAAAAATTAGGATGGTTTCTCCAACCAGGGTTGTAAGTCTCTGAGTATGGGTCAAAATTTTGACGGTTCTCAAACCTAGCATTGTTATAGACAGCATGGGCTTGCTCTTCACTAACCTGACCTTCCCAAAACGAGTTATTGGGTTCTACTCCACAACTAGACACTTGAGAGGATCTAAACCTATCGCCAGGTTCAACAAGAGACCTACGTTTAGGATGATTCAATTCCAAAGCTTCTAACCTTCTAGACAAAGCAGCAAACTTAACATCAGACCCGAAGCTTGTATCTACCACATTGGTTCTACTTCTATTGACCAAGAGTCTTTTGGGGGTTCAACACAAGACTCCCACTGTTAGGATTTTTCAGCGACAGCTCCTAAGAAGGCAAAAGCATCATCAACACTTTTACTAGTGAACTCACCAGCGCACATAGACTCAACCATGGCTTTGGTTGAATAGTCTAAACCATCATAAATAATCTCTACGAGTTTCATATTATCAAATCCATGGTGAAGACACTGGGATAGGAGATCATTGAATCTCTCTAAAAACCTATAAAGAGACTCTCCTTCTTGTTGCACACTAGCACTAATTTTCTGCCTAACGGACGCAGTTTTATGCTTAGGGTAGAATTTCATATAGAAAGCAGCAATATGTTCCTGCCATGTTTCAATGGATTCAGATGGTAGGTTGTTCAGCCAGGTCTTGAGTTTATCTCTCAAGGAAAAGGGAAACATCTTAAGTTTCAAGACTTCATCAGTAAGGTCTTTTATTCTAATTGTCTCACAAATTTCCTCAAAGTCCCTAATATGAAAATAAGGGTTCTTATCATCTTTCCCTAAGAATATAAGGATCATCTGAAGAATACTAGGTTTTATCTCGAAATTAGCCGTAGTGGCTGGCAATTTAATACATGAAGCTCGGGTGGACCTAGTTGGGAACATGTAATCTTTCAAAGTTGCCATCGCTGGCACAGCTGAAGTACTAGGGGAATTCTCCCCACGAAGAGACAGATTCTCAAAACTGAAGTTTCCAAAAACAGGCTCTCAAAAGAAGAGTCTTCGAGCTCCCCGCTTCCACAAGAAGAACTACTAGGTTTTTCACTAATCAATCGACCTAGATTATCTCTTTTCCAAGCCCGTTTTCTAATGACCTCGGAAATACACTAGAAAAACAAAAGAAAAAGAAAGAAATCCTAAAAGGAAGGGAAGTTCTATGCAAACACAAACAAGGCTGACTCCACCACAGCAAACCTACTGATTTCTAGCAAACAAAAAGCATAATGGCTCCACTTAAATTGTTTCTAGACCAGCTTCTAATCCTTCGAAAAGGAATTCGTTACAATTTAAGCAAACCCCTCTGGAATCAATCCGAGTTAAAGTAAGTTGAATCGAGACGAGGGAGGTTTAGTGGAGCTTTGATACCCAAGGCCTCACCGGCGTTACAAGGCGGTGTATTCAACTCACAGAAACCATCATGAACTTTGAAGCATGCTTAAAAGAGTAAACAATATTTTTCGAATGAATTTCCTATTAAGATCGTTACCCTATAGGTCTCGTTCTAGTCAAATTTTAGGCTTAGGTTCGCGTTTGGTTTCGTTTTCCTAAGGCGGGCAAGAAGGGAACGGTGATGAAATCCGAATCCTTATCTTGTATGGCCAGTCCTTGCCCTTTACTAGGAAATTAAAGCAGCCGTTTTCAAATCCTCAGCATATATGCAAACGAAGGAATACAATAACTCGTTGACAGGGGATTCGCGAGTGTTTCGACAAACTTACCTCCCGTACCAGTTGGGGGATGAACCGTTGTAGTCGACTCGGGCCACGACTCCTATGTCATGTACGAACCCGACGGGCCGAGGCGATATCGTAATCGGTGTCCTTCTCTGCAAACAATTGATATTTAAACTACCCTTCCGTAGGGTTTAAAAATAAAAAATAAAGTCCCAAAGTCCACAGTCCAAAAATATAGTGCAAAAGAAAAGATAATCTAAAAAAAAAAATCTAAAAAAAATAAAAAAAATGTCTCTCTCTCTATTTTTTTTTTCTTTCGCTCTTTTCGCTTTGTCTTTAACTCCAAATCTTTAAGTATTCACCAAAAGTTTTGGCAAATTTTTCTTTCGCTCCAAATTCTAGAATCTGTAGTAAAAAGACAAAAACCCCAAAACGTAAAGTAGAACAAACAAATAACAAAACCTAAAAAATAAATAAATCTAAAAACTCTAGCCTAAAGACAAATCCGCGTCGGCGGCGCCAAAAATTGATGTGATTTCCAATTGAGTTGTAGTAAATGATTCGTTCAAGACTTGTGAAAGCAAAAGATTTTAGACTTATAAAACTTGAAAATAGAAAACTTATTGACAAATTGATTTCAAGATATTAAAAATAACCAAGACACTGATTCCACTATCAAACATGAATAAGTTATGGTAAATAATCCAAAACTCTAATTATCTTCTAAGTCCATTATTTCTTAATTCACAAATAATCAGGCATATTCACAAACATTAATTGTATTCCCTAAGCATAGATTATCTAAACAAAGTATAACCTATCAAATTGAATCACAAGTAATTAAGAAAATCATGCAAACAATTTAAAACTATGCAAAGCAGTGAATGAGTGAATTATAAATTATAAATTAGAGAGAATAAAATAGTTACCAATTATTCATGCGTGAATAGCTTCCTCATTTCCTTGGTTGTGGGAGAATTAGCTCATCATCATGTTGGAAACACACTCAAAATTCATTTTTATTGCTCAAAGGGTGTTTACAAAGATGAAATGGAGAAAAACTATTAAAAACCGGGTTTGTAACAGTTATAAGTGTTACAAACCGCACTGTTACAGAGAACGATATATGTAAATTGTCACTGATGCTGTAGCATACGACCCTCACCCCTCTGTCGTTGTCACTGTTGATAAACGACTGTCTCTGTGCGTCTAAAGTTCTTCATGTTCTTCACAGCAGCAGAAATGGTGATTTCTGCAACTTGATTTTCTCGACTCTGTGATGCTCTGTAATCTCCCCAAACTCTCCATAACCCCTTACTGGCTCTCGTAGACCCTTTATACACCCAACAACGACCGAAATCACGCTCAATCATTTCCAAAAATCTTTTCATCACTCAGCAGTAAAGAAAATTATCTCCGGATATTTTTTATGCTTTCTTGCTTCATCCATGCATCTGCAGCTGTCCAACCTTCCTTATTTATCTATTTCACGCTCCTTCCTGTTTCTCGAGTCATCAGGCATGTGTAGAACACTCTCAAATTCATGCGGTCCCGTGAAATACTCCTCCGTAGAACATGATACCTTGTTTTCTTCTCGCGGAATATCCATCCAAACTGGATCGAATCTAACACCTCTATCATCCCTGTCTAGCCCATAGGAACATACCCAATCAATATCAGCTCTTTAGTCTCCCTAAAACTCCTTCAAAATCGCAACCCTAAACTGCCAGTTTTTGACTTCCATTTTCCCGCCAATTTTCAGATTTCAAATGTTGAAGATGAGTGTCCCTTATCCGAGACCTGGGGTGCGAATAGCATGTGGCGCCCTGGGATGCCCCTTATCCAATTTGAGAGTCCGCATAACAAATATCCTCCGGGGGGTGTTCCGCATAATTTTTCGAGCCGATTTTTCCAAAAATGTTTATTGGCCAAAAATACCTACACACAAATAAAACACCATAATTAGTACAAAAATCGAGCACTAACAATACACACATTGAGGACAATCCAGACACAAAAATGTGTCTATCAAGAGGCCGGCTGGAGTTCAGGCAGAGGCGCGGTACCGAACCGTGTACTGGAGCTAGGGTTTGAGAATTTTCATCTTGTCTTTTTATTAGCTATTGATTTTAGAATTATTTATGGTTTTTGGGAAAGCCATGTCGAGCTAATCCATGTTAGGGTGAAAGGATGAAGTAGTAGGTTGATTTATTTTGTGTTCTAAACAATGGGTTTCTATAGTTGAGCTTAATGTTAATTGTTTTGGATCTCTCTCAATGTTTGATCTTCTAGCTATATTTTTCATGTTCTATGCCATGTATAGTCCATAGTTAGATTAGTAGAAGAACTCATTGAACCTTTGCAGTAATTGAATTATGAATCTCATTTGACTATTTATGCCATGCATATCTAGTGCTTACGAATTCTGCATTAAGGTGAGAACAAACTACCGTTTTGATAATATTAGTTGAAGATTCTTAATGAAATATCTTCCGTGTACTAGTAGCTAGGTTTGCTATTTTACATGAGTTAATTTTAAACCTTTGTGATTGAATACAAATAAGTTACCTACAACGGATTCCCAGATCCTTAACACCTTCATAGCCTTGGTTACATCTTTTATCATTTTGTTATATTAGTTCCGTGAGATTCTAAAATATTAAATTTGGTTGGTTATTTTTGATATTAGTTATTAGTATTATTTTGACACTTTTCGTGGGAACGACCTGTACTCGCCATTGTTCTATTAGTTAGACACTGTGCACATGCAGTATATTTATTGTAGGTTTCCGAGCCTACCACGTACCAAGCTTTGGTGATTTCCAAATCTTCATTTCAATCAAATGATGTCATTGTTGTATGTAGAGGTATTGGGAGAGTTACATGGAGTGTATGATGATATGAGCTTTGTAGAATATATGCAAATAGGTGTGTGTTGTTTTGTAGAGAGAACTAGTGTATTTATAGGATGGTGCCCAAAATTGCCCGTTATGGTAGTCAATCAATGAAGTTGTACTTGCAAAAATTTGAATTTTGAACTCGCCGGCTAGGTTAATGTTTCCCCAACATGCTGACCAATTTTAGCCGGCAGGGTCGTAATTTTCTTACCTACCGACCTTGTGATTTTAGGCATCAGGAGTTCATTTTCTTCTGTACAACAGTAGGTACGGTATTTGGTCATTAGCATGCCGACTTTTACATAGTCGGCAAGATCGTAATTTTATAACCCTGCCAACCTTATGATTTTAGGGCATCAGGAGAAGGTATTTTCTGCAACACATAGTAGGTAGAGTCTTGATGGGGTTTTATATTATACCGCAAGTGCACGGCTATTGATTGGATAGTATACAGATGCGGGTTCGTTCCACAGGGACTAAAACTGTTACTTTCAATTTCTAACTAAATAAAATGATAAGCAGAATAATAGAAGATAATAAACGTAGAAAATAATGAAAGAAAAACCTAGCTAGGGTTCCAACATTCCACCACTATTATGCGTAAATCATTCAATATTTTTCTATAATATTTTTCTCATTAGCACAAGACGATTTAGGACACGGGTACGTCTCGGATTATAAAACTTTATAATCAATAAAATTCTCAAAATACTAATAATTCTACCCATTTAGGTGCTGGTCTCTAATTAGAAAATGTTTACAAAGAAAGCAAGCAGAAGGACATATGAATAAAACTATTATCGTTAACGCTCGAGAATATAGGACCAAGAAGAAGTATTATTAAAAATGAGTTGAAATCTCTAACACATAATAGGGCTTAATTAGTAACCCTAGTGGAGAGATTACTCCATTACAAAAGAAAATAATAAGAAAAGAAAAATGAAAACTCAATTATTTTTGCTCTGGACTACGGACTTCGGACCTCTCTATTCCATCTACTTCAACCAGTATTTATAGTTTTCAAAGGAAACCACTTTCCTTTATCATATCCACTACCACATCATCGTCCAATAAAAGTATGCCAGGTATCAAATAATATAAAAATTCTTCAATCAGAATGCGCCATGTGTCAAATACTGCAATCAATATCTTAATTATTATTTTCAACCATAAAGAATAATATTCTTTCGCAAGTCTTCAAATATTCCATTACTCCACATCATAAGGAAATATTTTCTTCATTAAACAAGATATCTTCAGATATCCTTTATCATAGTTAATATTTTTCACATGGTTTCCACACTTCTACACACTTAGTGGAATTCTTACCACACTCCCATATCCACATAATTGGACTTAATTAAATGATTCTACATGTAATTCCTTTCGGGCTTACCCCATTTAATCACTTAATTCCCTCCATTTTCCCCGCAAATTTATGTATTTTAGTCCATCGAGCTTTATTTCCTTCAAAATACTTAAAACAAGTTTATTAGCGATAAAATGAGTCATAGCTAATGTAATTATGGGTGAAAAAGCGTCGCACTTACGTGCTTATCAAATTCCCCGACACTTACATTTTGCTAGTCCTCGAGCAAAACAAAGAAAATAAATATCCTCTAAACAGCTGGATAAAGAACTGTATGCTAAATGGCGATATGAATCGACTAAACAGTGGATAGAGATGTCTGCTAAACATCTAGACAGACCCGCTAAACAGCTAAACAGAAAGACCCGCTAAACAGCTGGTCATATCATGATTTTTTTTATTTTCTTTAGACCCGCTCAACAGCTGATCATATATGCAAGGAAATACCAAAAAGTTAACCGCTCCCCCACACTTAAATCTAACATTGTCCTCAATGTTTCTATTAAAAGCACAATACCAAAAGTAAAGTAACACGAGGCATCAATAAAGAGATTGGAAAGATAGTACCTGGATGAAGCGTCCTTTCATGGGGAACAAGAAATAAAATTCCAATAATGTATAACAAGAGTATGGGTTGCCTCCCATTAAGCGCTAAATTTAGTGTCTTCAGCCAGACGTTGGTAGAATTAGTCACCACATAAAATCATATAGTAGTAGTCGGAACCTATGTGGGTCATAAAATCTGAATAAATCTACCACAAATAAAAGTAATGTCAGGAAAATGAACAAATAATGCACACCCTTATCTAGTTTCCTTTTTAAGACAACTACATCTAACTGCGGTCCAGGCTCAGGTTCTATGAAAGGGTGTGCATAAAATATTTTCATGGGTCAGGTTTCCTCATTGGTAGGATCCAGAGGATCAGGTTGTATAGCCTGGAAAAACTCAAATAAGAACTTAGAAGCACATAATAATAACCTGAATAATTGAAGATCCTCTAAGTCAATTAGATTTGACTCACACAATTGACCACAATGAAAGTGGTGGTCATTTTTAAGAAAATGTGTCGACGATTCTAATTTCCTAAAATAATTAGGTTTAGTTCTAAAAACTATATAATGACACATTTCAAATTGAGATAGTCCCACATTTGGTAAATAAAATTTTGGTGGGACAACAAAGTCAATTATGGTATCATGGACCGTATTAACCACATCAACCAGAGGATGGGTTTCTATTAGGGCTGCACATGGGAGGGTATGGGCGGGTATAAGCTAAAACCAACCTCGCACCCACAGACTGCGGGTTTTTTTTTTTCATAACCAACCCCGCACCCACAAACATCGGGCGGGTTTTGTTACCCGCCCGCTACGGGTTGGGCGGGTATGGGTTTAAACGGGTTTAAACCCGCTTTATATTCAAGTATTTAGATTAACTTCTATTCTCCTTGATTAAGTGAGAAAAAAAAACTAAAACCCCCAAAATATTCATATCTAGGAAGTTCACAGATGAAGATTAAGTGTTGAATCTGTTGATTTTTCGATTGTTGTCGATTTCTGGTGAAGATTCGAAGTTGCTGTTGAAGATTTCTGGTGAAGATTTCTGGTAATTGTCGTTCGTAGGTGAAGAAGAAGAACTGAGGAGGAAAAAGAGGAGAGGCCGAACAGAGAGAAGAGTGTAGAAAGTGAATGAGGGTTATCAGTTATCCTATCTACTAGTATTAGGGTTTCATAATGGACGACTAGGATTAGTTTTATCTAATGGTATATAATCTGCGGGTTTTTTGGGCGGGTATGGGCGGGTATTAGCTTAAACCAACCTCGCACCCATAGACAGCGGTTTTTTTTTTTCATAACCAACCCCGCACCCACAACGGGCGGGTATGGATTAAAAACCCACGGATTTAGCGGGTACGGGTGGGTTTGGGTATCGTGGGTGGGTCTTGTGCAACCCTAGTTTCTATCAACTGGGTTTCTTTCTGGACATAATTAGGTTCAGGAAAATGTGCATGAAGATAGTCTCTTAAGATGGTAGAGGCACATACGTCAAGTCCCAAGTTAGAGACCATTACAAGAGTCAAGGGTAAACCACGGGGAGAATGATATTCACCCCTAAACTTAGAATTATCAATATCCTTGGATAAACTAGTCACAATTTTCTTAATTTCTAAATTATCAGATTTAGGAAAATGGTATTTTATTTCTTCTAGGTTGAAAATAGGTGGTTCTACATTTCTATAATCCTCAGCAGAGACTATTGTTTCCGAATCGCTAGACTCTAAAACATTACTCTCAGGATAAACTCTTTCCTTTAAACCATCATCGGCTTCATAATCACAATGATATACTACACCATCTAAGACTATGGTATCTCTAGTAAAATCCACTTCCTTTTGAATAGGTGAATAATCAATAATATTATTAGGATTTGAACTAGAAACACCATGATCATCGTAAGGCTCAATTTGTGTAACAATTTCCTCGTCATCATGACTACATTTCTCATAATCTTCATCAGTACTATCCTCATCATCATCACAATATGAATATGGTTGAACCTTATCTAATCGGAAATTAAGTTCATTTAGAGAAATACTTAAAGCTACAATTCTTTCCTTCGTATCTAAGTCATGCCTGAGTGACTTTTCATAAAATTGTTCTCTTAGTATGTCTCTCCTATTTAAATTTCCAGTCAACTGCTTGAGTTAATTTTCTAAAGAAATACTAGGATCATAAGAATTATTTTGTTGCAACTGTTTCATTAAATCCTCCAAAGACGAAGAACTAACATTTTGGTCATTATAATATTGCTCACTTACCCGTTCATATGATTGGTGGACGTGCGGATAGTAATTGGAATCACCATGGTCTGAGCCATAACCTTTAGAAGGTCGGTAGTGGTCCCACGTATTATCCACACAATGATCAAAGCACGAATATTGTCCATTTTGAAATTTGAGTCGATACTCATTATATTGGTCTTCATAATACCAGTTCGACATTTTCTTAGTGCACATGCAAATGCAAGGTCGACTAAAATAGGTAGGCTCAGGTTACCTTAAGTAGAATATACCTACAGTCAAAGACTGGTCAACGGTACAGGGCTAAGGTTTGTGGGAATTTCGGCTGGTAACTCCCATAAGGCCCAAGGCACGGGTTCAGCGTACTTTTCCACGGGTTTTCCTAAAATCGGTTGTCTGACGATGCAATTGGTATGTGCAACGTGTTTTTTTTCTTTTTTTTTAATAAAGAAAACAAAAATATTTACAAAAAATAAAATAAAAATTCTAGAATAATTATGTACAAATAAATAAAATATCTAAAGAATCAGAATGCTTCCTAAAATAAATATTTACAAAAATAAATAAAAAATAAAACTTGGATACTTACCTGCTTGGTGCGCAAATTTTATTTTCACTTTAAATCTCCAATTATCCTGCACACCAAAAAAAAAGATACCCAAGAAAATCTAGAAAATAATATTAATAATAAATAAAAGAAAAAAAAATAATCTAAACTATCCTAATTATTTACAAATTTAATAGAAACTAAAAATAACAACCTTTTTTAGCCCCGGCAGCGGCGCCAAAAACTTGATGGGGTTTTATATTATACCTCAAGTGCACGGCTATCGATTGGATAGTATACAGATGCGGGTTCGTTCCACAGGGACTAAAACTATTACTTTCAATTTCGACTAAATAAAATGATAAGCAGAATAATAGAAGATAATAAAAGTAGAAAATAATGAAAGAAAAACCTAGCTAGGGTTCCAACATTCCACCACTATTATGCGTAAATCATTCAACATTTTTCTATAATACTTTTCTCATTAGCACAAGACGATTTAGGACATGGGTACGTCTCGGATGATAAAACTTTATAATCAATAAAATTCTCAAAATACTAATAATTCTACCCATTTAGGTGCTGGTCTCTAATTAGAAAATGTTTACAAAGAAAGCAAGCACAAGGACATATGAATAAAACTATTATCGTTAACGCTCGAGAATATAGGACCAAGAAGAAGTATTATTAAAAATGAGTTGAAATTTCTAACACATAATAGGGCTTCCTTAGTAACCCTAGTGGAGAGATTACTCCATTACAAAAGAAAATAATAAGAAAAGAAAAATGAAAACTCAATTATTTTTGCTCTGGACTACGGACTTCGGACCTCTCTATTCCATCTGCTTCAACCAGTATTTATAGTTTTCAAAGGAAACCACTTTCCTTTATCATATTCACTACCACATCATCGTCCAATAAAAATATGCCAGGTGTCAAATAATATAAAAATCCTCCAATCAGAATGCTCCATGTGTCAAATACTGCAATCAATATCTTAATTATTATTTTCAACCATAAAGAATAATATTCTTTCCCAAATCTTCAAATATTCCATTACTCCACATCATAAGGAAATATTTTCTTCATTAAACAAGATATCTTCAGATATCCTTTATCATAATTAATATTTTTCACATGGTTTCCACACTTATACACACTTAATGGAATTATTACCACACTCCCATATCCACATAGTTGGACTTAATAAATTAATTCTCCATGTAATTCCTTTCAGGCTTAGTCCATTTAATCATAAATCACTTCATTCCCTCCATTTTTCCCGCAGATTTCCGTATTTTAATCCATCGAGCTTTATTTCCTTCAAAATACTTAAAACAAGTTTATTAGCAATAAAATGAGTCATAGCTAATGTAGTTATAGGTGAAAAAGCGTCGCACTTACGTGCTTATCAGGTCAATAATTTAATACCTTTCCGGTTGTTGTACCGTCAGAGATCTATTAATTTTCTTTCCTTACCGACACTGTTAACTACACCATTTCTGTTGTCAGGACCGCAATCTGACAGTTCACAACCTTGCCGGCCCTGGTTTAGTCGGCAATGTAACTTAACAAAAGCATGCTGGCGAAATTATTGAAACTTTACTTAGCTAAACAAACCATTCATTCAACAACTAGAATCCAACATTTTTTGTCCAAAATACGAAAACATGTCACATAAACCTTAATAAAACATTTGTCCAACCATTAACCTTAACATTTGTCTACCACAACATAAAGAAATAAACTAGGAATGCATTCATTCACGACCACGACCACGGCCCCGTTTAGCATTTTCACGACCACTACCACTACCACCACCACCACCATGGGAACGAGCCCTCTTTTTTGTCAGCATTCATCTTGGATTATGCTTCCCTCCTGGCTTGTGCTGCCCTCTTTACTTCAGCATTTTCTTGCTGGAACAATTCGATGGCATCCTCATTGTCACCATTTCTAGCATGGTCAATGTGCTTGGTTTGCTCTTCAATCGACAAATGCTCTCCTCTTTCTCTCGCGCAACACATCACCTTCACAAGGGTCTTCAAATGCTCCTTCTATTTTCAATTAAACAACAAATAATTAATAGAATGATTCGATAATGTAATCTTTAAACATTAAAAGCAACTCTAAAATACTTACAAAGTACTTAAGACTTGTTGCTGGGTATTTCCCTGTCATCTTCCTCTTACGAGCCACTTGTTCAGCAGTCTGTTCCCTAATCACAGTAGGACGAGCCCAACCCAAGTACCACGGCATGTAATTCTCATGATCTTCATGACCTTTGGTCACCTCGTCCAAAAGACTCGTATCGATTTTATGCTTTTGTCTTTCCTTCCAATGAGATGTAGTTGGTGCTGAAGCGTAATGGACGCCAATACTTTCTAAGGACGTGGTGCACGATTCCCTTACCACTTTAAAGTGAGGTTTATCACCGGGATGGGGTTCTTCTTGAACGTAACCCACTTTCCGGATTACCCGATGTGGATCGTACATTGAAATCCATGGTGGTACAACAAGGGACCGTAGTAGAATGCACATCATCTCTCCTTTGGATTAAACCTTCCTTTCTAGCAACTCGATACGGATCAAATATTACCTCATCCGCAGTCAATTTGTCCAAGGCGATTAGAACGTTGATAAGAAGTTGCAGCATATCCTTATCTTGAGCACCCTTAAAACTGTATCTTTGTTGGCTTATCAATCACAAGCTTCCCATTCACTTTGATGTAGGGGTTGGCTTTCACTGAAGTATGGAAGTGCTCATATATCCAAACCTATGCAAATACAAAGTTTAGTAAGAATCTTACACTACGAGCATTTTGCAAATATAAATGATTTAGACAATAAAATTACCTGGAAGAGACATAGATTCCTTTTAACTTGCATAGTGAGTGCCCTTCAAGCCTTTGTCAACTCATTTTTCAAGAAGGCGACCACCGCAGTACCCCAAAAATACTCATGCATCTGATCTAAGGGATGCAATAGTTGAATATACTTGCAGTCGACCAAGCTTCCGGAAATATCGGGGAAGATACATTTGCCCAAGACATATAGCAAATAAGCTGACGTGGTAGCATTGATTCGCACCAAGTCCACCCTTCCTTCTTTATCATAGGTTTTCTTGGTTCCAGAGAATGTGTCCCTCAACTTCTTCAAATTAAACTTCTTTCTTAGATAACCATCCTTCATCACAAGCATAGACTCCGTTTGAACCTGATTCCAACCGAACAAATCTTTGGTCAATTCGAAGATTTTGTACCAATCGATGTCATCATCGTATCCATCACTGATTGATTTTCCCTCAACCTCGAGGCCTAGAATTTGATGAGCATCATCGGGAGTTATCGTCATCTCACCGAACGGGAGTAACATTGTATCAGTCTCTCCATAGAACCTCTCACAGAATGTGGATACGGTAGCTCTATCATACTCAACAATCGAAATCTCCACCGCAGGCCACAACCCGGAGTTCTTGACAATCGCTTGCACCTCGTCACATTCCTTGTCAAGTGGCCATTTCTTAATCACTGAGCATGAAGCTTGGCGCCTCAAGAGACGGATGGCATGCTTGTGATCCTAAATACCAAAAACACAAAATGAAAAGAAATACAAACACTTGAAGAAAATTTAAGATAGATACACTTAAATAAAAAACAAAGATGGATTGAGATTACCTATGACAATATTTTGGATTTCACATGCCCATGAGTCTTTGTATCCAAAAAGAACATCTCCACCATCTTCTGGGGCCCTTTTTAAAGGCCACCTGGTTTCAGTTTAACCTTCAAGTGAGAGGGAGGCATGTGGGAATCAACTGGTTTAATGAGAACCCTCTTCTTTCCGGTTTTAGTTGTAGTTGCATCTTGGGTTTGTTGATCATTATCTTGAGTTTGATCTCCACCTTATTCTTCTTCTTCTTCTTCTTCTTCTTCTTTTTCAACAATTTCATCTTCTCTATCCTTATGTTTATCTTCATCATCATCATCATCATTACCTTCTCCAACAGGTAGCATGTCTTGATCACCATCATCATCATCATTGTTACCTCCTCCAGCAGCCAGAGTTCTTTCAACATCATCATCTCTTCTACCAGATGGAATTGATTGGTCTCCATCCGGAGTTTCATCCGAATCATTTGATTCCGGTGGTGGTTGAGAATTATTATGCTCACAGATCTTTAGCGTTCCCGGATCAACCAGTGCCCCTCGATGTGTTGCAGTCAAGAGTTTGTCACTAAAGCGAGGAGGTCTTGAAGGAGGAGTAACAATTTTCTTCTTTCCCTTTGCCAACCTGAACAAGAACAATTAAGAAAAAATTCAATAGTCGGCAGGGCCGACAAATATAATCAAGCCGTCGGAACAATGGTCAGAAGGGTCTATATCTAAAATACATGCCGGCTAAACTATAGTCAGTAGGGTCTTACTCAAATAACCTGTCGTCTTATAACAACTCAAATAAATTTTAAGGCACCAGGAGACACAAAAATTTGAAATACAACCGTCAAGGTAAAAAATTATAACCCACAGACGGGAAAAAAAACTATCACCGGCAAGCTCCTAGATTGAATAACTTGCCGACCCTGTGAAAATCAGTTACAAATATTCAACTGCTGGCAAGATCTTCAACCTAAGAGCTTGTCGACTAACCCTAAATATGAAAAGTCGAAAGGTTCATGGAACAAACACCTTGCCAGCTAAATAATTGTGAATTTTCACAAATTCGATTTTTCTGACCTAATTTGACATGCAAACATGAAATTGAAGTACTACAGTGAGTTTAAGTAGGCCCTTAATTTCTCAATCGCGTCATTTCTCCTTTTTCAGCGGCTTCGATTTCTTCTTCTTCAACCGTTTTTTTCTTCTCTTTTTGTTGAACTAATTTTGCAATTCCAGAGTTATATTCATTGCGTTTTCTATTAGCTTCTTTCATACGACAATCCCTAGGTCGCGGAGGATCCATGTTTGAAGATTAATCGGAATTTTCGAGTCGACGAGTTTCGGTGGTGGGAGATGGAGGAGCCGGTAAGGTAGAGGAGGAGAAGAAGAAGAGGAGAAGATGAAATGAACAAAATGAACTGATTAAGGGTAATAAGAATTATAAAGGATAAGGATAGTTTTGTAACTTTACCCATTAGGACTCCCCCTTAGCCCTTAAAAAGAGTCCACTTAAAATTGGTTATACCCCAATTAATATGGGTATACCCCAAATTGGCGAGGATAAAAAAAACTGGTCACATTTAGCGTAGCGATTTTAGGAGAAAATAATAACCTGAAAGATTAAAAACACCCTTTTCTGTTATTATTATTATTATTATATATAATTATATATATAATTGCTGGCCTCACATTGAAAGTTAGGCCAGAAGCTTGAATTCTAAAGCTCCTGGTCCCCTACCAATAGGATTTGAGGGTTACCAATGTATTCGGCGATTTTCCTTTCACGCTACATATAAGGTGATGATTACTCCCACGGATTGTGAGTGCCATTAACAGATACCTAACTGCTTTTCCTGAAAACCCTATCTTTTTTTTCCCGGCCGCTTTGTCTCTTCTCTCCTCTCCTCTCCTTATCTCTCTTCCTTTTCTCCCTATTTCTTCTTCCTTCATTGTGTTAATTGTTGATTTGTTTGTTGGGTTTATTTTGCAGGTGCGATTTTGTTGCTAATTGGTAACCCTAACCATAAGCCTTTTCCTTTTTTGGTTCTGCTTATCGGTGTTTTTATTTCTCTAAATCAATAAGCCAATCTGTATTGTCAAATGATATTTGTCTTTGGTTGAAACCAGTACTCGTATTCTCTATCTGTTTTTAGATTGATGCACATATTCTTATTTAGCTGTCCATCCCATTTTAGTCATTTACATTCTATGTTTTGCAAACTTATGTATTTACCCATATATATAGGCTAGCTACCAGATGAGTGATCACGTACTGAGTCTTAATTTGATAAGCTTTCTGTTGTGTTGTTAATACTATGAAGCTTATGCTCTTAGGTGCTGTTCATGGAGTGATCACACTTAACGAGTCATGTGAATCTTCGACTCTTTGGTGATGATATCATTGAGTTTGAGTCAAGTAGTACCTTGCTTTTGGTGCAAAAATAACGGTTTTTATGAAGCGGATTTGATTATGCTTACTGTATTTCATACTAATTTTTAATTTGTTTTCTATTTGGGTATTTGAAATTTTTTGTTTCAGTGTTTGTATAGGAAGAGTGGATGAACTCAACGCCCAAGTTCAACAAACAACCCAAGGATACACTAACAGCAACATAAACAAGTTATGGCTTATCTCCACTCAAATATTGTGTCTTTTGATCGTTTAGGCTGTGTTGGTACTTGGTATTTAATTGTTTTTTCTCACTTTCGTATTAAACCAGATTAGTATTGAGTTGGAAATGTTCTTCCATTTGTCAAATGGAAGCTACTGACACATTTTGAAATGTCTCCGGGGGAGCCATACTGAAAATTACCATCTGGGAAGATTATTCCCAATAGGTCTGTGGCTAATTCTATCAGTTAGTATCATGTACCTGCTTGGCTGCATAAACCAAAAACCATGGTTTTACTAAGATATTTTAATTCTATCAGGGGAGCCATACTGAAAATTACCATTTGAGGAGATTATTCCCAATAGGTCTATGGTTAATTCTATCAGTTAGCTTATCATGTATCTGCTTGGCTGCATAAACCATAAACCATGGTTTTACTAAGATATTTTAATGTCAATCTACTAGAGGTCTAATATGAATTTTACTAATGTAATCTAATTAACACTTTGTAATGGTTTTGTCATATAATAACGTGGTAGGTATGTACTAATTACAAGTAATTTGGCAACTGTTAAACCATTGTACATGACTTCGAAATATTTCATGCAAGTGTTTTAAAGATGTCAGCAGTTGTAATTGCGGTCTGCTTCATCATTGTGAAGGAGTGCCAATGTACTACTTAATGATTGCTTATTTTTATTTCAAATTTGAATGAAGTTGCCAACAAACACAAAATAATTACCTACCAGCTACTTTGCATGGAAGTTCTCCTCTCAACAGATGCTACAGAGCTGTACTTCCATCTTAACATACTGATGAAGTTCATGAATTAAGAGTTATGTAGGTCGGAAAGGAAAAAATTCTCGAAACATCCTATTTAATTTGCCATACAGATTTCTATTTATATGCTGCCTGCAGGACAATTGATGTTGCTGCAGAAAATGATAATGGAAGTGCGAAAAATTGTGAAGATCAAGAAATATTTTAAACTAAAGATGTGACAGTAAATGGATGGCACTAAGAACCTTGGATAGTGGTTTAGTTTATGAATGCTTAAAATTGGGCCATACCGCAACAACTGAACCATCCCCTGTGATAATGTTGGTTACGCTCTCTCCCCCTCTTATAATAACGGTTTGTACATCTGAGGTTTTGAGAATAATGTTTTCCTAATTAATCAAGTTGATGATGAAATCCCGACTATATTGTACTAATGTTTGAATTATATTGACGGGGACCTAAATCTTCAACTCATATCCACAATCTAATGTTCGAATTGCTTTGGTGGTGGAGCATCAGCATTTGATCTGTTATTGCTCCGCAGCATCTTTTTCTTTTTTTGATTAATTTCCCAGAAAAAATGAGAATGGTCAAGGCACCGGGCGAAAGATAACCCATTAATTTTCTTTTTTAGTGTTTTGTTTGTAGCTTGCCAGCACATCTCCAATAAAGAGAAATCTCATCTCTCTGTTTCAGTTCACTCAGTTTACCCTTCTTCTGACCTTCAGCTATAAGGTCCCATGTTAACTGTGATGTTGATTGATGGTGGTTAAGGGTAAGCTGAATGAACTGGATGGTGATTAAGGGTAAGCTGAATGAACTGGATGTTGATTGATGGTGATGAAGGGTAAGCTGAATGAATTAGAAGAGGATATGAGTACATATTCACTGACGTCACTTATTCAACATCGAAAGTTTGAGCATCATTATTGGTACACGTAATTGTATATATATGCACTTAAATTCTAATTCTAATTCTTATTTAGAGAAGTTCATCGCTGCGAACATATTTACAGAAGTACACGTAATCTTCAGTATCGTCCGTAGTAATTTTGCTACAGTTCATAGAATGTGAAATGTTAAATGGCATTGGGATTCATACTTTGTTGTTGGCAAATTGTGTGGGTGAGATATATGGTACCGACACTTAATAATGTTGTACGTAATGTATTCTTCCCATTGATCCTTAATTGTAATTTACTTGGAGCTGTTGACTATTCAGGCTAATGAATCTGGGAAGCTTTACATAAATATAGTGCTCGATGTGATTAGTTTTTTTTAGTTGATCTGTGTAACGGTTACACTCTCAATTTACCCATTGCAGAACAAAAAATATATGTGATGCAGGGAAAGACACCTGCTGGCAGTCACATGGGAGAGGATCAAAGGAGCAACGAAGAAATGCTAACATTTTTCGGCATAAGTTAAAAAGAAGACGAGGGAGAGAAGACTGATGACAAAACGCCACGTTGGTTGAAGATAGTGATGGCGAAATTCCGATATTTATCGACCATATCAATGGTAAAAACGAAGGTGATGGGAGTGATGACGATTTAACTATTTTATAATTTTTATGATAACAACTTTTAATTTGTTACTGTTGCATTTTTTCCTTGGATTAGAAATCGATAAAAACATTAATTAGATTCCAAACTGATAATCTCTCCAAACCAAGTTGAATCTGTAAAAAAAAGTAATAATTTTCTTTTTTTTTATTACGAAAATCTAATCATATCTTGATGAAACTGATAGAAGAGAAAATATTTGTCAATTGGTAACTGAAGATGATTAGTACAATTTCAGAACTGGGAAAAAATTACAAAATTTAAGCAAAATCCCCGAATATAAAAAAACATTGAATTACTTAACTTATGCATTTATATCATAGTAACAAATTCGGTATGACAGACTTAAACCCGTGCAACGCACGGGCTCAACACTAGTAAGAATTATTTAGAATTATTACACGATATATACCACGGGACTACTACAAGAAAGACAGGCTGATTGTAGTGAGGGTAACTTCGTGATTTCACGGGTCGTATAGATATAATAAGTTGGAACAAACCAATTTCAATCGGTTTTCAGAATAGAAACCCTAGACGGCACAGAGAAGAGAGAAATGGGTAAACGAGGACGAGATGAATCGATTCAGGCAAAAGTTAGAGCTGCAGTGACGTTGAATAGTTTAAATTCTGAATTCCGTTTTCTAGGTAAAGATACTAAATCTGTATTAGACCTATGTGCTGGCAGTGGTTGGATGCAACTTGCTGTTGCTAGAATTTCAAAAGGAGGTTTTGTTCTTGGTGTTGATCTCCATCCGGTTACACCTATTCTAGGCGCAATTTCAATACAAGAAGATATCGCTACTCGTGAGTGCAGAGATACTATTGAGAAACATATGACTGAAAATGGTTTTACTGGTTTTGATGTCGTAATGCGTGGTGGATTATCTTCTGATTCTTGCGCTACTACTTGGGATCAGGCATCTTTGCTTACTAAATCAATTAAACTCGCTACTAAATTTTTATCACCCGATGGAACTTTTGTCACCAAGGTAAATATGAGTTTCTTTTTTCCAATACAACACCTGAATTTTTTTTATGTTAAGAGTGATCAGTTTATGAATTAATGTCACAAGGAAGATTGTGTGGTATGTTTTTCTGTTCTGTATCATCATTAGTGTCAAACAAACAATCTTGTATTAATTAGGATGTTGATGATGCTGGTTACTTTTAGAGCTATGTAATTAAGCTGTTTTGATAATACTAAAAGTATTGCTATTTTCTATTTATGTATGGGTTTCTTGTTGAATTGCTATTTTCTATATATGTATGATGAGTATTGATTACTTTGTTTTCATGTCCTGAATGATAGATGTTCGACGGAGCAGAAGATTACAATCCCATGCTCTACTGTCTTGAGCAGGTTAGGCTTCTGTTTCCTTCTCCTTACCTTATATTGTTATTATTAGTATTGTAGTTTACCTTATATTGTTATTATTAGTATTGTAGTTTTGCCTTCTTTACGTGATGGATATATCTGATTTTTACACTTCTCTGCTGACAGTTATTTTGCAGAGTCGTCGTGACGAAACCGACTTCCACATCTACAAAAACCTACATTGTGGCTTTAAATTATAAAGCCCCAGAAAAGATTAATCCCCGTCTACTCGTTACCAGGAATTTGTTCTCTATTAAAGAAGAAGAAGAAGAAGAAGAAAAAGTGGTTGTTTTGGCTTCAGATTTTGTGTGGTCCGAGACTCCACTTGAAGTCCTTGAAAAAGCATGCTCACTCTCCTTCGCTGATGATGATTGCTTATCTTTAAAGGATCATAGTTTAACTACCAAAAGGGTACTGTTTTTTTGATTTTTTAAATCACCTCAGTCTTGAGCTGGATATTCCGAATTTGAAAGCTGTATGGGTGTCTGATGTGATATTTCATTTCCTGTAAAAGATGCTGTGTATGCTAATTATCTGGTCCATAATGTTATGTCAATTTTCACTATAGTGATAAGGTGTTTTTTGTGCCATTTCATCTCATTCTGTTTCATTTTTCTTTTCAGATCAAGAGGATATGCAAAGATCTTCGGGTTTTGAACAAGCGACGTTTTATGCATCTGATGAAGTATAAAACTGAACTCTCTTTCGTGCATAAGCATATCTCTATCAAATATAGAGGTATTCTTGATATAGCTTTATTATCTCTTATTTTTTTTGTGGTTGTTTCCAAATAAATAGGTGGAGGTTGCATGTGAGAGAAGCTCTGTCACATGCTCAGAATGCTGATGCCAAGGATGGAAATAAGGGCAATGATGATGATGATGAGATACCCGATGAAATGGAGTATTCAGAAGATATTCCAAAGGTAAATTTCCTTAAGTGTTTCAATTTTTATGTGTGCTCTTTCACTGATGAAATTCAGGCTTCTAATTCTCTAAGTATATGTCTTTTTGGGTGAAGATGTATTTTTCTGCTGAAACTAGCACGAGGTATGTACCATTTCTTGGATGATCTTATTTCTGATAGGTTATTTGTGTATGCTGACCATGTAGAAATGATACTTTCTTAGATATTTAAATTAATGGTTTTAATAACCCCTTTTTAGGGTCGTATGTAACTTGTAATTGTACTCCGAGATAGTAGTGTGAATAACTTTTTGCGTTCGTCTATCTAGGATCCATGGTACAACCGTAATGGGTGTGGTCGTAGATGACATAGATCGTGGAATTTTGATAGGAACGGATGGCCTGTTAACAGGTTCAAAATTTCGCAAAGGTAACGACTTCTAACTTATTTGGTATGCACACACTGCAATACTTTAACTATTTAGATTTGCTGAATTCCCAAGTCTCAAGTTTATTAACTATTTAGTTTTGCTGGCAATGAGTTAATTTGGTCCTCTTTGTTCTTTAAGTGAATAAATTTTGTATGTTACTTTGAGGGATAAAATGAGAAGTATTATGCTTGCCATTTCTATGTTTTTGTAGAATGATGAACGGGTTAAAGGTTTAGCCATCGTAGGTCATGCCTATATTCCCATCCAAGCTTTAACTTTATCAACATAAATATTATTTCGTAAGAACTCGATTATCACTAGCATCGCGTAGTTATTAATAATAGTTAAGTTCTCGTCTCTTATATATCGTGTAAAGCTAATAAACGATGACAATTCTTCTAAATTAAAACCAAACAATTGAAAATGTAGTCCTACTACTCCCTTTTAATTAATTATTCAGTGCAATAGTGATTTAATTTACAACAATACATGAGCTGTTTAGTGTTCCTTTCATCTGTTAAAAGATCATCTACGACTTTTTTGACATGGCTTTGAAAGTTTCAATTGACCATTTTTCTAGAAAGGGACCACAAATTTCAGGAAAGGAGTCAAACGTCAAAGGTAGTAGATAACCAAAAAGAGAAGTAAATCTTAGAAGTTTTGTCTATTCAGGTATTCATAGGCCATAGTCCATATGACATGCCTTGTATTGCCTTCTTTTTTTACTATGTGCAACAATTATGTTTGTATCTTTGAAGTTGTTTTTTTGACTTCATTCTTTCACTTTGGTTAACTTAAGCTCAGTCTGTCGGTAAGAGTTCTTATTGAGAGGATAGAATACTTTCGTCTTTTATTGTGTTGAGAAAGAAGTGCAGGTAACAAGCAGGTAAACTGTCTCGTACTTTGTCCACTACTTGTGTGTACATGAGAAATTTTATCACAAACTTCATTCACTCACCTCCTAGAAAAGAACACCAAAAGTTTCATTATGATATTACATATCCTCCTATCAGCAGACATAAGTTTTACACGCATTTGAATCTAAGATTGATTTTGCAGAAGGTGACATCAAACTTAAAGTCATCGGATATGATATGCTGTGTGGAATGGCAGGTGACTACAAATTCACAGAAAAGGTACACCAGCATATAGATCGTGAGGTGTGGGGTAAGATCAATGCTAATCAGAGCAGACCATCAGTTAGGAAATGTGCTCATATGTTGAAGAGTTTTTATTCTGATATGTTGGCGGAGGGAAATGAGTTCGATCAGATGTGGCTAAAGATTCAGGGGAAAAAACGTCATGCTTTTCTGACATTGGCAGGGTACGAAGACATAGGTGGAGATAAACTAATCCCTCATTTGTGGTCTGCTACGAAGTTAGGGGCTATAAGAGAATCTAAGTGCTGTTATAGTGGATCTGGTGGTTCATATGCCGAAGTCTTTTTGAAAGAAAATATCGGAAAATGTAATTCAGTTGATAACACAATCGTTATCATGCAAAAGGCGTACCTCAAAGCGGCTAGATATGACTGTAAAACCGGAGGAAACTTTACGAGTAAGTAAAAACAAACAAATTAATCATTTTATAATCATCTTAATAAGTTAATTTTCCCTTACTAATAATAAGTATTTTTTTGAAGTTTTTGTGATTACACCTGAAGAAGACCTTGAAGCTTTGAGGAGGACACCTCTAGACCAAAGAATGACGGGAAACATCGATGAGCGGGTAGCAACTTTAAGTGAATTGAAAGAACTCTACGAAGATGATTTCAATGATCGCTCCATGGAACAAACATATGCTGCTGATATTTGGGGAAAGAAGGAGAGTCTAGGTCGGTTCATTAATTCAGAACTCTTGCTACTAATGTAGTACCTTATGCACTTTTCGCATCCTGCTGTTTGGTTGCTGCTTGCTCTCTAAATTTGTAGGACCATATTAGATCTTGAATTATTTAATGTCTCTTGATGCCAGAGGTCGCCAGTTGAATTGCTCTACTTAATGTGTTGATATTCTGCCTGAAATAACTTTGTTGACTAGCTGTGTTATTTTCTTCTGCTTCTTGATGATTGAGAATTATCTTAGGTCCTGGACTATATATGGAATTACACTTAGAAAACCAATTAGAGCTTTCATCCAAGTTACATGGATTGTGTCTTAGAGGAAGGCAAACATTAATGATATTTTGTTCGCACGCCTGAACAGTTTAATATCTTAACTTATTTGGTAAAAATTGTATGACTATTGCGAATGTATAATATAAGCACCTTTGGTGTTGAACCCAAACATCATTTTATATTTTCAGCAAAGAGCTGAACATCATTTGATAGACAAAAACTGGGTTGATCATCTTTCAACTGTTTTTTTTCACCAAAAATAGCCATCGAGTACCATTAACTGAGTAGCCGATTCCACAACTAATTATTTGTTTGTTTCAGTTATTTAATTTTTACTTTTTTTTTCTTCATATCAATGGTTAAGTTTCAGAGTGCTTGTTGGAATATATAAAAATGAAATCAAATGGTGCACTTTAGATCCTTGGGTTCATTGTCGAGTTGAAAAGTTCTGAAATTCTATATTGCACTCTTTCTTGTGGTGTTGGGTTCGCTTGTAGGATTTTTCAGTTTTTTCTGTTTTTAAAATAGTTTGTGTTTTGCTGCTCTAATCCTTAGCTATACAAAGCTGATCTGATATTGTACACACGTCGGCTACATCGCTTTGTTTCTAACTTCCGCTACTTAAGGACCAACTATACTCAATGCTCCATCATCACCATAAATTTCTGTCATATAACTGTGCTCTGGATCTTGTTCTAGAAACAGTAAAAATCTCTTGTCTTGCAGGAGAAGCCCTATTTGAGTATAGCAGCTGCTTTCATTTATGTGATAACCTCTGACGAGAAGAAGCTACATCCAGGTTTTGGCAGAACCCTATTTCCTTCTGCGACGGATAGATATGTTTTAAAGGCCTTTCTTTCTGTCATTGATTAGTGAGGTGTGTGGATAATGGCTGTGACAGAAGTTGCTTCAGAAACCATTAGGATTTCATATTCGGATCTTGATCCTTGCCTGACTAGGTTATTACTAATCTCGTATGTGGAAGAGGTATGCTGGAGAACTCTTATGAGTTGATCAGTCTCTTCATTTCTGTATATATTCTTAACATATCAATGGCTAATGCTTTATTTTATTTCTTAGAATGGCTAATGGTAAACTAAAATGCGAAGGTATTCGATTACCAGACAGAAACAATCATCACATCATATAAGGAAAATAAAGAATAAGTACTCTTCCAATATAGGTTTTATGCCTATTCATATAGGCGATATGGCATGCCTTTCATTGCCTTTTCTTACTCTATGTGAAGCAGTTCTGTTATGTGGCTTTGAAATTGTTTTTTGACTTCATTCTCTCTGTTTTGTGGCTTTGAACGCGTTCTGTTTTTTGACTCCATTGCTGTGTTGAGAGAAGAGTACAGGTGCCAAAGCATGTAAACTGTCTCGTAGTTTGTCTTTAAACGATTAATTAATCGTTCGATTTATAGTCTCTGTCAAATTAATCGTTTTATATAGTCTTGGTAATGAGTATACATTTTTAAGTTTTGATTGAGGATGATTTCAACGACCGCAGTATAAACCAAACATATGCAGCTGGTTGTTGGAGTAGCACTACTATTTAGAGTTCTTTTTTGTTTGTTTCATTAGTTCCCTCTATCTTTTGACAAGGTATCAACGAAGTTATCCTGTATTTTTTTTTTAATAAACAGGAATTTTATTAAAGATTAACCGTTATACAACATAATATTTTGACCCTTTACAATACCATCCAAGACTACATTTCAGCATATTAACGTGGGTTAGGTGTTTAATGTATTTTGGATGTTGGGGATTTTGAGGGAGTGTAAGAGAGTATAGGGAGTTTGGTGTTTTTAGTGTAGGGAGTTTGAGAGACTCCCAAAATCTCTACTTTTTTGAGAGATTTGGAGTGAGGCAAAATATACTATAAACTCCCTAGAACTCCCCAGAACTCCTCCAGAAAACCCAACTCCCTACATTCTAGTTTTTACCAGCAACACTAATAGGGAGTTTTAGAGCTTCTTTCAAACTCCCCCACGACCAACGGGGGAGTTTGGGAGACTCTTCTAAACTCTCCCACGACTAACGGGGATTTTGAGAGACTCCTTCGAACTTCCCCACGACTAACGGGAAAAAGCCCCAACTACACCCAACTCCCTTGAGGACTAACACCTTGTAAATCTAGGTCATCAGGAACAAAAAAACGTTTTTTTTTCCACGACTCCACTTAGCTAACTTGTCAGCTTCCCCATTCAAGTCCCTGTGTACATACTTGGTACAACAACTTTGCAGTCAGCTCTGATCTTGATAGAAGAAAAGTTTAATTTTGTGTCCATTTCATTGCTCGTTCAATAGCTATGGCTTCTACTGCCGCTGGGCTTATGGAACCCCCTGGAAAGAAACAAATATCAGCTATTTTGTTATTTAACCATAATATTAGAACGATTTTTTGGGCACCGGCCTTTTTTTAGGGGACTATTGTTTTATAAGGACATCTATCCTATACTTATATGGGATGTCCTAAAGTGTAGACATTACTATTTTACCCCCTAACTCCAATTAAGATTATAACTAAACTAATAACTACCAAAATATAAAAACCTAATCTAATCTATTAACAAAAACACACAAATCAGACTACCCTACCCCGCACAAAGAAAAAAAAATTCTTCTCTCTCTTCTTGTTCTTCTTCCTTTCAACATTGTCTTCATCGATTAATCGTTGATTCATAAAATTTTCATCGTCGATTAATCAATCGAGTATAAGAATGGTTCTTCGAAAGAAAACCAACCGACTCCCAGGAACAGGTCCCCCGTTAGGACATCTAGCAATCAGCCAAGTGATTTTGAGATTCATAAAGAAGTGGAACCGGAAAATGAAGTCATAATCGGCTACAATAGACGCCCGAAGAACCCTGAAACTGCCATGGCAAAGATCCGCATATTTTTATGTAAACCCATTACTTTTAATTTGATTTTGATTGGTTTAATTGTATAGAAATCATCAAAATAGGGTTCAAATGGAAGTTACAGTGTGTTGTTCGGTTAAAACGAGTTTCAAAAAAAACCTAGTTTTCCAAACCGAACTTCCTGATATGAAGAACACGAAGAATAGTTCGGTTTCATGAAATTTAGATATAGCTTACCGAACTCGTAGTTCGGTTGTTTCGCAAAAAATGTTAAAACTGTTTTGCAACCGAACTTCACCTTTATTACTCAAAATTTTGTTGAAAATTTGTAACCGAACTCTGCTTGTTTGCACACTATGTTGAGTTATGATACAACCGAACTTCGTCCATTATGTTCGGTTGGTTCGCAATTTTTTTTTAAAACTACGTAGTTACCGAACTCTACCCATATTAAAGAAAAATAAAAAAAAATCCAAGGTAACCGAACTGTGCTATTTCCCCCTTGTGTTGAGTTCTCGTGTAACCGAACTTGTCCATCTCTGTTCGGTTGATTCGCAAACAATTTTTAAAACTACAAAGTAATCGAACTTTACCCATATTACAAAAAAATCCAGTGTAACCGAACTGTGTTATTTTTCCCTGTATGTTGAGTTATGATTTAACCGAACTTTGCCCACTCTGTTCGGTTGGTTCGCAAAAAATATTGACAAACCGAACTCCTAACTAATTGCATAAATGTGGAGTTTGGTTTGTTCGTAAAATTACTTTACTAACCGAAGTTTTCTCTGGAACCCACATGTTAGCTAATATCTTTTGTTTCCTTGATTAGTGGCAAAGGAAAAAAATTCAACCAAGGATTAGTGGAAGATATGAGAACTCCCACGCCTCGAGGCAAAGTACACTTAGGTTCCGATAAGCTTGGAACCCAAAATGCCAAGTTTGGAGGTGGGTCATTATCGGGTGTTATCATCCAATGGTGTCAATAGAGATAATTTTGACAACGTAATCCAACAAGTTAATGAAGAGATCATAGAAGAGATGGGAAGTCAAGAACATAATCAAGGTGGAGAAGGTGAACCATCTGAAGAAGGAGGAAATGAGGGTGACAATGATGACGGTGAAAAAGATGAGGAAGATGGAGATAAGGATGGAGATAATGAAGATGACGAGTCAGAGGAGGAAGAGGATGAAGAGGAAGAGGAACAAGTAGAAATAGTTCAAAAAAACCCTAGAAAGACGCCTAAAAAGCCTTGTGCTAGATATGCATACATTCCTGATGACGATTTGTGTTTGTCGCTAAAGAACCCAACTCATGGTACTCCAAGAGATGGAGGGGAGCTATTGCTTAGCTACAAAAACTCATGGGCTACCAAGATCTTTGCGACAAAGGTATTGAATCTTAACCATCAAGATTTTTCAGTCATTTTATTATATTTTGACATATATTTTTCTATATATTAGTATATAAGATATGATGTTGTTTTTGTAGGATCATATAATGTTGTTCGTGTCTTGAAACGTCAAAAGAACAAGATATGGAATATAGAGAATGAGTGTGATGAGGTCCGGTTGGCGATATTTGATTGTATACTATGGAACGGGATACAACATGCGCACCAAAAATTTGATGATGTCACTGTTTCTGCATTTGCCGAGAGGGCTTATCCAGAGACGGATACCTTTCATATACCGTTTGGCAAGACGACAATAACTCCGGATGATTGTTTTAGAATCACAGCCCTACCAATTACGGGAAGAAGTGTTCGAGATGGCTACGATCCCTCGATGAGTTATGAACTTCTTGAAAAGTTGGTCGAAAAGTGTAGGATGGAGCGATACAAAGGCACAATGTGAGTTTAGAAGAGCTGCAAAAGAGCCTAAGGAAGGTGATGATTATAATGAGTTTAAGGAAGACCGAAAAAGAACCTTTCCGGTTGTTGTACCTTCAGAGATCTATTAATTTTCTTTCCTTACCGACACTGTTAACTACACCATTTCTGTTGTCAGGACCGCAATCTGACAGTTCACAACCTTGCCGGCCCTGGTTTAGTCGGCAATGTAACTTAACAAAAGCATGCTGGCAAAATGATTGAAACTTTACTTAGCTAAACAAACCATTCATTCAACAACTAGAATCCAACATTTTTTGTCCAAAATACGAAAACATGTCACATAAACCTTAATAAAACATTTGTCCAACCATTAACCTTAACATTTGTCTACCACAACATAAAGAAATAAACTAGGAATGCATTCATTCACGACCACGACCACGGCCCCGTTTAGCATTTTCACGACCACGACCACTACCACCACCACCACCATGGGAACGAGCCCTCTTTTTTGTCAGCATTCATCTTGGATTGTGCTTCCCTCCTGGCTTGTGCTGCCCTCTTTACTTCAGCATTATCTTGCTGGAACAATTCGATGGCATCCTCATTGTCACCATTTCTAGCATGGTCAATGTGCTTGGTTTGCTCTTCAATCGACAAATGCTCTCCTCTTTCTCTCGCGCAACACATCACCTTCACAAGGGTCTTCAAATGCTCCTTCTATTTTCAATTAAACAACAAATAATTAATAGAATGATTCGATAATGTAATCTTTAAACATTAAGAGCAACTCTAAAATACTTACAAAGTACTTAAGACTTGTTGCTGGGTATTTCCCTGTCATCTTCCTCTTACGAGCCACTTGTTCAGCAGTCTGTTCCCTAATCACAGTAGGACGAGCCCAACCCAAGTACCACGGCATGTAATTCTCATGATCTTCATGAACTTTGGTCACCTCGTCCAAAAGACTCGTATCGATTTTATGCTTTTGTGTTTCCTTCCAATGAGATGTAGTTGGTGCTGAAGCGTAATGGACGCCAATACTTTCTAAGGACGTGGTGCACGATTCCCTTACCACTTTAAAGTGAGGTTTATCACCGGGATGGGGTTCTTCTTGAACGTAACCCACTTTCCGGATTATCCGATGTGGATCGTACATTGAAATCCATGGTGGTACAACAAGGGACCGTAGTAGAATGCACATCATCTCTCCTTTGGATTAAACCTTCCTTTCTAGCAACTCGATACAGATCAAATATTACCTCATCCGCAGTCAATTTGTCCAAGGCGATTCGAACGTTGATAAGAAGTTGCGGCATATCCTTATCTTGAGCACCCTTAAAACTGTATCTTTGTTGGCTTATCAATCACAAGCTTCTCATTCACTTTGATGTAGGGGTTGGCTTTCACTGAAGTATGGAAGTGCTCATATATCCAAACCTATGCAAATACAAAGTTTAGTAAGAATCTTACACTACGAGCATTTTGCAAATATAAATGATTTAGACATAAAATTACCTGGAAGAGACATAGATTCCTTTTAACTTGCATAGTGAGTGCCCTTCAAGCCTTTGTAAACTCATTTTCAAGAAGGCGACCACCGCAGTACCCCAAAAATACTCATGCATCTGATATAAGGGATGATGCAATAGTTGAATATACTTGCAGTCGACCAAGCTTCCGGAAATATCGGGGAAGATACGTTTGCCCAAGACATATAGCAAATAAGCTGACGTGGTAGCGTTGATTCGCACCAAGTCCACCCTTCCTTCTTTATCATAGGTTTTCTTGGTTCCAGAGAATGTGTCCCTCACTTCTTCAAATTAAACTTCTTTCTTAGATAACCATCCTTCATCACAAGCATAGACTCCGTTTGAACCTGATTCCAACCGAACAAATCTTTGGTCATTCGAAGATTTTGTACCAATCGATGTCATCATCGTAGCCATCACTGATTGATTTTCCCTCAACCTCGAGGCCTAAAATTTGATGAGCATCATCGGGAGTTATCGTCATCTCACCGAACGGGAGTAACATTGTATCAGTCTCTCCAAAACCTCTCACAGAATGTGGATACGGTAGCTCTATCATACTCAACAATCGAAATCTCCACCGCAGGCCACAACCCGGAGTTCTTGACAATCGCTTGCACCTCGTCACATTCCTTGTCAAGTGGCCATTTCTTAATCACTGAGCATGAAGCTTGGCGCCTCAAGAGACGGATGGCATGCTTGTGATCCTAAATACCAAAAACACAAAATGAAAAGAAATACAAACACTTGAAGAAAATTTAAGATAGATACACTTAAATAAAAAACAAAGATGGATTGAGATTACCTATGACAATATTTTGGATTTCACATGCCCATGAGTCTTTGTATCCAAAAGAACATCTCCACCATCTTCTGGGGCCCTTTTTAAAGGCCACCTGGTTTCAGTTTAACCTTCAAGTGAGAGGGAGGCATGTGGGAATCAACTGGTTTAATGAGAACCCTCTTCTTTCCGGTTTTAGTTGTAGTTGCATCTTGGGTTTGTTGATCATTAGCTTGAGTTTGATCTCCACCTTATCTCTTCTTCTTCTTTTTCAACAATTTCATCTTCTCCATCCTTATGTTTATCATCATCATCATCATCAATCATTACCTTCTCCAACAGGTAGCATATCTTGATCACCATCATCATCATCATTGTTACCTCCTCCAGCATCCAGAGTTCTTTCAACATCATCATCTCTTCTACAGATGGAATTGATTGGTCTCCATCCGGAGTTTCATCCGAATCATTTGATTCCGGTGGTGGTTGAGAATCATTATGCTCACAGATCTTTAGCGTTCCCGGATCAACCAGTGCCCCTCGATGTGTTGCAGTCAAGAGTTTGTCACTAAAGCGAGGAGGTCTTGAAGGAGGAGTAACAATTTTCTTATTTCCCTTTGCCAACTTGAACAAGAACAATTAAGAAAAAATTCAATGTCGGCAGGGCCGACAAAATAATCAAGCCGTCGGAACAATGGTCAGAAGGGTCTATATCTAAAATACATGCCGGCTAAACTATAGTCAGTAGGGTCTTACTCAAATAACCTGTCGTCTTATAACAACTCAAATAAATTTAAGGCACCAGGAGACACAAAATTTGAAATACAGCCGTCAAGGTAAAAAATTATAACCCACAGACGGAAAAAAAAACTATCGCCGGCAAGCTCCTAGATTGAATAACTTGCCGACCTTGTGAAAATCAGTTACAAATATTCAACTGCTGGCAAGATCTTCAACCTAAGAGCTTGTCGACTAACCCTAAATATGAAAAGTCGAAAGGTCATGGAAAAACACCTTGCCAGCTAAATAATTGTGAATTTTCACAAATTCGATTTTTCTGACCTAATTTGACATGCAAACATGAAATTGAAGTACTACAGTGAGTTTAAGTAGGCCCTTATTTCTCAATCGCGTCATTTCTCCTTTTTCAGCGGCTTCGATTTCTTCTTCTTCAACCGTTTTTTTCTTCTCTTTTTGTTGAACTAATTTTGCAATTCCAGAGTTATATTCATTGCGTTTTCTATTAGCTTCTTTCATACGACAATCCCTAGGTCGCGGCGGAGGTCCATGTTTGAAGATTAATCGGAATTTTCGAGTCGACGAGTTTCGGTGGTGGGAGATGGAGGAGCCGGTAAGGTAGAGGAGGAGAAGAAGAAGAGGAGAGAGATGAAATGAACAAAATGAACTGATTAAGGGTAATAAGAATTATAAAGGATAAGGATAGTTTTGTAACTTTACCCATTAGGACTCCCCCTTAGCCCTTAAAAAGAGTCCACTTAAAATTGGTTATACCCCAATTAATATGGGTATACCCCAAATTGGCGAGGATAAAAAAAACTGGTCACATTTACCGTAGCGATTTTAGGAGAAAATAATAACCTGAAAGATTAAAAACACCCTTTTTGTTATTATTATTATTATTATATATAATTATATATATAATTGCTGGCCTCACATTGAAAGTTAGGCCAGAAGCTTAATTCTAAAGCTCCTGGTCCCCTACCAATAGGATTTGAGGGTTACCAATGTATTCGGCGATTTTCCTTTCACGCTACATATAAGGTGATGATTACTCCCACGGATTGTGAGTGCCATTAACAGATACCTAACTGCTTTTCCTGAAAACCCTATCTTTTTTTCCCGGCCGCTTGTCTCTTTCTCTCCTCTCCTCTCCTTATCTCTCTTCCTTTTCTCCCTATTTCTTCTTCCTTCATTGTGTTAATTGTTGATTTGTTTGTTGGGTTTATTTTGCAGGTGCGATTTTGTTGCTAATTGGTAACCCTAACCATAAGCCTTTTCCTTTTTTGGTTCTGCTTATCGGTGTTTTTATTTCTCTAAATCAATAAGCCAATCTGTATTGTCAAATGATATTTGTCTTTGGTTGAAACCAGTACTCTTATTCTCTATCTGTTTTTAGATTGATGCACATATTCTTATTTAGCTGTCCATCCCATTTTAGTCATTTACATTCTATGTTTTGCAAACTTATGTATTTACCCATATATATAGGCTAGCTACCAGATGAGTGATCACGTACTGAGTCTTAATTTGATAAGCTTTCTGTTGTGTGTTAATACTTGAAGCTTATGCTCTTAGGTGCTGTTCATGGAGTGATCACACTTAACGAGTCATGTGAATCTTCGACTCTTTGGTGCCGATATCATTGAGTTTGAGTCAAGTAGTACCTTGCTTTTGGTGCAAATATAACGGTTTTTATGAAGCGGGTTTGATTATGCTTACTGTATTTCATACTAATTTTTAATTTGTTTTCTATTTGGGTATTTGAAATTTTTTGTTTCAGTGTTTGTATAGGAAGAGTGGATGAACTCAACGCCCAAGTTCAACAAACAACCCAAGGATACACTAACAGCAACATAAACAAGTTATGGCTTATCTCCACTCAAATATTGTGTCTTTTGATGTTTAGGCTGTGTTGGTACTTGGTATTTAATTGTTTTTTCTCACTTTCGTATTAAACCAGATTAGTATTGAGTTGGAAATGTTCTTCCATTTGTCAAATGGAAGCTACTGACACATTTTGAAATGTCTCCGGGGGAGCCATACTGAAAATTACCATCTGGGAAGATTATTCCCAATAGGTCTGTGGCTAATTCTATCAGTTAGTATCATGTACCTGCTTGGCTGCATAAACCAAAAACCATGGTTTTACTAAGATATTTTAATTCTATCAGGGGAGCCATACTGAAAATTACCATTTGAGGAGATTATTCCCAATAGGTCTATGGTTAATTCTATCAGTTAGCTTATCATGTATCTGCTTGGCTGCATAAACCATAAACCATGGTTTTACTAAGATATTTTAATGTCAATCTACTAGAGGTCTAATATGAATTTTACTAATGTAATCTAATTAACACTTTGTAATGGTTTTGTCATATAATAACGTGGTAGGTATGTACTAATTACAAGTAATTTGGCAACTGTTAAACCATTGTACATGACTTCGAAATATTTCATGCAAGTGTTTTAAAGATGTCAGCAGTTGTAATTGCGGTCTGCTTCATCTTTGTGAAGGAGTGCCAATGTACTACTTAATGATTGCTTATTTTTATTTCAAATTTGAATGAAGTTGCCAACAAACACAAAATAATTACCTACCAGCTACTTTGCAGGGAAGTTCTCCTCTCAACAGATGCTACAGAGTTGTACTTCCATCTTAACATACTGATGAAGTTCATGAATTAAGAGTTATGTAGGTCCTATTGATATTGGGAAAGGAAAAAATTCTCGAACATCCTATTTAATTTGCCATACAGATTTCTATTTATATGCTGCCTGCAGGACAATTGATGTTGCTGCAGAAAATGATAATGGAAGTGCGAAAAATTGTGAAGATCAAGAAATATTTTAAACTAAAGATGTGACAGTAAATGGATGGCACTAAGAACCTTGGTAGTGGTTTAGTTTATGAATGCTTAGAATTGGGCCATACCGCACAACTGAACCATCCCCTGTGATAATGTTGGGTACGCTCTCTCCCCCTCTTATAATAACGTTTGTACATCTGAGGTTTTGAGAATAATGTTTTCCTAATTAATCAAGTTGATGATGAAATCCCGACTATATTGTACTAATGTTCGAATTATATTGACGGGGACCTAAATCTTCAACTCATATCCACAATCTAATGTTCGAATTGCTTTAGTGGTGGAGCATCAGCAGTTGATCTGTTATTGCTCCGCAGCATCTTTTTTTTTTTTGATTAATTTCCCAAAAAAATGAGAATGGTCAAGGCACCGGGCGAAAGATAACCCATTAATTTTTTTTTTAGTGTTTTGTTTGTAGCTTGCCAGCACATCTCCAATAAAGAGAAATCTCATCTCTCTGTTTCAGTTCACTCAGTTTACCCTTTTCTGACCTTCAGCTATAAGGTCCCATGTTAACTGTGATGTTGATTGATGGTGGTTAAGGGTAAGCTGAATGAACTGGATGGTGATTAAGGGTAAGCTGAATGAACTGGATGTTGATTGATGGTGATGAAGGGTAAGCTGAATGAATTAGAAGAGGATATGAGTACATATTCACTGACGTCACTTATTCAACATCGAAAGTTTGAGCATCATTATTGGTACACGTAATTGTATATATATGCACTTAAATTCTAATTCTAATTCTTATTTAGAGAAGTTCATCGCTGCGAACATATTTACAGAAGTACACGTAATCTTCAGTATCGTCCGTAGTAATTTTGCTACAGTTCATAGAATGTGAAATGTTAAATGGCATTGGGATTCATACTTTGTTGTTGGCAAATTGTGTGGGTGAGATATATGGTACCGACACTTAATAATGTTGTACGTAATGTATTCTTCCCATTGATCCTTAATTGTAATTTACTTGGAGCTGTTGACTATTCAGGCTAATGAATCTGGGAAGCTTTACATAAATATAGTGCTCGATGTGATTAGTTTTTTTTAGTTGATCTGTAACGGTTACACTCTCAATTTACCCATTGCAGAACAAAAAATATATGTGATGCAGGGAAAGACACCTGCTGGCAGTCACATGGGAGAGGATCAAAGGAGCAACGAAGAAATGCTAACATTTTTCGGCATAAGTTAAAAAGAAGACGAGGGAGAGAAGACTGATGACAAAACGCCACGTTGGTTGAAGATAGTGATGGCGAAATTCCGATATTTATCGACCATATCAATGGTAAAAACGAAGGTGATGGGAGTGATGACGATTTAACTATTTTATAATTTTTATGATAGCAACTTTTAATTTGTTACTGTTGCATTTTTTCCTTGGATTAGAAATCGATAAAAACATTAATTAGATTCCAAACTGATAATCTCTCCAAACCAAGTTGAATCTGTAAAAAAAAGTAATAATTTTCTTTTTTTTATTACGAAAATCTAATCATATCTTGATGAAACTGATAGAAGAGAAAATATTTGTCAATTGGTAACTGAAGATGATTAGTACAATTTCAGAACTGGGAAAAAATTACAAAATTTAAGCAAAATCCCCGAATATAAAAAAACATTGAATTACTTAACTTATGCATTTATATCATAGTAACAAATTCGGTATGACAGACTTAAACCCGTGCAACGCACGGGCTCAACACTAGTAAGAATTATTTAGAATTATTACACGATATATACCACGGGACTACTACAAGAAAGACAGGCTGATTGTAGTGAGGGTAACTTCGTGATTTCACGGGTCGTATAGATATAATAAGTTGGAACAAACCAATTTCAATCGGTTTTCAGAATAGAAACCCTAGACGGCACAGAGAAGAGAGAAATGGGTAAACGAGGACGAGATGAATCGATTCAGGCAAAAGTTAGAGCTGCAGTGACGTTGAATAGTTTAAATTCTGAATTCCGTTTTCTAGGTAAAGATACTAAATCTGTATTAGACCTATGTGCTGGCAGTGGTTGGATGCAACTTGCTGTTGCTAGAATTTCAAAAGGAGGTTTTGTTCTTGGTGTTGATCTCCATCCGGTTACACCTATTCTAGGCGCAATTTCAATACAAGAAGATATCGCTACTCGTGAGTGCAGAGATACTATTGAGAAACATATGACTGAAAATGGTTTTACTGGTTTTGATGTCGTAATGCGTGGTGGATTATCTTCTGATTCTTGCGCTACTACTTGGGATCAGGCATCTTTGCTTACTAAATCAATTAAACTCGCTACTAAATTTTTATCACCCGATGGAACTTTTGTCACCAAGGTAAATATGAGTTTCTTTTTTCCAATACAACACCTGAATTTTTTTTATGTTAAGAGTGATCAGTTTATGAATTAATGTCACAAGGAAGATTGTGTGGTATGTTTTTCTGTTCTGTATCATCATTAGTGTCAAACAAACAATCTTGTATTAATTAGGATGTTGATGATGCTGGTTACTTTTAGAGCTATGTAATTAAGCTGTTTTGATAATACTAAAAGTATTGCTATTTTCTATTTATGTATGGGTTTCTTGTTGAATTGCTATTTTCTATATATGTATGATGAGTATTGATTACTTTGTTTTCATGTCCTGAATGATAGATGTTCGACGGAGCAGAAGATTACAATCCCATGCTCTACTGTCTTGAGCAGGTTAGGCTTCTGTTTCCTTCTCCTTACCTTATATTGTTATTATTAGTATTGTAGTTTACCTTATATTGTTATTATTAGTATTGTAGTTTTGCCTTCTTTACGTGATGGATATATCTGATTTTTACACTTCTCTGCTGACAGTTATTTTGCAGAGTCGTCGTGACGAAACCGACTTCCACATCTACAAAAACCTACATTGTGGCTTTAAATTATAAAGCCCCAGAAAAGATTAATCCCCGTCTACTCGTTACCAGGAATTTGTTCTCTATTAAAGAAGAAGAAGAAGAAGAAAAAAAGTGGTTGTTTTGGCTTCAGATTTTGTGTGGTCCGAGACTCCACTTGAAGTCCTTGAAAAAGCATGCTCACTCTCCTTCGCTGATGATGATTGCTTATCTTTAAAGGATCATAGTTTAACTACCAAAAGGGTACTGTTTTTTTGATTTTTTAAATCACCTCAGTCTTGAGCTGGATATTCCGAATTTGAAAGCTGTATGGGTGTCTGATGTGATATTTCATTTCCTGTAAAAGATGCTGTGTATGCTAATTATCTGGTCCATAATGTTATGTCAATTTTCACTATAGTGATAAGGTGTTTTTTGTGCCATTTCATCTCATTCTGTTTCATTTTTCTTTTCAGATCAAGAGGATATGCAAAGATCTTCGGGTTTTGAACAAGCGACGTTTTATGCATCTGATGAAGTATAAAACTGAACTCTCTTTCGTGCATAAGCATATCTCTATCAAATATAGAGGTATTCTTGATATAGCTTTATTATCTCTTATTTTTTTTGTGGTTGTTTCCAAATAAATAGGTGGAGGTTGCATGTGAGAGAAGCTCTGTCACATGCTCAGAATGCTGATGCCAAGGATGGAAATAAGGGCAATGATGATGATGATGAGATACCCGATGAAATGGAGTATTCAGAAGATATTCCAAAGGTAAATTTCCTTAAGTGTTTCAATTTTTATGTGTGCTCTTTCACTGATGAAATTCAGGCTTCTAATTCTCTAAGTATATGTCTTTTTGGGTGAAGATGTATTTTTCTGCTGAAACTAGCACGAGGTATGTACCATTTCTTGGATGATCTTATTTCTGATAGGTTATTTGTGTATGCTGACCATGTAGAAATGATACTTTCTTAGATATTTAAATTAATGGTTTTAATAACCCCTTTTTAGGGTCGTATGTAACTTGTAATTGTACTCCGAGATAGTAGTGTGAATAACTTTTTGCGTTCGTCTATCTAGGATCCATGGTACAACCGTAATGGGTGTGGTCGTAGATGACATAGATCGTGGAATTTTGATAGGAACGGATGGCCTGTTAACAGGTTCAAAATTTCGCGAAGGTAACGACTTCTAACTTATTTGGTATGCACACACTGCAATACTTTAACTATTTAGATTTGCTGAATTCCCAAGTCTCAAGTTTATTAACTATTTAGTTTTGCTGACAATGAGTTAATTTGGTCCTCTTTGTTCTTTAAGTGAATAAATTTTGTATGTTACTTTGAGGGATAAAATGAGAAGTATTATGCTTGCCATTTCTATGTTTTTGTAGAATGATGAACGGGTTAAAGGTTTAGCCATCGTAGGTCATGCCTATATTCCCATCCAAGCTTTAACTTTATCAACATAAATATTATTTCGTAAGAACTCGATTATCACTAGCATCGCGTAGTTATTAATAATAGTTAAGTTCTCGTCTCTTATATATCGTGTAAAGCTAATAAACGATGACAATTCTTCTAAATTAAAACCAAACAATTGAAAATGTAGTCCTACTACTCCCTTTTAATTAATTATTCAGTGCAATAGTGATTTAATTTACAACAATACATGAGCTGTTTAGTGTTCCTTTCATCTGTTAAAAGATCATCTACGACTTTTTTGACATGGCTTTGAAAGTTTCAATTGACCATTTTTCTAGAAAGGGACCACAAATTTCAGGAAAGGAGTCAAACGTCAAAGGTAGTAGATAACCAAAAAGAGAAGTAAATCTTAGAAGTTTTGTCTATTCAGGTATTCATAGGCCATAGTCCATGACATGCCTTGTATTGCCTTCTTTTTTTACTATGTGCAACAATTATGTTTGTATCTTTGAAGTTGTTTTTTGACTTCATTCTTTCACTTTGGTTAACTTAAGCTCAGTCTGTCGGTAAGAGTTCTTATTGAGAGGATAGAATACTTTCGTCTTTTATTGTGTTGAGAAAGAAGTGCAGGTAACAAGCAGGTAAACTGTCTCGTACTTTGTCCACTACTTGTGTGTACATGAGAAATTTTATCACAAACTTCATTCACTCACCTCCTAGAAAAGAACACCAAAAGTTTCATTATGATATTACATATCCTCCTATCAGCAGACATAAGTTTTACACGCATTTGAATCTAAGATTGATTTTGCAGAAGGTGACATCAAACTTAAAGTCATCGGATATGATATGCTGTGTGGAATGGCAGGTGACTACAAATTCACAGAAACGGTACACCAGCATATAGATCGTGAGGTGTGGGGTAAGATCAATGCTAATCAGAGCAGACCATCAGTTAGGAAATGTGCTCATATGTTGAAGAGTTTTTATTCTGATATGTTGGCGGAGGGAAATGAGTTCGATCAGATGTGGCTAAAGATTCAGGGGAAAAAACGTCATGCTTTTCTGACATTGGCAGGGTACGAAGACATAGGTGGAGATAAACTAATCCCTCATTTGTGGTCTGCTACGAAGTTAGGGGCTATAAGAGAATCTAAGTGCTGTTATAGTGGATCTGGTGGTTCATATGCCGAAGTCTTTTTGAAAGAAAATATCGGAAAATGTAATTCAGTTGATAACACAATCGTTATCATGCAAAAGGCGTACCTCAAAGCGGCTAGATATGACTGTAAAACCGGAGGAAACTTTACGAGTAAGTAAAAACAAACAAATTAATCATTTTATAATCATCTTAATAAGTTAATTTTCCCTTACTAATAATAAGTATTTTTTTTGAAGTTTTTGTGATTACACCTGAAGAAGACCTTGAAGCTTTGAGGAGGACACCTCTAGACCAAAGAATGACGGGAAACATCGATGAGCGGGTAGCAACTTTAAGTGAATTGAAAGAACTCTACGAAGATGATTTCAATGATCGCTCCATGGAACAAACATATGCTGCTGATATTTGGGGAAAGAGAAGGAGAGTCTAGGTCGGTTCATTAATTCAGAACTCTTGCTACTAATGTAGTACCTTATGCACTTTTCGCATCCTGCTGTTTGGTTGCTGCTTGCTCTCTAAATTTGTAGGACCATATTAGATCTTGAATTATTTAATGTCTCTTGATGCCAGAGGTCGCCAGTTGAATTGCTCTACTTAATGTGTTGATATTCTGCCTGAAATAACTTTGTTGACTAGCTGTGTTATTTTCTTCTGCTTCTTGATGATTGAGAATTATCTTAGGTCCTGGACTATATATGGAATTACACTTAGAAAACCAATTAGAGCTTTCATCCAAGTTACATGGATTGTGTCTTAGAGGAAGGCAAACATTAATGATTTTTTTCGCGCCGCCTGAACAGTTTAATATCTTAACTTATTTGGTAAAAATTGTATGACTATTGCGAATGTATAATATAAGCACCTTTGGTGTTGAACCCAAACATCATTTTATATTTTCAGCAAAGAGCTGAACATCATTTGATAGACAAAAACTGGGTTGATCATCTTTCAACTGTTTTTTTTCACCAAAAATAGCCATCGAGTACCATTAACTGAGTAGCCGATTCCACAACTAATTATTTGTTTGTTTCAGTTATTTAATTTTTACTTTTTTTTTCTTCATATCAATGGTTAAGTTTCAGAGTGCTTGTTGGAATATATAAAAATGAAATCAAATGGTGCACTTTAGATCCTTGGGTTCATTGTCGAGTTGAAAAGTTCTGAAATTCTATATTGCACTCTTTCTTGTGGTGTTGGGTTCGCTTGTAGGATTTTTCAGTTTTTTCTGTTTTTAAAATAGTTTGTGTTTTGCTGCTCTAATCCTTAGCTATACAAAGCTGATCTGATATTGTACACACGTCGGCTACATCGCTTTGTTTCTAACTTCCGCTACTTAAGGACCAACTATACTCAATGCTCCATCATCACCATAAATTTCTGTCATATAACTGTGCTCTGGATCTTGTTCTAGAAACAGTAAAAATCTCTTGTCTTGCAGGAGAAGCCCTATTTGAGTATAGCAGCTGCTTTCATTTATGTGATAACCTCTGACGAGAAGAAGCTACATCCAGGTTTTGGCAGAACCCTATTTCCTTCTGCGACGGATAGATATGTTTTAAAGGCCTTTCTTTCTGTCATTGATTAGTGAGGTGTGTGGATAATGGCTGTGACAGAAGTTGCTTCAGAAACCATTAGGATTTCATATTCGGATCTTGATCCTTGCCTGACTAGGTTATTACTAATCTCGTATGTGGAAGAGGTATGCTGGAGAACTCTTATGAGTTGATCAGTCTCTTCATTTCTGTATATATTCTTAACATATCAATGGCTAATGCTTTATTTTATTTCTTAGAATGGCTAATGGTAAACTAAAATGCGAAGGTATTCGATTACCAGACAGAAACAATCATCACATCATATAAGGAAAATAAAGAATAAGTACTCTTCCAATATAGGTTTTATGCCTATTCATATAGGCGATATGGCATGCCTTTCATTGCCTTTTCTTACTCTATGTGAAGCAGTTCTGTTATGTGGCTTTGAAATTGTTTTTTGACTTCATTCTCTCTGTTTTGTGGCTTTGAACGCGTTCTGTTTTTTGACTCCATTGCTGTGTTGAGAGAAGAAGTACAGGTGCCAAAGCATGTAAACTGTCTCGTAGTTTGTCTTTAAACGATTAATTAATCGTTCGATTTATAGTCTCTGTCAAATTAATCGTTTTATATAGTCTTGGTAATGAGTATACATTTTTAAGTTTTGATTGAGGATGATTTCAACGACCGCAGTATAAACCAAACATATGCAGCTGGTTGTTGGAGTAGCACTACTATTTAGAGTTCTTTTTTGTTTGTTTCATTAGTTCCCTCTATCTTTTGACAAGGTATCAACGAAGTTATCCTGTATTTTTTTTTTTAATAAACAGGAATTTTATTAAAGATTAACCGTTATACAACATAATATTTTGACCCTTTACAATACCATCCAAGACTACATTTCAGCATATTAACGTGGGTTAGGTGTTTAATGTATTTTGGATGTTGGGGATTTTGAGGGAGTGTAAGAGAGTATAGGGAGTTTGGTGTTTTTAGTGTAGGGAGTTTGAGAGACTCCCAAAATCTCTACTTTTTTGAGAGATTTGGAGTGAGGCAAAAATATACTATAAACTCCCTAGAACTCCCCAGAACTCCTCCAGAAAACCCAACTCCCTACATTCTAGTTTTTACCAGCAACACTAATAGGGAGTTTTAGAGCTTCTTTCAAACTCCCCCACGACCAACGGGGGAGTTTGGGAGACTCTTCTAAACTCTCCCACGACTAACGGGGATTTTGAGAGACTCCTTCGAACTTCCCCACGACTAACGGGAAAAAGCCCCAACTACACCCAACTCCCTTGAGGGCTAACACCTTGTAAATCTAGGTCATCAGGAACAAAAAAACGTTTTTTTTTCCACGACTCCACTTAGCTAACTTGTCAGCTTCCCCATTCAAGTCCCTGTGTACATACTTGGTACAACAACTTTGCAGTCAGCTCTGATCTTGATAGAAGAAAAGTTTAATTTTGCTGTCCATTTCATTGCTCGTTCAATAGCTATGGCTTCTACTGCCGCTGGGCTTATGGAACCCCCTGGAAAGAAACAAATATCAGCTATTTTGTTATTTAACCATAATATTAGAACGATTTTTTGGGCACCGGCCTTTTTTTTAGGGGACTATTGTTTTATAAGGACATCTATCCTATACTTATATGGGATGTCCTAAAGTGTAGACATTACTATTTTACCCCCTAACTCCAATTAAGATTATAACTAAACTAATAACTACCAAAATATAAAAAACCTAATCTAATCTATTAACAAAAACACAAAATCAGACTACCCTACCGCCGCACAAAGAAAAAAAAAAATTCTTCTCTTCTTCTTGTTCTTCTTCCTTTCAACATCGTCTTCATCGATTAATCGTTGATTCATAAAATTTTCATCGTCGATTAATCAATCGAGTATAAGAATGGTTCTTCGAAAGAAAACCAACCGACTCCCAGGAACAGGTCCCTCGTTAGGACATCTAGCAATCAGCCAAGTGATTTTGAGATTCATAAAGAAGTGGAACCGGAAAATGAAGTCATAATCGGCTACAATAGACGCCCGAAGAACCCTGAAACTGCCATGGCAAAGATCCGCATGTATTTTTATGTAAACCCATTACTTTTAATTTGATTTTGATTGGTTTAATTGTATAGAAATCATCAAAATAGGGTTCAAATGGAAGTTACAGTGTGTTGTTCGGTTAAAACGAGTTTCAAAAAAAACCTAGTTTTCCAAACCGAACTTCCTGATATGAAGAACACGAAGAACAGTTCGGTTTCATGAAATTTAGATATAGCTTACCGAACTCGTAGTTCGGTTGTTTCGCAAAAAATGTTAAAACTGTTTTGCAACCGAACTTCACCTTTATTACTCAAAATTTTTTTGTTGAAAATTTGTAACCGAACTCTGCTTGTTTGCACACTATGTTGAGTTATGATACAACCGAACTTCGTCCATTATGTTCGGTTGGTTCGCAATTTTTTTTTTAAAACTACGTAGTTACCGAACTCTACCCATATTAAAGAAAAATAAAAAAAAAATCCAAGGTAACCGAACTGTGCTATTTCCCCCTTGTGTTGAGTTCTCGTGTAACCGAACTTGTCCATCTCTGTTCGGTTGATTCGCAAACAATTTTTAAAACTACAAAGTAATCGAACTTTACCCATATTACAAAAAAATCCAGTGTAACCGAACTGTGTTATTTTTCCCTGTATGTTGAGTTATGATTTAACCGAACTTTGCCCACTCTGTTCGGTTGGTTCGCAAAAAATATTGACAAACCGAACTCCTAACTAATTGCATAAATGTGGAGTTTGGTTTGTTCGTAAAATTACTTTACTAACCGAAGTTTTCTCTGGAACCCACATGTTAGCTAATATCTTTTGTTTCCTTGATTAGTGGCAAAGGAAAAAAATTCAACCAAGGATTAGTGGAAGATATGAGAACTCCCACGCCTCGAGGCAAAGTACACTTAGGTTCCGATAAGCTTGGAACCCAAAATGCCAAGTTTGGAGGTGGGTCATTATCGGGTGTTATCATCCAAGATGGTGTCAATAGAGATAATTTTGACAACGTAATCCAACAAGTTAATGAAGAGATCATAGAAGAGATGGGAAGTCAAGAACATAATCAAGGTGGAGAAGGTGAACCATCTGAAGAAGGAGGAAATGAGGGTGACAATGATGACGGTGAAAAAGATGAGGAAGATGGAGATAAGGATGGAGATAATGAAGATGACGAGTCAGAGGAGGAAGAGGATGAAGAGGAAGAGGAACAAGTAGAAATAGTTCAAAAAAACCCTAGAAAGACGCCTAAAAAGCCTTGTGCTAGATATGCATACATTCCTGATGACGATTTGTGTTTGTCGCTAAAGAACCCAACTCATGGTACTCCAAGAGATGGAGGGGAGCTATTGCTTAGCTACAAAAACTCATGGGCTACCAAGATCTTTGCGACAAAGGTATTGAATCTTAACCATCAAGATTTTTCAGTCATTTTATTATATTTTGACATATATTTTTCTATATATATTAGTATATAAGATATGATGTTGTTTTTGTAGGATCATAATAATGTTGTTCGTGTCTTGAAACGTCAAAAGAACAAGATATGGAATATAGAGAATGAGTGTGATGAGGTCCGGTTGGCGATATTTGATTGTATACTATGGAACGGGATACAACATGCGCACCAAAAATTTGATGATGTCACTGTTTCTGCATTTGCCGAGAGGGCTTATCCAGAGACGGATACCTTTCATATACCGTTTGGCAAGACGACAATAACTCCGGATGATTGTTTTAGAATCACAGCCCTACCAATTACGGGAAGAAGTGTTCGAGATGGCTACGATCCCTCGATGAGTTATGAACTTCTTGAAAAGTTGGTCGAAAAGTGTAGGATGGAGCGATACAAAGGCACAATGTGAGTTTAGAAGAGCTGCAAAAGAGCCTAAGGAAGGTGATGATTATAATGAGTTTAAGGAAGACCGAAAAAGAACCTTTCCGGTTGTTGTACCTTCAGAGATCTATTAATTTTCTTTCCTTACCGACACTGTTAACTACACCATTTCTGTTGTCAGGACCGCAATCTGACAGTTCACAACCTTGCCGGCCCTGGTTTAGTCGGCAATGTAACTTAACAAAAGCATGCTGGCAAAATGATTGAAACTTTACTTAGCTAAACAAACCATTCATTCAACAACTAGAATCCAACATTTTTTGTCCAAAATACGAAAACATGTCACATAAACCTTAATAAAACATTTGTCCAACCATTAACCTTAACATTTGTCTACCACAACATAAAGAAATAAACTAGGAATGCATTCATTCACGACCACGACCACGGCCCCGTTTAGCATTTTCACGACCACGACCACTACCACCACCACCACCATGGGAACGAGCCCTCTTTTTTGTCAGCATTCATCTTGGATTGTGCTTCCCTCCTGGCTTGTGCTGCCCTCTTTACTTCAGCATTATCTTGCTGGAACAATTCGATGGCATCCTCATTGTCACCATTTCTAGCATGGTCAATGTGCTTGGTTTGCTCTTCAATCGACAAATGCTCTCCTCTTTCTCTCGCGCAACACATCACCTTCACAAGGGTCTTCAAATGCTCCTTCTATTTTCAATTAAACAACAAATAATTAATAGAATGATTCGATAATGTAATCTTTAAACATTAAGAGCAACTCTAAAATACTTACAAAGTACTTAAGACTTGTTGCTGGGTATTTCCCTGTCATCTTCCTCTTACGAGCCACTTGTTCAGCAGTCTGTTCCCTAATCACAGTAGGACGAGCCCAACCCAAGTACCACGGCATGTAATTCTCATGATCTTCATGAACTTTGGTCACCTCGTCCAAAAGACTCGTATCGATTTTATGCTTTTGTGTTTCCTTCCAATGAGATGTAGTTGGTGCTGAAGCGTAATGGACGCCAATACTTTCTAAGGACGTGGTGCACGATTCCCTTACCACTTTAAAGTGAGGTTTATCACCGGGATGGGGTTCTTCTTGAACGTAACCCACTTTCCGGATTATCCGATGTGGATCGTACATTGAAATCCATGGTGGTACAACAAGGGACCGTAGTAGAATGCACATCATCTCTCCTTTGGATTAAACCTTCCTTTCTAGCAACTCGATACAGATCAAATATTACCTCATCCGCAGTCAATTTGTCCAAGGCGATTCGAACGTTGATAAGAAGTTGCGGCATATCCTTATCTTGAGCACCCTTAAAACTGTATCTTTGTTGGCTTATCAATCACAAGCTTCTCATTCACTTTGATGTAGGGGTTGGCTTTCACTGAAGTATGGAAGTGCTCATATATCCAAACCTATGCAAATACAAAGTTTAGTAAGAATCTTACACTACGAGCATTTTGCAAATATAAATGATTTAGACAATAAAATTACCTGGAAGAGACATAGATTCCTTTTAACTTGCATAGTGAGTGCCCTTCAAGCCTTTGTAAACTCATTTTTCAAGAAGGCGACCACCGCAGTACCCCAAAAATACTCATGCATCTGATATAAGGGATGCAATAGTTGAATATACTTGCAGTCGACCAAGCTTCCGGAAATATCGGGGAAGATACGTTTGCCCAAGACATATAGCAAATAAGCTGACGTGGTAGCGTTGATTCGCACCAAGTCCACCCTTCCTTCTTTATCATAGGTTTTCTTGGTTCCAGAGAATGTGTCCCTCAACTTCTTCAAATTAAACTTCTTTCTTAGATAACCATCCTTCATCACAAGCATAGACTCCGTTTGAACCTGATTCCAACCGAACAAATCTTTGGTCAATTCGAAGATTTTGTACCAATCGATGTCATCATCGTAGCCATCACTGATTGATTTTCCCTCAACCTCGAGGCCTAAAATTTGATGAGCATCATCGGGAGTTATCGTCATCTCACCGAACGGGAGTAACATTGTATCAGTCTCTCCATAAAACCTCTCACAGAATGTGGATACGGTAGCTCTATCATACTCAACAATCGAAATCTCCACCGCAGGCCACAACCCGGAGTTCTTGACAATCGCTTGCACCTCGTCACATTCCTTGTCAAGTGGCCATTTCTTAATCACTGAGCATGAAGCTTGGCGCCTCAAGAGACGGATGGCATGCTTGTGATCCTAAATACCAAAAACACAAAATGAAAAGAAATACAAACACTTGAAGAAAATTTAAGATAGATACACTTAAATAAAAAACAAAGATGGATTGAGATTACCTATGACAATATTTTGGATTTCACATGCCCATGAGTCTTTGTATCCAAAAAGAACATCTCCACCATCTTCTGGGGCCCTTTTTAAAGGCCACCTGGTTTCAGTTTAACCTTCAAGTGAGAGGGAGGCATGTGGGAATCAACTGGTTTAATGAGAACCCTCTTCTTTCCGGTTTTAGTTGTAGTTGCATCTTGGGTTTGTTGATCATTAGCTTGAGTTTGATCTCCACCTTATTCTTCTTCTTCTTCTTTTTCAACAATTTCATCTTCTCCATCCTTATGTTTATCATCATCATCATCATCATCATTACCTTCTCCAACAGGTAGCATATCTTGATCACCATCATCATCATCATTGTTACCTCCTCCAGCATCCAGAGTTCTTTCAACATCATCATCTCTTCTACCAGATGGAATTGATTGGTCTCCATCCGGAGTTTCATCCGAATCATTTGATTCCGGTGGTGGTTGAGAATCATTATGCTCACAGATCTTTAGCGTTCCCGGATCAACCAGTGCCCCTCGATGTGTTGCAGTCAAGAGTTTGTCACTAAAGCGAGGAGGTCTTGAAGGAGGAGTAACAATTTTCTTATTTCCCTTTGCCAACTTGAACAAGAACAATTAAGAAAAAATTCAATAGTCGGCAGGGCCGACAAATATAATCAAGCCGTCGGAACAATGGTCAGAAGGGTCTATATCTAAAATACATGCCGGCTAAACTATAGTCAGTAGGGTCTTACTCAAATAACCTGTCGTCTTATAACAACTCAAATAAATTTTAAGGCACCAGGAGACACAAAAATTTGAAATACAGCCGTCAAGGTAAAAAATTATAACCCACAGACGGAAAAAAAAACTATCGCCGGCAAGCTCCTAGATTGAATAACTTGCCGACCTTGTGAAAATCAGTTACAAATATTCAACTGCTGGCAAGATCTTCAACCTAAGAGCTTGTCGACTAACCCTAAATATGAAAAGTCGAAAGGGTCATGGAAAAAACACCTTGCCAGCTAAATAATTGTGAATTTTCACAAATTCGATTTTTCTGACCTAATTTGACATGCAAACATGAAATTGAAGTACTACAGTGAGTTTAAGTAGGCCCTTACTTTCTCAATCGCGTCATTTCTCCTTTTTCAGCGGCTTCGATTTCTTCTTCTTCAACCGTTTTTTTCTTCTCTTTTTGTTGAACTAATTTTGCAATTCCAGAGTTATATTCATTGCGTTTTCTATTAGCTTCTTTCATACGACAATCCCTAGGTCGCGGCGGATCCATGTTTGAAGATTAATCGGAATTTTCGAGTCGACGAGTTTCGGTGGTGGGAGATGGAGGAGCCGGTAAGGTAGAGGAGGAGAAGAAGAAGAGGAGAAGATGAAATGAACAAAATGAACTGATTAAGGGTAATAAGAATTATAAAGGATAAGGATAGTTTTGTAACTTTACCCATTAGGACTCCCCCTTAGCCCTTAAAAAGAGTCCACTTAAAATTGGTTATACCCCAATTAATATGGGTATACCCCAAATTGGCGAGGATAAAAAAAACTGGTCACATTTACCGTAGCGATTTTAGGAGAAAATAATAACCTGAAAGATTAAAAACACCCTTTTTTGTTATTATTATTATTATTATTATATATATAATTATATATATAATTGCTGGCCTCACATTGAAAGTTAGGCCAGAAGCTTAAATTCTAAAGCTCCTGGTCCCCTACCAATAGGATTTGAGGGTTACCAATGTATTCAGCGATTTTCCTTTCACGCTACATATAAGGTGATGATTACTCCCACGGATTGTGAGTGCCATTAACAGATACCTAACTGCTTTTCCTGAAAACCCTATCTTTTTTTTCCCGGCCGCTTCGTCTCTTCTCTTCTCTCCTCTCCTCTCCTTATCTCTCTTCCTTTTCTCCCTATTTCTTCTTCCTTCACTGTGTTAATTGTTGATTTGTTTGTTGGGTTTATTTTGCAGGTGCGATTTTGTTGCTAATTGGTAACCCTAACCATAAGCCTTTTCCTTTTTTGGTTCTGCTTATCGGTGTTTTTATTTCTCTAAATCAATAAGCCAATCTGTATTATCAAATGATATTTGTCTTTGGTTGAAACCAGTACTCTTATTCTCTATCTGTTTTTAGATTGATGCACATATTCTTATTTAGCTGTCCATCCCATTTTAGTCATTTACATTCTATGTTTTGCAAACTTATGTATTTACCCATATATATAGGCTAGCTACCAGATGAGTGATCACGTACTGAGTCTTAATTTGATAAGCTTTCTGTTGTGTTGTTAATACTCTGAAGCTTATGCTCTTAGGTGCTGTTCATGGAGTGATCACACTTAACGAGTCATGTGAATCTTCGACTCTTTGGTGCCGATATCATTGAGTTTGAGTCAAGTAGTACCTTGCTTTTGGTGCAAATATAACAGTTTTTATGAAGCGGGTTTGATTATGCTTACTGTATTTCATACTAATTTTTAATTTGTTTTCTATTTGGGTATTTGAAATTTTTTGTTTCAGTGTTTGTATAGGAAGAGTGGATGAACTCAACGCCCAAGTTCAACAAACAACCCAAGGATACACTAACAGCAACATAAACAAGTTATGGCTTATCTCCACTCAAATATTGTGTCTTTTGATTGTTTAGGCTGTGTTGGTACTTGGTATTTAATTGTTTTTTCTAACTTTCGTATTAAACCAGATTAGTATTGAGTTGGAAATGTTCTTCCATTTGTCAAATGGAAGCTACTGACACATTTTGAAATGTCTCCGGGGGAGCCATACTGAAAATTACCATCTGGGAAGATTATTCCCAATAGGTCTGTGGCTAATTCTATCAGTTAGTATCATGTACCTGCTTGGCTGCATAAACCAAAAACCATGGTTTTACTAAGATATTTTAATTCTATCAGGGGAGCCATACTGAAAATTACCATTTGAGGAGATTATTCCCAATAGGTCTATGGTTAATTCTATCAGTTAGCTTATCATGTATCTGCTTGGCTGCATAAACCATAAACCATGGTTTTACTAAGATATTTTAATGTCAATCTACTAGAGGTGTAATATGAATTTTACTAATGTAATCTAATTAACACTTTGTAATGGTTTTGTCATATAATAACGTGGTAGGTATGTACTAATTACAAGTAATTTGGCAACTGTTAAACCATTGTACATGACTTCGAAATATTTCATGCAAGTGTTTTAAAGATGTCAGCAGTTGTAATTGCGGTCTGCTTCATCTTTGTGAAGGAGTGCCAATGTACTACTTAATGATTGCTTATTTTTATTTCAAATTTGAATGAAGTTGCCAACAAACACAAAATAATTACCTACCAGCTACTTTGCAGGGAAGTTCTCCTCTCAATAGATGCTACAGAGTTGTACTTCCATCTTAACATACTGATGAAGTTCATGAATTAAGAGTTATGTAGGTCCTATTGATATTGGGAAAGGAAAAAATTCTCGATACATCCTATTTAATTTGCCATACAGATTTCTATTTATATGCTGCCTGCAGGACAATTGATGTTGCTGCAGAAAATGATAATGGAAGTGCGAAAAATTGTGAAGATCAAGAAATATTTTAAACTAAAGATGTGATAGTAAATGGATGGCACTAAGAACCTTGGGTAGTGGTTTAGTTTATGAATGCTTAGAATTGGGCCATACCGCAGCAACTGAACCATCCCCTGTGATAATGTTGGGTACGCTCTCTCCCCCTCTTATAATAACGTTTTGTACATCTGAGGTTTTGAGAATAATGTTTTCCTAATTAATCAAGTTGATGATGAAATCCCGACTATATTGTACTAATGTTCGAATTATATTGACGGGGACCTAAATCTTCAACTCATATCCACAATCTAATGTTCGAATTGCTTTAGTGGTGGAGCATCAGCAGTTGATCTGTTATTGCTCCGCAGCATCTTTTTTTTTTTTTGATTAATTTCCCAAAAAAAATGAGAATGGTCAAGGCACCGGGCGAAAGATAACCCATTAATTTTCTTTTTTAGTGTTTTGTTTGTAGCTTGCCAGCACATCTCCAATAAAGAGAAATCTCATCTCTCTGTTTCAGTTCACTCAGTTTACCCTTTTTCTGACCTTCAGCTATAAGGTCCCATGTTAACTGTGATGTTGATTGATGGTGGTTAAGGGTAAGCTGAATGAACTGGATGGTGATTAAGGGTAAGCTGAATGAACTGGATGTTGATTGATGGTGATGAAGGGTAAGCTGAATGAATTAGAAGAGGATATGAGTACATATTCACTGACGTCACTTATTCAACATCGAAAGTTTGAGCATCATTATTGGTACACGTAATTGTATATATATGCACTTAAATTCTAATTCTAATTCTTATTTAGAGAAGTTCATCGCTGCGAACATATTTACAGAAGTACACGTAATCTTCAGTATCGTCCGTAGTAATTTTGCTACAGTTCATAGAATGTGAAATGTTAAATGGCATTGGGATTCATACTTTGTTGTTGGCAAATTGTGTGGGTGAGATATATGGTACCGACACTTAATAATGTTGTACGTAATGTATTCTTCCCATTGATCCTTAATTGTAATTTACTTGGAGCTGTTGACTATTCAGGCTAATGAATCTGGGAAGCTTTACATAAATATAGTGCTCGATGTGATTAGTTTTTTTTAGTTGATCTGTATAACGGTTACACTCTCAATTTACCCATTGCAGAACAAAAAATATATGTGATGCAGGGAAAGACACCTGCTGGCAGTCACATGGGAGAGGATCAAAGGAGCAACGAAGAAATGCTAACATTTTTCGGCATAAGTTAAAAAGAAGACGAGGGAGAGAAGACTGATGACAAAACGCCACGTTGGTTGAAGATAGTGATGGCGAAATTCCGATATTTATCGACCATATCAATGGTAAAAACGAAGGTGATGGGAGTGATGACGATTTAACTATTTTATAATTTTTATGATAGCAACTTTTAATTTGTTACTGTTGCATTTTTTCCTTGGATTAGAAATCGATAAAAACATTAATTAGATTCCAAACTGATAATCTCTCCAAACCAAGTTGAATCTGTAAAAAAAAGTAATAATTTTCTTTTTTTTTATTACGAAAATCTAATCATATCTTGATGAAACTGATAGAAGAGAAAATATTTGTCAATTGGTAACTGAAGATGATTAGTACAATTTCAGAACTGGGAAAAAATTACAAAATTTAAGCAAAATCCCCGAATATAAAAAAACATTGAATTACTTAACTTATGCATTTATATCATAGTAACAAATTCGGTATGACAGACTTAAACCCGTGCAACGCACGGGCTCAACACTAGTAAGAATTATTTAGAATTATTACACGATATATACCACGGGACTACTACAAGAAAGACAGGCTGATTGTAGTGAGGGTAACTTCGTGATTTCACGGGTCGTATAGATATAATAAGTTGGAACAAACCAATTTCAATCGGTTTTCAGAATAGAAACCCTAGACGGCACAGAGAAGAGAGAAATGGGTAAACGAGGACGAGATGAATCGATTCAGGCAAAAGTTAGAGCTGCAGTGACGTTGAATAGTTTAAATTCTGAATTCCGTTTTCTAGGTAAAGATACTAAATCTGTATTAGACCTATGTGCTGGCAGTGGTTGGATGCAACTTGCTGTTGCTAGAATTTCAAAAGGAGGTTTTGTTCTTGGTGTTGATCTCCATCCGGTTACACCTATTCTAGGCGCAATTTCAATACAAGAAGATATCGCTACTCGTGAGTGCAGAGATACTATTGAGAAACATATGACTGAAAATGGTTTTACTGGTTTTGATGTCGTAATGCGTGGTGGATTATCTTCTGATTCTTGCGCTACTACTTGGGATCAGGCATCTTTGCTTACTAAATCAATTAAACTCGCTACTAAATTTTTATCACCCGATGGAACTTTTGTCACCAAGGTAAATATGAGTTTCTTTTTTCCAATACAACACCTGAATTTTTTTTATGTTAAGAGTGATCAGTTTATGAATTAATGTCACAAGGAAGATTGTGTGGTATGTTTTTCTGTTCTGTATCATCATTAGTGTCAAACAAACAATCTTGTATTAATTAGGATGTTGATGATGCTGGTTACTTTTAGAGCTATGTAATTAAGCTGTTTTGATAATACTAAAAGTATTGCTATTTTCTATTTATGTATGGGTTTCTTGTTGAATTGCTATTTTCTATATATGTATGATGAGTATTGATTACTTTGTTTTCATGTCCTGAATGATAGATGTTCGACGGAGCAGAAGATTACAATCCCATGCTCTACTGTCTTGAGCAGGTTAGGCTTCTGTTTCCTTCTCCTTACCTTATATTGTTATTATTAGTATTGTAGTTTACCTTATATTGTTATTATTAGTATTGTAGTTTTGCCTTCTTTACGTGATGGATATATCTGATTTTTACACTTCTCTGCTGACAGTTATTTTGCAGAGTCGTCGTGACGAAACCGACTTCCACATCTACAAAAACCTACATTGTGGCTTTAAATTATAAAGCCCCAGAAAAGATTAATCCCCGTCTACTCGTTACCAGGAATTTGTTCTCTATTAAAGAAGAAGAAGAAGAAGAAGAAAAAGTGGTTGTTTTGGCTTCAGATTTTGTGTGGTCCGAGACTCCACTTGAAGTCCTTGAAAAAGCATGCTCACTCTCCTTCGCTGATGATGATTGCTTATCTTTAAAGGATCATAGTTTAACTACCAAAAGGGTACTGTTTTTTTGATTTTTTAAATCACCTCAGTCTTGAGCTGGATATTCCGAATTTGAAAGCTGTATGGGTGTCTGATGTGATATTTCATTTCCTGTAAAAGATGCTGTGTATGCTAATTATCTGGTCCATAATGTTATGTCAATTTTCACTATAGTGATAAGGTGTTTTTTGTGCCATTTCATCTCATTCTGTTTCATTTTTCTTTTCAGATCAAGAGGATATGCAAAGATCTTCGGGTTTTGAACAAGCGACGTTTTATGCATCTGATGAAGTATAAAACTGAACTCTCTTTCGTGCATAAGCATATCTCTATCAAATATAGAGGTATTCTTGATATAGCTTTATTATCTCTTATTTTTTTGTGGTTGTTTCCAAATAAATAGGTGGAGGTTGCATGTGAGAGAAGCTCTGTCACATGCTCAGAATGCTGATGCCAAGGATGGAAATAAGGGCAATGATGATGATGATGAGATACCCGATGAAATGGAGTATTCAGAAGATATTCCAAAGGTAAATTTCCTTAAGTGTTTCAATTTTTATGTGTGCTCTTTCACTGATGAAATTCAGGCTTCTAATTCTCTAAGTATATGTCTTTTTGGGTGAAGATGTATTTTTCTGCTGAAACTAGCACGAGGTATGTACCATTTCTTGGATGATCTTATTTCTGATAGGTTATTTGTGTATGCTGACCATGTAGAAATGATACTTTCTTAGATATTTAAATTAATGGTTTTAATAACCCCTTTTTAGGGTCGTATGTAACTTGTAATTGTACTCCGAGATAGTAGTGTGAATAACTTTTTGCGTTCGTCTATCTAGGATCCATGGTACAACCGTAATGGGTGTGGTCGTAGATGACATAGATCGTGGAATTTTGATAGGAACGGATGGCCTGTTAACAGGTTCAAAATTTCGAAGGTAACGACTTCTAACTTATTTGGTATGCACACACTGCAATACTTTAACTATTTAGATTTGCTGAATTCCCAAGTCTCAAGTTTATTAACTATTTAGTTTTGCTGACAATGAGTTAATTTGGTCCTCTTTGTTCTTTAAGTGAATAAATTTTGTATGTTACTTTGAGGGATAAAATGAGAAGTATTATGCTTGCCATTTCTATGTTTTTGTAGAATGATGAACGGGTTAAAGGTTTAGCCATCGTAGGTCATGCCTATATTCCCATCCAAGCTTTAACTTTATCAACATAAATATTATTTCGTAAGAACTCGATTATCACTAGCATCGCGTAGTTATTAATAATAGTTAAGTTCTCGTCTCTTATATATCGTGTAAAGCTAATAAACGATGACAATTCTTCTAAATTAAAACCAAACAATTGAAAATGTAGTCCTACTACTCCCTTTTAATTAATTATTCAGTGCAATAGTGATTTAATTTACAACAATACATGAGCTGTTTAGTGTTCCTTTCATCTGTTAAAAGATCATCTACGACTTTTTTGACATGGCTTTGAAAGTTTCAATTGACCATTTTTCTAGAAAGGGACCACAAATTTCAGGAAAGGAGTCAAACGTCAAAGGTAGTAGATAACCAAAAAGAGAAGTAAATCTTAGAAGTTTTGTCTATTCAGGTATTCATAGGCCATAGTCCATATGACATGCCTTGTATTGCCTTCTTTTTTTACTATGTGCAACAATTATGTTTGTATCTTTGAAGTTGTTTTTTGACTTCATTCTTTCACTTTGGTTAACTTAAGCTCAGTCTGTCGGTAAGAGTTCTTATTGAGAGGATAGAATACTTTCGTCTTTTATTGTGTTGAGAAAGAAGTGCAGGTAACAAGCAGGTAAACTGTCTCGTACTTTGTCCACTACTTGTGTGTACATGAGAAATTTTATCACAAACTTCATTCACTCACCTCCTAGAAAAGAACACCAAAAGTTTCATTATGATATTACATATCCTCCTATCAGCAGACATAAGTTTTACACGCATTTGAATCTAAGATTGATTTTGCAGAAGGTGACATCAAACTTAAAGTCATCGGATATGATATGCTGTGTGGAATGGCAGGTGACTACAAATTCACAGAAACGGTACACCAGCATATAGATCGTGAGGTGTGGGGTAAGATCAATGCTAATCAGAGCAGACCATCAGTTAGGAAATGTGCTCATATGTTGAAGAGTTTTTATTCTGATATGTTGGCGGAGGGAAATGAGTTCGATCAGATGTGGCTAAAGATTCAGGGGAAAAAACGTCATGCTTTTCTGACATTGGCAGGGTACGAAGACATAGGTGGAGATAAACTAATCCCTCATTTGTGGTCTGCTACGAAGTTAGGGGCTATAAGAGAATCTAAGTGCTGTTATAGTGGATCTGGTGGTTCATATGCCGAAGTCTTTTTGAAAGAAAATATCGGAAAATGTAATTCAGTTGATAACACAATCGTTATCATGCAAAAGGCGTACCTCAAAGCGGCTAGATATGACTGTAAAACCGGAGGAAACTTTACGAGTAAGTAAAAACAAACAAATTAATCATTTTATAATCATCTTAATAAGTTAATTTTCCCTTACTAATAATAAGTATTTTTTTTGAAGTTTTTGTGATTACACCTGAAGAAGACCTTGAAGCTTTGAGGAGGACACCTCTAGACCAAAGAATGACGGGAAACATCGATGAGCGGGTAGCAACTTTAAGTGAATTGAAAGAACTCTACGAAGATGATTTCAATGATCGCTCCATGGAACAAACATATGCTGCTGATATTTGGGGAAAGAGAAGGAGAGTCTAGGTCGGTTCATTAATTCAGAACTCTTGCTACTAATGTAGTACCTTATGCACTTTTCGCATCCTGCTGTTTGGTTGCTGCTTGCTCTCTAAATTTGTAGGACCATATTAGATCTTGAATTATTTAATGTCTCTTGATGCCAGAGGTCGCCAGTTGAATTGCTCTACTTAATGTGTTGATATTCTGCCTGAAATAACTTTGTTGACTAGCTGTGTTATTTTCTTCTGCTTCTTGATGATTGAGAATTATCTTAGGTCCTGGACTATATATGGAATTACACTTAGAAAACCAATTAGAGCTTTCATCCAAGTTACATGGATTGTGTCTTAGAGGAAGGCAAACATTAATGATATTTTGTTCGCACGCCTGAACAGTTTAATATCTTAACTTATTTGGTAAAAATTGTATGACTATTGCGAATGTATAATATAAGCACCTTTGGTGTTGAACCCAAACATCATTTTATATTTTCAGCAAAGAGCTGAACATCATTTGATAGACAAAAACTGGGTTGATCATCTTTCAACTGTTTTTTTTCACCAAAAATAGCCATCGAGTACCATTAACTGAGTAGCCGATTCCACAACTAATTATTTGTTTGTTTCAGTTATTTAATTTTTACTTTTTTTTTCTTCATATCAATGGTTAAGTTTCAGAGTGCTTGTTGGAATATATAAAAATGAAATCAAATGGTGCACTTTAGATCCTTGGGTTCATTGTCGAGTTGAAAAGTTCTGAAATTCTATATTGCACTCTTTCTTGTGGTGTTGGGTTCGCTTGTAGGATTTTTCAGTTTTTTCTGTTTTTAAAATAGTTTGTGTTTTGCTGCTCTAATCCTTAGCTATACAAAGCTGATCTGATATTGTACACACGTCGGCTACATCGCTTTGTTTCTAACTTCCGCTACTTAAGGACCAACTATACTCAATGCTCCATCATCACCATAAATTTCTGTCATATAACTGTGCTCTGGATCTTGTTCTAGAAACAGTAAAAATCTCTTGTCTTGCAGGAGAAGCCCTATTTGAGTATAGCAGCTGCTTTCATTTATGTGATAACCTCTGACGAGAAGAAGCTACATCCAGGTTTTGGCAGAACCCTATTTCCTTCTGCGACGGATAGATATGTTTTAAAGGCCTTTCTTTCTGTCATTGATTAGTGAGGTGTGTGGATAATGGCTGTGACAGAAGTTGCTTCAGAAACCATTAGGATTTCATATTCGGATCTTGATCCTTGCCTGACTAGGTTATTACTAATCTCGTATGTGGAAGAGGTATGCTGGAGAACTCTTATGAGTTGATCAGTCTCTTCATTTCTGTATATATTCTTAACATATCAATGGCTAATGCTTTATTTTATTTCTTAGAATGGCTAATGGTAAACTAAAATGCGAAGGTATTCGATTACCAGACAGAAACAATCATCACATCATATAAGGAAAATAAAGAATAAGTACTCTTCCAATATAGGTTTTATGCCTATTCATATAGGCGATATGGCATGCCTTTCATTGCCTTTTCTTACTCTATGTGAAGCAGTTCTGTTATGTGGCTTTGAAATTGTTTTTTGACTTCATTCTCTCTGTTTTGTGGCTTTGAACGCGTTCTGTTTTTTGACTCCATTGCTGTGTTGAGAGAAGAAGTACAGGTGCCAAAGCATGTAAACTGTCTCGTAGTTTGTCTTTAAACGATTAATTAATCGTTCGATTTATAGTCTCTGTCAAATTAATCGTTTTATATAGTCTTGGTAATGAGTATACATTTTTAAGTTTTGATTGAGGATGATTTCAACGACCGCAGTATAAACCAAACATATGCAGCTGGTTGTTGGAGTAGCACTACTATTTAGAGTTCTTTTTTGTTTGTTTCATTAGTTCCCTCTATCTTTTGACAAGGTATCAACGAAGTTATCCTGTATTTTTTTTTTTAATAAACAGGAATTTTATTAAAGATTAACCGTTATACAACATAATATTTTGACCCTTTACAATACCATCCAAGACTACATTTCAGCATATTAACGTGGGTTAGGTGTTTAATGTATTTTGGATGTTGGGGATTTTGAGGGAGTGTAAGAGAGTATAGGGAGTTTGGTGTTTTTAGTGTAGGGAGTTTGAGAGACTCCCAAAATCTCTACTTTTTTGAGAGATTTGGAGTGAGGCAAAAATATACTATAAACTCCCTAGAACTCCCCAGAACTCCTCCAGAAAACCCAACTCCCTACATTCTAGTTTTTACCAGCAACACTAATAGGGAGTTTTAGAGCTTCTTTCAAACTCCCCCACGACCAACGGGGGAGTTTGGGAGACTCTTCTAAACTCTCCCACGACTAACGGGGATTTTGAGAGACTCCTTCGAACTTCCCCACGACTAACGGGAAAAAGCCCCAACTACACCCAACTCCCTTGAGGACTAACACCTTGTAAATCTAGGTCATCAGGAACAAAAAAACGTTTTTTTTTCCACGACTCCACTTAGCTAACTTGTCAGCTTCCCCATTCAAGTCCCTGTGTACATACTTGGTACAACAACTTTGCAGTCAGCTCTGATCTTGATAGAAGAAAAGTTTAATTTTGTTGTCCATTTCATTGCTCGTTCAATAGCTATGGCTTCTACTGCCGCTGGGCTTATGGAACCCCCTGGAAAGAAACAAATATCAGCTATTTTGTTATTTAACCATAATATTAGAACGATTTTTTGGGCACCGGCCTTTTTTTTAGGGGACTATTGTTTTATAAGGACATCTATCCTATACTTATATGGGATGTCCTAAAGTGTAGACATTACTATTTTACCCCCTAACTCCAATTAAGATTATAACTAAACTAATAACTACCAAAATATAAAAAACCTAATCTAATCTATTAACAAAAACACAAAATCAGACTACCCTACCGCCGCACAAAGAAAAAAAAAATTCTTCTCTTCTTCTTGTTCTTCTTCCTTTCAACATTGTCTTCATCGATTAATCGTTGATTCATAAAATTTTCATCGTCGATTAATCAATCGAGTATAAGAATGGTTCTTCGAAAGAAAACCAACCGACTCCCAGGAACAGGTCCCCCGTTAGGACATCTAGCAATCAGCCAAGTGATTTTGAGATTCATAAAGAAGTGGAACCGGAAAATGAAGTCATAATCGGCTACAATAGACGCCCGAAGAACCCTGAAACTGCCATGGCAAAGATCCGCAGGTATTTTTATGTAAACCCATTACTTTTAATTTGATTTTGATTGGTTTAATTGTATAGAAATCATCAAAATAGGGTTCAAATGGAAGTTACAGTGTGTTGTTCGGTTAAAACGAGTTTCAAAAAAAACCTAGTTTTCCAAACCGAACTTCCTGATATGAAGAACACGAAGAATAGTTCGGTTTCATGAAATTTAGATATAGCTTACCGAACTCGTAGTTCGGTTGTTTCGCAAAAAATGTTAAAACTGTTTTGCAACCGAACTTCACCTTTATTACTCAAAAAAATTTTGTTGAAAATTTGTAACCGAACTCTGCTTGTTTGCACACTATGTTGAGTTATGATACAACCGAACTTCGTCCATTATGTTCGGTTGGTTCGCAATTTTTTTTTAAAACTACGTAGTTACCGAACTCTACCCATATTAAAGAAAAATAAAAAAAAATCCAAGGTAACCGAACTGTGCTATTTCCCCCTTGTGTTGAGTTCTCGTGTAACCGAACTTGTCCATCTCTGTTCGGTTGATTCGCAAACAATTTTTAAAACTACAAAGTAATCGAACTTTACCCATATTACAAAAAAATCCAGTGTAACCGAACTGTGTTATTTTTCCCTGTATGTTGAGTTATGATTTAACCGAACTTTGCCCACTCTGTTCGGTTGGTTCGCAAAAAATCTTGACAAACCGAACTCCTAACTAATTGCATAAATGTGGAGTTTGGTTTGTTCGTAAAATTACTTTACTAACCGAAGTTTTCTCTGGAACCCACATGTTAGCTAATATCTTTTGTTTCCTTGATTAGTGGCAAAGGAAAAAAATTCAACCAAGGATTAGTGGAAGATATGAGAACTCCCACGCCTCGAGGCAAAGTACACTTAGGTTCCGATAAGCTTGGAACCCAAAATGCCAAGTTTGGAGGTGGGTCATTATCGGGTGTTATCATCCAATATGGTGTCAATAGAGATAATTTTGACAACGTAATCCAACAAGTTAATAAAGAGATCATAGAAGAGATGGGAAGTCAAGAACATAATCAAGGTGGAGAAGGTGAACCATCTGAAGAAGGAGGAAATGAGGGTGACAATGATGACGGTGAAAAAGATGAGGAAGATGGAGATAAGGATGGAGATAATGAAGATGACGAGTCAGAGGAGGAAGAGGATGAAGAGGAAGAGGAACAAGTAGAAATAGTTCAAAAAAACCCTAGAAAGACGCCTAAAAAGCCTTGTGCTAGATATGCATACATTCCTGATGACGATTTGTGTTTGCCGCTAAAGAACCCAACTCATGGTACTCCAAGAGATGGAGGGGAGCTATTGCTTAGCTACAAAAACTCATGGGCTACCAAGATCTTTGCGACAAAGGTATTGAATCTTAACCATCAAGATTTTTCAGTCATTTTATTATATTTTGACATATATTTTTCTATATATATTAGTATATAAGATATGATGTTGTTTTTGTAGGATCATAATAATGTTGTCCGTGTCTTGAAACGTCAAAAGAACAAGATATGGAATATAGAGAATGAGTGTGATGAGGTCCGGTTGGCGATATTTGATTGTATACTATGGAACGGGATACAACATGCGCACCAAAAATTTGATGATGTCACTGTTTCTGCATTTGCCGAGAGGGCTTATCCAGAGACGGATACCTTTCATATACCGTTTGGCAAGACGACAATAACTCCGGATGATTGTTTTAGAATCACAGCCCTACCAATTACGGGAAGAAGTGTTCGAGATGGCTACGATCCCTCGATGAGTTATGAACTTCTTGAAAAGTTGGTCGAAAAGTGTCTAGGATGGAGCGATACAAAGGCACAATGTGAGTTTAGAAGAGCTGCAAAAGAGCCTAAGGAAGGTGATGAGTATAATGAGTTTAAGGAAGACCGCACGTACAAGAAGAAGTTGAAAAAGATCAAGCTCACAAGCTTGTTTGATGAGTTTTCAGGGACGAAAGATTTGGTTAATGAAGGAAAGTTGGTGATGACACCAGAGAAGATTAAGCACCATGTGACTTCTTATTTGTTATATCAATTAGGAACCATTTTCTTTCCCGACACTTCAGGTCACTCGGTAAATTCTCATTACCTCCAGCTATTGGACCCCCTTGATGAGGTGAACAACTACTGTTGGGGCATTGCGGTTCTTTCATTCGTTCAAGCCGAGCTCAGAAAAGTTTCGAGGCTTAATTAAGAGTGTTTTTTTTTGAGGCTTATACACCCTTGTTCAGGTACCCCGTTAAATTATCCTTTGTGTGTTTCAAGATATAAGTGAATGAATCTGTATTGTTACTAATCATACTGCGAATGTATTATTTGTTGCTTATACTCATAGGTTTGGGTGTACGACCACTTTCCTAAACCGTAATTGTCTCATGTTAAGACTCCTTGGCTTTATGGGAAGCCTACAGCTGGTAAATATTTGAACTCACAGGATAAGGGTAAGAAGAATAAGATGTTGGAGTTGAGGGAGAAATTGGACAAGTTAACAGTGGAAAATGTGGTTTTTCATCCTTACAGAATTCTATGAGATGAAGATGAGGAAGAAGTTGAGGTTATTAATTTATCACCTATCACGGCTTATAATGGACCGTTGTTTCATCCTGGCGGTTGTACAATGTATAATCCTCGAAGAGTATTGAGACAACTTTCTTGTGTCCAAAGTGTCCCACAAGAGGAAACTTCAACTTCAAGGTAACGAAGCGGGGAACTAACAACACTGAAAAGAATTTTGTTCCAAAATACGATCCTGCTCCATCAGTAGACCAATGGAACAACTTTAGGAATTATCTTATTCCAGCTGAAGAGTGTCAAGATTCGTTTGATGATCCAAATGCTGCTGACGAGGGATATATGGAATGGTATGAAATTTTTTCTCATCCTCGTGTAATAAACCATGTCTAACAAGCCCGTGCTGAGAAAGCGAAAGCGAAGGTAGTGGAGAAAGAGGCTCAGAAAATTATGAAGCATACCCCTAGTTGTGGTGATGAGGCCTTGATCTTGTGGAATTCGGCGGTAAGATATTTACTCTTATTACTGTTTTTCAAAATGTTATAAAGTATTTAAAAATTAAAGTTACTTATGCTTTTGATTGAAAAATGTGAAGGCAAGTGCTAAATTTTTGAAGAAAATGATGGCAAAAATCCGGGGTGGAGATCCGATGAACACTCGACAACAAACAGACCTTTACAACCAATGGACTAATATTTTTTCACCCAACATTGTTGATTCAAGCCAGGTTGATCCAATCCAGACCATGCCATTGAAGAGGAGTCGCCGAGAAGAGGAAGGTACAAGTCGGATGGTTGGACAACAAAGCAGTGGAGATGACACTCCTAGTAACGAAGGACCAGCTAAAGCTCTTAGACGCAAGAGTAGAAAAGTTTCTCGTAATGGTCGTGGTAAATGAGTGATTGCAACAATTAGTACTTTGGTTTCTTATGTTTTCAAAACTTATTGTGGATTTGGTACTTTGTTTACTTATGTTTGGAAGACTTTTTTATTGCGGATTCGGTAATTTCTTTCCTTATGTTTGGAAGACTTCTTTATTGCGGATTTGGTAGTTTATTTTCTTATGTTTGTGTGCTTCCAACATTTATTTATGTGGTTTAGTAAATAAATTTCATAATTTGGTTTTTAATTTGTGTTTTAAGGGATTAGTTCGGCTATTTGACTCATATGTGTTTCATTATATTAAAAAATTTAAGAAACAATAAGGTAATTCGGTTAGTAGACCAAATATCGTAAGCAACCGAACTCTTGGATGTCCCTAAGTTCGGTTTGTTCGTAAATTTGTAATCTAACCGAAATCACAACAAAAAAAAGTTTACAGAGTTGTATTCGGTTACCTGGTATAAAATGGCAGGTAAACGAACTCAAATGTTCGGTGACTTGCAAAAAACTTGCAGGTAACAGAACGTATGGGTTCCAAAATCATTCTAAGTATAATTAAAGTTCAGTTACCTACCATTTTTTACCAGGTAACCGAATACAACACTGTAACTTTTGAAATTTTGTGGTTTGTAAGTTCGGTTACATTGGATTTACTAAACAAACTGAACTTAAGGACAAACAAGTTCGGTTATATGTATAAAGTTATCTAGTAACCGAACTGCATAGTTCGGTTTGGTCGTTAATTTTCTGATGTAACCAAACTAGAAAATTTGAAATTAAAATGACACAAAGTTCAAGTAACGACTATTTTTATAGTCGTTATACACCTCAGTGGTATATATATGTGTCTCATTGTTAACATTTTGTTTCAAAATTTTCTAAAAATGGCAGCTATTAGTCTTAAATTTACTCCAGATGAAGATCTTTCTCTGTGCAGAAACTACATACTATACTATCCAAAGATGGATGAAGAACGAAGAATGAATGGTATTATGATTCAAAGTTGTTGAGGGAAAATTCGTGAGAAATTCTTCTCCGACACAACAAACCCTCATAACCATGATCATATAGCTTTGTTCATTCGATTTGAAAAGATTAAAGATAGAGTTGTGGAATTTATGGCTTTATTTCGTATTGTAAGGCGGTATCGACTTAGGGGTGAAACATTCGACGAATCATTTTAACAACAAAAAATAAATGGCGAAGATGGAAGAGAAAAAATTTCAAATATGAAGATCATTTTCGCATCCTCAAAGACTTTTTCATAACGCGTTTCGGATATTAAATTTTATGTAATTTTATTTCGGCAATGCCCTGTAATAGTTCTTCCATGTCCTGTAATTTCATTTCCTAACCGAACCTTTGTCTTGCAATAGTTTGGTGATGTCCTTTAATCTAATTTCATTTTTATAAGCTGCATTTCAAAAAACACAAAAATATGACCAAATAACCCAAAAATAAGACCAAATTCCAAAAAACACAATATTTCATTCTTATGTTGATGTTCAAAGCATACTTAGTTTAACTAATGATACATTTAATCATCCTCAAGGGAAATTGAACCTTCGTGTATAATTTTGTCTGATTCCTTCAAAGCTTTCCACATCTCCATGTTATGTTCATACATAATGCACTAACCCAACATTGTGTCGGGGTTAAATACACGCCAATAAGAATATACACATATCGGAGGCAATGGACAATTGTCTTCTAACCGGAGGCCTATAAAATGGTTGTTGTTAATCAACGCAATCATCACTCTCCTACGTCTAAGTTGCTCGACACATATGGTTGTCTTCAGAGTGTATGTGAAACTAGCACCTTTTGAGAAATAGTGAACCACGTAATTGAATGCGTCGGAGATTAAGTGCCCATATATCGCATGCCCATCCAATGATCCCTTGTGATTGGATTGCCCCCGTGGAGACGGATTTGATACCTAACAAATTTCATATTGAGACTAGCATCCCCATCGGACAACATTGTCTGGTAAAATTCGGTTTCTCCTTTAGCTTCATCAACACCTTTGACGGACATAAATGATTTGATTATCATTATATATCTTGCCACCTACGGTGAAAGTCCCTAGTTGTTGTAAGACAACGTGGAAACCGCAATTACCATCCGGAGGAACGTCATTGGTGGATATGACGTAATCTCTAATGTAAGGAGGTAGATCTTCCAAGAACCTTTTATCACCAAGAGGGGGTGTATCATCAAGAGGTGGTGTATCATCAAGAGGAGCCTTTAGCTTCACGTCTCGTTGAATTGGTTGGCTCGGTTCCGACGGAGTAGGTTGGGTTGGTGGAGAGTGTAACATCGGTCCTTTTTTCTTCATATCCCGTTCACTTGTCTCACCCTTTTCCATAATATTCCTAGACCTTTTCTTAAAATATTCTTGGTACTTCGCCGCGGTATGCTCATGCCCCAAAGGATCTCTAGTAAAAGGGGTCATTTCGCTTTTCCTCTTAGCCAACACCTTTGCATATTCTCTAACTTGTTTTTTTTGTTTCTTTGGTTCTTAGCCCACCTTTTCCCTTGCCTTTATTCAGTTCTTGAACATTCTCCGAAGTGTGCGGATAAACGATTGGCCACATGTCATCCCAAAAGATTTTCCTTTCGAGTTTGTTCATGTTCCGGTACATGTCGATCACGATTCTTCTTATTTCTTTGTTGCCAAACTCTTCTCCAACATCACCCTTTGGAGGAGGGACAAAACTTAATTGTTGCCAATGTGGATCTATATCGCTTAAAGGGATTATGCCATGTTCATACTTAGCGATCATATGGCGACAAGGGAGTCCCATAGATTTCATCATGTTTGAAACACACACCTCGCCAGTCTTGGTTCCCCATATGTCGATTAAATTCACCTCAACCATTAACCTCTTAATGCAAGCATGTGAAACATTATAGTGGAGTCCCTTGAAAAACCGAATGTCCTCCATTTTCTTGATGTTACCACCTTTTTGTACAATCTTTTTGTACTTCATGATATGGGTTTTTTGAAACTTCTCTTTAATTCTATCAATCTTGCTGTTGAAGTAAATCTCCATTGCGTTAAACACAATCACAAAATTATCGACATATCCAAAAATATTTTTCTTCAACCGATGGTGAGCCTATTCTACCAAACTTTTCGCTTGATTCGCAAAGTGTTTATGGTGGTTGGTAAAAGCATAAACGAATCGCTCTTTGTGCGGTTCCAACCATTGCTCCACCACATACGTTACAATATCCTCGGGATATTCGGGGATAGACCAATGTTCGATAAATTCGGCAAGATTTAGATTATACTCTTCTTCCGTGAGAGACCAAGTCAATGCCTCCCATTCACCGGAGAAAGCAACCCATTTAGCGTGATTTAAGGTGTATTGTTTTTCGAATTCCTCTTTTGCATCCGCTTGTTCATCTTCCGGTAACTTACTAAACTCTTCAAATGCTTTCCTCTTAGGTGGACAAAGTTGAGTCTTGCACCTATTCATCACATTGCACCATATATGAAACGTACAAAGCATATTATGTGCCAATGAGAAGACTTTCTCTATTGCGTTCATCAATGCTACTTCATTGTCCATCACTATAACCCCGGGGATATCATCATCTCGGTAGAATACCTTCACTTGTTGTAGCGCCCAAGTGTAACTTGGTTCTTGCTCGTCCTTTAGAAAACAAAAAGCAACGGTGATCGGTGACTTCGTCGACGTACGACCAACAATGTTCAACAATGGCATCTCTTATTTGTTAGTCTTGTAAGTGCAATCCGTTATAAGAATTTCATGGAAGCATTGAGCCAATTGAACACTCTTCAGATGAGTAATGAATAGATGAGTTATTTCTTCTTCCGGAGACTCTTCTTTTGAGAGCCCCGTTTTTGGAAACTTCAGTTTTGAGAATCTGTCTCTTCGTCAAGAAAGTACCCCTAGTACTCCTAGTCCTTTGGTAGTGCCAGAAATGACAACTTTGAAAGCTTTGCTAAACCTAACTAGGACCTCTCGTCCGTCTTGTATCAAGTTAAGAACCTAAGTGATGATGCGTTGAAACTTAGGTTATTCCCCTTTTCCTTAAAAGATAAAGCCAAATCTTGGCTGTATAGTTTGGACTTTGAGTCAATTGAAACCTATGACCAACTTACTTCTGCCTTTATACATAAGTTTTTACCAAGGCATAAAACATCGTCTATTAGGACACAAATATGTACTTTTGCCCAACAAGAGGGAGAATCTTTATATAGGTACTTAGAAAGGTTCAATGACTTGATATATCAATGTCCTCATCATGGTTTGGATAAGGTTAGGTTAGTTCAGATCCTCTACGAGGGTTTAGATTATTCAACAACAACCATGGTTGAGTCCTTATGCACAGGTGGGTTTGAGAATAAAACTGTTGATGAAGCGATGACATTTTTGAATGAAATCGCCGATAAGACCCAACAATGGGAAAATAGTAGGGAACCCCAGAAAACAATTCTTCTAAGTAGAGGAAATGTTAATAGGGTAGAAGGATCTTATGAGTCAGATGCCAAAATAGCAGCTATAGCCAAAAGGTTAGAAGCCTTAGAATTAGGTCATTCTAGTGGTGGTAGTGGAAGAAATGAGCCTTTTTGGGAAGGCCATGTTGTTGAAGAGCAAGCCAATGCTCTTTATAACAACACTAGGTTTGATAACCGACAGAAGTTTGACCCATATTCAGAAACCTATAACCCTGGCTGAAGAAACCATCCAAACCTTTCTTGGTCCAAGGGCCAGAATCAAGGTCAGTCTAGTAATGCTCAGGTTCCCCCAGGTTTTGGCTATACTAAGAATCCTTCAGCTCCGGCACAGTTTCAGAACCATTCAGATAAGAAGATTATGAGTTTAGAAGAGTCTCTTGCTGTGTTAACTCGTAACACTGTGCAGTTTCAGCAATATGTTGCTCAAGGTTTAGAAGAAAATAAGAGAATAGGTCAGGCTAACTCTCATGCTATTTCCGAGTTGAAAACCCAGGTTAGTCAGATAAATGAGTCTTTAAGATAAAGAGGTAAGTTTCCTAGTCAGACTCAACCCAACCCTAGAGGAATTAATGAAATAGGTGAAAGACCATCTGATCATGTGAATACTATTAAACCCTTAGGAGTTGATAGACAACAAGGTTTCCATGCCTGATAGTGAACATGTTGTAGTTCACCCTTCTGAACCAGAAACTGAGGAGACTGATAGAGTCTCTAAAGAGACCAATGAGGGTCATATTGATCCCGGCTTTGTCCCTAGAGCCCCATTCCCACAGCTGCTACTTCCAACTAAGAGGGAGTCAAATTTTAATGATATATTGGAGGTTTTTAAGCAGGGAACTATCAACCTTCCACTACTAGATGCAATTAAGCAGATTCCCTCTTATGCCAAGTTTCTCAAGGATATGTGTACGCGAAATCTTAATGTCCAGAAGAAAGCCTTTCTAGCTAGTCAGGTGAGTTCTATTATTCAGAATACCACTACTCCTAAGTATAAAGACCCAGGTTCCCCTACCATTTCTTGCATAATAGGTAAATACCGTGTTGGAAAGCGTTGCTTGACTTAAGAGCTAGTGTGAACTTACTACCATACCATGTGTACCTTAAGCTAGGACTTGGTGAGATGAAACCTACCCAGATGACACTTCAGTTAGCTGATAGGTCCATTAAAATTCCTCGTGGTGTGATCGAGGATGTTCTCATAGAGGTCGACAAGTTTATTTATCTAGTGGATTTTGTTATCCTAGATACCCAACCTGTCCCTGACCCAGAGAACCAGATACCGGTAATATTAGGTCGCCCGTTTTTAGCTACATCCAATGCGACCATTAACTGTCGAAATGGTATTATGAAATTGTCTTTTGGTAATATGACTATTGAGCTGAACATTTTTAATATTAGTAAGCTACCCTCTGAACTAGATGACTCGAACATAGAAGAGGTGAACATGATAGGAACATTAGTCGAGGAGTCATTACCAAACACTTTGTTAGAAGATCCATTAGAGAAATGCCTAGCTCACTTTGGGATAGATTTTGATGATGATAATGTGATTAATGAGGTGAATGCTTTGTTATATTCAACCCCTTTGTTAGATACTAGTAATGGATGGAAACCTAAGTTCGAACCACTACCAGTTTCTAAGTCTACCCTAGTTCCTTCGTTAGAAGAGCCTCCTAAGTTGGACCTAAAACCATTGCCAGATTCCCTGAAATATATGTTTTTAGGCCCGTCTAAGACTTTACCTGTGATTATTTCTTCCATCTTGTATAGTAATCAGGAAAGTAGGCTAGTAACCGTACTTCAAAACAACAAAGAAGCTTTAGGGTGGACCATAGCAGACATTAAGGGTATAAGTCCTACTGTTTATATGTATCAGATTTATTTAGAGGAAGATACCAAACCTTCTAGGGAGATGCAACGTCGACTAGACCCTAATATGAAAGAAGTAGTTCGAACCGAGGTCCTTAAGTTGTTAGATGCGGGCATTATCTACCCCATTTCAGACAGTAAGTGGGTCATCCCCGTTCAGGTTGTTCCCAAGAAATCCGGTATTATTATAGTCCAGAAAGATAACAATGAGTTAATCCCGACCCGAGTAACCACGAGTTGGAGTATTTGTATTGACTATAGGAAATTGAACAAGGTCACTAGGAAGGACCACTTTCCCCTTCCTTTTATCGACCAAATGCTAGAGCGATTAGCTGGACATAGTCACTATTGCTTCTTAGATGGCTACTCTGGTTATAATCAGATCGTTATTGCCGCAGAAGACCAAGAGAAAACCACTTTTACCTGTCCCTTTGGTACATTTGCGTGTAGACGCATGCCTTTCGGGTTATGTAATGCCCCTGCGACTTTTCAGCGTTGTATGATGAGCATATTTTTTGATATGGTAGAACGGTTTTTAGAGGTCTTTATGGATGATTTTTCAGTATTTGGTTCATCTTTTGATGAGTGCTTGCATCATTTGACATTAGTGTTGACTAGGTGTAAGAAAAAGAATTTAGTGCTTAATTGGGAAAAATGCCATTTCATGGTTGAATTAGGAATTGTCTTAGGGAACATCGTTTCTTCAAAGGGTATAGAGGTAGACAAAGCCAAAAATGACCTTATTAAGACTCTACAGGTCCCAAAAACCGTAAAAGATATTAGGTCATTCTTAGGGCATGCAGGTTTTTACTGTCGATTCATTAAGGATTTTAGCTTGATTTCTAGACCTCTTTGCAATTTGCTTGCAAAAGATGTTAAGTTTGTCTTTGATGATGCTTTCTTAAAGGCTTTTGATAAGCTTAAAAGTTTACTCACTACTGCACCGATAGTCCAGGCACCTAACTGGAACCTACCCTTTGAAATTATGTGTGATGCTTCAGATTATGCTATAGGCATTGTGCTAGGTCAGCGAGAAAACAAATTACTCCATGTGATTTACTATGCTAGCAAAACTCTGAATGATGCCCAAATGAACTATACAACTACCGAGAAGGAATTTCTAGCCATCGTGTTTGCCTTGGACAAGTTTAGATCCTATTTATTAGGTTCTAAGATCATAATCTATACTGATCATGCTGCTTTGAAATACCTTTTGTCTAAGAAGGATACCAAACCTAGATTGATTAGATGGATCCTTTTGTTACAAGAATTTTTTCCAGACATTAGAGACAAAAAGGGTGCAGAGAATGTGGTAGCAGACCACTTGTCTAGGCTAGTTGTTAGTTCCCCTAATAATTCCCTTCCTATAAGGGATAGTTTTCCTGATGAACAATTTTTCTCTGTTTCCCAATCACCTTGGTATGCAAATATAGTGAACTATCTTGTTACTGGTCGAATGCCTCAACATTGGGGTAAGCAAGATCGTTCTAGGTTTTTAGCCGAGGTTAAGCATTTCTTTTGGGACGATCCTTATTTGTTTAAGTATTGTCCGGACCAGATTATTAGGAGATGTGTATCTGAGAGTGACCAGTCTAGTATTATCTTCCTTTTGTCATGAACATGCATGTGGGGGTCATTTTAGTGCTAAGAAGACTGCTGCTAAGATTTTGCAGTGTGGATTTTACTGGCCTTCGTTGTTTAAAGATTCCCATAGTCATTGTGTTTCTTGTGAGCGTTGCCAGAATTAGGAACCATTTCCCGTAGAATGATGCCTTGAACCCTATTTTAGTGATTGAGGTCTTTGATGTGTGGGGCATTGATTTATGGGTCCATTTCCTATTTCTTTGGTTATCTTTACATCTTGTCGCTGTAGACTATGTGTCTAAGTGGGTTGAGGCGGTTCCGTGTAAAACAATGACCACAGGGTTCGTATCCAGTTTTTGAAAGAGAATATACTTACACGTTTTGGTACGCCGCGAGCTATAATTAGTGATGGAGGTTCACACTTTTGTAATAGACCGTTTGCTCTTTTAATGAAAACAATACGGTATTACACATAAGTAGCAACCCCATATCACCCTCAGACTAGTGGTCAGGTAGAGGTTTCCAATAGGGAAATTAAAGTATTCTAGAGAAAACAGTTAATCCAAATAGGAAAGACTGGTCGTCGAGGCTTACTGATGCCTTATGGGCTTACCGTACTGCGTTTAAGACCCATTGGAATGTCACCTTATCGTTTAGTATTTGGAAGGCATGTCACCTGCCTGTTGAGTTAGAGCATCGAGCCTATTGGGTTATTAAGAACTTAAATTTTTCACTTGACAAGGCAGGAGCTCAAGAAAGCTCCAGCTCAATGAGTTGGACGAGATTCGTAGAGATGCATACGATAGTGCTAAGGAGTATAAGAACAAAATGAAACTTGTGCATGATAGAATATTTACGAAAGTCATTTTCTCCAGGTCAAAAAGTTCTTCTATATGACACTCGTTGCATCTATTCCCCGGGAAGTTGCACTCTCGATGGACGGTCCTTTTGTGTCCGTACTGTTTTTCTCATGGCGCTGTTGAGATTGAGACACCAGATGGTAGTAGTTCTTCGAAGGTTAACGGTCAGATTGAAGCCCTTTAGAGCCTTTTCCTACAGGTGATGTTGAGGAGGTCCCTCTGGAGGACCCTGTTTACCTTGATTGACCATCGAGGCGATTTTGTATGTTGTATATTATTTTGTAGGTTTTTGGTTACACTTCACCCAGGTACTATCTTTCCGACTTCTCTCTTTACTATTTCCTCATGTTACTTAATTTTTGGTATGTTCTTTAATTAGAAACATTGAGGACAATGTTAGATTTAAGTTTGGGGGTGGGGTAGAACTTTTTGTTACCTTTTCGTTGCAATAAATAAACTCCAGAGCCTAGAAATTTATCCTATTAAGGATGGCACTACCAATCTAAGTGGATGGAAGCATTTTGGTTGTAGGAGTTGAGGACCAATCTGATTAGATGGAAACATCTAAAGAGTCTATTCATAAAAGCACAGAGCTCAGGTGTTAGAAATAACATGGTAGTTTCGCCATATCTCATTGTAGTCCTTTTCACTTCTATTTTTATTTTTTTTTTTTTAAAATATGTTTCTCTAAGTGATTAGGTGGGGCTCACGATTCAAGTTGTTACCATGCTAGGGTGAAATAGAGTGATTGAGATAAACAAAAAAAAAAAAAAAAAAGAGAAATTGAGACCAGACCATCAGACCAACTGGAATAAATTCAATAAAGTCGACCACTGGAACCCTTGTATATGCCAGTTGTGTTGACCTAGAGTTAGGATTATCGACCACTGGTACCCTTGTATATGCCAGTGTGTTGATATTAGTCAGACCGGTATCTCAGTCCATTAGGATAGGTTCATTATGGCAGTGGCCTTCAGACAGATATGAGAAACACCGTTCACCTTAGTCAACATCAAAACCATCTATGTTTTTCTATATCCATCTTCTTAATCTATCCATGTGATTTGTTTGATTCTGAGTTTGGATGCGACTATCTGAGTAGAGCTCTGTCACTTTATATGAATTTTAGTATGCTTGAGTGCGAACTCGTGTACAACAATTGGAATTTCGCATCAGGGTACTTCCTCCTGTAGTCAATAAGTATGCCAACCAAGGAGATTCTTTAGTGCCTTCCAAGGTTCTGTGTAGATAGCTAGGGTCTGGAGTATAAAGGTTTTGTGGGTATACCTCTGGTAAGCCCTCCGGAGACAACACTCGCCACTAGAGACACCTAGGGGTTTAAAGGCTTATTGCATACGCTAAATGCAATCGACGATGCCTGCGACAGTGAGTTAGGATTTTATTTTATTTTATTTTTGCTCGAGGACTAGCAAATAATAGGTTTGGGGGTATTTGATAGACACATTTTTGTGTCCGATTTGTCTCGATTCTATATATTGTTAGGGCTCATTTTTGTACTTATTATGATGTTTTATTTATTTGTAGGTATTTTTGGCCAATAAACATTTTTGGAAAAAATTGGCTTGAAAAGTCGTAAAGCACCCAGAGGACACTTGCTATTCGGACCCCCGGTTTGGATAAGGGGCACCCCTTAAGGTAGCTGCTAAAGGCACCCCTACTCTGGATAGGGGGCGCCCCCTTCTTCACAAATTCAAATTTCAAATTTGGCGGTAAAACAAACCAGCATGCATGCAGATTAGGGTTCACATTCTTGGGAAGATTTAAGGAGATTCAATCTCGGATTTTTGTTGGGCTGGACTTCCTAGAGCATAACAGGGTCGGTATATGTGATTAGATCGAATGAATTGGGTTAGATCGACCGGGAAAAGGAAACAGAGGTGTTGTGGTCACGGGTTGCTGTTGGAGTATTTTTCGACAATTCAGGGAGATTAAAGGCTAGAAAAGCTTCCCCAACATTCATAATTATCTAATAAAGAGTTTGGAAGTATTGGGAGAGGCCAAAATACGCGTGAAGAGAATTTGGTAGAAAGAAAACTATGAAACTTGATGTGGAGATAAACCAAGATTTTGGGGGAGATTTAATCGTCCTGTGAAGTATAAAAGTGCTGGGACGAGTCACAAAAAGAAGTACGAAACCTTAGGAGAAGTTTAGAGGAGAATAGAGAGCTCCAGAGATCGAGTTGCAGGAAAAATACAATATTCTGCTGCTGCTGCTGGAGAGGAAGAACACGAAGAACATATTACACCCAATAGCAGTCGTTATATTACTACAGCAGATCACTATCGTTGTTTAACAGTCTTAAAATCCTATAACAGTGACGTTTGTAACACACTTACGGCGTTGCAAATCTCTGTGTTATTACCTTCTCTTCTTTTTAATCATCTTTTGAGCCATAAACAATTATTTTGAGATCATGATTAATATGAGGAGCTAAACCCCATTGCTGAGGCGATAGAGGAAGCTATTTTTCCAACAAAAAGCGGTACAATCTATTGTATTTAATTTATTGCAATTATTATTATGATTATTTGCCTTGAACTATTATTGAATATGATTTTTATTTGAGTGATTGTGATTTATTTTGATGGAGTATGCTTAGTTTATAGACTCTTGATGCTTCATACTTGGTATTTACAATTATTACTTTTGAAAATCTATTAGTTGCAATATTTTAGAATCAAATTAAACGAGAAAATTGCATGAATATAAATATTTGGACCAAATCACTTTGAACTTGGAAAATAGTGCAATCTTAGCCTCAGTGTTCTTTTAATATTGATACCAACTTTGTCAGTGTTTGTTATAATTATTAGTGAGTTTTCTATTTAGTTTTGAATTTAAGTCTAAAGTTATCCTTCACAAGTTCGAGAATCGAATCACTTTTTACCACTATCTACAAATCACATCACCTACCGCGGCTTATAATGGACCGTTGTTTCATCCTGGCGGTTGTACAATGTATAATCCTCGAAGAGTATTGAGACAACTTTCTTGTGTCCAAAGTGTCCCACAAGAGGAAACTTCAACTTCAAGGTAACGAAGCGGGGAACTAACAACACTGAAAAGAATTTTGTTCCAAAATACGATCCTGCTCCATCAGTAGACCAATGGAACAACTTTAGGAATTATCTTATACCAGCTGAAGAGTGTCAAGATTCGTTTGATGAGCCAAATGCTGCTGACGAGGGATATATGGAATGGTCTGAAATTTTTTCTCATCCTCGTGTAATAAACCATGTCCAACAAGCCCGTGCTGAGAAAGCGAAAGCGAAGGTAGTGGAGAAAGAGGCTCAGAAAATTATGAAGCATACCCCTAGTTGTGGTGATGAGGCCTTGATCTTGTGGGATTCGGCGGTAAGATATTTACTCTTATTACTGTTTTTCAAAATGTTATAAAGTATTGAAAAGTTAAAGTTACTTATGCTTTTGATTGAAAAATGTGAAGGCAAGTGCTAAATTGTTGAAGAAAATGATGGCAAAAATACGGAGTGGAGATCCGATGGACACTCGACAACAAACAGACCTCTACAACCAGTGGACTAATATTTTTTCACCCAACATTGTTGATTCAAGCCAGGTTGATCCAATCCAGACCATGCCATTGAAGAGGAGTCTCCGAGAAGGGGAAGGTTCAAGTCGGATGGTTGAACAACAAAGCAGTGGAGATGACACTCCTAGTAACGAAGGACCAGCTAAAGCTCCTAGACACAAGAGTAGAAAAGTTTCTCGTAATGGTCGTGGTAAATGAGTGATTGCAACAATTAGTACTTTGGTTTCTTATGTTTTCAAAACTTATCGTGGATTTGGTACTTTGTTTTCTTATGTTTGGAAGATTATTTTATTGCGGATTTGGTAGTTTCTTTCCTTATGTTTGGAAGACTTCTTTATTGCGGATTTGGTAGTTTATTTTCTTATGTTTGTGTGCTTCCAACATTTAGTTATGTGGTTTAGTAAATGAATTTCATAATTTGGATTTTAATTTGTGTTTTAAGGGATTAGTTCAGCTATTTGACTCATATGTGTTTCATTATATTAAAAATTTTAAGAAACAATAAGGTAATTCGGTTAGTAGACCAAATATCGTAAGCAACCTAAATCTTGGATGTCCCTAAGTTCAGTTTGTTCGTAAGTTTGTAATCTAACCAAACTCAGCAACAAAAAAAAAGTTACAGAGTTGTATTCGGTTACCTGGTATAAAATGGCAGGTAAACGAACTCAAATGTTCGGTGACTTGCAAAAAACTGGCAGGTAACAGAACTATGGGTTCAAAAATCATTCTAAGTATAATTAAAGTTCAGTTACCTACCATTTTTTACCAGGTAACCGAATACAACACTGTAACTTTTGAAATTTTGTGGTTTGTAAGTTCGGTTACATTGGATTTACTAAACAAATTGAACTTAAGGACAAACAAGTTCGGTTATATGTATAAAGTTATCTAGTAATCGAACTGCATAGTTCGGTTTGGTCGTTAATTTTCTGATGTAACCAAACTAGAAAATTTGAAATTAAAATGACACAAAGTTCAAGTAACAACTATTTTTGTAGTCGTTATACACCTCAGTGGTATATATATGTGTCTCATAGTTAAAATTTTGTTTCAAAATTTTCTAAAAATGGCAGCTACTAGTCTTAAATTTACTCCAGATGAAGATCTTTCTCTGTGCAGAAACTACATACTATACTATCCAAAGATGGATGAAGAACGAAGAATGAATGGTATTATGATTCAAAGTTATTGGGGGAAAAATCGTGAGAAATTCTGCTCCGACACAACAAACCCTCATAACCATGATCATATAGCTTTGTTCATTCGATTTGAAAAGATTAAAGATAGAGTTGTGGAATTTATGGCTTTATTTCGTATTATAAGGCGGTATCGACTTAGGGGTGAAACATTCGACGAATCATTTTAACAGCAAAAAATGAATGGCGAAGATGGAAGAGAAATAATTTCAAATATGAAGATCATTTTCGCATCCTCAAAGACTTTTTCATAACGCGTTTCGGATATTAAATGTTATGTAATTTTATTTCGGCAATGCCTTGTAATAGTTCTTCCATGTCCTGTAATTTCATTTCCTAACCGAAATTTTGTCCTGCAATAGTTCGGTGATGTCCTTTAATCTAATTTCATTTTTATAAGCAGCATTTCAAAAAACACAAAAATATGACCAAACAACCCAAAAATAAGACCAAATTCCAAAAAACACAATCTTTCATTCTTATGTTGATGTTCAAAGCATACTTAGTTTAACTAATGATACATTTAATCATCCTCAAGGGAAATTGAACCTTCTAGTATAATTTTGTCTGATTCCTTCAAAGCTTTCCACATCTCCATGTTATGTTCATACATAATGCACCAACCCAACATTGTGTCGGGGTTAAATACACGCCAATAAGAATATCCTCATATCGGAGGCAATGGACAATTTTCTTCTAACCGGAGGCCTATAAAATGGTTGTTGTTAATCAACGCAATCACCACTCTCCTACGTCTAAGTTTCTCGACACATATGGTTGTCTTTGGAGTGTATGTGAAACTAGCACCTTTTGAGAAATAGTGAACCACGCAATTGAATACGTCGGCGATTAACTGCCCACATATCGCATGCCCATCCAATGATCCCTTGTGATTGGATTGCCCCCGTGGAGACGGATTTGATACCTAACAAATTGCATATTTAGACGAGCATCCCCATCGGAAAACATTGTCTTGTAAAATTCCGCTTTCTCCTTTAGCTTCATCAACACCTTTGACGGACATAAATGATTTGATTATGATTATATATCTTACCACCTTCGGTGAAAGTCCCTAGTTGTTGTATGACAACGTGGAAACCGCGATTACCATCCGGAGGAACGTCATCGGTGGATATGACGTAATCTCTAACGTAAGGAGGTAGATCTTCCAAGAACCTTTTATCACCAAGAGGGGGTGTATCATCAAGAGGTGGTGTATCATCAATTGGAGCCTTTAGCTTCACGTCTCGTTGAATTGGTTGGATCGGTTCCGACGGAGTAGGTTGGGTTGGTGGAGAGTGTAACATCGGTCCTTTTTTCTTCATATCCTAGTTCACTTGTCTCTCCCTTTTCCATAATATTCCTAGACTTTTTCTTAAAATATTCTTGGTACTTCGCCGCGGTATGCTCATGCCCCAAAGGATCTCTAGTAAAAAGGGTCATTTCGCTTTTCCTCTTAGGCAACACCTTTGCATATTCTCTAACTTTTTTTTTTGTTTCTTTGGTTCTTGGCCTACCTTTTCCCTTGCCTTTATTCGGTTCTTGCACATTCTCCGAAGTGTGCGGATAAACGATTGGCCACATGTCATCCCAAAAGATATTCCTTTCGAGTTTGTTCATGTTCCGGTACATCTCGATCACGATTCTTCCCATTTCTTTGTTACCAAACTCTTCTCCAACATCGCCCTTTGGAGGAGGGACAAAACTTAATTTTTTCCAATGTGGATCTATATCGCTTAAAGGGATTATGCCATGTTCATACTTAGCTATCATATAGCGACAAGGGAGTCCCATAGACTTCATCATGTTTCAAACACACACCTCCCCCGTCTTGGTTCCCCATATGTCGATCAAATTCACCTCAACCATTAACCTCTTAATGCAAGCATATGAAACATTATAGTGGAGTCCCTTGAAAAACCGAATGTCCTCCATTTTCTTGATGTTACCACCTTTTTGTACAATCTTTTTGTACTTCATGATGCGGCTTTTTTGAAACTTCTCTTTAATTCTATCAATTTCGCGGTTGAAGTAAATCTCCATTGCGTTAAACACAATCACAAAATTATCGACACATCCAAAAATATTTTTCTTCAACCGATGGTGAGCCGATTCTACCAAACTTGTCGCTTGATTCCCAAAGTGTTTATGGTGGTTGGTAAAAGCATAAACGAAGCGCTCTTTGTACGGTTCCAACCATTGCTCCACCACATACGTTACAATATCCTCGGGATATTCGGGGCTAGACCAATGTTCGATAAATTCGACAAGATTTAGATTATACTCTTCTTCCGTGAGAGACTAAGTCAATGCCTCCTATTCACCGGAGAAAGCAATCCATTTAGCGTGATTTAAGGTGTATTGTTTTCGAATTCCTCTGCATCTGCTTGTTCATCTTCCGGTAACTTACTAAACTCTTGAAATGCTTTCCTCTTAGGTGGACAAAGTTGAGGCTTGCACCTATTCATCACATTGCACCATATATGAAACGTACAAAGCATATTATGTGCCAATGGGAAGACTTTTTCTATTGCGTTCATCAATGCTGCTTAATTGTCCATCACTATAACCCCGGGGATATCATCATCTCGGTAGATTACCTTCACTTGTTGTAGCGCCCAAGTGTAACTTGGTTCTTGCTCGTCCTTTAGAAAACAAAAAGCAACGGTGATCGGTGACTTCGTCGACGTACGACCAACAATGGCATCTCTTATTTGTTAGTCTTGTAAGTGCAATCCGTTATAAGAACTTCATGGAAGTATTGAGCCAATTGAACACTCTTCGGATGAGCAATGAAGAGATGAGTTATTTCTTCTTCCGTTCCTACCTTCTTTTGAACCACGTAGCCTTTCTCTTGAGCCAAAAAAAAATAATTGTTGCATGACTTGTCTATCCTTCCATTCATTCCTTTTAATTGTCTCAATTGCATTGTAAATGGTGTACAAAGATGTATTACGTTTTACGGATTATTATCCTTTAATAAGCGAAGCATATTAACCGGTGAAATACCCATTCTCCTATATTTAGCTATTTTTCTCCATTTCTTGAGGAGTGAGCCTTGCGGCCATTGCATGTCCTTCAAGATCCTCCGGACGAGGGTGGTTATGATGACCTACCACCTTATCCATAGATAGAACCCATCCGTTCCTTTTTTTTGCACTTACTAAATACTAGCTTGAACGGATATTTAATTTTCTTTGAGCACGTTGTGTTCTTCCTCGTCGTATTTCCTTTATACACATAACCCCTCCTCTTGTGACTAACATCCGGATCTCCACTTCTTTCACAAATCATTTCCAAACGAGTTTTGCTTTCTTTTCCATTCAAAACTAATACGCATATGGCTTTCTTGGCATGCTATCTAGCCCAATTCTTTGCATCAATAGGTTCTTTAAATACCAAATCATTGGCATAGTGATGAGATGTATCTTCGAACAACATACCAACCGGAGAAGATTGATCATCCATTGGTATAGGTGGGCATTCAATCTACAAGAAACGGAACAACAACGATTGCAATCACAAACAAGTTCGGTAATAAGAAAATTTTATGGCGATAACCGAACTCCAGGTTCGGTTTGTAAAGCAAGTTGACATGTAACCGAATAAATAACAAGTACAAAGTTCGGTTACCTTACATTTTTAACTAGGTAACCGAATATCACTCTGAAACTTTTGATTTTTTTTTTAAAGTTCGGTTAGTTATGCTGTTGGGTTCAAGTTTGCGAACCAACCGAACTTTGTACTCTAAGTCAAATTTTATTTTACGTAAATTTCGGTTAGTTATTGGTTGCGAACCAACCGAACTTTGTACACTAAGTCAAATCTTATTTTACGTAAAGTTCGGTTAGTTATTGGTTGCAAATCAACCGAACTTTGAGACCCTAAAGTTCGGTGACATTGCGTTCCAACCGAACTTTACTCTTTAAATCCTATGAATAAAGTTCGGTAACATGTCTGTTAACCGAACGACTAAAAACCTCCATTAAAGATCGAGTTCGGTGACCTGCGTGTTTGGAACAAGTAACCGAACTACACTTTCAGATGAGTTCGGTTACCTGTTCTTCACATAAGGTAACCGAACAAGCCAAATCTACCATCAAAATTTACACTTTTTTTTGAAAATTTGGAGCAATTCAACCAACATTATCTAAGTTTGAAGCATACCTGCGTACCCAATCCGGTTGTGGTTGGTAAAATCCATCGTTTTCCTCTTGAGATTGAGTTTGGGGAAGAATACAATCATCATCTAAGAAATAACTCATATTTGGATCATTATGAAGATTAACAAATATTCTAGGAGAGGAAGGAGATGAAGATTCAGATGAGTTATCATAAATTGAATCATTACTTGAATACTCAAGATTAGTGAACTCAAAAAAAAATTATTTTCCATGTTTTTCTTCTTCATCTTCTCTAACTTTACTCTCTTAAAAATTCTACTTCTTCTTAGAAAAAACCCATCTGATTTTTTGATCTCGCTAATTATCTTTAACTTAATCATTTCACTAATCATTACACTAATTTTTATTAACTAAAACTAATAATTACCTAAAATTAATTAGGAGGGTAATTTAGGTAAAAATATTTAGATAAGGGATAACCTAGATTTACTTTTAATGTCTTGCCCAAAATAAAACAATGGTCCCAAAAAAACAATGGTGTCCAAAAAGCCGTTCTAATATTAACCCAATACCATATGATCCATCAGTTTCTTCAAAAGAAGTGTCCACATAGAAAATTTCATGTTTTGGCTCATCCAGACCATTAGAAGTCTGAGTATTTCTAGTTTTTCCCAATCTTGGTTGTAATATTGGACTCCCTGAAGTCATTTCCCATTTCTTTATGAAATTTTGGATCGCTTTGATACAGTGAGTCAGGTTAGGTTTGGTCTTTTTGAACACCACGTCATTCCTATGATTCCACACCTGCCGACATATAATACTGAAAATTTCTGTATCAACAAACTCAACTACCAAGCTAGGTAAACAATTCTCCCAGTTTTGACTCCACGCTTGTAGATGCAAGATGTGAAAAAAAACTCCAATCTGTAAGGAAGTGGCGAACAGGTGGAATTTTCACCAAGGAATTCCAGCCACATCTTTCGTCATGTTTAAGTAAAATGCCCGAGCTGATCCTTTATAGACTGGGACAGGGCACTCTCGGAGTCTGATTGTAGTGAATCTCGATCCAGCATGGACCGGTGGAGATAATCCAGGGAGTAAATGGTTCTGCACATACTGAAGTGGCAGCAGATCATTGGCCAAAAGCAAAACTTGAATTGGAGAGGTTAAAGTTGGAAAAGCATGTCGGGTATGGTTGAGGTCACCGAATCTAATCACCTTTTATTGGTCGTGAAAGTAGAAGATATAAAGGGTCAGGTATAGGTTATTCTTCACAAACTTGGTTAAAAATACCAAAATCAACAATTTCTGGGTGAAATGGACAGTTAGATTTTGATACTGTTTAAATGGACAAAAATGTAAAAATAGGCAGGATGTAACCAATTTCATCGTGCCCATTTTCAAATATTTTTTTTTATTTTTAATTTACACAGGATGTATCCAGTTTCATCCTTGCTATTTTTTAAATTTAAGCTAGCTATTTTATTTTATTTTACCATTTCACCCAAACTATTTTTTACTCGTCCACTTGAACCGTGATTTAAAAATATTTGGACAAATGACCCATTTTCCGGTTATTCTTCCTAAACTATTGTGATGTGATGACACGCTCCAGTCTCGAAAATTATTACCTTCAGATGTCTGATGAGTGGGAGAGGCCCAAAGATGGTACAGTAGACTAAACCATTGAGAATTTATAGACTTATGTATCCAACAACCAATCCGATAATTATTTCTCAAAGAATTTCTAGTAACTGTAAATATAGGTGAAGTACAAGACAGGACGACGTTTGGAGTACCCAAACTTAAAGTAGTACGTGATTGCGATGGAACAACAAGGAAAGTTTTATTGGCCATCCCAGAGCCAGAACTCATCCCAACGAAGTTACCTTGCAAGGACAAAATTCTATGTTTTACTTCTTAACTATGATGCTTATCAAAATTACACTACCTTTATAGGTAGCTGATAGCCCATGTAGGACTATGCTGCTGCAATCGCAAGACTGCCAAATTTTCATTTTCATAAACTTTGTGTGGCTGATAGCCCATATAGGGCTATTTCTGCGTTTTGTTCTTCAAGTTTTCTGCCAATTGATGGATGAGAGCACGAATTGTAGTATAGTGTCCTCTCCTTATTATTATTCTGCAGAAAATGAACACCACATTAACAGAATCAGCTGCAATCATGCAGAGGCCGCACCACTAGCCATTGTCAGAAGTAAAGAAATAAAGATACAAATCAAATTTGTACACTACGTTAAGGGGACACATAAAAATCATCGACACCTGACATCTGGTGAGGATGTTTTCCTCGCTCTGATAATTCTCAAACAATACCTCATTCTACAACTACCTACAGACTAACAGTATCAATGTCAATAGCAGGCAGCACGTACAAGGAATTGCAGAAAGTTCAACAGTGGTAATATGAATTATCTATCAGGTAAACCCAGCAAATATTATTTTAACAGGCACTGAGAATTTGGACAGGCATTATCGAATGGAGTCGACACAGCCAAGGAGCTCATACCATATACTTAAGGTTACAGAGGATTTGTTGAACATGTATACAGACGAGGCTCTCCGTCAATAATCTCCACACAACGACGTTGTTTAAGTTCAACCCGTCTCTGAGCAGGGTCATCCTGAGATTTTCGACAAAAGAGAAGTCAGACATGGGCATGGAACATATAATTCGTGAACATTACTAGGTGAATCCTTATTGAAATCAGATTAAGAAATAACCTTATTGAGTGAATCCTTGTTAACGGGAACAATAGAATCGCACGGTTCCAGTGTGGTCGATGGGTTGAAGAAGCGAGGAGCCTCAACTTGACGCCACACACGCATGAAAACAATATCACTCATACTAATTCTGCACTTAAATGTGCATTTAGCGATCCCCTCTCTTTTTGCTGCCTACCCAATACCAATAACATTAGAAACACAAAGAACAAAAGTTCACACGAATGCTGGAGCTCTCAATAAGACTAGAAAATATCAACTCATCAACAGAAGAGGGCATACAGTTCAGACATACACTAGGAGAAACAGTTCATGCCAATCCAAACACACCAAACAGCTGCGCGAAACATAGAAACAAGACGACGCATAATTGACTTTAGGTACGAATGACCACAGAAATTCCACTATTTCATGAAGTCTAGTATCATGTGGGTCTTGAATCTAGATACGCATCAGAGAACTATATTTAACACTCAAGATCATATACAGATGAGAGGATTTTGTTTCTAAACTGGGCACAAACCTCATTAATCTTCCCCCGAATTCCACTCGAAGTCCGAATAGGGGCACCTTTAGACATAGAAACTTTAGTCTCTTGTGTAAAATTAACAACTGCAGTCCTCTTCTTGGAGAGTTTAAGAGGAGTCCCTTTCTGCTTGCTTTCCTTCATTATCTTCATGCCTTTGCTGCTATCCGAAACGCTTCCTGATTCAAAATGCAAATCATTCACAAACAATAAGAATACTGATATGAGCAAATCCACAATATTGAGCAGCACCATCAAATCGAATCCTCAGATTAGAAAATGGAAGCTGACTTGTTACTAGAAAGCCAAATAAGTAACATGCTAGTTACATTCACCAAGCTATTATAGATGGCAACTGCAAACTGCAAAAGAAATTAAAAATCTCAGGAAAGTCATTCTTTTCTTTCTGCCATTTGTCTAGATGATTTCTGGGAATCAAGGACAAGTTATATGAACTTAGACATATGGTTGGTTCCTTAACTTGTAATATTGAAATGCCCTTTTTCATTGCAATACAGATTATACAAGTATCAAGTCTTAGTGGAATACATCAGACCTTATTACTCTGCACAACAGCAATTCTGGTAAGGGGAGGTGCAAGAGGCCCCCAAAACATAGTAAGACAGTGATTATGTTCGGGAGTGAACTTCAGAAGCCGTATGTCGTCACTTTCCATGGCATAAATAGGTTTTGCCTGGTAACGTCTCCAACCAGCTGACACAGTGATTGGATCTCTTGACTTCAACAGTTTCATATGCCACTCATGCCGCTTAAGCCTCACCTGGAAGAACCAAAAAGTCACAGTTGAGTTAGTAGGAAAGAGGCATAAATGTCTGCCTATCAAAACATTCTCAAACTTCGAATAAAAGCCCTTTCATTATTATGTGACATGTCTAAGTATCTAATTATACAATTGATGGGTGAAAATTTTCAAAACGGTGAAATAAAAAAATACTTCAAATTAGAAAAATAAAGTAGAAGAGGCATAACCTGCATATAACCAACATTTTCCTCTTCAAGACTAATACCTCCAACGAGAATCGGATGACAAGGATTGAAATTCTCAACCATCCGGAAAGGGACGTTATGAACATCCAACCTTACATAAGTCCCTGTTCTAAAACTTTCGATCTCCATGTGAGTCAGATCAACAGGATCATTTTCTTCTTCCATCTCAGAAGATAAAGGGAAGGGATCAGCTGAGCTAGTAACACTAGCTAAACGAAAATCACCAGCACCAGCAATATGTACCTGGCGTGACAAACCTTATGTCAGTTTGGTGGATTAAAAAAAAACGCAAGTGAAGCTGTGCTAGAAGAAGCGGAAACAAGACAACAAGTATCCTCTTTCCTTTGCAAGAGTTTCTTTTGTCCGTTCCCTGAGTGTTGCACAAAAGAGTCATCTACGGTTTGGGAACTGTCATTTGTAGTTCAAGCAAATGAAAAGGTCACCACACAAGAGTAGGTTCATAAACGAAATCCCTAATTCCTAAAAATAATACACTATATTACGTTGCACAAGGTATTGAAAGCGTGAAGCGGAGCGCGAAGCGTTTTTCATTTTTAGGAAGCGATGCGTATGTCGAAGCGTGAAGCGTCGCTTCATGGTTGATGTTTGAAGCAGATGTTTTCTTATAAATAAATTAGTTGTAACTAGTAATTATAAATTTATTAGGAAGATAATATCTATATAATTTTATATAAGTAATTTTTATTAAAAACAAAGTGTATGTACACCAGTTCAACCTACTCCAGACGAGTGGTAGGTGGGGCATTCAATTTCCCCTTAAAACATTCATATTTTTCTTTTAAAAGCTTTAAAAATTAGGCGAAAATTTTAAAGCTTCATGAAAGATGCGCTTCACATGACCGTCTCGTAGCGAAATGCTGAAATTTGAAGCGAAGCAAATGCTCTGAAGCGTGAAGCGTACGCTTCATAAAAAATGCGCTTCACATGACCGCTTCGGAGCGAAATGATAAAATTTGAAGCGAAGCGTACGCTCCGAAACGTGAAGCGTACGCTTTTAAAAACCATGATTGCATGGATAAAAAATATTATGATTCGAGAAATTTGCAATAACCTAGTAAAAGGAAGTACCTTAGCTCCACTCTTAATATTACAACCTCGAAGGTAACCATAAAGACTTATGTTTATCTTGGAATTTGCATTCTTGTGCACTTCGTCGAGAGGAGTAATTTTGCCTCATCTCGAATGCTTTATATACGACACCAAACTCATTTTTGGATATTATATAAATCAACGTCTCTTAAAATATCAAGAATTGTTATATTTAGCTAGTTCTAATCACCTATTATATTATCTTTGAAAAGCTCAAGCTATAAAAATCACAGGTTTACCAATTGCATTAACTTTTTACAAATCGTATTTATTTAAAAATATCTTTTCAAGGGTATTTAATATTTTTTGAATGAATAATATTGATAAAAACAACAATAAAATCACGATTATTTAATAAAAAATATTTTTACCACATTTACTTGCAAAATAATTATTGAGTATGTTTTATGTTTTTGGATAGCAGCCGTATTTTTTGATAGCTGCATTTTCTTCCAAAAATATGGAACATTTTTTTACGGTGAAACAAATTGTTTTTTTTTTATATATTTATGGAATAATTGATATTAAAAAGTAATAATAATATTATAAATAACTCAATTGCATTTTTCTTCTAAAGATTTTTTATCTATCGTTCTCAAAATTATGCTTAACATCATGTATTTTTCATCAAATTTTAATCGATAATTTTGTTTCGACTATTTGACAGGATTAGTTATTTATTATTGTGGAAGAAGAAGCATACTTTAATCTACAGGTAAGTATCCTTACCTATAATTTTGATTGTCAATTTTTATCATTGATTCAAATTTGATCTGAAGTAAATTTATTATTAGAAGTTTGATTTGTGCACATCCACAGATCATGTATTTTCTTTTAACTTTTGACCGATAATTCGATAATTTAATCTCATTTGTAAGTTTAATTGTAATTTGAAATTAAGGGTTTTAATTATCTGTAGTTTAGAGTTGTAATTAGGTGAGTTATTTTTTATAAGAAGTGTAATTGGACATTGGACAATATTTGTTTTTTAATTTTTATGATCGATTTAATTTTATGATGAAGTCATATAATCTCATTTGAAAGTTTAATTGTAATTTGAAATTAAGGGTTTTAATTATCTGTAGTTTAGAGTTGCAATTAGGTGAGTTTTTTTATAAGAAGTGTAACTGGACATTGGACAATATTTGTTTTTTAATTTTTATGATCGATTTAATTTTATGATGAAATCATGATTGCTACTGCATATCTTGATGTGATCTTTCCCAAATATATATATATTTTTTTAATTTTAAGGTTAATTTTATAACGAAAATAACTATCTAAAGTTATATTTTTTTATATTTGTTTCATAATTTTATGAGATTATATAAGATTTAGTAATTTTAGGTAATTATTTCTAAAATGTGATTGGTCAAATAATATTTCGTGGGCCCAAAAGATTCTCTTAAAATTCTATTGGCTGAAATTTAGAATGGTGGGACCAGAATCAACCAGAAGCTCCGATTAACCACGTCGCTCGAAAAAACTCTGTTTTTATATAAAGAATTGTAAACCCCCGACTACATTGGGTTCAATATGGATCCTTCACAGTCACTATACCCATCCAATGAAGCTTGCTAAGGGGTGTTTTTTAGTGCAAAAGTACTAAACTACCCTGGAAATTAACTACTACGGAAATTATTTTTTTGTCCTTTAATTCTTAATTCATGTATATACTAACCTAAAATCCTAAAACTATTTTTTTCATATTCCTCGTTTTCTCCGTCTTCTCCCCCGATTTCATTGTCGAATTTTCGACTCAAAAAAAATGAGTCGTCGTAAACAAACCGAAACACCCAAATCTGATCTGAAAGCGGCTGAAGCAACATTGAATCAAAAGTGCAACAAGTTCACCAATAAAGGATTCAACAAATCGCTCTTGAACAAGAAAAACGAGCCTCTTTGGCAAGGTAAGTGATACCCATAATCGATTTTAGCACGTTTACTGCTTCTATTATGCTAGAAAAGTCAAACTGTTACCAAAATTTTATAATTGTAACTGAAAATTTTCAGTTAAAAACTACTTTTAACACGGTTATGTAGATGAATACCATGCCGGAGCACTCTGGCGGTATGGTTTTTATGATGAATATCATGCCGGTATTAGCTGCCGACGCTTTCTACAACATGAATACCAAGCCGGTAGAGATGTTGAACCTGGATCTATATATTGCATGTACTTCCGGCATAAAACGGTGGAAAATTCTATGCTGTCACTTCTTAAGACGGTATTTTTTTGTTTTAATACCGATGGAGCCTCACAATTTGATGTTGTTACTGTATTAAAATTCTTTAGTGTCGACGTGGTTTATATATTAACTTTCAATGCCGGCATGTACTTCAAAACAAATTTATTTTTCTGTGTAATATTTTAAAAGACCAGGCATTCTTTGTTACTAAAGTTCAACGTCGGCACCTTTGACGACATTGTCAACGGTTGGTATTTTATGCCGGAAATGCTTTCATTTGGTGTTTTTTTTAAAATGGTTGAATGTATGTGTCTATTTTTGTTATATAGGTCTAAAGCAAGGGAAATCAAAAAAAAGAGAGAAGAAAGTTGTTGATGAAGGAGATCCTGAGATCACACATTCTCGACGTCATAGCCCTCCAACGAACAATAATACAAAGTACGATCCGGGGAAATACGGAGGGAACAAATGTTGAGAGGGAAGACGTGGAAGAAGTATATGTTGAACCAAGTCAAAGAAAAAGTTCATCGAGAGATGGGGGGGTGAAAGAGTAGAAGGGGTGGTACAAGGACCGGGACAAGGTGATGTTCAATCCGAGGACCAAGAAACAAAGGCCCCACTCCACCTTCCTCCTAAAGATGACATGATACCAAACCGTGATGACGGTAAAGAATGGGGTGAACCGGTAGAGCCGCAACTCTTATTTGGCTATAAGGATTCTTGGGCATGCACAATATATTCAACTTCTGTAAGACGTCTTTCCATCTTATTATTATTACTTATTTATTTATGATGAAGGAAATTTATGTTTGTGTCATGTTGTTTTTATAGGATCACAAAAAAGACATACGTTTTTCCCGTCATCAATCTATGGATACCTCGAATACGGAAGAAGAATGTGAAGGTGTTAAAGCAATAGTCAGAGCATTTGGGTTGTATCCTGTGATGGAAAATTGGGCGAAGTATGATTCAGCTACCGTGAGTTGTTTCATGAAGAGGTTTTATGGTGAAACTGACACCATGTATTTTCCTTTCGGGGAGATGAATTTGATCCTTGAAGATGTTCAACAAACATTGGGTCTAGAGATTAATGGGAAAGCTGTTTTGAGGGAGATAACTGTCGGGACCTAGAATGGGCAAAGATATATTTTATGACTAAGAAGTTTTTCTGGTGACACAAGGAAACGTCCTTAGCAAGGTTGTGCAAGTCCTCGTCATCCATGACGAAGACAATCAAACTCGTTAAGCTCAAAGATTGGTTCGGCAGTACAAGGCTAAAGGAAGGGAGAGATGATTGAAATTGGACGTGATGACCCCCAAGGAGGTTGTGTTTGACCCATACAAGAATGAAATAGGGGTTCACTTTATGAGGCGTGATAACATTGCATTTTACAATGGGTCGTTGTTTCATCCAAAAGGATATGCCATGTACTATCCACGCCACATAATGCGATAACTTGGGTATAAGCACAAATATGTTGCAGAGACGCCGTCCAACATATTCTCTCATGATTTTCCTTGCTTCCAACCACATAAGACTCATACTATGGTAGTGTACAACCCAGTACCACTTCAGAATCACTGCAGGGAAAGGGAGACACGATTTTTCCTAGATAGGGATAGCTGGGAGATTGCGGACAAAGGTTATGAAGTCGATCCTAACTTCATGAGCGGTTACTTGAAATACTCGCATCCTTATGTTGTACACCAGGATATTGTTCAAGTACCTCCACAGCCAAATCCCCCGGCACCAACTCCTGAACCTTCTATTACTGGACTTCAGCAACTCCTTACATTACTGGTATGTAGTTCTTCCATATTGCTTATGCTTTCAATACATAGAAAACTTAAAAAAAAATACATACTGAATAATTATTTATGACCAGTTCTTCCTTCATTTCATCCTAAGCACTTTTTCCACTTCGGTGTAAATGTTGTTGATGCACTAACACTGAAAAAATTGACAACACGGTTAAATGTATCCGCTATTAAATGCCCACATACAGTCATTCTTATCCAATATTGAAAATGAAGGAACTTCATCGACTCCTCAGGCCCTAGCACACGAGCATGCAAGTTATCAAACGTTCCGACAAAGTCAAGCGACGCCATATAGAAGCTCTTCTTATTGAAAAGTTAATCTGCCATAATCTTTCTAACATATTGGCATGGTGTCATCCCTTTTTCAACCACGGACTCAAAGATTCCTAATTGCTCAGTCACGGAATGATAACCATAATTTTCATCTCCATAGACATCGTCCGTAAATACAATATACTCACGAATAATCTCTGGGAGTTGCCTTAATTATGTACTCCTCTATTTTGGTATGGTAATTTATATAAGGCCTACCTGTTTTGGGATCCTTATACATCTTCGTATCACCACTATGTAACTTTATTATCTCCAGCCCATCCTTTGCAAACTCTAGACTTTCAATTGGTTGATAAGGTGATGAGAGTGCGTCCTTCATCTAATTTCCCAAGCTCATTTGGTTTCTTCAGATTCAATTTGTTTATCATTGGACCATATGTCTTTTCATATGTAGATTTTTCATCTTATCCCTTTCAGGTTCTGTTGCCACCATCTCTAGTCCAAAAATTAGAAACAAATCTTCAGGTTCGCTCTTTACAACCACTTTATTCTTCTTGGGAGTATCAAAAACAAAATAATGTTAAGTTGTATGATCATGGCGGTACTGTCTCACAACTTTCATGATTGAGTTCGGGTTCTTAAATCATATATCATCTCTCTTCTTATCGGGATCTTTCTCATCTTTCTTATCTGCTTTTTTGTGGACAAAGATATCTACAACATGCCATAATGGGATCTCCTTTTGCCTCTCTAGTTGATACTTAGTGAACTATACTTTTCATTTTCTTTGTTTTTCATCCTCTTCAAAGTTTTTATTCACAAAGTCATTGATTGCATGGAAACCTGATCTATAAGGTTTGTTGGTATCTACGAAAATGAACCAAGAAGGATATTATATTATACCCATAACTACAAAACAAGCGTATAGGTGTACAACTATGTACACACAATAGGGGTAAAAAATTTAACAGACCATTAATCAAATAGGACCACATCATACATGTGTATAACTGTGTACACTCCTACAGAGAACTAACTAGAGCAAAATTTGTTCCCACACAACATGCCATAAATCAATGTTGGTGTATAAATTGTGACACTCTTACAGAAATCTAACAAAGACAACTTTAAAACAAACACAACATGCCATAAATAATTGTAACTTCATGATGGTGTACAAAATTGTACACAACAACAACAAATATTGGAAAAGAAACTTCACAACAAATAGAACAGGTCATATGTTGTTGAAATAACATGAATGTGTACAAATATGTGCACTAGTAACACAAGTATGGGAAAATCAACTTCAAAACAAACAAAACAGGTCATATGTTTCTGAAATAACATGAAGGTGTATAGATATGTACACTAGTAACACAAAGTATGGGAAAATCAACTTCAAAACAAATTAACAAAACATATCATATGTTGCTGAAATAGCATGCTGATGTACATATATGTGCACTAGTACCACAAGTATGAGAAAAACAACTTCAAAACATCCACAATTGGTCATATGTTACTGAAATAACATGTTGGTTTAGAGATCTGTGCACTAGTACTACAAGCATGAGAAAAACAACTTTAAAACATAAATAACTGGCCATATGTTGTTGAAATAACATGTTGGTGTACAAATTTGTGCACTAGTACCACAAGTATGAGAAAAACAACTTCAAAACATACACAACTTGTCATATGTTGCTGAAATAACATGTTGGTATATATATATATATATATATATATATATATATATATGCATACTAGTACCACGAGCATGAGAAAAACTCTTAGAGCACTGCTCGGTCGAACTCGCATGCGTTTCTATCTCAAGCATGTTTGTTAATGTTAGTGATTAAAACTATAAGTCTTGATTTCTAGCCTATTTATAGATGTCTCGGACTAGGACATAGATTGTGTAGTTGAGCTTAGTTTTCACGACGTTCATCATTTGAAGACGAAGAACTACTAAGGAGAGCTTGTGGAACTTCATCGACAAAAGGTATGTGGAGACTTGAACTCATCTATCACTTGGAAAGTCTATTTCGACTTTATCTCCTATATTAAGACATAAGTCGCATTACGATATAGTTTTCTATGCACACATTTGAGATTTCGAGCTGAGTTTAACTCGCTTGCATATTTCTCGAAATACGTGTTGGAAAGCTTTCGGTTCGACCAAGTTCATCTTATATCATGTGAAATTTGCCGAGTAACGTCTTACATGGTTTGTGTGACACAATCATTTGGTGTAGACTTGGAATATTTCGATAATGATTATTTCAATATCTTGAAAATTGCTTTGATGCTAATAGTGTGTGAAAACGGCTATTTTCATCCTCTAAGAATGTTTCAATGATTGAAATAAAGAGCTTAGAATCATGTAACCATCTTTGGATATAAGCATATAGTGTGTTCGCACATTTGTGTATAAGTCCAAAATCGGGAACCAAATGTATACATACTTATTTGTGTACTAAATGGTTGATGAAGACTGGATATGCGTACCCGTACGCATACTGGCGGAAGTTCACGTCCGTGAATTTCTGCTGAGTTTGGAAATAAAAACCAACTTAAACCAGTTACCAAAGTATGCGTACCCGTACGAATACTAGCGTAAAGTTCACGTCCGTGAATTTCTGCTGAGTTTGGAAACCAAAACAAACTCAAATCCGGTTACTTAAGTACGCATACCCGTAAGCATACTTAAGTGGTTACTTTCTAAAATCGGTTGTGTACATGAACCTAAAAAAGGAATGCAATCTTTGCAAACCATGGATATAATGTTCATGTATTAATTCGAGTGAATCAAACCGATTTTGTTTCAATTGTGTTCTTGTATAATTCTATGAGAATATAACAATTGAACAGATCTTTAACTAGTTTCATTTGAGTCATTTGAACTAGTTACAGTTAAGATGAATAAGTTTGATATGAGAGTAATCATATGGCTAACATCGATTAATTATTTGTGAACCAACATGGTGTACACGTTTAGGTACGGTTACATAAACCTAAATGAGGGTACATTTCATTTGTGTGTAACAAGTTAAGTTCGATCTAACGGTTGAAAGATATTAGCTTGGTTGAATCAGGTTTTTCATCTAACGGTGAATATTGAATGCTTTGTTACCAAGGTAACTTGGATTGAAAACCCTGAAAAGGGGAACTCTAACAACTGGGAAACCTAATCCCCACACCTCCTGCGTGTTACTAGTTGCATAAACTAGAGTCGATTCTCTTTTAACCTTAGGTTTCTATCGAGACCCTGTAAGTTAATGACTTCAAAGACTTCATTGAGATTATGAAGCCAGGATCAACTATTTTCTTTGTAGTTGCGTGTTCTGATCTTGCCTGATTCTATCGTATTGATTACAATTGAAATAATTGACTCGAGATTAATTTCTCCGATAGGCAAGATAAAAGTAACCACAAACATCTTTGTCTCATCGTTTGTGATTCCACAATATCTTGTTTCTCTAGTCGATTAAGATTATTGTGAGGTGATTGATAATATTAGGCTCTTCTTCGGGAATATAAGTCTGGTTTATCAATTGGTTCCTGTTCACCTTTGATTTATCAAAAGACGGAACAAAAACTCTTGGGTATTTCTTTATCAAGTCTTCGACTTTGGATCGTAGCAACTCTTAGTTGTGGGTGAGATCAACTAACGGAATCAAGTGCGTAGTATCCTGCTGGGATCAGAGACGTAAAGAACGCAACTGTACCTTTAATCAGTGTGAGATTGATTAGGGTTCAACTACAGTCCAGTCCGAAGTTAATTGGTAGTAGGCTAGAGTCTGTAGCGGCTTAATACAGTGTGGTGTTCAAATCTGGACTAGGTCCCGGTATTTTTCTGCATTCTCGGTTTCCTCGTTAAAAAAATTCTGGTGTCTGTGTTATTTCTTTTATGCATTATATTTTGTTATATAATTGAAATATCACAAGTTATGCATTAAGATCAATCAATTAAAATATCCAACCTTTGGTTGTTGATTTACATTGATTGACACTTGAACATTGGTCTTTGGTACCGTTCAAGTAACTCCTCTTATATTCATCAGGCTCGCAGATTTCTATTTGATGATTGCGGATTGAATTAAAAGTTAGAGATATTAATCTCATTGATATACTTTACTCTAAATTGAGTCTGACTGTCTAGTTGATTCTCTAGAAAGTATATTGGATAAGTCCTCTCAGATTGCCAAACAAATTGTTGGGTATGGTTATTAGACCCCCGCATTTTCAAAAACAACTTCAAAACACAAAAAAAAGTACAATATATGAAAGTAGTAGCAGATGATTTGTTACGTATTGCTGCTCGACCAGATGCTGAACCTGCTTTTCTCTTCTTAGTTGATGATTTTTTTGAAGTTTTTGATGTCTTCTTAGGTGGTGATGATTTTGAAGTTTCTGCTACTACAATTGATGTTGAATCTGTTGTGCTCTTTGAAGATTTTGATATCGTCTTAGGTGTTGAAGATATTGGAGTTTATTCTACTTCAGTTTCTATTGAAACTTCCTGTAATTCTTGTGTTTTTCTCTTTTTAGATACTATTTTTGGATTCACCATGATATTACTGCTACTGCATTTATCAGTGGTGTTTGATAATGAAGATAAAGGGTTTTGATTTTGTGTCCGTCTCTCGGTTAGGTTAAAGTTTTTGATTTCTTTCTTCTCTGATTTTTTTCTCTCTCGGTTAGGTTAAATGATTTAATTTATTTTTCAGTTATTTTTTAGTTTTTTATTTCAGTTTTTTTTTGAAAGAATGTGTCGCATCCACATTCAATGTGTCAGTTACAATTTTTTTTTCCAGTTAGCCGCATGTGTGCTTTGTGAAACGCGTGCGAAGGATACCGGTGTCTTACACATTTTTAAATAAATTATGGACTATTCTGTACTGAGTCAACTAGGTCTGGACTAATCCGTACTTTTGGAGAGGTTTTTGGATTAACCGTTTTTTTCGCCTTTAAATTTTCGTTCTAACAATAATTTCACTATTATAATTACGTGAGGCGGTATTTAAGACCGAGCTTCAAACTAATCCCACTTTAAAACACACCGTCTGGCTATAGTTCGTCACTTTTTTTTTTGGATGCGCGAAAGCCGGACCCAAATCCCTATCCGAAACCTAACCATTCGGACTGGCCCGTCTTCCAAATTAAACCGCCCAAACTCAACCATACAACTACACTATTACAAACACCCATGACTTCTTCTTTATTGGAGTTGAAGGGAAGTCACTGAGCTAAAAGCAAGGGCCCAACAATATAGCTTGGCATGTTCTGGCTCTGGCATGATAGGAAATAAAGAGTCCCTTATTTCCACTTTTTTCTTGTGGTTTTCATCTTCTGACTTGTACTTCTCAGCCTCCTGAATCAACCTTTTAATCTCAGTGTATGACAACCTCTCTTTGTTATCCGTAATTTTGATCATATTTTTGCTTTGTGTCATATTGTGCTCGCATGATACACTTAGTATACCATTTTTATCCATATCAAAATATATTGTGAGCCTAGGAACATGACAGTTGCTGGAGGAATTCCTAATAACCTGAGTTGACCCAACAAATTGTTGTCACTAGTTCGTTTTCTCACCCTGATACACTTGAATCAACGTACTACTTTGATTGTCCATATAGAATTCTTTGGTGGTGTTCCTAGGAATCAATGTATCCATAATGCCTTCGGATGACTCAGTACCAAGAGAAAGAGAGGTAACAACCAACAACATTAAGTCATGCACCTTTTCATTATACTCACCATTCAAATGAGCTTCCATGACTACCTCATCAGGGTTGATGCTCTTGCAGAGTTCCTTCCCGTTAAAAAAATTGTGCAATAGAGATGAACCTTTGGAATTCCAGCGTTCGAATTTAGCACCCATATACATCTTGATGTCCACCAAACGAGGAAAACTTCTTGAATGACACTCTTATCCATATTTGTGTCTGCCAAACACTTCTCAACATGTTCCATACATTTCAAAAACAAATCCATGTTAAAGAGTTTGAATTTAACAAGAATAATAGATGTTTTAAAATGAACTCCTTCATACAAAGATGGAATCTCAATGGTTGTCTTTGTAGTACATGACATGGTCTATTTTGCTGTTTTGCATGATGTTCTCAACTTCCTAAGAGCCTTTGGGTTTCCACTTCCTTGAAATCATCTGAAAAGGTGTTATAATCAGCGTCGCAAAATCCCTTAAAGACCGTGGGATATTTCTAATAGTGTAAACCTAGGTTTATAATTCCTTAAATACCGCATAACCCTCTATATATCATCCAAGTGTGCCAAGTTATGACTACTAGTAAACTTGCACAAAACGCCCACTGCGTATGTAATGTCCGGTGTAGTTAAATCAGTTGTATAACACAGACTACTACTTATACTAGCATACTCAAATTTATGCAATCTCCAGTATTCTTAAACAATTCGGCATTAAAATCAAGAGTACAAACAAGTTTACAATCTGAATAATTATCATTCTTCAGAATTTTCTCAATATAATGAGATTAATCCAAAGAAATACCATTATCAGTCCTAGTAATTGTAATTTTCAAGATTACACTAGCTTCATCCAAATCTTTCATGTCAAAATTCGAAATAAGCATGATTTTAGTTTCATTGACAACATATAAATTGAAATCAAATATAAGAAGATCATCCACATATAGGCAAATAATAACACACAAATCATTCTTAGATTTATAGTAGATACATTGTCACCCTCTTTTATTGTGAAATTATTTAAAATAATCAAGTTTTCTCATGCCATTGTTTATGAGCTTGTTTCAGACCATAAAGAGATTTTTTCTAGCCTACATACTTTGTGTTCTTGTCTAGGAATTGCAAAACATTCACATTGGTCCATGCAAATTTCCTCTTCTAGTTCATCATTCAAAAAGGTAGTGTTAACATCCATTTGGTAAATTACTAGATCATGAGCACCAACAACAATAATCAAAACAGGTATAAAATTTAATCTAGTAACATGAGTGAAAACACAAGGGTACCAAGTACATACCCAAATTTTTCGTTAGGCAACCTGTATGAATAAAAACTTAATATAATTGCAAGTAGACCAACTGAATGATCCTTATATATATATATATATATATATATATATATATATATATAACCTCTATTAAATCCGTATGTACAAACTCAGAGTCCATGAACCTGATTGTTAAGCAGAGTACTTGGAAGATCTCAAAAATCAATATCCAAGATCAATGTAGTCGCATCCAAATAATCCAATCGGAATTCTACCAAGTAATTAAACTTGTTACCTATCTTTGAAGATACAAATTCTACAAGAAATAGTCTCGTAATCGATTACAATTAAGAAGACATGTCCACTTAAATTGAATACGTACAAACCTCCAATTATAAAGATGAACAATATAATGCGGAAAAGGAAAAACACAAGACACCAGAAGTTCTGTTAACGAGGAAACCGCAATAGCAGAAAAACCATGGGACCTCGTCCAGATTTGAATACCATATTGTATTATGCCGCTACAGATAATAGCCGAGACTATCAGACTTCAGACTGGAATGTAGTTGAGACCAAATCCACCCTCCAAGGAATTCAGTTACAGTTGCGCTCCAGATATGAATAGTCTCCCTACAAGGCTTAAGATCCTTACTATTGAAAAACTTTGTGCAAAGGTGGATCCTTACCGTTGAGCGAGGTTAGCACCATGAATTTCAGGAGAAGCTACAGACTCATGAACAAAAACCCTAGTAACCGCAGCAATAGTCAAGCCGAGAAAATCTATAATAATAGAACCGAATTCCCCAAACTCATCTCTCCTAGATCCGTCTATCTTAATCATCATCTCATCATTAGCAGGGAATTTACATCCATAAGTTATAACCTTCTTCTTAACCAAGAAGCAATTAAAAATTTATCTGCAATATTTGTTTGGAATACAATTCCCAGGCATAAAAATTGAAGCACAACGAGGTTAGCCATAACTGGCAAAAGCCAAATTGACATGTAAAGTTGGCCAGCCGCAAATTAAAACAACGCCTGGCAGCGAGCACAGTTTTAAAGTGAGTGTTGCATAGAGAAACTTTAAAACTCCACCTGTAAGCCAAGTTCACTTTAAAAGTTCGCCTGACAATGAATTTTAACGGAGAACAATTTAAACATCTGTTTTAACATTCTGATAGAATACATGAGATGGTAGTTAAGATTGAGCTTCAACCAAAAATCTAAAATCCGATTTAAAACATTCTGTTAGAATCCAACACAGTTTCTCCAACAGCTACTGGCGAGACCATTGAATCTGACAAAAAACTACCAAATCCATATAAAACAAAATAATCATAAAAGCTATAGTCTATGGGGAAGGTAAGTTCAGTGGAGCCATGTAATTCAAATTTGGTTTCTCACACCTCATTACCAAGTCAAGTGAGTGACTGCATCAAAAAGAAAAAAAAAAATCTTTTGTAATCAAACGAAAACAGATTCTTTTATAAATAAACAAAGAGTGATGATACACACACCGAAGGTGTGTACCACGTTCTGCACCGCAAACAAATCACAAGGCTGTTAGGGCAGTCCTGGCGGAATTTGCAGGGGATGAGACCAAAGGTGGGGCTCTTTTTTTTTCTCTCTTACACGGTGCAGCCACGGGATTTACTCCACGGTACACCAATCATTTTCGATAAACAAATGGGCAGACTAGTGCCACGATGTACGCCGACACTTTGAACATGGTCTAAATGTCATCTGTCTATGGTTCCCAACATTAAACAAGCAGCTAAGTGAATTTTGGTTCCCAAATAAAACCAACAACCAAGTGGAGTGAACTTGAAGAGCCAAGCCAAGTGGAAGCTGTAGCCAGTAGAAGCCAACCCAAACACAGACAGTTTGCGTGGGACCCAGGTTAACTAGTCCATCCGGTATTCTCTTCCATTAAAAAATTGAACAGACAGACAGAAAGGAGCTCTTAGCAGTGAGAAGAGAGACCCAGAGAGAAAATGGTGAGGGAATCTGAGTGAGAGAGTGAATCTCATCTCACACCCATCATTATCATCATCAATCTGATTTAGAAGCTCTGAAGCAGTGTAGAGAGAGACCCAGAGTAGTCAGTAGACTGATTGTTGATCTCTGTAAATTTAGCAGTGATGGAAGCAAAGGCGGGATTGGTAGCTGGTTCTCATAATCGAAATGAGTTTGTTATGATAAGAAATGAAGGAGATGCCGGGGTTTGATTCTAATCCGAAATGAATATTTTTAATTATTGATTTCCTATATTTGGATCTGATTGTTTGACTCATTTAGTGATAATGAAATCTGAGCTGGATTGTGTTATTAGATGGATGGATGATGATCTTCGTAGAAGAGGCACTGATTAAGTCGACTAGATTTGCAGCAATGAGTTTTAGTATTACCAAATTTGTGGATTTAGGAGCTGAGATCTATTTAGAAAATCTGAAATTTAGCTTTTTTTCTTCTTGTAATTGAGCTTTTTGGTACTCTTTCTCACTGAAATTGACAAACATATTGTGTGTAAAGGTGGGGTTTCTATTGTTCAGTTCAGTGCAAATTAGAGGTGGTTTTTGAGATGGAATCTCTGCTTCTACTTTTTTCACAGTTTTTTAAGTTACTTGGGCATTTTGCATTCCGGATTTGAACTAAGATTTAGGTGAATTATGATTTGGATAGATCTAATGCTTTGTTCAGTTAGAGATGAATAGATTTTTAGCTGTGTTTTTCACTGTATAGTTGGGTAATTTGAAGTTTAAAGAGTGTTAGTGTGTTTACTGATTAGGATTTAGTGTCGGTGAATTTTGGGGGTACTTTCACTGTCAGCTCCATTTTGGGATTGAGTAGTTAATGGGTCACATCTAACTCTTAAATGTGATTTCTTTTGAGGCTTGTAGATAAGATTGAAATGAATTACTTCGTTTATGAATATTTTCTGCATCCCCTCTTATTAAATTAGAAATTTGTGGATGATGCAGTTGAAGCCGTCGAAAAATTTGAATGGTCAAGTGTGTCAGATCTGTGGAGATACTGTTGGGGTTACTGAGAAAGGTGATGTCTTTGTTGCTTGTAATGAGTGTGCATTCCCGGTTTGTCGACCTTGTTATGAGTACGAGAGAAGAGAGGGGAATCGCTCTTGTCCCCAGTGCAAGACTCGGTACAAAAGACTTAAAGGTTAGATTTTCTATTCATTATTTCTTAGATGGGTTTGATTAATTTTTATGTTAAAGTTTCTTGCAATTTCTGTTAGGCTTCGTAATTGTCAGCTAATAAAGATTGTATATATCAGGGAGTCCAAGAGTTGAGGGAGATGATGAAGAGGATGATATTGATGACCTTGAGAATGAGTTTGCAAGGAGGCAGTGGCAAGGAGAAGACGTCGACCTCTCTTCATCCTCCAGACATGAGTCACAACTCCCTATTCCACGTCTTACTAATGGTCGCCAAGTAAGTGAAGCTAATGCTTTTGTACTTATTGCTTCCTACAGATATATAGGAAACAAAATATCGAACAACCATTTATCTTGGCTGATGCAACTTTCTTTATTCTTCCTTCTTCACTGATTGTATATGATGCTTTATTGGGGTAGCACAAAAAAAAGAAGGGAAAATAATACATTTTCATTTAAAGACAGATGCCACTAAGTCTAGGTTTAGGAAAATCAGCAAGCGCTTCTGAAATCACATTTTGGTTAAACTTGCCAGAGTTGGTTTAGCATTATTGTTTACTTACCCGAATACAAATATTTCAGGTATCTGGAGAAATGCCTGCAACACCAGATAACCAGTCAGTGCGAACCACGCATTCAGGTCCTCTGGGAAGTGAAAAGCGTGCTCTTTCTTATATAGACCCTAGTCAACCAGGTAATGCTAATTTTTGAATCATCTATAAGCATTCGTTGAACTAGTTCTGCTTAGAATTTGTAACACTAATAAATTTGTTCCTTTATGTTATTTCAGTTCCCGTGAGAGTTGTGGACCCCTCAAAGGACCTGAATTCTTATGGACTTGGCAGTGTTGATTGGAAAGAAAGAGTTGAGGGCTGGAAGCTCAAACAGGAGAAAAATATTACGCAAATGAGCAGTAGATATCCCGAGGGAAAGGGAGACATGGAAGGAACTGGTTCAAATGGAGAAGTTCTACCAATGTAAGCTAAACACTCACTTTGCCAAGATCACGTTCTTTTTAATTTGAACTTTGCCTTTTCTCAAACTTTTTATGTATTATCTCCTTTCCCAGATATTAATTTTTTGTTTGTATTCATCTACTGTAGGGCTGACGATGCTCGTCAACCAATGAGTCGAATTGTGCCTATTTCTAATTCCCACCTGACCCCTTACCGTATTGTGATCATACTTCGGCTTATTATCCTGGGTTTTTTCTTGCAATACCGTGTTACCCACCCTGTTGACGAGGCTTACGCTTTATGGTTAGTGTCAGTTATTTGTGAGATCTGGTTTGCCTTGTCTTGGATTCTTGATCAATTTCCGAAATGGTATCCTATCAATCGAGAGACTTACCTTGACCGTCTTGCTATAAGGTTTGCTACCTCATTTCTCATCGTGACTTGTGACATTTCTGTTCTACGGTTACTTATACAGTATAATTCACTTGCCTAAACAGATATGATCGACCAGGGGAGCCTTCACAGTTAGCTCCAGTAGATATCTTTGTCAGTACAGTGGATCCTCTCAAAGAGCCTCCTCTAGTTACAGCTAATACTGTGCTGTCCATTCTTGCGGTGGATTATCCTGTTGACAAAGTGTCTTGCTATGTTTCGGATGATGGGTCTGCAATGTTGACCTTTGAGTCCCTATCTGAAACCTCAGAATTTGCAAGAAAGTGGGTCCCTTTCTGCAAGAAGCACAATATTGAACCTAGGGCTCCTGAATTCTACTTTCAGCAGAAGATAGATTACTTGAAGGACAAGATACAACCTTCTTTTGTCAAAGAGAGGAGATCAATGAAGGTAAGATAATTGACCATAGGATGAAACAAGTCGTGTCCAGTCATCTGGCTACTAATATGAAGAAAATGTTTTTTGTTTTTTTCCCAGAGGGAATATGAGGAATTCAAGGTTAGAATCAATGCTCTAGTAGCGAAAGCACAGAAAATGCCAGAAGAAGGTTGGACGATGCAGGATGGAACTCCTTGGCCTGGAAATAACCCTAGGGATCACCCTGGCATGATCCAGGTAACATAACTCTCCTTATATCCTGATATCAGTGCATAAGTTATTTTCAGAATGCATGTTTCTTCTTTATTGTTTATTAAGCATTTTCCGTTGTTTCTTGGAAATGCAGGTGTTCTTAGGACACAGTGGAGGTCTTGACACCGATGGAAATGAGCTACCTAGACTTGTGTATGTTTCTCGTGAGAAGCGACCAGGTTTCCAACATCACAAGAAAGCTGGTGCAATGAATGCTTTGGTTCGTGGTGCTTTAATCTTTTTCCGCTATATATCCTGTATTCCTTTTAACCACGTGACTGCGAGATATATACAACAGCTATTAAGATGTGTCAGATATCAGAAACACTTGCATATCAAAACTTGTCTGTGCATACAAAATATCCACTTATAAGGGATAGCTTTAAGTTTTTTGAATTCACTCAAGTGCACAACATGGAAAACTACAATCAGATTGGTACACTTCTAATACAGAAAAAATAAGAGAAGGGAAAAATGTTATATATGAAGCTATGTTAATTGGTGTTCTAGGCACCAGTTGGTGGATAGATAACAAACACCAGCTTTCTGTGACAGTGAAACAGCAAAGTTCACTAATATACGGCTGACATGCTTGTTTCTTTATCTCCTGTTTAACAGGTTCGAGTGTCAGCTGTTCTTACCAACGGTGCCTATCTTCTGAATGTCGATTGTGATCACTACTTCAATAACAGTCAAGCTGTTAGAGAGGCCATGTGTTTCATGATGGACCCTGCATATGGAAAGAGAACCTGTTATGTTCAATTCCCACAGAGATTTGACGGCATTGATCTTCACGATCGATATGCCAATCGCAACATTGTCTTCTTTGATGTATGTATCTCCTATTTTATTTTTCTCGAGATAAAAAAATCCATCCTTATATGTGCATCAAGGCTCATTGTTTGTATTTGATGTAGATCAATTTAAAAGCGTTGGATGGCGTCCAAGGTCCAGTTTATGTGGGAACAGGATGCTGTTTTAACAGACAAGCTCTATATGGTTATGATCCAGTCCTCAGTGAAGCTGACTTGGAGCCTAACATTATTATTAAGAGCTGTTGTGGTGGATCAAGAAAGAAGGGAAGAAATGGAAACAAGAAGTACAATGATAAAAAGCGAGGAATGAAACGAAGTGAATCTAATGTTCCCATTTTCAACATGGAAGACATTGACGAAGGCGTGGAAGGTAAATTTGTCAAAACTTACGGATATCTTTTTGTTTTTGCTATTGACCCCTTTTAAACAATAGATAGGGACCAGTCACTAGCACCTGAATAAGTTTCTGCTGCAGTCATATGTCAAATGTTATTAAGTGATTTGTTTGGTGGGAAAATGCAAATTCTAACATTTATATTTATGAAATAATAATCCTCTTCAAGTTCTTCATTTCTAGGCTTCCACTTTCCAGTTAAGTTATCCGCTTTTATCTGTCCCCTTCCTTGTGATAAAGCTAACATGTTTTCTTGTCCGCCGTTGTGTTCAGGCTACGAAGACGAAAGATCACTTCTTATGTCTCAGAAGAGCTTAGAGAAGCGATTTGGTCAGTCCCCAGTTTTTATTTCATCAACATTCATGGAACAAGGTGGGATACCACAATCAACCAATCCTGCATCTCTTCTGAAAGAAGCCATTCACGTCATTAGCTGTGGTTACGAGGATAAGTCCGAATGGGGTAAAGAGGTAAGTTAAAAAGTGCCACCAAATGACATCGGTTTGTGGGAATTGTGGTGGTAGACAAACTCTAACTGGGTTTCTTTCTTTTATGCAATCAGATTGGTTGGATTTATGGGTCTGTGACAGAAGATATTTTGACTGGATTCAAAATGCACGCTCGAGGATGGATATCTGTTTATTGTGTGCCTCCTCGTCCCGCCTTCAAGGGATCTGCTCCAATCAATCTTTCAGATCGTCTGAATCAAGTTCTTCGATGGGCCTTGGGATCAATTGAGATTCTTCTAAGTAGGCATTGCCCCATTTGGTATGGTTACAGTGGAAGATTGAGGTTGTTAGAAAGATTAGCATACATAAACACCATCGTGTACCCTCTCACCTCACTTCCGCTACTTGCGTATTGTATACTGCCTGCAATTTGTCTTCTTACTGGGAAATTTATCATCCCCGAGGTTAGCTGACTTTCATCTTATCTGCAATTTATGCTTCAGTTTTATCAAATTTCCTGTGGTTCTCTTAATTGTTTATGCATGTACGTTAAACTTCAATTATATGCGTGCAGATAAGCAACTATGCTGGTATCTGGTTTATTCTGCTCTTTCTTTCCATTGCTGTTACTGGAGTCCTTGAGCTTCGATGGAGTGGTGTCGGGATTGATGACTGGTGGAGAAATGAGCAGTTTTGGGTCATTGGTGGTACCTCTGCGCATCTTTTCGCTGTCTTCCAAGGTCTATTGAAGGTTCTTGGTGGTATTGATACCAACTTCACGGTCACATCCAAGGCAACTGATGATGAAGGGGACTTTGCCGAGCTTTACCTTTTCAAATGGACTGCTCTTCTCATCCCTCCAACTACTGTCCTCATTGTGAACATGGTGGGTATAGTTGCAGGTGTTTCATACGCGATAAACAGTGGATACCAATCATGGGGTCCACTCTTTGGGAAACTGTTTTTCGCCATATGGGTCATTCTTCATCTGTACCCTTTCTTGAAGGGTTTGTTAGGTCGACAGAATCGTACCCCAACCATTGTTATCGTGTGGTCAATCCTCCTTGCTTCCATCTTCTCACTGTTGTGGGTTCGTATCGATCCTTTCACCTCTGCTGCCACAAAAGCTGCTGCAAGAGGTCAGCAGTGTGGTATCAACTGCTAAAGTTTACATGGAATCCTTTTTGTTGTGTCCTAAACCTTTCATGTCTCCCTTTTTTGCCTCACCCTTGTGTAAATAGTAAAATGGCAGTTCTCTAGTAATTTATGGTGTAATCAATGTTAATGGATCTGATCAAGGGATGAGTTTCTGTTTTTCTTTTATATTCTTTTGTCTTTGTTGTGTGTATCAAGCCATCTACTCCTGATAGATTTAATGCGGAATCCTGCTGTAGGTTAGTTAGGGTAGGGATGGCATCAGCAGCTAATGTTAAGTTTATTTTTGCTCTTGCTGTGCTGTATCTTTGTAATTGTACTTGTTATTATAAGAACATATAAAGAAAACATTCATTACTCTTTAGCAATTATCAGAGACGCATATGCGAATGTTCTGAGTTCTTATCATTTCATTTTGGTGCATAAGATTGAAATGTGGATCAGGAAAAACGAAATCACTTTTCTCAAGAAAAACAGCGTGTTGCTCAAACAAAATGTATTACTAACATTTCGTCTATGGTTTGTTGTGAAACCAAATCCCTATAAGCCATTTCAACAAACTTTTTAGCTTATTCTAGTCAGCACCACCTTAAATACATTGTGATAAGAGCGTTACCCACAAAATTTCGAGCCCCAAACTCAGATTTTAATACCTGAGAGAACCTGAATTCCAGGAAGCTCTGGAGGATCTGAACAAAAGGAAATTACAGTTGTGTATGTTACTACATCATGATCAAAAACAACTCCATTTAGATGCATTTCAACAGCAAACTCCACAGCATCTTCAATACATTGGAAACCCGAAAGAATGGTATTCCAAGACAGGATGCCTGGGTTTTCTGGATTCCTAAAAATTTCCAAAGCTCGATTAAACTGCCCAGATTTGCAATAGAAACTCATCAGCCAATTATGAACAGTAACATAGGAATCAAACCCAGATGAGATTGCTAAGCCATGTATTTGAGAACCAGTTTTTAAGTTTCCACGACAAGAATTAAAAGCAATAGCAATGGTGTTTTCATATAATGCACTCTTACAACCAAATTGAATCTGCTTTTTTAGTGTTTCCAGAACTAAGAACGGAAGACTTCTGTGTAAATAAGAAAGCATTGAACGGTTAACAGAAGACTGATTTGGATGAGGAATATGAACGAAAGAGTGGAAGCCATGTTTCAGAAAGAGGAAGTTTTTGAAACTTGATAACACTTGATCTTGTTCTAGAAAACAGTTACTTAATCCAGAATGGCGGAAAACATCAGAAAATTTCAACACCTGCCTCGGGAAACCCACTAAGAATGCTTAAACCTGCAAGTATAAGTCTTCAATGTAGTGACCCCATAAATTTATTTGCTAGAGTGGCATCATAAATTCCTGCATGCAACCTAGCTTAGGACACGTCTAATGGCAATCCTCCTGGTTTCATATTAAATGATCACAAATCAAGGTACTAACTACAAGGACTAGGATGTACAATTCAAGAAGGAAAACATCATATTGTAAAAGCAGTCAGCAAAAACATGTTGATATTGTCGTACCCCCTTACTCTAGCAGAATAACATACAACATATTACAAACTGCAAAAGGAAAGAAAGAGAAAATTAAATCTTGAACTATAATCCTGGAATCTACTGCTTCATATAGCAGGAATGATAAAATGAGAAGACAACATGGACCTTAGACCTTAAAAGATACAGTGAACAGAAATGTCTATATCAGCAAGTAGGTTCTAAAATCACGGAGATCAGGAAAAACAGACACAGAAGGATGAATAAAAAGGACACATAAATATACACGGTCACAAATATCCATACCAATGTCGAAAACAAAGAGGTTGCACACAAATATCCATACCTCAGTGATACATGCAAAATTACCCAATTCTACACACATAGCAACAGCACCACAGCAATTGAAAACTAGCAAAAATCATTAAGTATCCAATTTCACATTGCACATAAAATGCATATCTCGTGATAAAACTCACAGACGCACACACTTGGAATGGATGTGTCTGATAGTTTCTTATAATTACACTACACTTGTAATTAAAAGTAGCAGTACTACACTGATAGTTCTGATGTCAAAAATCATGTACCTAACTTACTTGGGGAGACAGTTATAACAACTGAAATATGTTTGAAATCAAACCTGAAAAGACAGGAAGCAAATTCAAGATAAGTCAAGCTGCTCCAAGCAAGTAATCTTTCTCGACAACAAGTAAATCTTGAGGAAGTGCAGCAGGGTCAAGCTCCCAACAATCTTTTGGAAGGCCTAGAGCCTCTGTCCCCAAGAGCTTCCTTGAAGGGATCTGATGAGAAAATAGTTGAACATTGTCTTTCTCAATCCATCTAACAGCATGACCACCAATTTCACGTCTCTCAAAAACTGTCTTGAACCATTTAACCTTGTCAAGATATGCTACACTCAGACCATGCATCTCACTATAATTAGTGAGAATTACAACTATATCATAACATCCATTCACTACATTCATTTGGTTTAAATCATGCCTATCTGAACCCCCATAAAGTGCCCAGACTGAACCCTTTTTTGGGTAAATCATGTAAATCTCTCTAGCCACCCTTTCACATTCTACGATATGAGAGAAGATATTCACAGAATTCACAACAGTCTTCCCGTCAACCTTAAACTTGCCGCATGAAATCTGACAACCTGATCCTTCCAAGGATGACGATACATTGTCTCCTTTACCTTGCAAGTCTAACCAACTCACCTTCACCTTAAATGGATTTAACGAGACAATTTCATCCACTAAACCATAATGCCGAGGCATTCCATCATTATCACCATAAGCAGCCCATATTTGACATTTCTTAAAACAGCGCTCTGACCTATCCTTATCAAAGCTATAAAAATCCGAATCTTCCACTGTCATAGCTTCAAGATCATTACTTCTCTCAGAAACTGCAACAACATTACTTCTCTCAGAAACTGCAACAACAACTCTCTCTTCCCTTTCCTTTCCCTTCTCTTTCTTCTCTTTCTTCTTCTTCTCCTTCCCTTTCTTTTTTCCCTTACTTTTCTTCTCCACTCTGTCTTCGTCCTTGGCCTTTTCTGGTTCCTCCGTCTTATCTTTCCCCTTGGCCTTTCCCAGTTTCTCCACCATTTCTTTCAATGTCAGCGTTTTCTCTTTCAACGTTTCTCCTTCTTTCACTGTGTCTTTTTCCGTGGTTTCCACTGTTTTTGTCTTCTTTTCCTTTTTTTTCTCAATGTCTCCCAGCATTTCCTTCAACGTCATTGCTTTCTCCGTCCCCAATATCTCCGTTATTTCTTTCACTTTTTTCACCTTTTTCTCTTTCAACTTTCCAGTGTTTTCCGCTGTCTTCATTTTCTGCTCTTTCTCCTCCTCCATTTTCTTCAACATATCCTTCAATGTCATAGTCTTCTCATTCACCTTCTCTGCGTTCTGCACTGCATCCATCTTCTTCTTCTTCTCGATTTTCTCTGCCATTTCTTTCAACGTCATTTTCTCCTTTGCATTATCCCCTATATCCATCGTTTCCTTCACTTTCGACGCTTTCTCCTTCCCCAGATCTTTATCTGTTCCCACCGTCCCCTCCTCATTTTTACGCTTGGCTTTCATTTGCATTTGCGACAAAGTCATTTCGTCAGCAAATTTCACCTTCTTCTTAGGCACTTTCGATGTTAATCCTATCCTATCCAAGAAATCGGTAATAGTAGCTTTACGCTTTCTCCGACTCCTATCCACCACGGCAACCCTAGTTTCATCTTCAACATCCAATTCGCCATCATTAACCCTCATTTCTTCAGCTACAAAACTCTTTTTACATCTAGGGCAAACTAGACTCTGACCAATAAACTTCCTCCTCTCAAATTGATGAACTGATTTACAACTCGAACATTTTGTTTCAAACATATTAACTTTCTCAGCTCCATCATCATGAGTACCATTACTTGAAACGGCTGCCGATTGCATAGCAATTTTAAGCTTAACATCAAATTTTTTTTTCCTATTTTTATCTGAAAGTAACCTAAATGCTTCACTAACATGTTTAAATGCTTCTTCAGAAGCCGAACAAGATGGATTTTTATCTGGGTGTAGAGTTAGGGCAAGTTTTCTATACTGTTTCTTGATAGTATTTATATGAGAAAAAGATTCTACCTGGAGGATTTTGTACCAATTTGGTGGTGATGATGACGCCTCTTGGAGAATGCTATATGTAGTTACTAATTCACTGACTCCGTCGAGGTTTTGATTCAGAGATTCTGCTTGTCTTGCGTATTCTAACGCTGATTCTATTTCTGATTCTTTGTATTTTTCTTCAGCTAGGGTTTTTAGCCGAACAGCTTCTTCTTCCTCTGGTTTTGCCGCCATTGATAGACGCTGACTGAAGGTTGGGCGGTGGGGGTGGGTTTCTCAATGTTTTATGTGAGAAAATCCTCTATTTTACGGGCTGATACCAAATATTTTCGGGGGATGCCATATGATATGAGCCAAAAACAATCTCGACCATTTGGAACTTGGGCTGCACAAATGTCGGTTCGGTGCGGTTACATGCCAAACCGTCCACCTAACCGCATATATGACGGTTTTGAAAAAGAAAACCGTAATCGAACTGTGGTACTGTCGGTTCGGTTTTTAACTGCACCGAATCAGATCAGTTTTTGACCAGTTCCAATCGGTTAAAACCGTCTACTCAGGTATTCCTCTTTCAACAATAATTTTTTTATTCTGATCATGATTCGTTAGCTAAACTAGCAAGTTCATTTGCAGCTTCAACAAGATCATATACACACCCATATAGAGAATTGATAACCAAAAATAATAATGGATACTAGGAATTGATAACCAAAAAGAATAATGAATACAGGGAGTCGATAATCAAAAATAATGTATCAATTACTAAAAAACATTGAATTCAAACTACCCATCGTTCAATTACTGACTAACCAAACTGGACAATCGCCAAACCTCAAAATAACGAAAATCTAGGGTTTCAATCTGAGAACCCCCAATTTGAAATCTAGGGTTCTATTATCCTTGTGGTTTGATGGTAAATAGATACTTCATACTTATGAAGTTGTGATTCTGATTAGTAATAAGAAGATGGTGACTAAGATGAAAAGAAGAAGAAGGTGGAAAGGTTGCTACTGCCTACTTCTCGTGGAGATGGAAATGGTGGTGTTATTGTTTGTAAGAAATGAAGGTGAAGAAGAAAGACGATGGAAAAGAGGCAAAGGCAGTGATAGAGATATTAGGGTTAGGTCTAGTTAGGCTTATAAGTAATTTGGTTGACTGCTAGGATCTAATTAAATCAATGGACGAAAATGATCGATTATACGGTGCGGTTATTATGCGGTTATGGGTAAAACCGTTAAACGATCCGAAGATCTAACAGTTATCAAAATTAAAACCGTCACCGATCGTTGGATTATCGTTTCAGTGCGGTTACGGTTCGGTTAGTGCGGTTATCGGTTCGGTTGCGGTTATTGGTTCGGTTCTGTGCAGCCCTATTTGGAACCTTAGATGTCTTGTTTGTATTTTTCTTTTCTTTCCTTTATCCTTTCCTGGCGAGATTGGGGTATACCTAATGAGACAAAAGATATGTCATTTTGAAGTAAAAGAAGCCACTCCTTAACCTTATATTTTCTAAATGGCTAATATGCCTTTGTTTAATTAACACTAAAAATTCTTATTAGGTTAATTAATCGAGTTTAGATTAAAATTTTGAAATTATGAATTCAGTAGATTAAACCTTTAACCCGTCTTATGAGTTCGATTTCGATCAAAAAATTTGGTTTTGAAAATGTGAAAGGTCGGCAAGGTCGACGTTTGAATAAGGTGCCGGCTATGCTCCACCGGCATGGTAGACGTTTTAATAAGATGCCGACCAATTACAGCCGGCATGGTCCGTGGATGAAGAAAATGCCGACCCTTTTTAGGCCGGAATGTTCTTTGAATGAAGATTACACCGACTATCTTGGGCCAACAATTTTACGGTTGACATGTAAATATTTCCTACAATGCCGGCTATCATATGGTCGGCATGCACATAATTTTTAACACTGCCTGCTGACCTGTAGTAGGCATGCTAAGGATTTCTAACCTTGCCGGCATGTACTTATACCAAACATAAAACAAAATATGGGAAGATGTAATTCACTTTATTCATGCAATTTTGGTTACTACATTGATTAAAACATAAAACCTAACTCCTTGTCCACCCACAAAACCTACACCAAAACCATCAAGCTTCGTCGGAGGAATCCCATTCATCTCCGGCCTCCATGAAGTCCGGTTCATACTCCGGTATTTTGTCAATCATGAAGTGATAGCTTGCATCGAAGGCGAATGCTTCCCCCTTTTCTTCCAAGTAGCGCGCTTTCACAGCTTCATGCTACAAAATCAAAACACAAACTTTCTTTGTTAGTGGTGTTTAGTAGGAAGATCAAACAACATGGATTACGTAACATAAACCACAAACATACTTACAAATTGTTCAATGGACAAGTTGAAGTGGGAAGCGTTAAAAATCCGAGGTTGGAGAGCTAAAAAAGCAAGTATCGTATTTTCGATGACTTGATGCCTATCATGGACTTGTTGGACACTTCTTCTATTAGGATTCCCAAAGTCTTGCCTAAATTCGTTGTGTATCATAACCCAAAAGGTAACGGCATCCACCCTTTCGAAGAACGCATGTCTTACTCTAGTTTCCGCGTACCAAGCTTTGGTGATTGTCAAATCTTCATTTGAATCAAATGAAGCCATTGTTGTGTGTAAAGAGCTATTGGGTGAGTTAGATGGAGTGTATGATGATATGAGCCTTGGAGAGTATATGCAAATAGTTGTGTATTGTTTTGTAGAGATAAGTAGTATATTTATAGGATGGTGCCCAAATTTGTCCGTTATAGTGTCCAAGTACAAGTCAATCAATGCAATTGTACTTGCAAAATTTTGAATTTTGAATCGGCCGGCGAGGTTTTTGTTTCCACAATAAGCCGACTAACATTGTCCGGCAAGCTCGAAATTCGTTACCATGCCGACCTTATGACTTTTAGGCATCAGGAGTTGGTTTTCTTCTGAATAACCGCCGGAAAAGTATTTGATTATTAGGATGCCGGCTATGGTATGGCCGGCAGGGTATGAAATTTATTACCATGTCGATCTTATGACTTTTATGCATCAGGAGAACATTTTCTTCTGTGTATACACCGACAATGGTCATTAGCATGCTACGATAAGGTCGGCAGGGTAGAAATTTTCTTACCATGCCGACGTTATGACTTTTAGGCATCAGGAGTTCATGCAATTTTCTATTTAACCGTCGGAATGGTATTTGGTCACTAGAGTGCCGGCTGTGATGTAGTCGGCAGGGAACATAATTTTAACCATGCCGACTTTATGATGATTTTAGGCATCAAGAGAAGGTATTTGCTGCAACACATAGCCGGAAAGGTCGATAATATAATACCCTGCCGGCTTCTTCACAGCCGGCTAGGTTTTGATCTAATTACCCTGCCGACTCTGGTATGCAAATAATTTCTGGTGTCAGGGCCGACAGTCTGACAGTTCAAAACCTTGTCGGCCCTGGTGTGGTCGGCACTGTAACTTAAAAAAAAAAACATGCCGGCATAAGTATTGAAACTTTACATAGCTAAACAAACCATTCATTCAACAACTAGAAATCCAACACTTGTTGTCAATACGAAAACATGTCCCATAAACCTTAAAAGAGAACATTTGTCCAACCGTTAACCTTAACATTTGTCCAACACAACATAAATAAATAAACTAGAGACTGCATTCATTCACCACCACAACCACAACCACGACCACGACCCTGACCCCGTTTAGGAACACCACCACTACTACTACCTTCACCACCACGACCACTACGAGCCCTCTTTTTGTCAGCATTCATCTTGGCTTGTGCTTCCCTCATGGATTTTTCTTCCCTTTTTACTTCAGCATCAGCTTGCTTGAACAATTCATGGGCATCCTCATTGTCAATATTGAAAGCATAGTCAATGTGCTTGCTTTGCTCTTCAATCGACAAAGGCTCTCCTCTGTCTTTTGCGCAACACAACACCTTCACAGAGGTCTTCAACTTCAACTTCTATTTTCAATTAAACAACAAACAATTAATAGAATGATTCGATAATGTAATCTTAAAACAGTAAGAGTAACTCTAAAATACTTATAAAGAACTAAGACTTGTTGATGGGTCTTTCGATGCCATCTTCTTGATACGAGTCAGTTCTTCAGCAGTCGGTTTCCTAACCACAGTAGGACGAGCCCAACCCAAGTACCACGTCATGTATTTCTCACTAGCTTAATTACCTTTGGTCACCTCGTCTAAAAGACTCACATCGATGATACGTCCACGTCTATCATTCCAATGTTCTTGATCTGGCGCTGGAGCGTAAGCGACGTGAATAGTTTTTTGGGACGTGGAGCAGTTAGCCTTTAACACAGTAAAGAACGACTTATCTTCATCGAAATGAGGTTCTTCTTGGACGTAACCCAATTGTCGCATTACCCGATGTGGATCGTACATTGAATATCCACCATCCATAGTCATTAAGGGTCCATAGTATAATGCAACTTCATATCTCCTTTGGATTAAACCTTGATTTATAGCATCTCGATACGGATCAAATATCACATCATCCGCAGTCAATTTATCGATGGCGATTCGGATTTTAATAAGATTTTGTGGCATTTCCTTATCTTGAGTACCCTTAAAACTGTACCTTTGCACTCTTGACTGATCAACCGCAACATTCGCATCCATTTTGATGTAGGAGTTGGCTTTCACCAAAGAAGGGAAGTGCTCATATATCCAAACCTATGCAAACACAAAGTTTAGTAAGAATCTTATCTTACGAGAATTTTGCAAATATAAATGATTTAGACAATAAAATTACCTGGAAGAGACATATATTTCCGTTAACTTTCTTAGTGAGTGCCCTAGAACCCTTTGTCAACTCATTGTTCAAGAAGGCGGCCACCACAGTACCCCAAGAATACTCACACATCTTATCTAAGGGATCCCATAGTTGCATATAACTGACGTCGACCAAGCTTCCGGAACTGTCGGGGAAGATACATTTGCCTAGGACATATAGCAAATAAGCTGACGCGGTAGCATTGATTCGCAATGGGTTCACCCTTCCTTCCTTATCAAAGATTTTCTTAGTCCCAGATAATGTGTCCCTCAACTGCTTCAGATTAAACTTCTTGGTTAGACGACCTTCTTTCTTCTCAAGCAAAGACTCCGTCTCAATCTGATTCCAACAAAATAATTTCTGGATCAATTTGTAAATATCCTTGAAATAAAAATCATCATCGAAGCCCTCACTGACTGCTTTTCCCTCAACCTCGAGCCCTAGAATTTGATGAGCATCATCGGGAGTTATCGCCGTCTCACCGAATGGGAATAACATTGTATCCGTCTCTCTGTAGAACCTCTCACAGAATGAAGATATGGTAACTCTATCATGCTCGATATTCGAAATCTCCACCGCAGGCCACAAACCAGAGTTCTTGACAATCACTTTCAACTCCTCACATTCATCCTCAAGATCCCAAGTCTTAGTCACTGAACATGAAGCTTGGCGCCTCATGAGACGGATGGCATGCTTGTGATCCTAAATACCAAAAAAACAAAATGAAAAGAAATACAAACACTTGACGCAAATTTAAGATAGATACACACTTGAATAAAAAACAAAGACGGATTGAGATTACTTACGATAGTATTATGGATCGTACATTCCCATGAGTCTTTGTATCCAAAAAGAACATCTCCACCATCTCTTGAGGCCCCCCTTGGAGCCTCACCATTTTTCAGTGTAACCATCAAGTGAGGGGGAGGCATGTGGGAATTAGCTGGTTTAGTGATCACCCTCTTCTTCTTTCCGGTTTCAGTTGAAGTTGAAACTTCGGTTTGTTGAACATTAGCTTGACTTTGTTCTCCATATCCTTCTTCTTCTTCTTCCACTGCCTCTTAAACAATTTCTTCTTCGATATCCTTATCTTTATCTCTATTACCATCATCATCATCATCACCTCCTCCAACATTAGGCATGTCTTGATCACCACCATCATCATCATTGTTACCTCCTCCAGCAGCTGGAGTGCTTTCATCAACATCATAATCATCACCTCTTCTACCAGATGTAATTGAGTGGTCTTCATCTGGAGTCTCGTATGAATCACTGGGTTCCGATAGTGGTTCAGAATCATTCGATACACGGATCTTGAGCGTTCCCGGCACAACGTATGCCCCTCGATATGTTGAATTCAAGAGTTTTTAACCAACACAAGGAGGTCTTGAAGGAGGACTAAGAGCTTTCAGAGCTTTCTTTTTTGCCTTTTGCAACCTGAACAAGAACAATTAAGGAAAAGAATTTATAAGTCGGCAGGATCGACAAATATAACATTGCTGGCTATACAACAGTCGGAAGGGTCGACAAAATAATACATGTCGGCTAAATAGCAACCGACAGGGTATTATTCACATAACCTGTTGGTTTATAAAAAAATATGAACACAATAGATACAAGGATTTTCCACAAAAACCAGTCGGCAAGGTCCATTACCAACGCATTGCCGGCTAATAAGCAGCCGGCAAGGTAAAAATTTATAACCAACCCGGCTAAAAAAAAATTAACGCCGGTAGGGTCTTAGTTTCAATAACTTGCCGACTCTGCAAGTACCAGTTACAGGTAGTCAACAGCCGACAAGATCTTCAACCTAAGAGCCTGCCGGCCAAACCCTAAATATGAAAAGTCAGCAGGGACGATAACATAATACCCTGCCGGCCAGATAACTGCAATTCAAACATTCGATTTTTTTGACCTAATTTGACACGCAAACATGAAATTCAAGTATTAGAGTGAGTTTAAGTAAGCCCTTACTTTCTTAATCGCACCATTTCTCGTATTTCAGCGGCTACGAATTCTTCTTCTTCAACCGTTTTTTTCTTCTCTTTTTTGTTGAGCTAATTTTGCAAATCCGGGGTTGTATTCATTGGGTTTTCGATTAGCTTCTTTCATACATCCAGCCCTAGGTCTCGGCAGATCCATTTTTGAAGATTAATCGGAATTTTTGAATCGACAATCCACTAGATTTTATCGTCGAGTTTTGATGGTGGTGGTGGGGGAGGTCGGTATGGTTGGGGGAGGATAAGAAGAAGAGAAGAAGGAAGATGAAATGAAAATAAAAAACTGATTAGAGTAATAGAATTATAAAGGGAAATGATAATATTGTAACTTCACCCATTAGGACTCCCCCTTAGCCCTTAAAAAGAGTCCACTTAAAATTGGGTATACCCTAATTAATCTGGGTATACCCCAATCAAGCCAGGTATCCTTTATCCTTTATCCTTTTTTTTTTTAAAGAAGCTAAATTTAAAGTAGTTTTTGTTTCCTCTAATCATCAATCAAATGTTTAACTTCAATGATTATCTCTCTTTTTGATTTGGGTTTTTTGTGAGCCGTAACTCATTTGTTCCTCTCATCCCATATAACCCAACCTATCGTATAAATAATCAAACTCCAAATTTTGCGCCCTCTGTTTCGACCTCTCCTATATTTCCAAGCCTGGAACTGCATTTTCAGAGATCCTGCTTGCACCCATATGACATTATATCCTCCAAGAAAATAGCTTCAAATAGCATGAGAGTATGAACAATGTAGGAATAGATGATCCACAGAGGGAGCATGTGAGATTTTGGATTTGGCACCCTCTTCTTATCAGATTGTTGTTTCTAGGTATTGAGTTTTGTGCTGCAGTCCACATAAAAAAACTGTACTTTGGGAGGCACTGCTTATATCTATATGCATGAATGAGGCACTTCATTGTTTGTATCTGGAAGTTGCTCAATCATCCATTTGTAGCATAGTTTGGCACTAAAACCTCCAGTGGCTTGGCATATCATCTCATCTTCTGCATCTGCATTCAAAGTTGGGGGTACCCGATACTATAAAAAGATTCATCAGTTCTGGTCTTTACTGTTGAATTAAATTTCTTCTAAGTTGCAAAATTCCAAGTATCATTGAGTATCATCTCTTTTATTGTTCCATGATTATTTGTTGCAAGTTTGAAAATGTTTGGAAACTTCAACTTCAGAGATTGATTGCTAATCCATTTATCACTCCAAAAATGATTGCATCTCCTTTGTTGACTTGAATAGTAGTTACTTGTTCCACAATCTGTTTATGTCTGTGGATGTTATTCCACATGCCTCTTCCTTGAGGTTTATTTGTATCTTTTATCCATAATGCCTTAGCATGTGTTTGCGTCTTTTCTTGAATTATTATTCTCCAAAGGAGATGGTATTCCATGTCTCATTTGGTATTCCAGTACTTACATTGCTGGTGCTTGGTCTCCACCGGAGCCAACAAAAAAGTAATATCATCTTTGATTTAGGGAAAAGTGATTTTTTATATTATTATTTTTTGCCTAAATATAGGCTCACTTTCCCTGAAACGAAGAAAGTATTAATGTTGATGTTTTTTTATTATATGTCACTGGTGATTTAGGTATTGATTTGGTTCTATGCAACTATGCAGGTGAATGTGAGCCAAAGGAAGTTTTGAAGTACAAGCTCTAGAATTATGATGAAGGGGAATGTCTTAAGAAAAGCAGTATTATGGGATATATCACTAGTGATGGAGCTAGACCTTCACTCTCATGGGGGGAATTTATATAGTAAAGGTTTATTCCTATACATATTTGAAGTAGCTGATTTTGCCACTTTAACACCCAATATGGGTATACTAAAGTGGCAAACATATCTGTCTAAGTGCCAAATATACCACTTAGGCGCACACTAATAAAAAAAAATAAAGTATTTATGATGCATTAATTCTCAAAATCAAAAGCTTCACAGTACAAATTCAATCCCATTTTATCATCTATTCCTAGTAATTTTCCCTTAATTTTCACCACTGTCTCAGCTTATTTCAACCCACATTGGAATCAGCTTGTTGGTGCAAATTACGTCTTTCACTCAAATTCTAGCTTATCCGTTGATACATAAGCACATGATTCACGGTTAGCAAGGTTCTCATGCATAGCCAGGACACAAAATTCGTAATCTTCCCACAAGGATAAGAAACTCATCAACAAAAATGAAATAGTTGGAAATTTCTTTATTGAATCGGTTTGAGTTTTCAAGGGTACATAGGAAGAAGATGATTATGAGGAAGGGATTTGTTTATAAATTTCTAGATCTAATTAATTTATTCCACCAAATTACCTTTACCGATATTATCAGTAAATCGGTGAACCATATATACCGGTTTGTGCCAGCCGATATGAGCGTTTTTATCGTTCAATCCTTATATCGTCAATATTTAGATATCATAAAGTTTTTTTTCCTATACACGATGAAAACCCGTAATATCGTCTGGTATAAACGATATTGACTACGTTGGTCAAGACATAGGTAAAAGAAGTTAGAGAATTGCTCGGTCGAACTCGCAAGCATTGTTATCTCAAGCTTGGTTGTCAAGTTTAGTTGATCAAAACTATAATCTTGATTTCTAGTCTACCTATAGGATTTTCGGACTAGGATAAATTGTATAGTTGGGCTTTAGAATTCACGGAGCTTACAACTAAAGACGAAGATCTACTGAAAAACTTGGAGGAACTTCGTCAACAAAAGGTATGTGGATACTAAAACTTATCTATCACTCAGAAGTCTATTTTATTCTTTCTTATCTCTTATTTAGACAAAATTCGTATACGATATAGTCTTTCGTATCATGCACATTTGATATTTCGATCTAAGTTTAACTCGCTTATCTATTTTTCGAAATACATGTTGATAGCTTTTTTCTTAGCTACATTCATCATTATTCTTGACATTGTGTCAAAAGATGATCATGTGGAAATTTCTTTAAAACATCTTACATGATTCATGTGAGACAATCATTTGATGTCGACTAGAAAAGTTTCGTATTTATCGTTCGATCACTTGAAAATTTCTTATTAGCTAATGTGTGTGTGGGACGTCCATTGTCGTCTTCTAAGAATGTTTCAATGATTGAAATGCGAGTTAAGAGCTAAAACCCATGTATGGATAAATTATAGTATGTGAACTAAGTATGCGAGCTGTTTTGATATACTTCAGGATTGGAAACTAAGTTTGCATACCCGTTCACAAACTGTTTCAACTGTTTAAGTCAAAGTACTTAAGTTTGCATACCCGTTCGCAAACTGACTTACCTTTTGAAGTACGGGAACCAAGTTTGCGTACCTGTTTGCAAACGGTTTCACCTGAGTTCGGTCCGGAACCAAAGTTTGCGTACCCATTTGCAAACGGTTGGTTTATGACCAACGTCCGTAACTTAAGTTTGTGTACCCATTTGCAAAATTAAGTGGTTCAAGTTCTAAAATCGGAAAAGTATGTTTTCACACTCATGAAAAAATACATTTATATACTAAGGAATGTAATTTTTGCAAACTGTGGCTTAAATGTTCGTTACTTGATTCTTTCGAATCAATCCGATTTTGCTTCAGTTGGATCATATATACTTCTATGTGATTGTTAACAATTGAACATATTTATGAAGAACATAATTAGATTTTTTGATTATCATTCATGTTCGATTGATCATCATAGTTGATCTAGATGTGTTAGATGAATGTGGATTAGACAAAAGTGTTCATATGGATAACTTTGGTTTATTGAGCCAACCTTATGTACATGTTTAGGTACGGTTACCCATATCTAAATGAAGTATATTTCATTTGTGTGTGACAAGATAAGTCCATCTAACGATAGAGAGATATTGCTTTGGTTTCAAGCGAAACTTAGCTTGCATCTTAAATCACGATTTCATCTAACAGTGAATAATGAATGATTTTTTTCTAAGCTAACTTAGCAAACCCTGATTTGAAAGGCTATATAAAGGAGAATTCTAGCAACTGGGAAACTTAACCCCACATCTCTTCTGTAATACTAGTTGCGATAGAAGTCGATTCTCCTCTAACTTACGTTTTTCCTAAAACCATTATAGGTTAACGACTTGAAGACTTCATAGGGATCCCGAAGACAGATCCAACTATTTTCTCTGAAGTTGCGTATCATGATCTTAATTGTTTTATCGTATTGAGTACTATCTTCTCTAAGATTTGCTCGAAATTTAACTCCGATAGGTAAGATATAAAAAGTAATCACAAAGCTCTTCGTCTCATTTTTTTGTGATTCCACAATAACTTGTTCTACTACCTTATAGTTAAGTTATTGTGAGGTGATTGATATTTCTAAGCTGTTCTTTGGGAATATAAGACTGGATTATCAATTGGTTCCTGTGCACCTTGACTTATCATAAGACAGAACAAAACTTCATAGGTATTTCTGTGGGAGACAAAATTATCTATCTGAATAGACTTTTCTGTGGGAGGAAGATTGGTTTGTAAGTCTTCGACTTTAGGTCGTATCAACTCTTGGTTGTGGGTGAGATCAGCTAAGGGAATCAAGTGCGTAGAGTCCTGCTGGGATTCATAGGCGTAAGGAACGTGACTGTACCTTGATCAATGTGGGATTAGTTAGGGCTCAACTACATTCCAGTATGAAGTTAGTCTTGTAGTAGGATAATGTTTGTAGCGGCTTAATACAGTGTGGTGTTCAATCTGGACTAGGTCCCCGGGTTTTTCTGCATTTGCGGTTTCCTCGTTAACAAAATTTCTGGTGTCTGTGTTATTTCTTTTTCGTATTATATTCGTTTATATAATTGAAATATCACAGGTTGTGTGTAGTTCAATCAATTGGTAAATCCGACCTTGCTTGCTGGATAAGAATTGATTGACGCTTGGATATTGGTCTTTGGTACCATCCAAGTTATTTCTCATATCGATCAGGCCCACAGATTTTTATATATTCGATTGCAAATTGATTTGATAAATTGAGATATAACTCTTGGATACTTTTCCGTGATTGAGTCTTACTGTCTAGTTGATTCTATTGGAATTGTAATGGAGTTGTACATACAAATTGCCGAAATTGGGGGTGGTTGTTAAACCGTCGCTATTTCAATTGGTATCAGAGCAAGAAAACACGCCAAGACCTCATAAGTTTGTGTTTGGAGCAATATGATTATTATGGACGAGTCTATCTCTAATAACGTACCAGCTCAGAAATTACCAGATGATTATCAAAGCTTGTATTCAACTGAGAGAACTGTCACATCTAAGTCAATATCTAAACATTCTCTTGATGTTGAAACTGTTGATTGAGAATCACTCCTAGAAGAAAAATTGGATGAAATTTATGATGAAGGTGATTCGGATATTGATAGATATGTTGATGAGGAAGTCTCACAATATGTTAAGCTTTTGGATTCATTGGAAAAGAAGAAGATGACAACTTCTCATGTCACAACTCTACTGACTCCTCTCTGTCGAGAAAATAAGAAATTGAGAAGAATTTACTCAGGTCTTTATTCTTGGAATAACATTAACGATTCGATGCTCAAAGATCGTGTTAAAGACCTAAGTAAAAAGTCACTTGAATGTGATAATCTTCGCCAAGATTTCTATAAGTAGGAAGAAAAACTTGCAGCAACTGAAGCAAGGATTAACTCCAAGCAAATAAGTTCTGATGACAGGGAAAACACTTGTCTCACTCGAGAAAAGCGTCTTGAGGATGATTTAGTTGTTTCCCTTGGTAAAATCAAGATGTTAGAGGAGGACTTAAAAATTTTCAATACTAGTTCGAACAAATTAACCATTATGTTAGGAGCAAGTAAAAATCATCGTGATACACGAGGATTAAGCTATAAGGGAATAAATGCTCCAATTATTAGCAAAGAGGTAAAATTTATCAAGGTTAGTGATTCTTCTGAAAAAAAGGTTTGTACTGATGGCAAAAGTGAAATGCCTTCACCGGTAGTTAAGGTTAGAAAGAGCAAAGTATGTCAACCTACAAAACCATCACACATGAATCCAGGTAAGAACGTTTCTTATAGTTGTCATTATTGCGGAAACAAAGGTCACCTGGAAAGAAATGTCGTTTTCATATAAAGAATGAAAAACTTCGTGATATTCTTGTTTAGGTGTCAAAAGAAGTTATTAAACCTAGATCATATGTTAAGGCTAACACCCTTAACATTACGGGGTGTCAATGTCCAACCTTCAGGCAAAGGAATCATCGTTGTGATAAACCTAGATTTGCCTATAAATGTTATACGAAGCCTTTTCACAATTGTAATGGTTATCAAGAGGATAACTTCGTAAATACAAAGACAAGATCCGATGCTCCGAATTGGAGAAATACTAACTTGCAAAAAAGTAGTCAATCCAATCCTCCTTCGAGAAATCTTGAAGAAAGTAATGGGAAGAAGGTTCCGGTTGTTTATAAACGCACTCATGAGCAAGACATTGTTCACCTCAACACAACTTGAATGTGTTGTAAGTGCATCCTCACCAAGGAATGCCCTTCTATGTATACGGTGATGGAAGCACGAAAATTTGGGCGCACAGATTATGTTTGGTAAGGTTGTATAATTCGATTGGATTCATCTAAAAAGGCATGTCTATAAACTTGAGCAAAATTTGTGCTTTTATTTATTTGCATAGAGTACTTATAATGATCCACGTACCTTTCTTATCGTTCTTTTTACCTAACTTGATTTGTGTTTAAGGTTCTTAAGTGTTTAGGTTTGAAATTAGTAGTTCAAGATGTTTGGACTACATGGTACACATACCATGTATGCATACCATCATTTAAAAATCAAAATCCTGGGGTTTTAGTATGGATATCCTTTTGCATACTTCTTCAGGACATGGAAATTCGTTTGCAAACCCATATGCATACTAGCCTGTAGATATCGTTTTTCGGTAGTTGCGTATTCTGATCTTACTTGTTTTATCGTATTGAGTACTATCTTCTCTAATATTTGCTTGAGATTCCGATAAGTAAGATATAAAAATTAATCACAAAGATCTTCGTCTCATTCTTTGTGATTCCACAATAACTTGTTCTACTGCCATATAGTTAAGTTATTTGAGGTGACTGATATTTTTAGGGTGTTCTTAGGGAATATAAGACCGAATTATCAATTGGTTCATGCACACGTTGATTTATCATTAGACGGAAAAAAACTTCATAGGTATTTCTGTGGGAGACATATTTATCTATCTGAATAGACTTTTATGTAGGAGACAGATTGGTTTATAAGTCTTCGACTTTGGGTCGCAGCAACTCTTGGTTGTGGGTGATATCATCTAAGGGAATCAAGTACGTAGAGTCCTGCTGGGATTCATAGGCGTAAGGAACGCAAATGTACCTTGATCAGTGTGAGATTGGTTAGAGCTCAACTACATTCCAGTCCTAAGCTAATCTTGTAGTAGGCTAGTGTCTGTAGAGGCTTAATACAATGTGGTGTTCAATCTGGACTAGGTCCCGGGGTTTCTCTGCATTTGCGGTTTCCTCATTAACAAAATTTATGATGTATGTGTTATTTCTTTTCCGCATTATATTCGTTTATATAATTGAAATATCACAGGTTATGCATAGTTCAATCAATTGATAAATCCGACCTTGCTTTTTGGATAGGAACAGATTGACGCTTGGATATTGGAATTTGGTACCATCCAAGTTATTTGTCATATTGATCCAGCTCACTGATTTCTATCTGTTCGATTGTATATTGATTTTAGAAATTGAGATATAACTCTTGGATACTTTTCTGTGATTGAGTCTGACTGTCTAGTTGATTCTCTTGGAATTGTATTGGAGTTGTCCATACAGATTTCCGAACGAAATATTGGGTGTGGTTGTTAGACCCCCGCTTTTTCAATGGTAAAAAGAACAAATCCCGAGGTGCAAAACATCACATAAGACGAAAACATTTGTCGTAATTATGTTTATTTTACCCAAGATTGCGTCGATGGTGCACAATAACATTGTAACACCATGTGGGATAACATATTTGGTAAATATGAAGAACAAACCATGAGCATCAATAGTCGTGATGCAAAAGGATTGTCGGAACGCTTCATTGTAATCAATAGGGAATTCGCCTTATATGTTGTTGCAATAATGCAAGCCAAGAGTGGACGGGAGAGTGGTCTTGTGGATATCCGGTGATGTTGAAAGACAAGTTCATACAAAATGACAGCGAAAAAATGACATTTTTTTGCTTTCGGAAGTTGTTATCATATTTTGAAGGTATTGAACAAATATAGTCCAGAAGTGTTAACAGCTAATCAACGAGTACCTGAAAGGTCACCATAGAATTCTTCTCCCCCAACACCAAATTCTTCACCATTTTCACCAGGTCTATCAAATTCTTCACTAGATACCCCAAAAAACTCAAATGTCAACTTAGTTCTTAATAATGATTATGCTAATAAAAAACTTCTAGGAAGAAACATAGCAAGACTTGCTAGAAAATTAGCTCAAGAAGGTGGAAGCTCCAATAAATTTAACATGACGGAGTTTATGGAACATCGGAAGACCGTCGAGAAGCAAAGAGCGGTTGGTATGAAATTTCAAAACAGGGAGACTAAAAAAAATCGCCTTTCTCAAGAAAATTTTGTAAATTACTATGACAAGCATAAAATTCTTCAAGCTGACACTTCAATTATGAGACCCCGGCAAAAACATTTGTGGCAAATCGAATTTGACAGGATTCAACCACATATTGAACAAAAAACTGGATTAAATAACAACTAACCTAGTGGTGGTGGTGATGATGATGATGATGAGTTCGGTGTAGTAGAACCTCTAGATAATTGATGTATTAATTTAAGTTTTAAAGTATTGCATTTTAATTTGATATGTTGTTGTTGCATTCTACTTAATATTAGTTTGAAATGAAAATTTGATTATTTTGAAATGTTGTTGTAGTCTACTTAAACAAGTTTCACTCATTAACTTAATATTGAATAAAACAAACCATAATTATCAACTATCACATTCAGTCTCATCAATTTACAATCCAAAAAAAGAAGGAAAAAAATCACGGCTACTACATACCCTTACGAAAAGATTGTGCAACTGTGAGAGCGTGTGTGACACTCAAACAACACTTTGAAGATCTAGGAAAACACATAGATCAAAATCCGATGCTTGGTGGAACCGTGTATTCATAGTTTTTGTGGCGTTAGACGGAAATTGTAACTCAAGGACTTTGAAACTCGTTAAGAAAAGGTTCAAGGAGATATTCGAAGAATGCAAATCCTTCAAAAAAGAATTGAAATCCGTGAAGGAGTCCAATCCCTATATTTTGTGTGTTATAATAGTAAGTCTTTCAACAAATAAACACTTATAATCCCGAATTTTGAATGAAACCAACTAAATAAATTATATTTGTTTTGTATTTTTAGTGGGGATGGTTCTTGCCATGAGACTATCCATGGGAAAAAGCTTGAGCTCGATGATTGTTACCGTATCTTGGAAAATACTACCTATGATTATCATCTATATGATTAAGTGTTTAGGTGCAACATTATTATCTATTTTATTTCATTTCCTTCAACGTAACACTACGTAAGATGTATGCCTTTGATAATAAATGAAATGCTTTTATGAAATCCCAAAAATATAACAATCCATTTAAAGAGTCGATAGGGTAAATAAATGTCGAGCCTGACGACTCCTCCCAAAAAATGTAATGGTAGGTTAGAGTCGTCATTGTATATGAATAGCCTCATGAAGACTCCGGGAGCTATATTGACAGAGGGCTTTTGGTTACAGAGTCATCAGGTATAAACACACAAATATAAAGACTCTTCCTGACCCAAGCTAGTTAGAGTCGTCAGAGTATATCATATTACCCTGGCGATTTTTCATAACCTGGATAAGTTGCGTTTGAGTCGTCAATTTTGGTGACAATACATTGACGATTTTGAAGAGTTGTTGGGGTAAACACCTCTCGACATTGACGACTCTTTCTCCGTGTTATGACATAATGTCTATGACTCGACCACGTAGAGCACCATCTAGACAATTTGAAGAGTAAAATAAGTTTACCTGAGTATTTTGAGCTCCAGATTCTTCATTTTGAGGATTGGTTTCTTCGTTTTTGATCAATTGGATCATCATGCACCATCATTTGAGGCTTCCTCTTCATCATATATCCAATCCATATGAGAACTTAAGATAATCTTACCATCAACACAATCATCTTTGTTATTTGAACATTCCCCAACATCATTTCTCCCACTAGAATCACTCATTTCTACAAAACCCTAGGTTTTCCTCTAAAACCTCTTCTTCTTCTTCTTCTCAACTAAAAAAAAAACCAAATATTTTTTCTCCAATTTTAATCATAAAATATTATTTTAATCTAATATAATCTAATCAAACTAGTTAACTTAACTTAGTACTTATTAACACTAATCACTCTGGGGCAGTTTAACCATTACACAAAATATTTGGATAAGGGGTTCTTGAAATTAGGTTTAGGTGATCTTTTTTGTCCTCTAGGTCAAGGCCCCCAATTAAACGAGGTATTTTATATGGGTTATGGTTAATAAAAGTATGGACTATATTTAAGAAAATCCTACAAAATAGGAGGGATGTGAAAATAAATATGAAGGTGTTAAAGAAAGTCTTATCTACGCTTCCGAATGCACCTCCACCTCATATTTTCTATTATCTTATTTTTTTTTAATAATTAATTAATGTAAAAATAAATGATTAAGATTTTATCACATAAGATATCCTAATTAAGTATTAAATCCTTTACTATTGGAGAGAGTTTTTTTAACTTTGGAGTCTTATTTTTACTACACCTGTAAATTCTCCAAATAATAATCTTAAGAAGACTTCCATGTAGGATTTTTTACACTCTTAATACAAGACTCTTTAGATCATCAAATTTTATTTAAGAACCAAAAAACCCCAAATTAAGCTATTTTTGTGGATTTTGAAGGTTCAAATGAAGAACCAAACGAGGGAAATGAAGAAATTAATCTTACAAACACCAATTGGCAAGAGCCAATATGATATTCAATCTTGTTCCAAGCCAACTTTGAGCAGCCCCCAAATGGTTGGGCCACAGTCGGCATAGTCAGAATTATATAGCCCCTAGTTGGCATGCTAAACAGAAACCTGAGTTACGAACATGGACAAAGTCTGAGAAAATCAGTCTATGTTGGTTGAATCATTGCAACATTAAAACAACTCAAATATGGTGGTTTATGAAGCCATAAGATAAGAAACTTGTTTTGAGGCATACAAAATCATTTTCCTATCTAGAGTAGGTTTATAAGGGTGTTCTAGCAATGGGTAGATTACTAACTTATCATTACCTAAAATTAAAAACCCTAACCTACTATGTGTCAGAAAAAAAAAAAAAAAATCTTTGAAGCCAAGACTATATAATTGTTGGCATTAACCATTAATCACTAATGTAGTAAGGGCATTACTGTCGTGATAAAAATACGATGGAGAAAAGGCTATTGATTTTACCACATAATAATTTTATTGTGTGATTACCTTGTATGCCTCAAAAAAAATTAAATATGCCTCAGCAGGTTTCTAAGATAAGACTATGCGGCAATGTCTTGACAATTGGGTTGTTTACTATAAAAAAAAGTAGGCCCTTGGGCCAATTTGATATGCAGATGAGAATTCCCATTTGCCTTTACCCAGAACTGTATCCGATTGTTTTTCTGAATTTTTTTCTTTCTTCTGGTAGGTAATTAATTTACCTCTCGTAAGTCCTCATGAGCTTCTCTTTGAAATCTTGAACTTTCTCCAAGACCCATCATGTGGGTAATTGCACGTACATTTTCTAAGCCTTTGAAATCCTCTACAACTGTTGTAGTTGCAGTATTCGGGTCAAAGCGGAAGATGATCCTTTTTAATTTGTTCCAGAATAGAATTTCACCACCATTTGTAAGCGCGAGAGGGGAAACATCAGCACGATCCCCACTCAAAAATAGGTCTTGCCGTGGTGTAGAGAAAATATTTGTCCAATGCTGCCTATTCTCAACTGTCATGTCTTCCTCCATATCAACATATCCACCAGGTTCATTCTTGCATTCTTTAGAAAAACAAACCAAGCCGTTGCACGAACCAACCAAAGAATAACGGTAGCTACTTAGCATATTATTTGGTATCCACCAATCCTTATTATCTGCTATAAGTTCCTCAGCAGTTGTAATATTATCAATATTCTCATTGTACTGAAGTTGGAGTTTCTCAGGGTATCCAAAGAATGCCATATTATTATATTTTTTAATCAAAAATATATGACCAAGGCTAATATAATCATCAACATACCTTCTATCGTCATCACATGCATCAAGTTGTTGACGATATAGAATCTGGCGACGAGAGTGAGTATTTGCAAAGTAGATACTACGTATGAGATTTCGCCATCTCCTGCATACTTTTACACACTCTAAAACTGAATTAACAGGTAACCGGAAAAGTATTTCCATTGTTATGCCTGTTTCAAGATTCTCCATGATTTGTATAACAAAGCTAACTTGTGCAGCTAAACTAGGTGCTGCAGATAAGAAATTTAATCAGATTCTAATCCGGAATGCATCCCAATAAGGAAATTCCCTGCTTTTAGTCTGCTTTCCTTTCTTGGGTCGGACAGTCCAAAGCCCAACAATTAGTTATGGGTCCATGTTGGCCGGCTACAGGAGCATCAACAGTGTTACTGTTTCAACTTAAAACAAGATAGAACTGAAGGCACTACAGAAATAAGCTAGAAGATAGATAATGACTTTAGTTAAGAAACAGAGTTGTTCAAACTTAAGACAAAAGGTATCACTAACATTTCTGTTCCAACTTATATCCTTTTGAAAGAGAAATTGTACAACAATATTGAACACAACACGAGAATTAGAATGAAGGATGTCGAAGACAAACGTCTGCAGAAGCAACTTAGGATACTAACCACCTATCCCAAGTTCCACTTTTCACAAGAATTATCTTCATCTTCACTGGTGACAATGAAAATTGGCTTACTACAGATACTTTCTTGCTAAAGCCCTGACTTTCGTATCAAAATGAGATGATGTTATGCGCGATCCAGGAATATAGAGGGGATTGAGAAGAATCTGCAGGAGTACCAGAGGGGGACACTAAGCAAAACGATTACAAAATGAATAAAAGTTAACATCTAACGTAACTACTGAGGATTAACAGAGCGGCACCAAGGACCTCATATTTACTCTACAAAAAAACACACAGGAAAAATGGCTCTTTCAAACTGAAATTGTTACCTTTATATACAGCTCATGGACATCTTGAAAAAAACTTTTGATCCCATCTTCACTTCTCGAGTCATGAAGTAGCATCAAACGTGTATGTATGATGAGATGCTTGGTCAAAGAAGACAAAAGAACAAAAGTGAAAAAGCTGATGCGAAATACTGAGTCATACGACTATAGAGATCATGAAGCAACAGTTCACAAAATTAATTAACCTTTGATTAACCTATGGGGAATATCATGCATTGTGTACACAGACATCTATCTGCAATTTTCAAATTTGGTCGGCCCTTCAATCAATAAAACCCCAAATCAGATGATGGAAACAACTCTGACTAAGGTAGCATTTGGTAAAACTCAATCAACCACTTGTCACTAACTTAATTTCGGCTTTACCTATCCAAGATTTATCAAACAAGTATAATGATCATAACAATGCTTTACCCTAATGATGCTTCACAATACATTAATCTGTAAGTTATTCTAGAGTTATGCGATTAATAAGTTTATCGATTCCCATTTTGTAGGATATGACCAGCAGTAACGTATACAGACACCACCAAATCGTTGAACCTATCCACCGTCTTCAGGAACCTGTGTCCAAATTGTGAAGCAGAATGTCTTAGTGGGGAAAAAGAGAATGGGTAACAACAAGGACTTCGGTATTTTTACTCACATAGCACTAGTAGTCCATGCAAGGTCTTGAACAACATCCAACGCTGCATGTAAAATAAATTGGTGCTGGTGAGCAGCATCTTCTTTCTGTCATCATAATCTTAGGAAATTAAGAACTGGTAACAAAAGAAACTTGCGAACAAATATAAGAAATAAACGAGGAATGCGACCACTGGTGGAACAAAGTTACACACCAGGGTAAAGTGGAAAGTAAATAAACATACAGAAGCAAGCTTGGTAAAGCACATAGCATTCCCAATTAAAATAGACGAGTAAAGCACCAAAGTGTCGGGTAAATGTCATGCATAAGGTGAGTACATTTCATGCACAACTACTGCAAAATTTTCTCAGACTGTATGTGAACTCCAACATTTTATGTAAGCGTGCGAAGAAGCAAACTCATTTCTACAGAATAATGATATAACAAAATACATATATCTTACGACTCCCATAATATCCAAATCTTCCCAGGATGTTATACAATTTAAACAACTTATCTACAAAAAAAATGAAGAATCAAACTCATGGCAGCATATACAATGATATAACAAGAAAGTGGAAAATCTTCTAATCATTTGCTAAGTTAGTGGCTTGTAATCATCACTTCCTAATTCAGAATACAAGGTTCATACAGTTCTAAAAGAATAAAACTCAGGAAAATTCATACTCTGAGAGCAGAGCCAACTTCAGCTTCATAAACGGGAATGTCATTCTTGCTAACAATAACAAAACATGCTGTAGTTGCCATAACCCCTTCCTTTAGTAGAATAACCTTCGGTATAAATCGCAAACTGCAAGAGAAAAGAAAAATGTCAGACCTTAAGAGCATAAAGTAAGATTACCTGTCTGCTGCTTCTTCTAACATGAACGACAAAATGAGAAAAGATATAACAATTTAAACTAGCAAAAACAGATAAATTCAACTTCATGTTGCACGTCTAGGGAGATGGTGGGAGATCTGCAGCTTTAGCTTGTAAGCATGCTTGGTATGTCCACACAATATTGTGGGTAATATATTTCAGGTATTAACTACAAAAGATTCTGTGTTCCATGCCATCAAATGCAAGCCATATATCCAAAACAACAAAAACAAAAGAAAGGAATCCATACAACAACTAAACACACTTATGAGTAGAGATCACCTAACTAACAAAGCCCGAGTTGTATTACTCTTATACATGGCTCAAATATAGTTCCGCTTATAAATGCTACCAGGTCAACAGTAATGCTACTTGTGACTTGGTCAATTTCTGGTTCCAAAAGATGAATGTTAACAGAATAGTTCTTAGCTGGTATACCTATACTGTTAGATCAGGACTTCGGAACAGTTTTAAGCTGGAAGTACATCATGACCAAATTTATCCTCCTTATCTAGCAGCCAACATTCATCAATTTCAGCTAAAACTTTTAATCAACTCGTCAGGCATTACATATAAAAGTATATGCAAGGACAACAAAATCCTCTATTTGCTATATTAGAAGAAAATTCTACCTTTCAGCCATTATATAAATATATATTGTCTTTCCCGATTCTCTGATTTTGCATCTCTAACAGCTTCATCTCCAACCCTATATATTCTACCATTTTATATATATCTTCAGTTTGTGGATGAGATTTATCCTCTGAACAGAAACCATGCATATACATAGAACCATGCACCTCACCAACATCTGCCCAACTTAACCCTGTTAGTTTCTTCACTCCTTTGTCTCTCATCCCTTTCCTTATCTTTGCTACTTTCTCCCACTCTCCTTTCTCTGCATACATATGAGACATCAATACATAAGAACCAGACTCCTCTGGTTCCATCCCAATTAGAACTTCTCCGACTTTTATACCCAGCTCAACATTACCATGAGTTCTACAAGACCCAAGCAAGCTCTGCAACACTGGCAGTCCAGGTTTTGTTGGCATTTTATCCATAAATTCTTCTGCTAAGTCCAACCGACCAGCTCTTCCTAACATATCCACCATTGACGAATAATGCTCAGGTGAAGGCTCAATTTTATGATCATTCACCATGGAGTTGAAGATTTTCATACCCATGTCAACCATTCCTCTTCGACCACAGACTGCTAATATTGGAAGAAATGTAATCGAATCTGGCTTTACTCCTTCTTCAATCATCTCCTCGTATAAGCTCATCACAGTTTCGAAATCCCCATGTCTTGAATAAGCCGAAATTATTGCAGTCCAAGCAACTAAGCTTCTCTCTGTAGTCTCCTCAAAAACAGCCCTAGATTCATCAATACTTCCACGTTTAGCGTACATATCCAGCAAAGCTCCTAAAACACTAATTTCTGTGTGTACGCCTAGCTTGATAATGTGGGAATGGCAGCGTCGTCCATGTCTTAGTGACACAGGTTCGGCAGATGCAATCGCATTCAATACACTACCGAAGGTGAATTTGTTTGGTCGTAAGAACTCCATAATTGCAGACAAAAATGTCTCCAAAGCTTCTTGATATAGCCCATTTTGAGCATAACCAGAAATCAAAGCATTCCATGAAACAATCTCTCCGTGACTTAACTCATTAAACACTTTCCTTGCTTCTTCCATATATTCAAACTTAGCGTACATGGTTATGAAACTGTTAGAAACATTCAATTTGGTTATAAACCCTGTCTTAATACAACACCCATGAATCAATTTTCCTCCTTCCACTAAATCTTGACTAGATATTGCTTGGATTAGCCCCACATAAGTGACTTCATTTGGACAAACTCCATCAAGTTGCATTTCTTTAAATAGAGAAACTGCAGTTTCTTCATTTAGCGAAATCATGGTAGTCCATGACACCACATTTCGATCAGTCATACTCTCAAAAACCATTTTAGCACTGTGGGTAATCTCACATTTCGAATACATCGAAATCAGAACATTACATACTGAGACATGAACACCATACCCAGTTTTCAAAGCTAAACTGTGTACTTGTCTCCCCATATCCAAGTTTTTTACATGACCACAGGCTGATATTGCACTTGAAAATGAAACATGATCGAGCTTCAAACCTTCTTTTACCATATCCACGAAAAGCAAAATAGCCTCCAGTCCATTATTTCCTTCTTGCACATATCCACAGATAACTGCATTCCAAGAAACCAAATCTCTATAAGCCATTTCATTAAACACCATTTTAGCTTCTTCTAGTCGGCACCACCTTGAATACATTGTTATAAGAGCGTTACCCACATAATTTTCAGCCCCAAACCCAGATTTTAGTATCTGAGAGTGAATCTGAATTCCAAGAAGCTCTGGAGGATCTGAACAAAAGGAAATTATAGTTGTATACGTTACTGCATCAAAAACAACCCCTTTTCGATGCATTTCAACAGCAAACTCTGCAGCATCTTCACTACATTGGAAACCCGAAAGAATGGTATTCCAAGACACAATGTCTGGGTTTTCTAGACTCCTAAAAATATCAAAAGCTTGTTTAAACTGCCCAGATTTACAATAGAAACTAATCAACGAATTATGAACGGTAACATAGGAATTGAATCCAGCTGATATTGTCAAGCCATGTATTTGAGAACCAGTTTTTAGGTTTCCACAACAAGATTTAAAAGCAATGGCAATGGTGTTCTCATTTAATCCACTCGTACCACCAAACTGAATCTGCTTTCTTAGTGTTTCAAGAGCCAAGGATGGACGATTATTGTGTAAATAAGAAAGCATTGAACGGTTAAGAGAAGACGGATTTGGACGAGGAATATGGACGGAAGAATGGAATCCATGTTTCAGAGAGAGGAAGTTCTTGAAACTTGCTAACACTTGATCTTGTTCTAGGAAACAGTTACGGAATCTATAATGGAGGGAAAACATTAGAAGATTTCAACACCTGCCCCAGAAAACCCACTAAGAGTGTAAGTAAGTATAAGTCTTCAATGGAGTGGCATCACAAAAATTCCCACACGGAATCTGGCTAACGACAGCAGATCCTCCTGGTTTCATTTTAAATGGTCATAAAACTACAAAGACTAGGATGTACGATTCAAGATGAAAAACATCATACCGTATAAGCAGTCAGCAAAAACATGTTGAAATTGTCGTACCCCCTTCCTCTAGCAGAATAACATATTGCAAACAGCAAAACGAACGAAAACTCATATCAAATCTTGTCTTGAAGTATGATGTATGATTCTGGAACCTACTGCTTCATATACCAGGAACGATAAAATGTCAAAGACAACGAGGACTTTGGTGGTTATTAAAAGCATCTAGATCACAAATACATCTATTCGAAGCAAAATGAGGTTTCACACAATTCACCACAGACAATAAAAAACTATCCAGTCATAGAACAAAAATCACCATACCATTTTAAACTAGCAAAATTATTATAAGAATCCAATTTCACATTTCACATAAACTCATACTGATATTTCAGTTATTCAATGCTTTTGTTTCATTATAACGATAGTGTTTGCCATGAATAGGGAACCAGGTCAAGTGATGAATTTGGTTTAAGTTCAGGATATAGATTAATTCAACGAGATCTAAAGAAGAAGGCATAGAAAATTAAACATCACTGGATGAAGAGTTTTGAAAATTTACCTGATTTTTGCAAAAGAATTCTGAGTATCCTTAAAACCCTAATTTTTGTTCTAAATCGGGCGGGACAAAGTTTATTGGAGAAACCTAAAAATTGCTGTGTGCTACAAGCTCTTCGGTACACGATATTTACCCCCTTCGTTTTTACACGGCTTTTGTCACAGAAATAACTTTGACAGAATAGCCTGTTTGGATGTAAAGTAAGAAATAGGTCAAGAATAACTTTGACTTCTGGAAGACAAAATAGAAGAAGTCAATTTGGGGATGACTTCTAGAAGTAAAGATGTTAGTACTTCATAGTGAGCAGTAAGCAAAGTGTTTTTGCTTCCGACTTCTAGAAATGGTTTAATACATCTCCACCTTTACTTCTGGTATTCAAATAGGCTTACGCTTGTAGCAATGTGTGCGTGCATATCACAACAAAGTGTGCACTAATAGAGGCAATTGCCAACATTTGTTTATAACTGACTCCATGTTTGATTGCAAGCTTTAACCAGATAATGCGAATGACGGGTAAGCTGGAATAAGGATGCGAGCTAAAAACACTTGTAGTGGCTTCTCATATCTTTCTCTTTTTATATATTAATATAGAGATAAACAATGATTTTCTTCAAAACTGTACTCATAATTATTTTTTTTTGAATTGATGTTTGTTTGTTTGTTTCAAGTTGGAAAAGGATGAAACTCTACTGAAAGAAAACGAGAAACAACCTAGACTCATAATCCAGGTTTCTCGTTTATGGAGCTGAATTCTCAACAATTACAACGAAAAGGCAACATAGAGTAGAGGTTTATGGAGCTGAATTTTCACAATTACAACGAAAAAATGACAAAAATTTAGTGCAACAATGTTTCACAGAAATTCCCACCTATGAGTTGAGCACTCCGAGTTTAGGGACTGCAGCCGGAAGAGGCAACTCCAGGTTCTCCACAGTTCTGAATGTTCTTGGAACCATTTTATCAACATAAATTGTGCCATCTAGATGATCACACTCATGTTGTAGTATTCGAGCCTGCCAACCTGAAGCTTTTACTTTCAACGGCTTGCCATCACGTCCTAAACCTGTAACTTCCACCTCAAGGTGACGCTCAACCACTGCCCTAAAGCCGTCAACACTTTACCATGATACAAATAAAAACGACATCACGGTTAGTTCATGATAAAGTATATTCGAATTGTGAATGACGTAAATGCATAACAGAGATATAAGCAACTAAGCAAGGACTTTCGAAATCCATATATCTACTGCAATAGCTTCAATTACAAGAAAAAGTTTTCAGCTGAAATTCTCAGTGAAACTTGATAGTGAAATCCAACATCACTGACTCATGATACTAGATTACAAGGGAAGTTATTTTCAACTAGGATGTTTCCAGATAATTGCTTGACGTCGCATAACATGAAGTCAATCAGTATATGTTCTAATATTGAAAGAATGAAAGTAGTTGTTGGTTAGCCGAATAAGCTCTTATACAAAGTAAATAGAATGGCAAGGAGGTAAAGGTTAGGTATGTTTTCTTACCTCAGGCAGCCTTCAAAGAACAACGCAGTCTTGCTGCCTTTCTTTTCAAGCTTGGGGTTCAGTATGACCTGCTTCCAGAGAAACATTAACTACTAGCTCTGTAGAAATAAAAAGTTTTCTGTCGATGAGAAAATAATGAAAAGAAATAGCACTAAATCGTTTATTGGTGTACGATCTTCACAGAAAAACCAACTTACCAGAAGATCAAAAACGCGTCTATCTTGTTCTTTGATATCCTGCTTTGGAGCATAACCAATATACTCTTTTGTATCTTCCAAAACAATAATCTGCAGACCACAAGATTCGCATTATTGTGATTTCATTAACTCTTGTGCTTCATATGACGATGTGGATGTATATGAAAATGATACAACTCAACTATGCATTCCCCGCCATTTATCAATCTTTCGCAAACTCAGCTGATTTCCGTAAACACAACCTGAAGCAACCTTCATGAAAATGACACTAATAAAACCCAATAGTCATTGCAGTAGTTCAAATTCCCAATATCCTTCTATTTATTTTTGGTTTTCTCATCAAATGTTTACAACCTTAAATGATCTCCGCTTACATGAAGTTCAAATATTTCACAAAATTGGCCTCTTACAATCTTCTTATGCACTTTTCTTTACCCTGACATAACACAATTGGATATTGATCCTACACCAGATTCATTGAACCGATAATTTACCATCTGTAACCTCAATAGAAACAAAATGTTTAACACATACCTCCTAAATCAAATATACACTGACAAATTATGCAGTCGGAAAACTCACCAAAAACCCTAGAAACTAGGATTGAAGAAGCCGACTGCAAACAAGATGAACTGTTTATTCAAGACATAGTACTAGTGGGAACCTCACAATTGGCAAGACTAACTAACTAATTAGTTTCAGCCAGACGCAACAAGAATAACAGTTTATTCAAGACATAAACTAGTAGGAAACATCACAATCGACAGCACCATAAACTAAAATCAAAATTCAACTGAATGCAAACAAGATTAACAGTTGATTCAGAACCTACACTACTAATAGTGACATCACAATTGGCAACACTATAAACTCACTAATCAAATTCAACCCAATGCCATAAACTACTTGAACATACCAACTGCCAGACAAAGCTAACATTTCATTTCTAGTTGGCAATACATTAACCAAGAAATATGGCATGCTAAGAGGAACCTGAATAGGCAACTAGCTAAATCCATGAATTGAATTCAAACAGCAATCAAAAAAAACGAAGAAATACAAATTTTCCAAACAAAATGCAGCAAGTATGAACTTAAGAAAGTCAGTGAAAAAAACCTTTAATGGAATGCCAATCTGAGGAGCAGCAAGACCAACACCAGGTGCTTGTCTCATGACTTTAATCATATTATCAATAATTCTTTCAATCTTTTCAGACCCAATTTCATCAACAGAAACATCACGAGCAGGTTCATGAAGAACAGGATCTCCAGCTTTAACAATCTCTGGTAAGATTTGTTTCTTTTCTCCTGTTAAACCCAGTAACCAACCTGCTTTAGCAGCAATAGAAGAAGAAGTAGAAGAAGAAAAGGGTTTTGAAGTGATCAAGTTAGTTTTGCCATTGAATGCTGGTGTTTTAAGGTCTAAAACCTTGGATTTGAATGATTTTTCTTGAATTAGACGAGAACCCAGAATTGGGGTTCTAATGAATTGTTTGTTTATTGAATTTCTGAAGCATTTATCAGCTATTGAGATTGGAGATAATCGATTTGAGAATCTATATATCATCTCCATCTCACTCCGTTCTTTAATGGAGAATCTTTTCCAGAAACTCCTTTTATCCAGTAGAAGTTGTGGGGTTTTTTTAGTCATTTTCACAGATAAATCAAATTCTATTCTTACACTTAATTTACACCCACAACAATGGTGTATGCATGGTTTGTTTGTTTGCCTTGCCATGAAAATGCTGATATGGTTGCCGGTTTTTCTGCCTGATTCTTCTCCGATGTCATCCAGATGTGCCCATAAACAATTCAGGGAGTTGATTCCACAGAGCTTAGGACTTGATAAAATCTCTTAACTAGGAATAAAACAAGCTTTTATAAACTTAGAAAATAGTCCCGAATCGACTAACATGGATATATGGGATATGATATCCTACAGGCTCCCTTAAAGTCCTCAAGGACTAACAACAGATTCAGAGACCCTCCAGAAAAAAGGCTCCCCATATACCCCAATACACTAACCCTGCATATCTAGTCATCAAGCTACAACAAACTGACACTTTCTATTCCTTCCTACACATGCAAAGGAGAAACATGTTGAACCATAAGTTTTTGCTGCTGTTGTTGATTTTGTTGAATTTGAATCTTATTCTTCAACTTATTGATTCTCGAACAAGCTTGCATTTGAACTGGAGCTTCTCCAGTGAGTGGGATAACCGGAAGATTATCACAGTTACAAATTTCGATCATAAAACCATCTGGGTCATGGAAGAACAACTGATCGACGTAGACTCCACCTTCTTCGACTGTCCGCTGAATATAATCAATCCCCATGTCCTTGAGCTTTTTCTCCACCATAGCCATGCTTTCACACTACACAAAATGCATCTCTTTCTTAACCAATATAGAGGAAATTTGTTTTACGTATAAAAGCTTGATTGTTCTTTTCTTTTTGGAAAGATGAGAGGGGTTTTCCGAGAACCCCAATCAATCTCCTCGATCTGCTGACCTCAAGAATGAGAATCAGACTCTTGGCCAACTAGGATTGTCCTTGTTGGTTTAGTGCACTACTTTTATGTCACTTGCCATGATAATGCTTGTACTTTGTACTTGTAGTGCATTCAATAATGCAAACTTATGTCATGTCATGTGTACCATAAACAACATAGTGCAAATTTGTTGCATTTTGTCAATTCCAGATGCAAAAATGAAGCAAAATTCGTTCAATTATTCAATGGTGATCTGCCAAATTATCTGCTTAAAAAAAATTAGAAAAAATTCTTTTGCAGTAGCTAGAAATTCTACCTGGAAAGATATGTGCTGATCTTTGGGATTTATGCTCATTTTCTTTGACAGATTTTCTGGGTTTTCCGACTGCAAGAGATGAATTCCAATGCCATAATTGAATAACCTAAATAAGTAAATAAATAAACAGATAATATTCACAAAATTAGCCAAAACAGATGATTGATTCATGATTGGACAATTAATTATTAAGGTTTCATGGTTATTATTACCAAGCTCCATCGAAATCAAATGATCCAGGCCTTCTAATAGGATAAAACCCAAGAACATTCTGATAAAATTCAAGAGATTTCTCAGCTGATCTGCATACAAGCGAGATATGATTCATAGATGTAATTGGCAAAGGACCTTCCATGATCGATGAACAACACTAATCAAGCTATTATCAAGTGTGCACTAACTAAAAGAACTGTAATTTCAGACGGAAAATGAAGAAAACGCAAGAATTTGGAGAAATTATTGCAGTGAAGATATGATAAGGATTTCTGGATAAACTTGGTTTTGTAATCAAGAGGTACTCCTATCATGAAGACGCAAAATGTGGTACATTATATAGACTTTGTTGAATGACATATGTCATGGTACGAGTTTACACGTAGATAATCACAATGCTAAGGCAGTGACACGGACCACACTTGCGTCTGGAACACATCCATCCATATCCTCCATGCTATATGCTGCACAGAGCAGCGACGCACTCATCACGTGAAAAATCTTGCAAGAAAGATGACTCATTTTGCGAGAAGATGACTCATTGAGGACAGACATTTAAAAAAGGTGAATAAAGTATGCATCCTCTGTTGTCCACACGAAAGTACGAGACAAGATTTCTTTTCCCCATCCGTTGTCAAACTAGTCACAAGAAAGCTAGGCTTGGATTTTGTCAAGATGATGATGTTGTGATTCACTATTACATGTCGATCTCATCCTGATCGACACGTACATACATTAAATAACTTTTAGTTTCAAACTATTACTTTTCTTAATAAAGTACCATTTGATTTTTGGAGGCGTCGGTTGGTTGTCATTCTTCGAAAAGCGGTGGAGCCAGGATTGTATGGAAGGGCAAGCGAAAGGATGAAGCAATTACCCGGGGTGGACAAAAATTCTAAGAAAAATGGCTCGAGGAACCTGCTCCGCCCACGGCCTATTTTTGCTATAATATTGGCTTCGTCAATGCTGTTAGCCGCATCCGTAACGAAACCTCGAGCTCGATTATGAGTTAAAATTGGAGCCAAGCAATTTTAGTGTCCAATGGGTTGAACTATTTTGATGATTTTTTACTTCATTTCCACTATTTTAAGACCACATATTGTTAAAAGCTAGAAAACAAACTTTTATAACAAAGCCGATATTTATTTTTAGCGATGACCGAACAAAACTGAATCTGTTGACACCAATGTACAGTAAAATTTCGATAAATTAATTATCTTGGAACCAAAAGAAATTATTATTTAGCAAAATCATTAATTTATCGAATTAAAATTTAGTTTACATAAATTTAATTGAGACCATATAATTTTATTATTTTAACAAAATATTATCGACGTCTACTAAATTTTTGTTTATATATAGTTAGTTCATGATAATAATTTTATAAAAAAATATCAACATGAATGAATGGGATTTGCATGTACACAAATGGATTCATCTAAACACCAAATTTTCTATAAAATAATCTCAACATCAGAAGTGATTAGTGATTGAGGACGTTTGCATATGTACAGTGTACATCGATTAACCCAATATATTTTTACATCTACAATGGCCGACGCGAAAAGCCAAATGCCCATCTAATATTTGGCCAGCCTTTAGATTTACACACCAAACACACGGCTTTTGAATGTACCAACTGCCTTCTATCTTGTTTAGCATAATATCACTGCTGGTCGTGGTGAAACATATGGCGTTTCTCATCCTCCAAACATCACAGCTTTTAAATGTACTAACTACTATCTTTTGTATCTTACACCGGAATAAAATTGCTTCTCGCTATAAATAAGAACCCCCCTTTCTTTACTTCTCTTATCATGCTACCATTATATATCTGTCTCAAATTGTACTTAATTTTTCAAACCCTTCAAATTATTTCCGGAAACCATTAGAACTTCATGCAAAATATTTTAAAATATTATAAAACATCCTAAAAATCTCAAAATCTACTTCCAACTCTTTGCAAGAATTTGAATATCATTATAGGGTTGAACAATAGTTATTCTCTTGGTGATTTGGTCAATTGGCATGAGCGGAATCGAAAATGGAAATGGGTGGTTAAAGGATTCATGAGGTTCTTCTTGTTTTAGTTTCTTATCGGATCTCTTCCAATGGGTCTATTCCGGTGGAGACCAATGCCTAAGTTCGTCCGATTTCCTACTTTGGAGAAGCAAACGTTCATTGAAAGAGATGTGCTGGTCTTTGGGATTTATTCCGGCGACACAATAGTTGTGATGGAATTACACATAGTTTTCTTGGTCCATGCCGATGGTTCAACGACAGTACGACACTAACAATATCAGAGGAAAATGATCAGTCAGGGTCAAGTCAAGACTAGCAGTATTTTTTATTATTATTTTGATGCTTTCCAGGTTAGGGCGTGTGCACGGATTTGGTTCGTTCTGTCAAACGTATGATCTTCCTCTCCTACTTCTTCGTTCATATTTTTTTTTCTTCAATTTCTTTTTTAGAATTTTAATATTTTGTTGGTGTTCCAGATGAAACTTGATTCAGTGAGTCGTTGTTGTTGGATTGATGATATCAGAAGAAACTTGATTTAATTAGGCGAATTGATTAGAGAAAGATACTGAGAAGAACACTTACAGTTAGCTCATCAAGAAGAACACTTGTGTCTGGAACACATCCATATCCATGGCATGGTATACGCTGCACAGAGCACTCATCCACGTGAATAATCTTGCAAGAAAGATGACTCATTTTGCGAGAAGATGACTCATTGAGGACAGACATTTAAGAAAGGTGAATAAAGTATGCATCGTAACCTAAGCAAAATTGTACCCTCATTAGCAACCTTGGAAAATTAGGCTTGTATTTTGTTAAATTGATGATTTATTCTGATTCACTATTACATGTCGATCTCATCCTGATTGACACGTACATACATTAATTAAATGAAAGTCTCAGGCCTAGCTAGGACTGTAAGAAAGGATTGTAAATAGGGCAAGCAGAAGGGTGAAATGTTTACCAAGAGTGGACAACCAACTAAATGGCTCAAATTCAAGGAAAAATTGGTTTGGGAACCTGCTCCGCTGGGTGGTTTAACTGCCTACTTTTGCCATAAGCTGGCTTCGTCGCTGCTGTTATGAGTTAAAATTGGAACCTAAGATAATTTGGGCTCGATTATGAGTTAGAATTGGAGCCAAGCAATTTTACTATTTTGATGATTTTTTACTTCGTTTCCACCATTTTAAGACCCCAAATTGTTAAAAACTAGAACCAACTTGTATAACAAAGCCGAGATTTATTCCTAGCGATAGCCAAACAAAACTGAATCCATTTACACCATTGTAGTACGTTTACTGAACTCATTCTTATTTATAGTTCATGATAATAAATTTTATATAAAAATTTCAACATCAATGAATGGGATTTGCATGTTGATGTACACAATGGAAATCATCCAAATACTTAATTTTCTATAAAAATCTCAACACCAGTAGTGAGTGACGACGTATACATCTGTACAATGGACATCGACTAGCCCAATATATTTTGAACCACTGATGGCATCTTTAGTGGTGATCGCGAAAAGCCAAATGTCCTATACAATATTTTTCACCTACGTACCAAACACACAGCTTTTTGATGTACTAACTAGCGTTTTACATCTACCAAACACACAACTTTTTAATGTACTGACTACTGCCTTTTGTATATGTAAACACATGGTTTTGACCCAGAGCGGAAGACACGAAACGGGGCTTCGGGTATTAACCGAAGCCACCATTGACAAAGCCGAAGGTACTACTGACGATGGGGTAATACAAGTAGGGCTGCCCCAAAGGTGGAGGAAGATGACCAGTGGGTGCCTAAATAACCCCAACTGTAATAGTACATGTATACGGCCAATAATAACAGACTTACTAGGAAAGGTATTAGGGTACACGTGTTCGGTACTTACATGTCAGTCTTTGTCTATAAAAGCAGGGATTTCTCCCAGAAAAATACAGAGCTCTTCAGAATATTATACTGTGCATTGGGATTTTTTTTCTTTTCTTTTTCCTGAATCACATTTTTTATTGATTGAAAAACTAAAGAAACATATTACAGGACTGACCCAAAATAAACTTACAAAACCCAAAAGACTAAAGAAGGAAAAACAAAGGCAAGAAAGTAGATGGCCCAATATAAACCTAAGCCCAAAACCTAAAAAAACTGTGCTTCATATCATTACAAACACTTCCAAAGAAAGACACGGATCCTTCTTAGACTTTGAAAAAATTCATTACCTGAGATTCATAAGGTTGCTGCCAGCTAACTCCATTCAATCTATACCCACCTTCATGAACCAGCTGCATAATTCTGCATTTAAATCCATTCAGATTGGGTTTCTTCTCATCAAAAAGTTTTTCATTTTTCTGAAACCACAATTCGCTCATGGTTGCACAAGTTGCAATCATCCAAACTTGCCTGACCAGGGGACCCTTTTTCTTGGCTGCTATACAAACTTCATCAAATGATTTTGGATTTGCAAAGCAAAAGACCCTGTTCAAACAGTCCCAAACTGCAACACTGAAAGCACATTCCCATAGAGTATGATTCATGGTGTCATGTATTTAGCCCATATTGACGAAAAGTTGGTGGATTCAGAAAAGAAGTGGAATTGTAGATTTAATCAGATGGTGGTAATATTGTTAAATTTCATAGAACTCTAATACAGATTAGGATTGTGTTGTGAAAATGAGTAAGAGAATGGTGCTGCTGATTTGGAAACTAGTTGTATGTATAGTAGTTTATGCGAAACTAATAGGAATTAATAGGAATTAACTCGATTACCCGATAATAACTAGTACGAAACGGATAAGGGAAAGCCACAACGTGTCCTTGTTGCATCAAAATCGTTTTTCGGAAATAACGATTTTATCCTTCATATTGTCTTGATGTTTTCTTTTTCATCCAATATCTTATTCACACGTTCGAGTAGTCCATTTCGCATAACTTTTCGAGATCTAACCGATGGTACTAGTTTCATATCTAGATCGTTGTTAGATTAATTCCTATTAATTATCATTCGTGTTAAACTAATCGAGTTATTATCGGCTAAATGAGAGCAGATTTCCAAATTGTAATTAGGGTTTCAGAGGAATTAGTTTGGTGAACTGGCAATTCAAAGGAAGCTAGTGAATGGGTAAGTTTCTATGTCGTTAAATTCCGTATTTGGTGTTGAATTGTGTATAATCTGATGTAGTTGAATAATGGGATGAGTTTAAGGAAGATGTTAATATTGTTGTTATATTTGGATGAGTAGGTGATTTCAAGAGATGTGATTGTGTAACTATGGTTGTATTTGGTATGTATTTGAGATGATATGATTACTTCTTGTGAAGATGTACTTGGTGGTGGTTTGCTGAGTTAAGATATCAGGTGGTGATTTATGTGTGACAAGGATTTAGGAATGAAGCTATTGTTTATCTGAGTTGCAGATGTGTTAATTGACCTTTGCTCAGCTGGTAATGGTTGTAAGTTTTAGGTTGGCTGCTGGGTATGTGATAGAGATATGATTATGGTATTGTGTTGTGTTTGAGTAGTGTTGATGGTTGGAGATGTTGTTGGTGCTGCGATGAAGTTGCAGGTGATGTTGGTTTGGTAATTACAGGGTTATGGAGTGGTTAAGGGAGTTGAATTGCAGATTTATAGGGTTAATGTGAACTGCAGGGTAGGAAATTGGTGTCAATGTTGTGAGAGTGTAGTTGTAGAGTAAAAAGGGGATCATGGTGGTGATTCAGAAAAGAAATGGAACTGCAGATGTAACCCGATGGTGGTAATATTGTTAAGTTCATAGAACTGTATTGCAGATTAGGATTGTGTTGTGAAAATGAGTAAGAGAATGGTGTTGCTGATTTGGAAACTAGTTGTATTTGTAGTAGTTTATGGAGTGAATTGTTTCTGAAGTTTCAGTTCATGAAGAATGGTGAATTCAGAGTTGTAGATTGTATTTACTGTGAAATCTTGCAGCTACTGCAATTGCAGGTACACATAGTCTTTGTTTGTAAATAGAATTTGAAGTTTGTCTACTTTATTTTGAATTGATGTTGAGATATAAAATTGGTAGATGAAGATGTAAGAATTAGACTCAGAGTGACCTGTAACATGGTGTGTTTAGTTAAACCTGGTTGACTTAACTTATTCAGTCGGACTCAGTTGTATTACTGTCTAACTTAGATCATCTGACTGAGTTAACTCAGTCTGAACCAGACTCAACTCACTGAGTTGACTCGTGTGACCAGATCATTGACCATACTTGACCATTGACTTGACCCTTGTTTCTGACTTACGTTGACTGTTAGTTGACCCGTGACTGTTAATTTGACCGTTGGTGACCGTTGGTGACCGTTAGTTGACCCTAATGGACCAGGCCTTGTATAATGGGCCTGTTTAGTGTACTTGGGCTTAGGTTTAGTGTTCCTATTTGATGTAATGGACCTTTATGGTATGAATCAGCATTTGTTTCCTTCTACAATGTTGTAGTCTTGTAGATGTTCATAAGACTTAGACAATGGACTATAGAACCAACCCAATTGAATTGGTAAACCTTAGCTATGCTAAAGACAGAAAATGAAAAGGTGTAAGGTCATAAATTGGCTTAAAACCATTAGATAGACTTGTATGATTCTTGTGTGAGCCTTTTGGCTAGATTCTTAGACTTCTTGTATGATTAACAGTTAGTCTATATTAACAACGATCGATTCAAAGGATGAACCGGTGGATCATGGATCTCGAGGTAGATGTTGCTTGTCATCAAAAGAGGTGGGAATACATTTGACTCTTTTGTAACCATTATTGTTTCTTTTACAAAAGTTTATGCTTAACAAACTCATGCATTGTCTGTCCGTGCATTCCATGCTTTGTTTAAATTGCATTATGATAATTCTGTTGATTCTGTGAATCTTTCCACGATTTGGAAAGGACTTGTAATGTTTTGTTTGTCATTATGAATTGTTATTGGAAATGAGAATTTCCACTTGTGGTATATAGGATACGCTCCTTCACAATTATGTTTACATGAATTCAACTTTTATGCTTATTATGGGTCATCATGGTCTCGGTGTTATCAATAGCTATTGAGTGTGGTTAGCACGAATAGTATACATTGTTTGAAGAAGGAGTTTGTCCATATACATGTTGTTTATTTTAGTGACTTGGCATTATTTATTGTTTGGGAAAACATTATTGTTTTCAAACTCTTGTCATGATTACTTGAAGGTTAAATGTTATTCCTACTGGGAATCCCTTTTAGGGAAGATGTGCTCACCCATTCTCACTTTCAGTTTCAGACACAGATCAGAGTTGCGCAACGAAAGCTTCGAGGAGTTGAGTCTGTTTGTTAGATTATTTATGCTATGTTTATTATGTTGTATATTCTATTTGCAAACAAAATGACTATTGTATATGTATCATTTGAGAGAAGTTCTTGTATATATATTTCTGAGCGGGGCTAGCTTTGGGTTAAGTTTTATAGCAGATTTCTTAATTGAATGTTTAAGTAAATGATTTAGATTCTTAGTACCTCTTTTTTTTTTATTTAATCTCTTGGATAAGTCAGTTGCTAGCTTTGGGGGCGCTACATGTTCAATCACTAAACTCCCCATGGACCGTTTGAAATGCAAGATAAGTACCATACCTTAAATGCTCTATTCGTTCGTTACAACATGAACAATCTTCAAATTTCGTAAATCATCCAAAACCAACTGTGAATGCAATGATTAAATCTTCGCAATGTGGTTGCTTTGCTTCAAATGAGACGGTACCCCACATGGAATGCTTTTCACTTAAGAGGCGCAGAAGGCCTTCAGTTCAAGAGAGAACATCTAAGAATACTTTCCACTATCGGGGTACCTATCAAATGGACGAAACAAGTCATATGACGGAATATTAAAATCGAGCAAACAAAATATGTTTCAGCATAAACATACATGAAACATACCCAATCTGGAAAACTAGAGAGCTTATTTATATACTTATTTTTGTAACGAATGCATCACTAAATGAAAACCCGAAGTGACTTCAAACCAAGCAACCAAGTCAAGAGTTCATATAGGGTACTTCGGCTGATGTATACCCGAAGCTATCAACAATGAAGTCAAGAAGACGATGCTCCGGGAAAAGAAGATCCTAAGTCATGATCAAAAGGGCTCTGAGAAGATCAAGGAAATCAAAGACTCAAAGAGAAGCGAACTTCAACAAAGTAACTCTATATAGACTTGTCGCATTGTACTCTTTTCCCTTCGTTGAGGTTTTTGGTGGGCCCGGGAAAGCGTATAAAATTGAAGCGAAATGAAACGGGCCTACAGTAATACCGCAAGTGCACGGTCGTCAGTTGTAGCTCGTGCAAGTACGGGTCGATCCACAGAGACTGGGAGTGTTTTGGAGTTTTCTAGCTATTTTGGGTTTCTAAATTGCTAATGGGCTTTGAGTACCAAAGGGTTTTGAATATCAATGGGCTTTGAATAACTTCGAAGCTTTTTCTTTCACAATAAGAGCAAGATGGGCTTTGATTAACTGTGAAGCAGTTTGGGCCTTTGATGGACTGAACTGGGCTTGGTAACAGTGAACTGGGCCCTTAGCTTTTCACCTGGGCTTTGATTAAGTCCACAGTGGACTGGACCTTTGATTTTTGGAATGAACTGAGCCTTGGGCTCAGTTGGCTGGGCCTTTAGATTATCTAGGCTCTTGGCCTTTTACCCTAACAGTGGACTAAAGAAGAAGAGAAGTGACAAAGAGTGAAAAAGAGATGGTGCAACTAAGAGTGACAGACAAGAGTAACAGTGGAAACAAGTGAACAAGTGGAAACAAGTAAGAAAAAGAATGAACTAACAAAGTAACAGTGAACAACAAGTGATAAGAAAGGCACAAAACAGCAAACAACAATGGAGATAAACAGTGAAGCAAAGACAATAAAATGACAGTGTAATAAACCAAGGCCTAAGCCAAGGGCAGTGATGTGAAGAAAACAGTGAAGTAGAAATAAGAAAACAATGAAGACAAGAGGATGATCACTAGGACGTTGAATCCACCATTAACCTAAGGGATATTCTAATCACAGCTAAAATACTTACCAAAGTACTAATTGTCTGATTAAAGTACAACTAGTCTAAGGGCTTAGCAACATTGGGCATGAGCTGCACATGATGAAGACTATCTCAGCATTCCAAACACAACATGAATGTCATAATTTGATCTGACTCCTTACTGGTTCATAGCTTCATCTAATCCTAGCATTTGAGGTTCAGAACATGATAGACATGAAGATAAACATACATTAACAGTTGACAGTGAAACAAAACATGAATTTAAACACAATAACATAACATGGGAAGCACATAACACTGGATAAACTTAGAACAATTGAGGAACTAAACATTAACATCACATAGTATTAAACATAAAACATCACAGTGAACATAAATGGAACAGCACAAAAATTGGAGAGACTGGCTAATCCAGTTCTCCCAAAATCAAACCAAATGACACTGGCTATTCCAGCATCTAGATAAACATGAACAGGAGCTTGATATAAAATGTAACAATCACACACTCAAATTAAATACATGTTGGAGTTCAGAACAACTAAAATTAACAATGCATTTGAATTGAGAATCATGGAATTGAAAAGATTGAAACCCTCAAAGCTACAGTTCATAACAAAACTAAACTATTCTACTGATACTCTGGTTAATCCAGGCATGATTCCAACACTCACCCAATATCCCCTTTTATACCCAATTACATAATTAGGGTTTACACCCTTTTCACCCAAAAATTCCCAAAACAGTAGACATTAGGGTTCTACCTAATGTGACAGAAAATCACAGTTAGGTTCAATTACCTACCCTATATCACCCACTTTATCTTCTCCATGCTCTATCTCAACCTAATTAGGATTTATGTAAAAACCCCCAAATTGACAGAACTAGGGTTTGGTAAATTCTTACCCAAATTGATGCGATTACACACTACTGACTTCGACCCATTCTTCTCCTTAGTCTCCTGCTCCTATCCATGCCTCTGATTATCTCCATCTCATCATCCTATTTCACCTATTTCACACCTAGGATTTCTGTGGCGTGGGAGGAGGTGAAATTGGTTTTTGAGGGAGGTGTAGAGTGTGCTAATGATGAAGGGTTAGGTGTTTGGTGGTGTTTAGGTGGCTATGGAGTAGGTGGTGGCGATGGAAGTGGCAGGGTAGGTGGTGGTGGTTCTGCAACAGGGATGGGTGAAGAAGAAAGAAAGAAAAGAAGAAGAAGTGGTCGATTTGGAGGTATGGGTATTAGGTTTTTAGAGTGTTGAGTGGCTTCATAAAATTTTGATGTTCTGTGACTCTGAGCTGCGGGATGCAAAGATGGTTGGTAGATCTAACGGTGAGATGAGAGATGAATCGATGCGACCGTTGGATTTTGAAACACAACGAAGTCAACGGTGTTAGATGATGTTAGGTACTGTAGTGTAGATCGGGAGTATCTAATTTTAATGAACAGGCATAGAAGCGATCGTTGGATTCAACTACAATCTAATCTGAAGGCTTGGAATTTAAGCGCTGTGGTGTTTGGCAGAGACTTCAGATTTTGATGCTCTACGAAGGAGCGACCGTAGGATTTCGATGTAGTCCCATCTAACGGCTGAGAATGGATGCGGTTATGGATATAGAAAATGGGTTTGGGTAAGGGTTTTGGGCCTTGGGTATGCCAAGCCCATATCTTCTTTAAGAACAATTCTTCCTTCTTGAGCCCATTCCTAGCTCTTTGGACTTGTGCGCACCATTCTTCGCGGCTTCCTTGCGTAATTTCTTCCGGCTTTCTACTACTTTTCTGCTCTTTTCCTCTCCGCAATTCATCCAAACTTCATTTATTACCTAAAAATACAAAATTAATTAAGAAAAATATTTATTCTTGAAAACAATGAAAATACAGAATATGGGATAAAATGTAGAATTAATGCACAAAAGATGAGTTAATTGCCAACAAAAAGGGATAAAAATATACAATATTTGGCACTCATTAGTTTTGTCCCACTAGGTTTTCCTTGACAAGGTTTTAATGAGGCAACATAAGCGAGTCCGATTGTGCCCCAAGTCTTCTCAAAGGCTTGGATCCGACCGATATATAACCAAACCCAAAGTCACGACCAACATGGGTCTTCAAGAAGACGAGATGAATCGACAACCCAAAGACGCATTCCGAATACAAGCTATGACTAATTGCCAAGCCTGCAAGCCTTGACAAAACAGTCAGGGGCTAATGTAAACACATGGTTTTGACCAAGATTCGAAGACACGAATGGGGGCTTCGGGTATTAAACAAAGACACCATTGACAAATCCGAAGGCACTACTGACGATGGGGCAACAGAAGTAGGGCTGCCCCAAAGATGGGTTGCCCCGAAGAAGATGACCAGTGGGTGCCTAAATAACCCCAGCTGTAATAGTACATGTGTACGGCCAATAATAAGAGACTTACTAGGAAAGGTATTAGGGTACACGTGTCCGGTATTTACATGTCAGTCTTTGCCTATAAAAGCAGGGATTTCTCCAAGAGAAAGACAGAGCTCTTCAGAATATTGTACTGTGTATTGGGATTAGTCTCCTCATACGGTGCGGCTACGATGTGGTCGGGCCACATCATTCAAGTATGTGGCCCATCTTTAAAAAGTTACACCTAGATTTTTTTTCTCCAAAACAGTTTCATTACCTAATTTTTGTCTTAACTTCCTACTTTTTCTCAAAAAGGTAAAGCAATTACGGGGATTTAGAGGGGGCAGGTTTTTAATTTGAGTACGTGTCAAAATATTAAAAGGGGCCACATACAAAATATATGTGGCCCGACCACATCATAATCCGAGCACTCCTCATAACCTTATAATAATATCAGGGTATTTACAGTATCTTAAACCGGAATAAGAATGTGTTTCACTATAAAAATCCCCCATTCATTACTTTTATCGTGCTATTATCAGTCTCGCACTCTCTGTAGTTGGCACTTGGTTTTCTTTTCATTCCAAAATCCATACCCTTCAAATTATTTCCGGTAGCCGTTAGAACTTCATGCAAAATCTTATGAATATCACATTTCTTATAAAACTTCTCAAAATTTCAAGATCAAGACTATGATCTGATAGACGCATTTATGTGTCTATTTTGTTCTCAATGTTTTGTGTTGTTAGACTCAATTAAATACTTATTGTGTTATTTTATATTTTTGTAGATGTTTTTAGAGAAATAAGCCTTTGCGGCGAAATGAGCTCGAAAAGTAGTGTTTTACACCCCAGGATAATGTACCGGAGGCACCTCAGAAATGCACCGGAAGCGTCCCAGAAATGTACCGGAGGAACCCGGCAAAATTACTATTTCCACCCCAATTGCTAAAGGGACACCCGTACAGGATTAGGGGGAGGACACTTTTCTTCTCATAATTCAAATTTTGGAAAAAGGCGAAAAAATATTTCTTCTCACTGGCAGTTGGGTCGATCGATTTTTGGAGGGGTTAGAGTTCGATTAAACCTCTGATTTTCAATGGGTATTTGTAATATGGATAGAGGAAGACATTTTGGGTGTTAGGATCGATCATAATTGGCTGGAATCATCGCAATCCGTTGTCGGGTCTCTTCTAGAGATGGAACAGGTTCAGAAATATCATAATCAGAACTAGTTTCCAAAAATGAGTAACCAGTACTACAGTATTCCTGATTTTCTTGCTCGTAAGACCAATTCGCGTGTGGATAGTAATTGGGCTCACCATGGTATGAACCATAACCTTGAAAAGGTTGGCATTCCCAACTACTATTCCTACCATGGTCATAAAAAAGATGATTTCCATATTCAAATTCAGGTCGATACTCATTGTATTGGATTCTATCATACCAGTTCGACATTCTTAATTACAAGGGAATTCTACACAATCACAAACAAGGATGACTCGACCAAATCAAACCTATAGAATCTAGCAAACAAAAAGCATGATGGCTCCACTTAGATTGTTTTCTAGACCAGATTTTATTCCTTCGAAAAGGAATTCGTTACAATTTCAGCACACCCTTCTGGAATCAATCCGAGCTAATGTAAGTTGAATCGAGGCGAGGGAAGCTCAGTGGAGCTTTGATACCCAAGGCCTCACCGCTATCACAAGGTGGCGCAGTCACACATTCAACTTACAGAAACCATCAAGAACTTTGAAGTATGCTTAAATGAGTAACCAATATTTTTCGAACGACTTTCCTACTAAGCTCGTTACCCTATAGGTCTCGTTCTAGTCAAAATTTTAAGCTTAGGTTCGCGTTTGGTTTCGTTTTCCTAAAGCGGGCAAGAAAGGAGCGGTGATGAAATCCGAACCCTTATCTTGTATTGGCCAGGCCTTGCCCTTTACTAGAATTTAAAAACAGTCCAAATTCGTCCTCAATCAATGAATCACCTTAAGGAATACAATAACTCGCTTACGGGAGATTCGCGAGTGTTTCGATGGACTTACCTCCCGTACCAGACGGGGGATGAACCGTTGAAGTCGACTCGGGCCACGACTCCTATGTCATGTACGAACCCGAGGGGCCGAGACGATATTGTAATCGTCGTCCTTCCCTGCAAACAGTTTATATTTAATTTTTTTTATATAACCCTTCCGAAGGGTTTAAAATTGAAATAAATTGTCCAAAGTCCAGTCCAATGAAAATAAATACAAAAAATAATAATAATAATTATAAAAAATATAAAAAATAGAAAGTCTCTTAAAACAAAAAAAATAATTCTCTCTTTTTTTTTTGCTTTGTCTTTTTTCCTTCTCTTTTAGCTTTAAGATTTGATTCCAAGGTCTTTAGTATCCAACTTCAAACCTGTAATACAAAGACAACCAAAGAGACGTAAAAAGAACAAATGGAATAATAAAAAATAATAAAAACCTAAAAATTCTACCTAAGCACAAATCCGCGTCGGCGGCGCCAAAATGATTAAAGTTTTTGAGAGTCGTTGTTGTAAATAGGGGTAAAAAGGATTCGTTTCAGACTTGTGAAGGAAATGGAATTTTTAGATTTAATAAAAATATATATACAAAAATATTAACAATGGGCGAGAGGTACTGGGACTAAGAATTTGGCCGAATTCACTACACAGGGTTCATTCATATATTCTTTGACAAATAAAACTCAATAAAATTAACATAGACTCTGATTTTGCCAAGATAGATTCTCAAAACATCGATTGTAAGTCCTAAGCATGATGTATCAAAACACCTAAGCTAAGCATACATCATCAAATTAAATAACAACCAATTAATTCAAATCATATTTCAATTTTAGATTAATGCAAAAGTCATAAAAAAGAATAAAATAAATTTACCTGTGTATGAAATTCACCCTCCTTCGTCGTCCCAGTGTTGGGTTTTAGATCATCATGATAAAAACACGCTCAACATATTTATTTATTTCTCAAATGGTGTTTACAATGAAGAGAAGAAGACAAAATGGTGTAAAACTGTAATCTGCGACGCACAAAAAGCGTCACAGAATGAACGATAAAAAACAAGTGATGCTAATGTTTAGACTGCACTGCGACCCACGGATGTGCGTCTTAGACACTGTTGATAAACCACTGTCCTTGCGAGTCTGTTCTTCGTGTTCTTGGTGTTCTTCATCAGCATCAGCAGAAACAGAGTTTCATCAACTCTTGATTTCTGCTTCTCTGGACCTTCTCTCGACCCCAAACTCTCGACCCCCATTCTCTGTGATACCAGAAATCTATTTATACTCCTCAGCCTCATTTAATCACGCCATAACTCAAGATAATTCTCTCTTTACTCGGCTTAAAGAGAAAATATTTTTTGGATATTTTCTTCCTTTAATTAGCTCTCCACGCATTGAAATGATGTATAAACACTCCAAACATGATCTTACACGCTGTAGAATTGATTCAACACTCTCCAAACACATGAGTACACGTCTAAATTTGATGTGATCGTGTGATATTCATTTCTTGAACGTGCTTCCTGATTTATTGATTGCGATGATTCCAGCCAATTATGATCGACCCTAACACCCAAAATGTCTTCCTCTATCCATATCACAAATACCCATTGAAAATCAGAAGTTTAATCGAACTCTAACCCCTCCAAAAATCGATCGACCCAACTGCCAGTGAGAAGAAATATTTTCCCGCCTTTTTCCAAAATTTGAATTATGAGAAGAAAAGTGTCCTCCCCCTAATCCTGTACGGGTGTCCCTTTAGCAATTGGGGTGGAAATAGTAATTTTGGGGTGGAAATAGTAATTTTCTGGGTTCCTCCGGTACATTTCTGGGACGCTTCCGGTGCATTTCTGAGGTGCCTCCGGTACATTATCCTGGGGTGTAAAACACTACTTTTCGAGCTCATTTCGCCGCAAAGGCTTATTTCTCTAAAAACATCTACAAAAATAAAATAACACAATAAGTATTTAATCGAGTCTAACAATACAGAACATTGAGAACAAAATAGACACATAAATGCGTCTATCAAATACCCCCAAACTTATTATTTGCTAGTCCTCGAGCAAAATTTATTTTGAAAAGTAACCGAGTTAATCTCGGGTGGGTTTACAGAGGTGTACCCACAAAACCAATACTCCAGACCCTAGCTATCTACGCAGAACCTTGGAAGGACTAAAGAATCTCCTTGGTTGGCATACAATCATTGACTATAGGAGGAAGTACCCTGATGCGAAATTCCAATTGTGTACACGAGTTTGCACTCAAGCATACTAAAATTCATATAAAGTGACAGAGCTCTACTCAGATAGTTGCACTATGGACATCATATTCGAGTCAAACTAATCATATGGATAGAAAAAGGAGATGGAAATAGAAAAATGTAGATGGTTTTGATGTTAACCAAATGATCGATGTTTCACATATCTGTCTGAAGGCCACTGCCAGAATGAACCTATCCTAATGGACTGAGATACCGGTCTGACTAATATCAACACAACTGGCATATACAAGGGAACCAGTGGTCAATAACTTAAATCTAGATCAACAAACTGGCAAATACAAGGGAACCAGCAGTTGACTACACAGAACAATAACCATTTTTTTTTAACTTAACGGCATGAATAGATCTTTTTGATCCAAGCGCATGCTTCTTGTCAGCAGATTACACGATAGTTCCCACGGGTCCTGCATTCCACGCTTGCTTAGGCGACGAAACAGGAGAACACACGCATATTGCTATCCAAGTGTTAATACTTATTCCGATTGGTCTAACTGGTCCGGTCTTTTTTTTTTTAGTAACTCAGTCACTCTAATTCACCCTAGCAGTGGTAACAACTTGAATCGTGTGCCCCACCTAATCACTTAGAGAAACATAGTTTAAAAGAAAAAATAAAATAAAAAAAAATGAAAAGGACTCAACGAGATATGGTGCAACTATCATGTTATTTCTAACACCTGAGCTCTGTGCTTTTATGAATAGACTCTATAGATGTTTCCATCTAATCAGATTGGTTCCTCAACTCCTACAACCAAGATGCTTCCATCCACTTAGATTAGTTAGTGCCATCCTGAATACGCATAAATCTCTAGGCTCTGGAGCGTATTTATTTATTGCAACTAAAAGATTTTCCCATACCCCCAGACTTAAATCTAACATTGTCCTCAATGTTCTAAAGATGAAACTAAAAGCATGAACAAGGAGAAACTGTTACCATTTGAAGCGAAAGAGTTAAGGAAAGATATTACTGTTGCATGAGCATGGGATACCTCCCAAGAAGTGCTAAGTTTAAAGTCTTCAGCCAGACTTAGGAAAGGATTAGTCAACTCGAACCATAAAGTAACAGTCGAAATAACTGTGGGTCTTCAAAACTAAATAGAGCTGACCAAAGGAAACTGCAATGAACCAAGAAAGTGAACAAGACTAGCATGCCCTTACTTAGTTTCCTGATTAAGAAATTTATATCTAATTGTGGTTCAGGTTCAGGTTCTATGAAAGGGTCTAAATAGAAAATTTTCATTGGCTACGTTTCTTCATAGGTGGGATCCGAATCATTAGGTCCTAGAGTCTGAAAAACTCAAATATGATCTTAGAAGCGCATAATAATAACCTAAATAACTGAGGATCCTCTAAGTCAATAAGATTTGACTTACATAATTGACCACAATGAGAGTAGTGGTCATTCTTAACAAATGTGTCGATTCTAATTTCCTAAAGCATTTAGGTTTAGTCTCACAACTTAATATTCGACACATTTGGAATATAAACGTTCCCACAGTTGGAAGAAAACTATTTGGTGGGAAAACAAAGTCAATCTGGGGATCATAGCCTGGGAAACCACATCAACCAGAGGATGGGTTTCTAACGACTGAACTTCTTCTGGACATCATTAGGTTCGGGAAAACGAGTATGAAGGTAATCTTGTAAAATTGTCGAGGCAGAGATATCAAGTCCTAAGTGAAGGGACTTTCTGAGAGTTAAAGGTAAGGCACTAGGAAGGTGATAATCACCCCCAAACTTAGAGTTTTCAGTGTCTCTAGATAGACTAGTTACAATCTCCCTAATTTCTAGATCATTGGAATCCTGAAAATAGTCAATTGCTCCTTCGAGGTTATACTCAAGCGACGCATCCTTACTCATATTTAATAGCTCTACGAGTTCATTTTCTTCGTCTAAGACTATTGTTTCTAAGTCGCTAGACTCTAAAACAGCATTTTCGGAATAAACCCGTTCCTCTAAAGCATTATCGGCTTCGTAATCAAAAGGAAAAACTACATCGTCTAAAACGGTGGTATCCCTAATCAAATCCTCGTCCTTTTGAATAGGTGAATAATCATAAAAATTATTTGGATTTGAACTAGAATCATTATAAAGCTCAATTGGATTAATAGATTCCTGATCACTATGCCTACACATTTCAGATTCTTCATTACTACTATCCTCATCATAATAGTACGAAGATGATTGAACCTTATCTAAATAAGTAGTGTCTTTTATTCTAACCTCGTCCTCTAAATTAGGCAAAATTCACTATTGATATCAAGGGTAGAATTAGAAACACTATTTTGGAAATTTAGATCATTTCGAGCAGCATTAGCTAACTGTTCATTTTCTGCCTCTAGACGTGCCTGAATTTCACTGAGCATAACACTTATACGTTCACTACTCTCGTTTATCATCTCAGAATATCGTGTACACTCTTCTTTTGAACTATTCATTGCAACTAAACGTTTATACGTCCTTTCAATCCGTTGTTGGGTCTCTTCTAGAGATGGAACAGGTTCAGAAATATCATAATCAGGACTAGTTTCCAAAAAGAGTAACCAGTACTACAGTGTTCCTGATTTTCTTGCTCGTAAGACCAATTCGCGTGTGGATAGTAATTGGGCTCACCATGGTATGAACCATAACCTTGAAAAGGTTGGCGTTCCCAACTACTATTCCCACCATGGTCATAAAAAGGATGATGTCCATATTCAAATTCAGGTCGATACTCATTGTATTGGCTTCTATCATACCAGTTCGACATTCTTAATTGCAAGGGAATTCTACACAATCACAAACAAGGCTGACTCGACCAAATCAAACCTATAGAATCTAGCAAACAAAAAGCATGATGGCTCCACTTAGATTGTTTTCTAGACCAGCTTCTATTCCTTCGAAAAGGAATTCGTTACAATTTAGCACACCCTTCTGGAATCAATCCGAGCTAATGTAAGTTGAATCGAGGCGAGGGAAGCTCAGTGGAGCTTTGATACCCAAGGCCTCACCGCTATCACAAGGCGGCGCAGTCACGCATTCAACTTACAGAAACCATCAAGAACTTTGAAGTATGCTTAAAAGTAACCAATATTTTTCGAACGACTTTCCTACTAAGCTCGTTACCCTATCGGTCTCGTTCTAATCAAATTTTAAGCTTGGTTCGCGTTAGGTTTCGTTTACCTAAGCGGGCAAGAAGGGAGCGGTGATGAAATCCGAACCCTTATCTTGTATTGGCCAGGCCTTGCCCTTTACTAGGAATTTAAAAACAGTCCAAATTCGTCCTCAATCAATGAATCACCTTAAGGAATACAGTAACTCGCTTACAGGAGATTCGCGAGTGTTTCGATGGACTTACCTCCCGTACCAGACGGGGGATGAACCGTTGAAGTCGACTCGGGCCACGACTCCTATGTCATGTACGAACCCGAGGGGCCGAGACGATATTGTAATCGTCGTCCTTCCCTGCAAACAGTTTATATTTAATTTTTTTTATATAACCCTTCCGTAGGGTTTAAAATTAAAATAAATTGTCCAAAGTCCAGTCCAATGAAAAGAAATACAAAAAATAATAATAATAATTACAAAAAAAATGGAAAGTCTCTTAAAAAAAAAAAAAAAAAATAATTCTCTCTTTTTTTTTTCTCTCTTTTTTCTTTATTTTTTTGCTTTGTCTTTTTTCCTTCTCTTTTAGCTTTAAGCTTTGATTCCAAGGTCTTTAGTATCCAACTTCAAACCTGTAATACAAAGACACAACCAAAGAGACGTAAAAAAAACAAATGGAATAATAAAAATAATAAAAACCTAAAAATTCTACCTAAGCACAAATCCGCGTCGGCGGCGCCAAAATGATTAAAGTTTTTGGAGTGTTGTTGTAATAGGAAAAGGATTCGTTTCAGACTTGTGAAGGAAATGGAATTTTTAGATTTAATAAAATATATATACAAAAATATTAACAATGGGCGAGAGGTACTGGGACTAAGATTTGGCCGAATTCACTACACAGGGTTTCATATATTCTTTGACAATAAAACTCAATAAAATTAACATAGACTCTGATTTTGCCAAGATAGATTCTCAAAACATCGATTGTAAGTCCTAAGCATGATGTATCAAAACACCTAAGCTAAGCATACATCATCAAATTAAATAACAACCAATTAATTCAAATCATATTTCAATTTTAGATTAATGCAAAAGTCATAAAAAAGAATAAAATAAATTTACCCGTGTATGAAATTCACCCTCCTTCGTCGTCCCAGTGTTGGGTTTTAGCTCATCATGATAAAAACACGCTCAAATATTTATTTATTGCTCAAATGGTGTTTACAATGAAGAGAAGAAGAGAAAATGGTGTAAAACTGTAATCTGCGACGCACAAAAAGCGTCACAGAATGAACGATAAAAAAAAGTGATGCTATGTTTAGACTGCACTGCGACCCACGGATGTGCGTCTTAGACACTGTTGATAAACCACTGTCCTTGCGAGTCTGTTCTTCGTGTTCTTGGTGTTCTTCATCAGCATCAGCAGAAACAGAGTTTCATCAACTCTTGATTTCTGCTTCTCTGGACCTTCTCTCGACCCCAAACTCTCGACCCCATTCTCTGTGATACCAGAAATCTATTTATACTCCTCAGCCTCATTTAATCACGCCATAACTCAAGATAATTCTCTCTTTACTCGGCTTAAAGAGAAATATTTTTTGGATATTTTCTTCCTTTAATTAGCTCTCCACGCGTTGAAATGATGTATAAACACTCCAAACATGATCTTACACGCTGTAGAATTGATTCAACACTCTCCAAACACATGAGTACACGTCTAAATTTGATGTGATCGTGTGATATTCATTTCTTGAACGTGCTTCCTGATTTCTTGATTGCGATGATTCCAGCCAATTATGATCGACCTAACACCCAACAAATGTCTTCCTCTATCCATATCACAAATACCCATTGAAAATCAGAGTTTAATCGAACTCTAACCCCTCCAAAAATCGATCGACCCAACTGCCAGTGAGAAGAAATATTTTCCCACCTTTTTCCAAAATTTGAATTATGAGAAGAAAAGTGTCCTCCCCCTAATCCTGTACGGGTGTCCCTTTAGCAATTGGGGTGGAAATAGTAATTTTCTGGGTTCCTCCGGTACATTTCTGGGACGCTTCCGGTGCATTTCTGAGGTGCCTCCGGTACGTTATCCTAGGGTGTAAAACACTACTTTTCGAGCTCATTTCGCCGCAAAGGCTTATTTCTCTAAAAACATCTACAAAAATATAAAATAACACAATAAGTATTTAATCGAGTCTAACAATACAGAACATTGAGAACAAAATAGACACATAAATGCGTCTATCAAATACCCCCAAACTTATTATTTGCTAGTCCTCGAGCAAAATTTATTTTTGAAAAGTAACCGAGTTAATCTCGGGTGGGTTTATCAGAGGTGTACCCACAAAACCAATACTCCAGACCCTAGCTATCTACGCAGAACCTTGGAAGGAACTAAAGAATCTCCTTGGTTGGCATACAATCATTGACTATAGGAGGAAGTACCCTGATGCGAAATTCCAATTGTTGTACACGAGTTTGCACTCAAGCATACTAAAATTCATATAAAATGACAGAGCTCTACTCAGATAGTTGCACTATGGACATCATATTCGAAGTCAAACTAATCATATGGATAGAAAAAGGAGATGGAAATAGAAAAATGTAGATGTCTTTGATGTTAACCAAATGATCGATGTTTCACATATCTGTCTGAAGGCCACTGCCAGAATGAACCTATCCTAATGGACTGAGATACCGGTCTGACTAATATCAACACAACTGGCATATACAAGGGAACCAGTGGTCAATAACTTAAATCTAGATCAACAAACTGGCAAATACAATGGAACCAGCAGTTGACTACACAGAACAATAACCATTTTTTTTAACTTAACGGCATGAATAGATCTTTTTGATCCAAGCGCATGCTTCTCGTCAGCAGATTACACGATAGTTCCCACGGGTCCTGCATTCCACGCTTGCTTAGGCGACGAAAACATGGAGAACACATGCATATTGCTATCCAAGTGTTAATACTTATTCCGATTGGTCTAACTGGTCCGGGTCTTTTTTTTTTTTAGTAACTCAGTCACTCTAATTCACCCTAGCAGTGGTAACAACTTGAATCGTGTGCCCCACCTAATCACTTAGAGAAACATAGTTTAAAAAGAAAAAAAAAATAAAAAAAGAAATGAAAAGGACTCAACGAGATATGGTGCAACTATCATGTTATTTCTAACACCTGAGCTCTATGCTTTTATGAATAGACTCTATAGATGTTTCCATCTAATCAGATTGGTTCCTCAACTCCTACAACCAAGATGCTTCCATCCACTTAGATTAGTTAGTGCCATCCTGAATACGCATAAATCTCTAGGCTCTGGAGCGTATTTATTTATTGCAACTAAAAGATTTTCCCATACCCCCAGACTTAAATCTAACATTGTCCTCAATATTCTAAAGATTAAACTAAAAGCATGAACAAGGAGAAACTGTTACCATTTGAAGCGAAAGAGTTAAGGAAAGATATTACTGTGTTGCATGAGCATGGGATACCTCCCAAGAAGTGCTAAGTTTAAAGTCTTCAGCCAGACTTAGGAAAGGATTAGTCAACTCGAACCATAAAGTAACAGTCGAAATAACTATGGGTCTTCAAAACTAAATAGAGCTGACCAAAGGAAACTGCAATGAACCAAGAAAGTGAACAAGACTAGCATGCCCTTACTTAGTTTCCTGATTAAGAAATTTATATCTAATTGTGATTCAGGTTCAGGTTCTATGAAAGGGTCTAAATAGAAAATTATATTGGCTACGTTTCTTCATAGGTGGGATCCGAATCATTAGGTCCTAGAGTCTAGAAAAACTCAAATATGATCTTAGAAGCGCATAATAATAACCTAAATAACTGAGGATCCTCTAAGTAAATAAGATTTGACTTACATAATTGACCACAATGAGAGTAGTGGTCATTCTTAACCAAATGTGTCGATTTTAATTTCCTAAAGCATTTAGGTTTAGTCTCACAACTTAATATTCGACACATTTGGAATATAAACGTTCCCACAGTTGGAAGAAAACTATTTGGTGGGAAAACAAAGTCAATCTGGGGATCATAGCCTGGGAAAACCACATCAACCAGAGGATGGGTTTCTAACGACTGAACTTCTTTCTGGACATCATTAGGTTCGGGAAAACGAGTATGAAGGTAATCTTGTAAAATTGTCGAGGCATAGATATCAAGTCCTAAGTGAAGGGACTTTCTGAGAGTTAAAGGTAAGGCACTAGGAAGGTGATAATCACCCCCAAACTTAGAGTTTTCAGTGTCTCTAGATAACTAGTTACAATCTCCCTAATTTCTAGATCATTGGAATCCTGAAAATAGTCAATTGCTCCTTCGAGGTTATACTCAAGCGACGCATCCTTACTCATATTTAATAGCTCTACGAGTTCATTTTCTTCGTCTAAGACTATTGTTTCTAAGTCGCTAGACTCTAAAACAGCATTTTCGGATTAAACCCGTTCCTCTAAAGCATTATCGACTTCGTAATCAAAAGGAAAAACTACATCGTCTAAAACGGTGGTATCCCTAATCAAATCCTCGTCCTTTTTAATAGCTGAATAATCATAAAAATTATTTGGATTTGAACTAGAATCATTAGAAAGCTCAATTGGATTAATAGATTCCTGATCACTATGCCTACACATTTCAGATTCTTCATTACTACTATCCTCATCATAATAGTACGAAGATGATTGAACCTTATCTAAATAAGTAGTGTCTTTTATTCTAACCTCGTCCTAAATTAGGAAATATTCACTATTGATATCAAGGGTAGAATTAGAAACACTATTTTGGAAATTTAGATCATTTCGAGCAGCATTAGCTAACTGTTCATTTTCTGCCTCTAGACGTGCCTGAATTTCACTGAGCATAACACTTATACGTTCACTACTCTCGTTTATCATCTCAGAATATCGTGTACACTCTTCTTTTGAACTATTCATTGCAACTAAACGTTTATACGTCCTTTCAATCCGTTGTTGGGTCTCTTCTAGAGATGGAACAGGTTCAGAAATATCATAATCAGGACTAGTTTCCAAAAAGTAACCAGTACTACAGTGTTCCTGATTTTCTTGCTCGTAAGACCAATTCGCGTGTGGATAGTAATTGGGCTCACCATGGTATGAACCATAACCTTGAAAAGGTTGGCGTTCCCAACTACTATTCCCACCATGGTCATAAAAAGGATGATGTCCATATTCAAATTCAGGTCGATACTCATTGTATTGGCTTCTATCATACCAGTTCGACATTCTTAATTGCAAGGGAATTCTACACAATCACAAACAAGGCTGACTCGACCAAATCAAACCTATAGAATCTAGCAAACAAAAAGCATGATGGCTCCACTTAGATTGTTTTCTAGACCAGCTTCTATTCCTTCGAAAGGAATTCGTTACAATTTACACACCCTCTGGAATCAATCCGAGCTAATGTAAGTTGAATCGAGGCGAGGGAAGCTCAGTGGAGCTTTGATACCCAAGGCCTCACCGCTATCACAAGGCGGCGCAGTCACGCATTCAACTTACAGAAACCATCAAGAACTTTGAAGTATGCTTAAAAGAGTAACCAATATTTTTCGAACGACTTTCCTACTAAGCTCGTTACCCGGTCTCGTTCTAATCAAATTTTAAGCTTGGTTCGCGTTAGGTTTCGTTTCCTAAGCGGGCAAGAAGGGAGCGGTGATGAAATCCGAACCCTTATCTTGTATTGGCCAGGCCTTGCCCTTTACTAGGAATTTAAAAACAGTCCAAATTCGTCCTCAATCAATGAATCACCTTAAGGAATACAGTAACTCGCTTACAGGAGATTCGCGAGTGTTTCGATGGACTTACCTCCCGTACCAGACGGGGGATGAACCGTTGAAGTCGACTCGGGCCACGACTCCTATGTCATGTACGAACCCGAGGGGCCGAGACGATATTGTAATCGTCGTCCTTCCCTGCAAACAGTTTATATTTAATTTTTTTTTATAACCCTTCCGTAGGGTTTAAAATTAAAATAAATTGTCCAAAGTCCAGTCCAATGAAAAGAAATACAAAAAATAATAATAATAATTACAAAAAAAATGGAAAGTCTCTTAAAAAAAAAAAAATAAAAAAATAATCTCTCTTTTTTTTTTCTCTCTTTTTTTCTTTATTTTTTTGCTTTGTCTTTTTTCCTTCTCTTTTAGCTTTAAGCTTTGATTCCAAGGTCTTTAGTATCCAACTTCAAACCTGTAATACAAAGACACAACCAAAGAGACGTAAAAAACAAATGGAATAATAAAATAATAAAAACCTAAAAATTCTACCTAAGCACAAATCCGCGTCGGCGGCGCCAAAATGATTAAAGTTTTTGAGAGTCGTTGTTGTAAATAGGTAAAAGGATTCGTTTCAGACTTGTGAAGGAAATGGAATTTTTAGATTTAATAAAAATATATATACAAAAATATTAACAATGGGCGAGAGGTACTGGGACTAAGATTTGGCCGAATTCACTACACAGGGTTCATTCATATATTCTTTGACAATAAAACTCAATAAAATTAACATAGGACTCTGATTTTGCCAAGATAGATTCTCAAAACATCGATTGTAAGTCCTAAGCATGATGTATCAAAACACCTAAGCTAAGCATACATCATCAAATTAAATAACAACCAATTAATTCAAATCATATTTCAATTTTAGATTAATGCAAAAGTCATAAAAAAGAATAAAATAAATTTACCCGTGTATGAAATTCACCCTCCTTCGTCGTCCCAGTGTTGGGTTTTAGCTCATCATGATAAAAACACGCTCAAATATTTATTTATTGCTCAAATGGTGTTTACAATGAAGAGAAGAAGAGAAAATGGTGTAAAACTGTAATCTGCGACGCACAAAAAGCGTCACAGAATGAACGATAAAAACAAGTGTGCTATGTTTAGACTGCACTGCGACCCACGGATGTGCGTCTTAGACACTGTTGATAAACCATGTCCTTGCGAGTCTGTTCTTCGTGTTCTTGGTGTTCTTCATCAGCATCAGCAGAAACAGAGTTTCATCAACTCTTGATTTCTGCTTCTGGACCTTCTCGACCCCAAACTCTCGACCCCCATTCTCTGTGATACCAGAAATCTATTTATATCCTCAGCCTCATTTAATCACGCCATAACTCAAGATAATTCTCTCTTTACTCGGCTTAAAGAGAAAATATTTTTTGGATATTTTCTTCCTTTAATTAGCTCTCCACGCGTTGAAATGATGTATAAACACTCCAAACATGATCTTACACGCTGTAGAATTGATTCAACACTCTCCAAACACATGAGTACACGTCTAAATTTGATGTGATCGTGTGATATTCATTTCTTGAACGTGCTTCCTGATTTCTTGATTGCGATGATTCCAGCCAATTATGATCGACCCTAACACCCAAAATGTCTTCCTCTATCCATATCACAAATACCCATTGAAAATCAGAAGTTTAATCGAACTCTAACCCCTCCAAAAATCGATCGACCCAACTGCCAGTGAGAAGAAATATTTTCCCGCCTTTTTCCAAAATTTGAATTATGAGAAGAAAAGTGTCCTCCCCCTAATCCTGTACGGGTGTCCCTTTAGCAATTGGGGTGGAAATAGTAATTTTGGGGTGGAAATAGTAATTTTTCTGGGTTCCTCCGGTACATTTCTGGGACGCTTCCGGTGCATTTCTGAGGTGCCTCCGGTACATTATCCTGGGGTGTAAAACACTACTTTTCGAGCTCATTTCGCCGCAAAGGCTTATTTCTCTAAAATCATCTACAAAAATATAAAATAACACAATAAGTATTTAATCGAGTCTAACAATACAGAACATTGAGAACAAAATAGACACATAAATGCGTCTATCAAATACCCCCAAACTTATTATTTGCTAGTCCTCGAGCAAAATTTATTTTTGAAAAGTAACCGAGTTAATCTCGGGTGGGTTTATCAGAGGTGTACCCACAAAACCAATACTCCAGACCCTAGCTATCTATGCAGAACCTTGGAAGGAACTAAAGAATCTCCTTGGTTGGCATACAATCATTGACTATAGGAGGAAGTACCCTGATGCGAAATTCCAATTGCTGTACACGAGTTTGCACTCAAGCATACTAAAATTCATATAAAATGACAGAGCTCTACTCAGATAGTTGCACTATGGACATCATATTCGAAGTCAAACTAATCATATGGATAGAAAAAGGAGATGGAAATAGAAAAATGTAGATGTCTTTGATGTTAACCAAATGATCGATGTTTCACATATCTGTCTGAAGGCCACTGCCAGAATGAACCTATCCTAATGGACTGAGATACCGGTCTGACTAATATCAACACAACTGGCATATACAAGGGAACCAGTGGTCAATAACTTAAATCTAGATCAACAAACTGGCAAATACAATGGAACCAGCAGTTGACTACACAGAACAATAACCATTTTTTTTTAACTTAACGGCATGAATAGATCTTTTTGATCCAAGCGCATGCTTCTCGTCAGCAGATTACACGATAGTTCCCACGGGTCCTGCATTCCACGCTTGCTTAGGCGACGAAAACATGGAGAACACATGCATATTGCTATCCAAGTGTTAATACTTATTCCGATTGGTCTAACTGGTCCGGGTCTTTTTTTTTTTAGTAACTCAGTCACTCTAATTCACCCTAGCAGTGGTAACAACTTGAATCGTGTGCCCCACCTAATCACTTAGAGAAACATAGTTTAAAAAGAAAAAATAAAATAAAAAAAGAAATGAAAAGGACTCAACGAGATATGGTGCAACTATCATGTTATTTCTAACACCTGAGCTCTATGCTTTTATGAATAGACTCTATAGATGTTTCCATCTAATCAGATTGGTTCCTCAACTCCTACAACCAAGATGCTTCCATCCACTTAGATTAGTTAGTGCCATCCTGAATACGCATAAATCTCTAGGCTCTGGAGCGTATTTATTTATTGCAACTAAAAGATTTTCCCATACCCCCAGACTTAAATCTAACATTGTCCTCAATGTTCTAAAGATTAAACTAAAAGCATGAACAAGGAGAAACTGTTACCATTTGAAGCGAAAGAGTTAAGGAAAGATATTACTGTGTTGCATGAGCATGGGATACCTCCCAAGAAGTGCTAAGTTTAAAGTCTTCAGCCAGACTTAGGAAAGGATTAGTCAACTCGAACCATAAAGTAACAGTCGAAATAACTATGGGTCTTCAAAACTAAATAGAGCTGACCAAAGGAAACTGCAATGAACCAAGAAAGTGAACAAGACTAGCATGCCCTTACTTAGTTTCCTGATTAAGAAATTTATATCTAATTGTGATTCAGGTTCAGGTTCTATGAAAGGGTCTAAATAGAAAATTTTCATTGGCTGCGTTTCTTCATAGGTGGGATCCGAATCATTAGGTCCTAGAGTCTGGAAAAACTCAAATATGATCTTAGAAGCGCATAATAATAACCTAAATAACTGAGGATCCTCTAAGTAAATAAGATTTGACTTACATAATTGACCACAATGAGAGTAGTGGTCATTATTAACCAAATGTGTCGATTTTAATTTCCTAAAGCATTTAGGTTTAGTCTCACAACTTAATATTCGACACATTTGGAATATAAACGTTCCCACAGTTGGAAGAAAACTATTTGGTGGGAAAACAAAGTCAATCTGGGGATCATAGCCTGGGAAAACCACATCAACCAGAGGATGGGTTTCTAACGACTGAACTTCTTTCTGGACATCATTAGGTTCGGGAAAACGAGTATGAAGGTAATCTTGTAAAATTGTCGAGGCATAGATATCAAGTCCTAAGTGAAGGGACTTTCTGAGAGTTAAAGGTAAGGCACTAGGAAGGTGATAATCACCCCCAAACTTAGAGTTTTCAGTGTCTCTAGATAGACTAGTTACAATCTCCCTAATTTCTAGATCATTGGAATCCTGAAAATAGTCAATTGCTCCTTCGAGGTTATACTCAAGCGAAGCATCCTTACTCGTATTTAATAGCTCTACGAGTTCATTTTCTTCGTCTAAGACTATTGTTTCTAAGTCGCTAGACTCTAAAACAGCATTTTCGGAATAAACCCGTTCCTCTAAAGCATTATCGACTTCGTAATCAAAAGGAAAAACTACATCGTCTAAAACGGTGGTATCCCTAATCAAATCCTCGTCCTTTTTAATAGCTGAATAATCATAAAAATTATTTGGATTTGAACTAGAATCATTAGAAAGCTCAATTGGATTAATAGATTCCTGATCACTATGCCTACACATTTCAGATTCTTCATTACTACTATCCTCATAATAATAGTATGAAGATGATTGAACCTTATCTAAATAAGTAGTGTCTTTTATTCTAACCTCGTCCTATAAATTAGGAAAATATTCACTATTGATATCAAGGGTAGAATTAGAAACACTATTTTGGAAATTTAGATCATTTCGAGCAGCATTAGCTAACTGTTCATTTTCTGCCTCTAGACGTGCCTGAATTTCACTGAGCATAACACTTATACGTTCACTACTCTCGTTTATCATCTCAGAATATCGTGTACACTCTTCTTTTGAACTATTCATTGCAACTAAACGTTTATACGTCCTTTCAATCCGTTGTTGGGTCTCTTCTAGAGATGGAACATGTTCAGAAATATCATAATCAGGACTAGTTTCCAAAAATGAGTAACCAGTACTACAGTGTTCCTGATTTTCTTGCTCTTAAGACCAATTCGCGTGTGGATAGTAATTGGGCTCACCATGGTATGAACCATAACCTTGAAAAGGTTGGCGTTCCTAACTACTATTCCCACCATGGTCATAAAAAGGATGATGTCCATATTCAAATTCAGGTCGATACTCATTTTATTGGCTTCTATCATACCAGTTCGACATTCTTAATTGCAAGGGAATTCTACACAATCACAAACAAGGCTGACTCGACCAAATCAAACCTATAGAATCTAGCAAACAAAAAGCATGATGGATCCACTTAGATTGTTTTCTAGACCAGCTTCTATTCCTTCGATATGGAATTCGTTACAATTTCAGCACACCCTTCTGGAATCAATCCGAGCTAATGTAAGTTGAATCGAGGCGAGGGAAGCTCAGTGGAGCTTTGATACCCAAGGCCTCACCGCTATCACAAGGCGGCGCAGTCATGCATTCAACTTACAGAAACCATCAAGAACTTTGAAGTATGCTTAAAAGAGTAACCAATATTTTTCGAACGACTTTCCTACTAAGCTCGTTACCCTATAGGTCTCGTTCTAGTCAAAGTTTTAATCTTAGGTTCGCGTTTGGTTTCGTTTTCCTAAAGCGGGCAAGAAGGGAGCGGTGATGAAATCCGAACCCTTATCTTGTATTGGCCAAGCCTTGCCCTTTACTAGGAATTTAAAAACAGTCCAAATTCGTCCTCAATCAATGAATCACCTTAAGGAATACAGTAACTCGCTTACAGGAGATTCGCGAGTGTTTTGATGGACTTACCTCCCGTACCAGACGGGGGATGAACCGTTGAAGTCGACTCGGGCCACGACTCCTATGTCATGTACGAACCCGAGGGGCCGAGACGATATTGTAATCGTCGTCCTTCCCTGCAAACAGTTTATATTTAATTTTTTTTATATAACCCTTCCGAAGGGTTTAAAAATAAAATAAATTGTCCAAAGTCCAGTCCAATGAAAAGAAATACAAAAAATAATAATAATAATTACAAAAAAAAATGGAAAGTCTCTTAAAACAAAAAAAATAAAAAAAATAATTCTCTCTCTTTTTTTTTTCTCTCTTTTTTTTTCTTTATTTTTTTGCTTTGTCTTTTTTCCTTCTCTTTTAGCTTTAAGCTTTGATTCCAAGGTCTTTAGTATCCAACTTCAAACCTGTAATACAAAGACACAACCAAAGAGACGTAAAAAGAACAAATGGAATAATAAAAAATAATAAAAACCTAAAAATTCTACCTAAGCACAAATCCGCGTCGGCGGCGCCAAAATGATTAAAGTTTTTGAGAGTCGTTGTTGTAAATAGGGGTAAAAAGGATTCGTTTCAGACTTGTGAAGGAAATGGAATTTTTAGATTTAATAAAAATATATATACAAAAATATTAACAATGGGCGAGAGGTACTGGGACTAAGAATTTGGCCGAATTCACTACACAGGGTGGGTTCATTCATATATTCTTTGACAAATAAAACTCAATAAAATTAACATACACTCTGATTTTGCCAAGATAGATTCTCAAAACATCGATTGTAAGTCCTAAGCATGATGTATCAAAACACCTAAGCTAAGCATACATCATCAAATTAAATAACAACCAATTAATTCAAATCATATTTCAATTTTAGATTAATGCAAAAGTCATAAAAAAGAATAAAATAAATTTACCCGTGTATGAAATTCACCCTCCTTCGTCGTCCCAGTGTTGGGTTTTAGCTCATCATGATAAAAACACGCTCAAAATATTTATTTATTGCTCAAATGGTGTTTACAATGAAGAGAAGAAGAGAAAATGGTGTAAAATTGTAATCTGCGACGCACAAAAAGCGTCACAGAATGAACGATAAAAAACAAGTGATGCTGATGTTTAGACTGCACCGCGACCCACGGATGTGCGTCTTGGATACTGTTGATAAACCACTGTCCTTGCGAGTCTGTTCTTCATGTTCTTGGTGTTCTTCATCATCATCATCAGCAGAAACAGAGTTTCATCAACTCTTGATTTCTGCTTCTCTGGACCTTCTCTCGACCCCAAACTCTCGACCCCCATTCTCTGTGATACCAGAAATCTATTTATACTCCTCAGCCTCTTAATCACGCCATAACTCAAGATAATTCTCTCTTTACTCAGATTAAAGAGAAAATATTTTTTGGAAATTTTCTTCCTTTAATTAGCTCTGCACGCGCTGAAATGATGTATAAACACTCCAAACATGATCTTACACGCTGTAGAATTGATTCAACACTCTCCAAACACATGAGTACACGTCTAAATTTGATGTGATCGTGTGATATTCATTTCTTGAACGTGCTTCCTGATTTCTTGATTGCGATGATTCCAGCCAATTATGATCGATCCTAACACCCAAAATGTCTTCCTCTATCCATATCACAAATACCCATTGAAAATCAGAGGTTTAATCGAACTCTAACCCCTCCAAAAATCGATCGATCCAACTGCCAGTGAGAAGAAATATTTTCCCTCCTTTTTCCAAAATTTGAATTATGAGAAGAAAAGTGTCCTCCCCCTAATCCTGTACGGGTGTCCCTTTAGCAATTGGGGTGGAAATAGTAATTTTGGGGTGGAAATAGTAATTTTTCTGGGTTCCTCCGGTACATTTCTGGGACGCTTCCGGTGCATTTCTGAGGTGCCTCCGGTACATTATCCTGGGGTGTAAAACACTACTTTTCGAGCTCATTTCGCCGCAAAGGCTTATTTCTCTAAAAACATCTACAAAAATATAAAATAACACAATAAGTATTTAATCGAGTCTAACAATACAGAACATTGAGAACAAAATAGACACATAAATGCGTCTATCATGATCAACACTTGTTTATTTTCTTGATGTTGGCGACCAAAGTAGTTTTTCTGTTTCTAAGAAATCTTCTAATCATTCATTCGAACAGAAGAGAACAAATGGGTTCTACTTTACTGATTTGGTCATTCAGTATGAGCAGAATCGGAAATGAAAATGGTCGGTTAGCGAACATTTTCCCTTGCTTATGCATGTGGTATAATGATTGTTAGAGCATTGCTCGGTCGAACTCGCATGCGTTGCTATCGCAAGCATGTTTGTCAATGTTAGTGATCAAAACTATAAGTCTTGATTTCTAGTCTATTATAGCTAAATCTCGGACTAGGATAGAAAGTATAGTTGAGCTCAAGGAATTCATGGCGATTCATCATACAAGTAGAAAAACTACTCAAGGAACCGGTGGAACTTCTCGACAAAAAGGTATGTGAAGACTTGAACTTATCTGTCACTCAAAAGTCTATCTAATCTATCTCATACTCTTTGAGAAAAGAAGTCGTATGCTATATATATAGACTTGGATTATACACATTTGGTATTTCGAGCCGAGTATACCTCGCCTATCTATATCTCGAAATATGCGTTGGTAAGATTTTCGCTTCGATCAAGTTTATCTTTACCATGTGACGAAAGTCATGATATGTTTCAATCATCTTGAAAATTGCTTTGACGAGAAATGGTGTAACAACTATATAACGTCCTCTAAGAATGTTTCAATGATTGAAATGAGAGTTTAGATTACATAACCAATGGTATACATAAGCATTATTGTGGAAACACATTTATGTATAAGTCCTATTCCTTGAACCAAAGTTTGCGAACTTTGTTGATCAAGAGAACCGGAAGAATGGCGTGAGCCAAGTCCGCAAACTGCCAAAGTTCTCAAACCCGAGAATTTCTGCTGGAGTTGAAAAACTACTTGCGTGAAGATAAGTCCGTGAACTCAGTCCGCGAACCCAGTCCGTGAACCGGCGAAGTTCTCATACCCTAGAATTTCTGCTGGAGTTTGTAAACTCTGCCCGGTAACTTAAGTCCGCGAACCTAGTATGCGAACTTTAGAAGGTTATATATCTGAAGATAATTTCTGAACTTCAACTTTAAAAGACTAAGGAATGCAGTTTGCAAACCGTGGCTATAAAAGTTCATGAACCGATTCATGTGAATCAAATCATCTTTGCTTCAATTGTGTCTTGTGTAGTACATGAGATTTCCTTGAAATTGAACAACACTCTAACTAGTTCATTTGAAGTCATCTGAACTAGTTATGGTGAATAAGAACGTGGTTGATATGAAATGCTCATATGGCTAACCTTTTGGTTAACTGTTGTTGAACCAACAAGTGCATATGTTTGGGTACGATTAACAAACCTAGAAGTGTGCATTGTCAAGTGTGTATAACAAGCTAAGTTTTCGATCTAACAGTTGAGAATTATGAGCTTGAATCTAAATCAGGTTTTCATATAACGGTGAATATTGAATGCTTTGTTACTAAGCTAACATTGATTTCAAACCCTGATTTGAAAGACTATATAAAGGATACATCTAGTATTGTGCAAAACTAATCCCCACACCTTACGTGTGATACTAGTTTGCGTGCTAGAGTCGATTCTACTTTAACCTTTGGTTTTCTTCTTCTAAAACCAGGTTAACGACTTAAAGACTTCATTCGGATTGTGAAGCCAGACCGATATTACCTTTATCGTAGCTGTGTGATCTGATCTTGCATCTTCTATCGTACGAGTACAATCAGATGGATTTTCTTGAGATTGATATCTCCGATAGGCAAGATATAAAAAGTAATCACAAACATCTTCATCTCATTGTTTGTGATTCCGCAACATCTTGTTTCGCTACCATACAATTAAGATTGTTATGAGGTGATTGATAACTCTAGGATGTTCTTCGGGAATAGAAGACCGGATTATCAATTAGTTCCTGTTCACCTTGATTATTATCAAAAAATGGAACAAAACCTTTAGGTTTTATCTGTTGGAGACAGATTAATCCTTTGATAGACTTGTTTTTGGGAGACAGATTTGTTTATTGTCAAAGCCTGCGATTTTGGGTCGTAGAAACTTTTAGTTGTGGGCGAGATCAGCTAAGGGAATCAAGTGCGCAGTATCCTGCTGGGATCAGAGGCGTAGGGCGTACAACTATACCTTGGATCAGTGGGAGACTGATTGGGGTTCAACTACAGTCCAGTCCGAAGTTAGCTTGGAGTAAGCTAGTGTCTGTAGCGGCTTAATACAGTGTGCGTTCAATATGGACTAGGTCCCGGGGTTTTTCTTCATTTTCGGTTTCCTCGTTAACAAAATTTCTGGTGTCTGTGATATTTCAATTTCTGCATTATATTGTTTTATCTTTATAATTGAAATAATATAGGTTGTGTGTTAGATCATCAATTAGAGTAATCCAACCTTTGGTTGCTGATTGTCATTGATTGATCCTTGGATATTGGTCTTTGGTACCATCCAAGTTATTCCTTTCATTTGGTTAGAACTCGCAGCTCCTGCTTGAGTAAATCAAATCAAGAGAGAGATATAAACTCGTTGATATACTTTTAATTGATTGAGTCATGTTGATTCTCTTAAAAGTATATTCGAGTTTGTCCATACAGATTGCTAAGCGAATATTGGGTGGTGTTGTTATACCCCCGCTTTTTCAACTGGTATCTAAGCATGCAAACACATTTTAAGACCTTACAAGTCTGTTTTTGTAGCGATTTGACTCTATGGACAGAGCTGCTATCACTATTAACGTACCACCAGTCTTCGATGGCTCTAATTACTTATGGTGGAAAATTGTTATGCGAGATTTTCTTCAAGCGCGTGATTTTCAATCATGGGTATATGTTGTTAATGGCTATGATGCTCCCGTTGTGGCAGTTGGAGATGTAAACGTTCCCAAGAATATTGGTGAATATAATCCTGCCGAAATACTTGCTGCAAAGCAAAATTCCAACGGTTTGAAGGTCATCATACATGCCATTACCTCGAATCTTCAGAACCATGTGTAAAATTGCACTAGGTCTAAAGATGCTTGGGATATCTTAGAAACCGTATTTGAAGGTAACTCGAGTGAAAAGGAAGCTAGGCTTCAAAACCTTAATTCTGATTGGGAGAATCTTCGTATGGCGGATGAAGATACATTTGATGAGTTTAATCACAGAGTGTCTGAAATTGTTAATGCATCTTTTGCATTGGGTAAGACTACTCCTGAAAAGGACATTGTGATGAAAATTCTCAGATCGCTGCCATCTAGATACGAGTCTAAGAAGCATACCATCGTTGAGGGAAATAACCTTGATAATATTTCCACAAATACATTGGTTGGAAAGCTAAAGATCTTTGATCATGAGCATACATCCAAAATCGGAAAGGATGTTTCCTTTAAAGCACAGAAGAACACTAAGTTACTTGATGAAAGTAAAAGTGTCTTTGTCTCTGAGGATGATCAGTCTGAGGGTGATTTTTCGGATGAAGATCTTGACAAATCAGTCTCCTTGATCACAAGACCGTTTAGGGATCTTCTATTGAAGAGAAGTAAACGGTTTTCAAGAGACAAACCTAGGTCATCAAATAAACCTCACAATCGCGTCCCTCCTAAAAACGGGGATGTTGACGAGGCTGATGACGAGGATATTCCACAATGATTCAAGTGTAAAGGTTTTGGTCATTTTGCAAACGAGTTCCCAAATCGTAGAAAATACACTGGGAACAAAGGTCTTGCTGTAACACTTGATGAGATGTTTGAGATCTATGATTCTGATGAAGATAGGAAATCAAGTGTTGGTATTCTATGTGAAAACATTGATTTTGATAATTGTAGCAATAAATATATCAACCTTGATGGTTTCGGTGAAGAAGATAATCCAATCAAGCTTGAAGAATCAATTGACCCATCCTTTGGAAACTCTGTTTGTAATGTTTCAGGATCTACTATGTGTCTGGCTGCTTTCACACCATAGATGCCTGAATACTATCCAAGTTTGACGTGCTCGTTTTGTTCTCAGAAGGGTCCTGAACTATCAAGATGTTACAAGTACAAACATCAAGTGAGGCACGCCAAAAAACTTACGAAGAGAAATTTGATTGGCAAGGAAGCTTAAACTTGCTCAGAAGACTGCTGAGGTATGTAGGATTTTATCTTCGTTCAAGAAGTTGGTTTCGAAAGACAACATAAGACCATTAGAGAAGAAGGTATGTTCAAATCGCTTTGATAGAAAGAAGTCAAAGGATTCCTCTCAAGAGGAAAATGGTGGACAAATTGTTGTTCACCATATCACAAATTAATTGTATTGTTTGGTAAATCTTGTCTCATGTGTCTGATCAAAAGAGATAAGATTTTGTACCGCTCAGGCTTTAGGAAAAGTTTTTTTCTTAGGTTTGTTTTTCCTGTCTATCAAATAAAGTAAAGGGTCATTATCGATAGTCTTTATAGGGTTCAGATGGGGCGTCCACGAACCTGTGTAAAGGTTGCGAACCCTACATTCCTTTTTCCTCTCTGATATCCTTTATATCTTAAGACTGTTTGATGAGATTGTGAATTCCACTCACGAAAACCAATTGTTCATAACTGTTTTCTAAGCATCATGTCTTTGGATGGAAAAGATGTCAATATGATTGTTAAGCCATCAATCAAGGAAAAAGAGAAATCTCCAGTAACTCCTTCCTTGAAAAGAAAGAGGAGGAATACATGAAAGCCAAGGGATGTCCCTTCTAACTCTCAGAAGTTTTCCGATGTTCTTGATGAGTTGAAGGAAGTAAGAAAGGAGATTAGTGAAATAAAGTCTTGCGTTTTAAGATCTTTGGAAATTCAGAAGTCCCTGGTTCGACATCATCATCCAAGACGGTTTGTTGGTATTGACTCCTTCCTCCACGGACTTATATTCCAATGGTTATTGACGACAAGGAGTTCAGGAATGATAAGGTATTACGCAAAGACATTGTTTCCTAGTATGTCTTCTTTTTAGTTTAGTTGGAAGAATAACAAGTGCTTGAATAACAATAATTGTGACTACACATAGCTATTATTTTTCATCTTCTTGTTCGTTTTTAGGTTTATTGGTTTAAATTCTAAAAATATTTGGAGGATGATGTTTTTGCAGTATTAATATCTGTGATTTGTTATATTGCAATGGGTTATGGGATTGGTGTTTACGTCCGTGAACTATATTTGTCCCATACTTTGTCAAAAGTAAAGTCGTTCGTAGTCGGTATTCACGTACTGGTAAAAGAATGAATGGACCTTTGACAAATACAAAAGTTAAGCCTATATTGTCAATTATTTGATGGAAGATAGGTTAAAATCTTTTGCTTTCAAGGATTATGTATATTATTTTCGTTATGCAAATAGTGATTGAAGATAGAATGAATCCTTGTGTATTCCGCAGTATTGATCATCCCTGATTCATATTTTATGTATTACTGTGAGGCTCCGTAATGTATCTTATGTTGAGCACTATACAACCAAGTTGATCTTTTAGCTTAGTTGGTGTTCCGTGAGAAATGTTATGTCGAGCATATTGAACTAAATTAATCATCATGTTTGGTTATTTAGTTATTGCTCCATAAGTATTCGTATGTCGAGAAAAACAAATGACAATTAAATTGATTACTTTTGTGATTAGTTTGGTTGTGTATTCCAATTATATTAACTCTGGGTTCTCTTGTAATTAATCTAGTTGACTATTTTCGTGTCTCCATAAGTTCTCTTATGTTGAGCATAATCAATTGAGTTGATCACATCTTGTGTTTAATTTGATTGTGTATACCAATTAAATTAATCATGGGTTTACTTGTGATTACTTTGACTGAGTTCTTTGGATATAGAAAATCGTTCTCATGGTTTTTGGTGTCCAATAAAATCCTTATTTTCTTTCGAAATTAAGGTCGCTCTGGTTGTTCTTTCGGGAATGACATCAAATGGGGAGAGTTCTCTTGAACTTGTGCTTAATGGTCATATCTTGAGGGGTGTGCGGCTGTGGAATTTTAGAGGAGTTATCTTGTATCTTTAAACTCCTTGATGAATGCATTTAGCTTCGGCTCTATGATTGCATCTAAATTAGTTGGTATGTATTTTTTTTTAGTCATGAAATGTCTCTTTCGGAAATTTCATTATGATCCCGTTCTTGTACCTTTGCCAATTTTATTGACAAAAAGGGGGAGAATTAATATGTAGTTCACACTACAAATACATATGGTTTACAGATCATTATGTAAGGGGGGGTGGTTTCCATGTGAGATGGAGTATTGACTAAGGGGGAGTGATACATATCACCATAGTATTATTGTTGAAGTTGTGATACAATTGGACTTTGACACTGTGTAATAATACTATGACACTGTATAAAAATGATCGAGACTGATGCTTTCTCATTGTTATAGCTACGGATCTTCAAAAACGGTGATGCTAAACTTACAACCTTTGGGATCATTGGAGTACTTGAAAGTGACGAAGATTTCGAGGAATGTTGAAGATTAGACATGTGGAATAGGAGCTACTAAAGTTTGTTTATTTTTTTTGTATCCCATATGTATTGATAGTTTTGTCACTAGAATTGACAAAGGGGGAGATTGTTAGAGCATTGCTCGGTCGAACTCGCATGCGTTGCTATCTCAAGCATGTTTGTCAATGTTAGTGATCAAAACTATAAGTCTTGATTTCTAGTCTATTACAGCTAAGTCTCGGACTAGGATAGAAAGTGTAGTTGAGCTCAAGGACTTCATGGCGATTCATCATACAAGTAGAAGAACTACTCTAGGAACCGGTGGAGATTCTCGATAAAAAGGTATATGAAAACTTGAACTTATCTGTCACTCAAAAGTCTATCTACTCTATCTCCTACTCTTTGAGATAAGAAGTCGTAGGCTATATATATAGACTTGGATTATACACATTTGGTATTTCGAGCCGAGTATACCTCGCCTATCTATATCTCAAAATATGTGTTGGTAAGATTTTCGCTTTGATCAAGTTTATCTTTACCATGTGACGGAATTCATGATATGTTTCAATCATCTTGAAAATTGCTTTGACGAGAAATGGTGTAAAAACTGTATAATGTCCTCTAAGAATGTTTCAATGATTGAAATGAGAGTTTAGATTATATAACCAATGGTGGACATAAGCATTGTTGTGGAAACACATTTATGTATAAGTCCTATTCCTTGAACCAAATTTTGCGAACTTTGTTGATCAAGAGAACTGGAAGAATGGCGTGAGCCAAGTCCGCGAACTGCCGAATTTCTCAAACCCGAGAATTTCTGCTGGAGTTGAAAAACTACTTGCGTGAAGATAAGTCTGCGAACTCAGTCCGCAAACCCAGTCTGCGAACAGGCGAAGTTCTCATACCCGAGAATTTCTGTTGGAGTTTGTAAACTCTGCCCCGGTAACTTAATTCCGCGAACCTAGTCTGCGAACTTGAGAAGGTTATATATCTGAAGATGATTTCTTAACTTAAACTTAAAAAGACTAAGGAATGCAGTTTGCAAACCGTGGCTATAAAATTTCATGAACCGATTCAAGTGAATCAAATCATCTTTGCTTCAATTGTGTCTTCTGTAGTACATGAGATTTCCTTGAAATTGAACAACTCTCCAACTAGTGCATTTGAAGTCATCTAAACTAGTTATGGTGAAGAAGAACGTGGTTAATATGAAATGCTCATATGGCTAACCTTTTGGTTAATTGTTGTTGAACCAACAAGTGTATATGTTTGGGTACGGTTAACAAACCTAGAAGTGTGCATTGTCAAGTTTGTATAACAAGCTACGTGTTCGATCTAACTGTTGAGAAATATTAGCTTGAATATAAATCAGGTTTTCATCTAACGATGAATATTGAACGCTTTGTTACTAAGCTAACATTGATTGCAAACCCTTATTTGAAAGACTATATAAAGGAGACATCTAGTATTGTGCAAAACTAATCCCCACACCTTATGTGTGATACTAGTTTGCGTGCTAGAGTCGATTCTCCTTTAACCTTTGGTTTTCTTCTTCTAAAACCAGGTTAACGACTTAAAGACTTCATTGGGATTGTGAAGCCAGACCGATACTTCTTTTATCGTAGTTGTGTGATCTGATCTTGCATCTTCTATCGTACGAGTACAATCAAATTGATTGGCTTGAGATTGATATCTCCGATAGGCAAGATATAAAAAGTAATCACAAACATCTTCGTCTCATTGTTTGTGATTCCACAACATCTTGTTTCGCTACCATACGATTAAGATTGTTGTGAGGTGATTGATAACTCTAGGATGTTCTTAGGGAATATAAGACCGGATTATCAATTGGTTCCTGTTCACCTTGATTATTATCAAAAGATGGAACAAAACCTTTAGGTTTTATCTGTGGGAGACAGATTAATCCTTTGGTAGACTTGTTTATGGGAGACAGATTTGTTTATTATCAAAGCCTGCGATTTTGGGTCGTAGAAACTTTTAGTTGTGGGTGAGATCAGCTAAGGGAATCAAGTGTGCAGTATCCTGCTGGGATCAGAGGCGTAGGGCGTACAACTATACCTTGGATCAGTGGGAGACTGATTGGGGTTCAACTACAGTCCAGTCCGAAGTTAGCTTGGAGTAAGCTAGTGTCTGTAGCGGCTTAATACAGTGTGCGTTCAATCTGGACTAGGTCCCGGGGTTTTTTCGCATTTGCGGTTTCCTCGTTAACAAAATTTCTGGTGTCTGTGTTATTTCAATTTCCGCATTATATTGTTTTATCTTTATAATTGAAATAATATAGGTTGTGCGTTAGATCATCAATTAGAGTAATCCAACCTTTGGTTGTTGATTGTCATTGATTGATACTTGGATATTGGTCTTTGGTACCATCCAAGTTATTCCTTGCATTTGGTTAGAACTCGCAGTTCCTGCTTGAGTAAATGAAATCAAGAGAGAGATATAAACTCGTTGATATACTTTTAATTGATTGAATCTTGTTGATTCTCTTAAAAGTATATTCGAGTTTGTTCATACAGATTTCTAAGCGAATATTGGGTGGTGTTGTTAGACCCCCGCATTTTCAATTGGTATCAAAGCAGGCAAACACGTTTTAAAACCTTACAAGTCTGTGTTTGTAGCGATCTGACTCTATGGACATAGGTGCTATCTCTATTAACGTACCACCAGTCTTCGATGGATCTAACTACTTATGGTGGGAAATTGTTATGCGATCTTTTCTTCAAGCGCGTGATTTTCAATCATGGGTATATGTTGTTAATGGCTATGATGCTCCCGTTGTGGCAGTTGGAGATGTAAACGTCCCCAAGATTATTGGTGAATATAATCCTGCCGAGATACTTGCTGCAAAGCAAAATTCCGACGGTTTGAATTTCATCATACATGCCGTTACCCCAAATCTTCAGCACCATATGTCAAATTGCACTAGGTCTAAAGATGTTTGGGATATCTTAGAAACCGTATTTGAAGGTAACTCCACTGAAAAGGAAGCTAGGCTTCAAAACCTTAATTCCGATTGGGAGAATCTTCATATGGCGGATGAAGATACATTTGATGAGTTTAATCACAGAGTGTCTGAAATTGTTAATGCATCTTTTGCATTGGGTAAGACTATTCCTGAAAAGGACATTGTGATGAAAATTCTCAGATCGCTACCATCTAGATACGACTCTAAGAAGCATGCCATCGTTGAGGGAAATAACCTTGATAATATTTCCAGATATACATTGGTTGGAAAGCTAAAGATCTTTGATCATGAGCATACATCCAAAATCGGAAAGGATGTTGCCTTTAAATCACAGAAGAACACTAAGTTACTTGATAAAAGTAAAAGTGTCTGTGTATTTGAGGATGATCAGTCTGAGGGTGATTTTCGGATGAAGATATTTACAAATAGGTCTCCTTGATCACAAGACAGTTTAGGGATCTTCTATTGAAGAGAAGTAAACGGTTTTCAAGAGACAAACCTGGGTCATCAGATAAACCTCACAATCGCGTCCCTCCTAAAAACAGGCTGACGAGGATATGCCACAATGCTTGAAGTGTAAAGTTTTTGGTCATTTTGCAAACGAGTGCTCAAATCGTAGAAAATACACTGGGAACAAAGATCTTACTGTAATACTTGATGAGATGTCTAAGATCTATGATTCTGATGAAGATAGGAAATCAAGTATTGGTATTCTATGTGAAAAAATTGATTTTTATAATTGTAGCAATACATATATCAACCTTGATGGTTTCGGTGAAGAAGAGAATCCAATCAAGCTGGAAGAATCAATTGACCCATCCTTTGGAAACTCTGTTTGTAATGTTTCAGGATCTATTATGTGTCTGGCTGCTTTCACACCATAGATGCACGAATACTATCCAAGTTTGACGTGCCCTTTTTTTTCTCAGATTGGTCATGAACTATCAAGATGTTACAAGTACAAACATCAAGTGACGCACGCCAATAAAACTTCAACGAAGAGCAAATCGATTGGCAAGGAAGCTTAAACTTGCTCAGAAGACTGCTGAGGTATGTAGGATTTTATCTTCATCCAAGAAGTTGGTTTCCAAAGACAACATAAGACCATTAGAGAAGAAGGTGTTGTCAAATATCTTTGATAGACAGAAGTCAGAGGATTCCCCTCAAGAGAAAAATGGTGGATAAATTGTTGTTCACCACATCACAAATTAAGTGTGTTGTTTGGTAAATCTTGTATCGTTTCCCTGATCAAAAGAGATAAGATTGTGTACCGCTCAGGCTTTAGGAATTTTTTTTTCTTAGGTTTGTTTTCCCTGTCTATCAAATAAAGTAAAGGGTCATTATCGAATTCTACTCTTTATAGGGTTTAGAATTGGGCGTCCACGAACCTGTGTAAAGGTTGCAAACCCTACATTCCTTTTTCCTCTCTGATATCCTTTATATCTTAAGACTGTTTGATGAGATTGTGAATTCCACTCACGAAAACCAGTTTTTCATAACTGTTCTCTAAGCATCATGTTATTGGATGGAAAAGATGTCAATATGATTGTTAAGCCATCAATCAAGGAAAAAGAGAAATCTCCAGTAACTCTTTCCTTCAAAAGAAAGAGGAGGAATACAAGAAAGCCAAGGGCTGTCCCTTATAACTCTCAGAAGTTTTCCGATGTTTTTGATGAGTTGAAGGAAGTAAGAAAGGAGATTAGTGAAATAAAGGCTTGCATTTTAAGATCTTTGGAAATTCAGAAGGCCCTGGTTCGACATCATCAACCAAGACTGTTTGTTGGTATTGACTCCTTCCTCCACGAACCTTATATTCCAATGGATGTTGACGACAAGGAGTTCGGGAATGATAAGGAATTTCTCAAAGACATTGTTGCTTAGTATGTATTCTTTTTGGTTTAGTTGGAAGAATAACTAGTGCTTGAACAACAATAATTGTGACTGCATATAACTATTATTTTTCATCTTCTTGTTCATTTTTAGGTTTATTGGTTTAAATTCTAAAAATATTTAGAGGATGATGTTTTCGCAGTATTAATCTCTATGATTTGTTATATTGCAATGGGTTATGGGATTGGTTTTACGTCCGTGAACTATATTTGTCCCATACTTTGTCAAAAGTAAAGTCGTTCGTAGTCGGTATTCATGTACTGGTAAAAGAATGAATGGACTTTTGACAAATACAAAAGTTAAGCCTATATTGTCAATTATTTGATGGAAGATAGGTTAAAATCTTTTGTTTTCATGGATTATGTCTATTATTTTCGTTATGCAAATAGTGATTGAAGATAGAATGAATCCTAGTGTATTCCTCAGTATTGATCATCCCTGATCCATATTTTATGTATTACTGTGAGGCTCCGTAATGTATCTTATGTTGAGCACTATACAACCAAGTTGATCTTTTAGCTTAGTTGGTGATCCGTGAGATATGTTATGTCGAGCATATTGAACTAAATTAATCATCATGTTTGGTTATTTAGTTATTACTCTGTAAGTATTCTTATGTCGAGCAAAACAAATGACAATTAAATTGATTACTTTTGTTATTAGTTTGGTTGTGTATTCCAATTAGATTAATTATGGGTTCTCTTGTAATTAATCTAGTTGAGTATTTTCGTGTCTCCATAAGTTCTCTTATGTTGAGCATAATCAATTGAATTGATCACCTCTTGTGTTTAATTTGATTGTGTATACCAATTAAATTAATCATGGGTTTACTTGTGATTAATTTGATTGAGTTCTTTGGATATAGAAAATCATTCTCATGGTTTTTGGTGTCCAATAAAATCCTTATTTTCTTTCGAAATTAAGGTCGCTCTGGTTGTTCTTTCGGGAATGACATCAAATGGGGGAGAGGGGTATGCGGCTGTGGAATTTTAGATTAATTATGGGTCATATCTTGAGGGGTGTGCGAATGTGTAATTTTAGAGGGGTTATCTTGTATCTTTAAACTCCTTGATAAATGCATTTATCTTCGGCTCTATGATTGCATCTAAATTAGTTGGTATGTATTTTTTTTTTTAGTCATGAAATGTCTATTTCGGACATTTCATTATGATCCCATTCTTGTACCTTTGCCAATTTTATTGACAAAAATGGGGAGAATTAATATGTAGTTCACACTACAAATACATATGGTTTACAGATCATTATGTAAGGGGGGTGGTTTCCATGTGAGATGGAGTATTGACTAAGGGTGAGTGATACATATCACCATAGTATTATTGTTGAAGTTGTGATACAATTGGACTTTGACACTGTGTAACAATACTATGACACTATATAACAATGATCGAGACCGATGCTTTCTCATTGTTATAGCTACGGATCTTCAACAACGGTGATACTAAACTTACAACCTTTGGGATCATTGGAGTACTTGGAAGTGACGAAGATTTTGAGGAGTGTTGAAGATTAGACATGTGGAATAGGAGCTACTAAAGTTTGTTTATCTTTTTTACATCCCATATGTATTGATAGTTTTGTCACTAAAATTGACAAAGGGGGAGATTTTTAGAGCATTGCTCGGTCGAACTCGCATGCGTTGCTATCTCAAGCATGTTTGTCAATGTTAGTGATCAAAACTATAAGTCTTGATTTCTAGTCTATTATAGCTAAGTCTCGGACTAGGATAAAAAGTGCAGTTGAGATCAAGGACTTCATGGGGATTCATCATACAAGTAGAAGAACTACTTAAGAAACCGGTGGAACTTCTCGACAAAAAGGTATGTGAAGACTTGAACTTATCTGTCACTCAAAAGTCTATCTACTCTATCTCCTACTATTTGAGACAAGAAGTCGTATGCTATATATATAGACTTGGATTATATACATTTGGAATTTTGAGTCGAGTATACCTCGCCTATCTATATCTCGAAATATGTATTGGTAAGATTTTCGTTTCGATCAAATTTATCTTTACCATGTGACGAAAGTCATGATATATTTCAATAATCTTGAAAATTGCTTTGACGAGAAATGGTGTAACAACTATATAACGTCCTCCAAGAATGTTTCAATGATTGAAATGAGAGTTTAGATTACATAACCAATGGTGACATAAGCATTGTTGTGGAAACACATTTATGTATAAGTCCTATTCCTTGAACCAAAGTTTGCGAACTATGTTGATCAAGAGAACCGGAAGAATGGCGTGAGCCAAATCCGCGAACTTCCGAAGTTCTCAAACCCGAGAATTTATACTGGAGTTGACAAACTACTTGCGTGAAGATAAGTCCGCGAACCGGCGAAGTTCTCATACCCGAGAATTTCTGTTGGAGTTTGTAAACTCTGCCCGGTAACTTAAGTCCGCGAACCTAGTCTGCGAACTTGAGAAGGTTATATATCTGAAGATGATTTCTGAACTTAAACTTAAAAATACTAAGGAATGCATTTTGCAAACCGTAGCTATAAAAGTTCATGAACCGATTCAAATGAATCAAATCATCTTTGCTTCAATTGTGTCTTGTGTAGTACATGAGATTTCCTTGCAATTGAACAACACTTTAACTAGTTCATTTGAAGTCATCTGAACTAGTTATGGTGAAGAAGAACGTGGTTGATATGAAATGTTCATATGGCTAACCTTTTGGTTAACTGTTGTTGAACCAACAAGTGCGTACGTTTGGGTACGGTTAACAAACCTAGAAGTGTGCATCATCAAGTGTGTATAACAAGCTAAGTTTTCGATCTAAAAATTGAGAAATATTAGCTTGAATCTAAATCAGGTTTTCATCTAACGGTGAATATTGAATGCTTTGTTACTAAGCTAACATTGATTGCCAACCCTGATTTGAAAGACTATATAAAGGAGATCTAGTATTGTGCAAAAATAATCCCCACACCTTACGTGTGATACTAGTTTGCGTGTTAGAGTCGATTCTCCTTTAACCTTTGGCTTTCTTCTTCTAAAACCAGGTTAACAACTTAAAGACTTCATTGGGATTGTGAAGCCAGACCGATATTACTTTTATCGTAATTGTGTGATCTGATCTTGCATCTTCTATCGTACGAGTACAATCAGATTGATTGGCTTGATATTGATATCTCCGATAGGCAAGATATAAAAAGTAATCAGAAACATCTTCGTCTCATTGTTTGTGATTCCGCAACATCTTGTTTCGCTACCATACGATTAAGATTGTTGTGAGGTGATTGATAACTCTAGGCTGTTCTTCGGGAATATAAGACCGGATTATCAATTGGTTCATGTTCACCTTGATTATTATCAAAATACGGAACAAAACCTTTAGGGTTTATCTGTGGGAGACAGATTAATCCTTTGATAGATTTGTTTGTGGGAGACAGATTTGTTTATTGTCAAAGCTTGCGATTTTGGGTCGTAGCAACTCTTAGTTATGGTTGAGATCATCTAAGGAAATCAAGTGTGCAGTATCCTTCTGGGATCAGAGGCGTAGGGAGTACAACTGTACCTTGGATCAGTGGGAGACTGATTGGGGTTCAACTACAGTCCAGTCCGAAGTTAGCTTGGAGTAGGCTAGTGTCTGTAACGGCTTAATACAGTGTGTGTTCAATATGGACTAGGTCCCGGGGATTTTCTGCATTTGCGGTTTCCTCGTTAACAAAATTTCTGGTGTCTGTGTTATTTCAATTTCCGCATTATATTGTTTTATATTTATAATTGAAATAATACAGGTTGTGCGTTAGATCATCAATTAGAGTAATCCAACCTTTGGTTATTGATTGTCATTGATTGATCTTTGGATATTGGTCTTTGGTACCATCCAAGTTATTACTTGCATTTGGTTAGAACTCACAGTTCCTGCTTGAGTAAATCAAATCATGAGAGAGATATAAACTCGTTGATATACTTTTAATTGATTGAGTCTTGTTGATTCTCTTAAAAGTATATTCGAGTTTGTCCATACAGATTGCTAAGCGAAATATTTGGTGGTGTTGTTAGACCCCCGCTTTTTCAATGATTCAAAAGTCATCAGGAAAAAAAGGATGAGGGTGAAGTGAAGTGCAATTATTTTCCTACGTTATTTTCTTTTTGTTCCCAGTATTGCCAATCATCTTCAATAACGACACTTAAGTATTATGATTTCTCCTTAGAAGAAAGCAAAATAAATAAGCATGCGTAAACTTGACAAGCAATTCTATGTTCATGTTATTTTTGTACTTTGGTTGTTGTTTTGGTTTTTGTTGTGAAGAAAAAAAATTAAAAAATCCAAGGATGGTGAAATCTATGTGAGGTCTCAAAGGCGAAAGCCGTTGCATTGAGGAAGTGCTTGCATCTTGAGATAATGGGTTTTTTTCATCACACGTCCAACCGCACGATCCCACCCTTGCAACTCAAAATCCAAACCTCCGAAAGACAAAAGTTCATCCAATTTCTATTTATTTAAAATTAAATGCATCTTACAAAACTTCAAAACGTTAAAGGTTCCGTAACAAGTTCAGGTGTAGAAAAAGTTTTGTTAGCGAAACCAAAAATAACCGATTCTAGTATAATTATAAAATTATTAGGTGATGATATCAATGATCTGAGCTCGAAATTCATTGACCGTTTTAAGACACCAAAAATTCTTTACTGATCGAAAAGAAAAAAAAAATCTTAAAATAGGTTGGACTTTGGAGATGAGAGCCATATGGTTAAAGTCTTTCAGAGAAGGGTTGCCAATGGTACCCATCAGCTAAGAGCGACTTTAGTGTTGTTGCTATAAGCCATATATGGCAACAAATCCAATCACACTTTTAGCTGCTATAAGTCCCATATTTCCATATTCTTAAATCGGGTGTCTATATATGAAAAATTTATTTGGCAGATCCCATATATAGCTTCACGGAGTTATAAAATGCGTTGGACATAAACGAAAACTTAAATTGCGTGAAACTTTCAAAAGGTGTTGAAGTTTACGTTTATTACTAAAACAGTATTAAGAATTCGTGTGGATCAACCGACATTTAAGAATCCATTTTCATAAACAAACATATTAAATGCGTTTAGGCTCAAACGCATTTTATAAATGAACGCTCAATTGGGGGATATGGAAACTATTTGGGGGATATGAATTACTTCCCCCAACCAAAGGTGTCTGCTAAGGGGTGTTTTTGGGGCCGAAAATACTAAAATACCCTTAGATTAATTAAAAAACAATATGAAAAGACTGTTATACCTTTTCAACCAAAACATAAAATCAAAAACAAAATCATTTATCCCCCATTCTACACTATCAGTTCCGGCACTCATTAGGTTAGGGTTTCGAGGAAACAAAATTCTTCATCTTCTTCGTTGTTCACACCATCGTTCTTCATCGTCTATTAATCGTTAATTCAAAAATTTCTTCGTCGATTAAAACTAACCCATAAGAATGCCTCCAAGAAAGAAATCATATGCCCAATCGAAATCAAAATCGATTGCTCAACAGAAATTAAAGAAAAGGATTGCTTTGATTGCTCAAGAGCAAGAACACGAAGAAGAAGAGTTATCGAACGATCAACTACTCAGAATTATGGCTTCTGTGAGAAGGTAAGTCATTTAAAACTCTTTAATTAGTGTTTCAATCGATTTGTAGCTATGGGTTTGGGTCAAAATCGCGAAACCCTAACTGAAACAGTTGAGTTTCAGTAGTTCTGGCACTCAATTTCGTATGAATACCACATCGGAAATCAGTATCGCCATTCAATCTAGGATGAAGACCACACCGGTAGTCAGTTACGGCATCTAATTTAGGTTGAAGACCGCACCGGAACTTAGTTTCAACATTGTATTTAGGATGGGCACCACTTCTGAATCTAGTACCGGCATTGAATTTAACTTTTACGAGTACGCCGGTAGTAAGCTTCTAATAAACTGAAAACCCTAGGATTTTTTTATTTGTACCGGAGTACATTTTAGGTTAGATTCCATGACGGTACTTGAGTTTTGCTATCCAGAAACTTTAGAACTACTACCGGCGTCCTCGAATTTTTTTTTAATGTCGGTACTGTGTTCAGGCATTTGTTTTTATTTTACATAGCTGTCGGTACTGGTGTTTTCTTATCCAAGAATTTCCTATAGTGTACCGGCATTCTAAAAATTTATTTGTCAATGCCGGTAGTTACTCGCGGCATGTAATCGTTTGAATTTACAATGCCGTTATTAGCTCTCGACATGTTCGATATTTTTCCAGGATGCCGGTAGTGATGATTTTATATCGTAAGGTGGTGTATCTATGCCGGTGTTATAAATGAAAGTTAGTTGTCTTATATTTATTTCGTGCTTCTTTTGAAATACATCTAAAGCAAAGGAGGCTAACAAAGGAAAAGCTAAATATGTTGTCACTAAGAAAAGAAGGAAGGATGGTCTTGATACTCCTCAGTCTCTGCCTCCTCGAGGGAAAGACCAAGGTCGCAAAATCCGATTGGGGGATGATACAAGAGGTGAAGTTTGGGAGAGTGGTCATGACTCGTAATCCGTGAATCTACTGGAGCAGTTGAGGTGGAAGATGAGCAAGATGAGAAAGATGAAGAGGAAAGTGAGGAGGAAGATAATGAGATTGATCCAACTCAATTAGCAAACCAAAGCCAAGGAGTAGTGGAAGAAGGTGGTCCAATTCAACAACCCACACAAGGCAAGGGGAAAGGCAAAGGAAAAGTAAAAGTTAAAGGTTCGCACATTCCTCATGTTGATGACATGATACCCGACCTTGATCGTGGTAAAATTTCGGGCGCATCTTCTCTTGATCCGGGGTATCTATTTGGCTACAAGGACTTGTGGGCTCGTACTATATATCAAACCTATGTAAGAATTTATATCTCGTGCATATATATTGTTTTGTATTTATACAAAATCTCTTAATCGTGTTATCTCCTAATTGTAGGATCATACGAAGGTTGTGCGTGTTTGCCGAAACCAAGCCGCGGCTCATTGGGATTTGTCTAAGGAGCATGAAGAGGTTCAAGCAATAGTTAAGGATTCTGGTCTATATCCTTTGGTTGAAAATTATGTGAATCCAGATATTGTGACAGTCAATTGCTTCGTCGAAAGGTATCATGGTGACTCAGATACCATGCACTCCCCGTTTGGCGAGATGACCTTGATCCCTGATGATGCTCAGAACATTCTAGGCTTGAGTGTTACCGGAAAATCAATTATAGAAGGAGATAATCATTTGTTTGAGCTAGAATGGACGAAGTTGCACGAGCTTACTAAAAAGTTGCTTGGTTGGGACTACAAAACTTCTGTGGAAAGCTTCTATGTACCTAAGATTAGTAGGACAAAGACCATCAAGCTGACCCTGCTTAAGGAGAAGTTTCAAACCTCAAATGAAAGAAGTTTGAAGGATGGATATGACCCTGCACAGATTCGTTATACAGCTGTTGCGTACCTGTTATTCATCTTTGGCATTAGGGTATTCCCTGACACTAATGGCAACAGGGTTAGTGCAAACTACCTTCAATACTTGGATCCGTTGGAAGATGTCTTTAGCTATTATTGGGGCACCATGGTAATGACACGTTTGATGACGGAGATGAGAAGGGCCTCTAAGGTGGTTACAAACCGATTTTTCGGGAATTTCATTTTACTCCATTTGAACCCGGCAGAAATGAAGGTAGTCGAGGAAAAGATAGACAAAGTTGGATCCAGATGCAAAGGACTTGCGGAAGGAAATGAAGAAGAGGGTTCACAAGAAGCCAAGGACCGAGTAAATGGATTTTTTTTTAATGTTTCTTTTATAATATTAGTTATGTCTTTGAACAATCTACTGTCGGTTTATGTTTTTTGTGTGTCTTGCTAAACTTTAAACATCTTTGTTTCATTTGTTTTCGGTTTGGAACATGTTAACTTTACATATGGTTTGTTAAACAATCTAGTCCTTGCTTATGTTATTTTGTGTGTCTTGAGAAACTTTGGAGATGTTGATTTCATTTGTTTTTTCCTTAGAACATATTATATTGGTAAATCTATGTCAAATATTGCAATTTTTATGTTTTTTTTCAGAACCGGCATGGTCGAAATTGTAAGAACAATACCGGTATACTGATTTCTTTTCCGGACCAAAGGAATTTAGAATTACGGCATGGATTCGCTTTTCTCGACAATGCCGGTACTCTTTATTTTCTTCACACATAAGTGATCAGTGTAGAATTCCGGCATTATTAGGAAGTTAATTTCAACGCCGGCACTAAACATGATAACTTTGTGTACATATGGTGCTTTTCCGGCATAAAAGAAAAATGACTTTCTAAGCCGGAATCATTCCCGGCATTGTAAAGTTTGAACTAATTCATGCCGGCATGTCGTAGCATATGGTTTAATGATTACAATTTAAACTTCCAAAAAAAACAAAAAGTTGCGTAGTAGTGAACCACACATTTCCAAATTACTCTTCATCATTTTCTAATTTATGAATAGGAATTTCTCCCTTCTTCGGGTTAATTGATAGCCTCAACGCATCTCACAATTGGTGGTTCTCCTCATACAATTTCATCCATTCCTCCGAGTGATTGGGGACTATATCCTTGTTTTTAGTCAATGGACAAACCGGTGGCAATGTACAATTTTCCTTGAGCTTCTGAATAATGAAATGATTCTCGTTCACGAACGCCAAGACAACTCTTCTCTTCTTAAGAGATCCTTCCCACTTTTGCCACTTTGGCGTATAAGTTGTTTGTTCGGTGGGGGAAAAATAATGAACAACACAGTTAAATGTATCCACCATAATATGCCCACAAACCGGCATTTTCATCCAATATTCAGTAGGAAGGAACTTCATCTCGTGCTCTTGCCCCAACACCCGAGCATGAAAACTATCAAACCCTTCGTCATCATCTACCAATTGTTCGTAACAACTCTTCTTTTTCATAAGTTGCTCGGACATCCTCTTTCTAGCTTATCGGCATGGTGTCATCCCTTTACTAAACGCCGTCTCAAATATTTTCTAATTGTTCGGTCACGTCATGATAGCCACAATTTCGATCTCCATCGACATCATCCGTATATAAAATATACTCGCGAATAAACTCGGGAAGTTGGTCTACATAACCTTCTATTTTGGTATGGTTATGTCTATCAGTCTTGCCTGTTTTGGAATCCTTACACATCTTCATATTACCAGTTTACAGCTTAATTATATCCATCCATCCTTTGCAATCTTTACACTTCTAATGTCTTCGATATGTGTTGGGAGTCCTTACTTCCTTGGCCTACCCCTTCGCTTTTTAAAAGGGACTACTTCACCATCTTGTTGTTGATGACTAGGCATTGGTCGCTTACCTTTGCTATCACTTATCTTTGGCGTGACTTCGGAATTTTCAGCTTGATGTACTTGACTTGATGTAGGTTCCTTATTAATTTTAATTTTGATATGCAAATACGCCCCTTCGATTATGGGTGTGACTTCGGAATGTTCTCCTTGTTCAATCATTGTTGGTACCTTCCTAGGCCTACCCTTTTTCTTTGTAACCTCCGCTACATCGACTCTAGGCGTGGCATCCTCTTCCTAGGCTTGTTGTTCTTGTTCCATCGATGCGGGTACCTTCGTCGGCCTACCCCTTTTATTTGGAACCGGTACTTCATCGGCTTGTGGTGTTGATACGGAATCTGTCATTTGTTCTTGAATTGATAGCGGTAACTTCTTCGGCCTACCCTTTTTCTTTAGAACCGGCACTTCATCGACTTGTGGTGTGGATACGGAATTCCCCGTTTGTTGTTGACTTGATGGAGGTTCCAAAAACGGCCTACCCCTTTTCTTTTGAACCGGAGCTTCCGCGAACCTTGCTTCCGAAAGCTCATATCCGGTTGGGTCTCGTTTCTTACTTGCCTCATCTTCACATTCGCGTTGACTCATTGCTTTCAATTATTTTCTTTGTTTTCTCCTTGTGGTTTTAATTTGTGGTCTACCGTGCGGATATGCTTTTGTTGGCTCTTCACTTTATGTTATCCATGGGCGTGTAATTATCCATAGTTGGCTCAACAATACTTGTCGGCTATCCGAGTTGCCACGTGAGTAAGCTTTATAGAATTCCTTTGCTTCGGGAGTATCCCATGGTGATTGTCCGGGAGCTTCCGTAGGGGGAGGGTCGAAAGATAATTGCTTCCAAAATGGATCAATAACCTCAATAGGTATCACTTCTTCAGACTTCACAAGCATATGACGACACGGAAGCCCCAACGAAGACATGTCGGGACAAATACACACATCACCCGGTTTGTCGTAGTTTATCTCCATTTCCATTTGCTTAATCATATGTTTTATTGCCCACTGCGAGACGTTGAATTCTATTCCTTGGAGAAATTTACCATATCGAAAATGTGATGTCATCCTTTCCATCGAGCTTTTCTCAAAAGCCTTCTTGATCCTATCGATATCAGCCTTAAAGTATTTTTAAAATGCCTCGGTGACCGTAACCACGTTCCCTTGGCCGGACTGGATGAGATCTTTAAATCTCCCATGAGAGGACTCTGCTATACTAGTTGCTTCATTCCCGTGGTGTCTATACCGATTTGTCCATGCACGCAAAAAAATTTCCTTGAACTTATCCAACAATTTATCCCGAAAATATGAGACGACACTTGGATACACTTCGTTATATTTTGCAGTAAACATGATATATCCTCGGTAAGAGACCAATAAACTTTCTCCCAATCCTTTAGAAATTCCAACCACTTTTTATGATTTTCATCGTGTTCTTTGTCCACTCGCTCTTTAATCTTTCCTCTTTCATCTTCTTCTTCTTCGGGTGATAGTTTCTTTTTGCGAACATCTTCCTCTAGTTGAGCAACCATTCTCTTCTTAATATACGCCTTAGAGGGTTCAAACAAAGCATGACAATGTTTTGTCATATTTTGACGTATATGATACGTACATAAGAAATTTTGTGCATCCGGAAATACATCGGATATAGAATTCATTAGTGCGTCATCTTGATTGGTTATGATGACCCTCGGAAATTGATTTTCCGGGAACAATAATTTCAATTGTCGTAAGGCCCAATGATAATTGTAATACCTCTCGTTTTCCATTAAACACCAAGCCAATGTGAATGATACCTTGTCCTATGTTTGCCCCACGGTGTTGGACAACGACATGTTGTATTTGTTTGTCTTGTAGGTTCAATCCATCATAAGAACACCACAACATGTATGAGTCAATTGTGAAAGCAAAGGATGCGCAATGAATAATTGAAGTGGCTTGTTGTCCGGTCCTCTTTTAATGATACACGTTTAGTTGTGATCCCAAGCTATCTTCTCAAAGTCTTGCATAACGGTACTCCCTTCCCATTCCACTTGTCTAATGGTTGCTTGCACGCTATAGATTGTACTTAGAGAATAAACGTTCGTTTTATCTTTTTCCTTGAAGCCTCTAAGAATCACTCGTGGTTTGATACATGCTTTGGTCATTCTCTTTACATCATCGAATTCATGAGGTTAGGAGCGAACCATGCCGGTTTGAATATTCCAGGGAATATTCGGTGGTAGGTAAAATTTTTACTGCGTGCCGTCATGTATTTTGTGGTTGAAGACCACGCCGGCAGTTGATTCAAAATGGGGGATATTTGGTTCCGGCATGCAAATAGTATGAATACCATGCCGGGTATGGGTGTTCCGGCATGGTATTCATACTACGTGTATGCCGGCACCAAGCTTTTTCAGAGAAAAAAATGGCGGTTTTAAAAAAAAAAAATCAAATTTTCGACCACTTTGAAGCATTACCTATGTGTTGGGGTTGCTTGTATGTTGAAGATGTTTACTTTCTTGGGTTAGTTCTTCATAAAACACTTCATGCTCACGAAAATCATGATCCAAGGGTGTTGGTTCATCATATAAATCCAATTGTGAGTTGTTATCATTAACCGAAAATTGAAGATATGATTGTTGTTGTAGTTGAGCTAAAGATTCAGCAGCTGCAATTTTCTCCTCACAATCATCTTCCATTTTCACAAAAAAATTTCCACTCAAAAATATTTTTCCCTCCTTCAACTCTCACCTCCCTCACACAAATTCAAATAAAAATACACACTAATCTATCCCCGAAATACTTAAGATTTTACTAATTATTATTAACTACTAAACATGATTAGTGAGGACTAGATTAGGAATTAAAAAAATAATTACATAAGGGTTGACCCAGATTTGATATTAGGATCCCTATTTTATCATGTAGCTATATCCCCCAATTAGTTTCCATATCTCCAATTGTGCATTCTTATAAATGCGGCTAACCTCAATGTAGCACGATTATGTTAACAGCGTTTATAATATACGCATTTTATAACTCCTTTTCAACTAAACTCATTTTATAACTCCTTCTAGACTCATTTTGTAACTCCTTTTCAATCAATAGACTCATTTTATAACTCATTTTCAACTAAACTCATTTTATAACTCATTCTCAACTAAACTTATTTTAAGATGTCGTTTGGTTAAAAGTAATTATATAAATGACAAACGGTTTTTTAAACCCCGTGTTGTAGAAAACGAAATTATAAATTGTGTTGAAACCACACGTTATTTATTGTAAAATGTGTTTGAGTTGGATGGATTTTTTGATTTCGTTTCTCCTGAACAGTGATATGAAGTACGTTGATCGGTCTCCCACTACGTCGCATACCAAAATGCTGAGCCAAATAAGCCATATATGGATTGAGAATTTGAGAATATAGTAACTCAATGATGCAGTTACTCTAAAGCAATGTAGTCAATATCGGATTTCGGTGAATATCGGTTGAGTACCGAGACGCGATATTTCGGTGAATACCGGTGAAATATCGGCCAATATCGACGAAATATCGGCCAATACCAGCAATATCGGCATCTCGGTGAAACACCGAAACCGATATTATCAACGATATCTCGGCGGAAATTAACTACACTGCTCTAAACGAGTGAATGAACATTACCGGTTTACCCTCCTCCAGTTAGCTTTCGAAGCCACCTTATTATTCCACTTTCCCTTCCACTGTCTTTAACATTCTAGGGTTTCAGAAATCAGCTCCTACTCCTCCAAAACCTCACTCAAAATTAGATATTTCTATGGATAAACTTCCAATCAGACGATTGGATGCAATTGAAGAAAATGGGCTCGAAAAATTTGCACCGTATGATCTTCTTCTCCCCGTTCTTTCATTATTTATTTTTCGAATTTTAATTATTTGTTTGTGTTCATTAAATTGGGATTTGTTTTTTCTATGGATTGATCAGTGATGTAGGTTATGATATGAAGAAACTTGATTCAATCAGGCGAATTGATTTCGCTTGGGCAAGACGAAGCAGAAAATTACATAGGAAGCCAATGCACCATTGCCTTGGCAGAGAATGATTCAGAACTTACAGTTTGCTCACTAATTTGAAACTTAGGGTTAGAAATTGATTTCCACACATTTTTCTGATTTTTTTCTTATAGGCAGTCAGCTTTACTTCCAAGCTAGTAATAGCTTACAGACAGCTTTAAATCAAAGCAGGAGTTTGGTAATCTGTATATAATCCAACACCAGCAAAAGTATGTTCAAAATCGGGTACCCGCCATATATAACCACCACAGTCTCTCTGTTCCTCTCTGGCAGTAGCGATGATAACATTCAAGTTTCCTGAATTGAATGGAGAAAAAGATTTTCTTAAGGGAGCAACGCCAAGGAAGCTTTATAAATACCCGACAAATACAGAATCTGCTGAGGTCGCACCTATTATTACACTTGAAGAAGAAGATGTTTTGTTCAATCTGTATGTATACATTATCCAAATCCTAATCTCTTTGCTTATTACCTTTTTCGATTTGATTCAGTTCAAAATTGTTTTGTTTTATGGTTGTTGATTCTGTGTTGACAAGCGAAACTGTACAGATTTGATAAAGATGGAAAATATTGGAAAGAAAGAGGGAATGGATTTATTAAGCTTCTTAAACATAAAGAAACTAAGAAATTTTGTTTCGTTAGGAGACAATCTAAGACACTGAAGGTTATTGCTAATCATCTAGGTTCGTTTTTGTTTTTGAATTGATTTGTGTTTTTTCTCTTTGATCTTTGGATTTGATCCGTGAGATTTTTATTTTGGATTTTGGTTGTGTTTATTTGTAGTTCTTGCAACAATTTCGATTCAAAAACATATTTGGAGTCAGAAATCATGGATCTGGCATGCTAGTGATTTTTCTGATAGTGAATTGAGAGAAGAGGTGTTCTGTGCTCGATTTGTATACATTCAGGGTAAGTATTTGCTTGAGAGTTTCATTGATTTTTTTTTTATTAAATTGATATATTGTGCAGAGGTTCAATTTCTACCTGTTTTTTTACTAATACCGTTGAGAGATTATGACTTGAGTTTACTGTATTAAGATGTTAACTTTTTCAAGTTAACTTACTTGAAATTTGGCTTGCCAATTCAATCTTAGTAACAAAGGGCTACGGTGTACATGTATTTTCTTGAGTACGCTATTACAGATAGTATTATGCTGTACTGTTTCAGAATTTACTAACCTGAACAAGCTTCAAGTCATAGTATTTCTCTAATGACACAACGTCATCCCTTTGTTAATGCTAAAACAAGATAGATTATGAGTATCATTGTGATTGAATACGATATTCCATTTTTAGGTTGCCAGTACTTCATTGAAGTTATTATTCATGACTGGCCTTTTGAAATTAGCTAAGTTTAGTTTTATTTTGGGAGTTCTATAATTTCGGTGGAAGTAGCTTCAACACTTAGCATCTCCATGCCCCAAAGTGCCGAGGTTCTAGAAAAACTTAGTCTCTCAATTTGAATACATCTGAAATATACTATTAGGTTGTGCGTATGTGCAATGCTTCATCATGATTTGAATATTTAAACAGTCTTTCTTCAATGTTTGTGTCTTATGATAGTCTATAGTGAGAATATCCGTTGTTAACACACATCCTAAGTAAACATAGCTAGTCTGGAAGAAGCGAATTACCAATGAAGTAACATTTATCTTGTGAGTGTTCACCGCACCTTTATTTTTCTGATTTTCTGACCTGTGCTTGCTTCCTGCCGCACAGATGCTAAATTATTTAAGGAAATGGTCGCAGAGGCTGCAGAGTCTCAAGTGCAGAAATCTGAAGAGATTAAGGAAGGTGCTACATCACCAGCAGCTGATCTTACTGAAAAATCGTCTATTAGTGAAAAGAAAGATGTGCCTAACATCTTTCGTTTTTTAACAGATGCGGAGTCTCAAGTGCAGAATTCTGAAGAGAGCAAGGAAGGTGCTACATCACTAGCAGCTATTATTGAGAAGATGGATGTATCTAATATCTTTCGCTTTTCGATGGTTGCTGAGTCTCAAGGGCAGATTTCTGAAGAGAGCAAGGAAGTTACATCATTAGCAGCTAATCTTACAGAGAACTTGTCTGTTGGTGAAAAGAAAGATGTATCAAACGTCTTTCAGTTTTCAACTGCTGAGAAGGTGAAGAAGGATGAATAGGTCGAAACATGGCTCAAGTCCAACATCCTAGAGAGGGAGGATCAATTTTGAGACATTAATAAGTAAATAAAATTTTGCGGGCAATGTTTATATTTTATTTTATTTTTTTTCTTTGGATGAAGTAGTATAGAAAACAAAATTTGTAAATTATCGATACAAAACTGTGGAGAGGGAAAAAAAATCATTCTGATCACTTTAAACTAAAATCTTCAGTCTTTTGAAGTCTTAACATTGAAACTGGATTTTTTTGCTTAATCATATGTATTTTATCACCAAAAAAAAACAACTAAAAGTTTTGATGATACAAAAATCTGTCAAATTTAGTTGGCCTGAATGTATAGTTAGGAGGATTATTTTTAATTTTAGAATGGCCTTGTATGAAAATTTTATGGGCTGCATCTATAAATAATAGATTTGACGATGGATATGGAATACTCATGTTAGGAATAGTTTTTATGGCATGGGAATTATTGTATTTTCATATGCACTAGAGCTCAAAATGTCCATGTTTTTTTTTGTTGTTGTTACGGAATTAACACCATATGGATTTTGTTCATTACCTCATGCTTTTGGAAATTTATTACTGGGCTCTTCTCATTGTTATAAACGGAAGTTTATTAGGTAGATGCCCATTTTAGTGGGATCCATTACTTAGACACCAAATATGTAAATTTTATAAATAGAGTCCCAAATTTTTGTAAACACACATCTAATAAGATTTTCTCTTTTTCTTTGTCTCTATTTTGTGTCTTTCTTTCTCTATTTTTTAGTTTTATAACACGTAATCGGCACACTCTACACCGAGCGATTACAATTTTTGGGCTTTAAGAAGAAGAAAGTCGCCTTTGAACTCCATAAAGCAAAAAAGATGTTCTAGAAAAAAATTTCTTTAACCGGTCGTAATATGGCAGCGTGAAACAAATGTTTTCAGTCTTATGCTGTGTTATTTGATATTCTCTTGTTATTTTATCTAACCATTATCATGGGTGGAAACTAATATTGACATCTGTTTTATCCCTTGCATGTTCCCGGAAGATTAAATCATACGATCACCAACTAGTATTGGTTTCTTATGAATGGACTCATCCGTACATCCACCAAGTTATCCAGTAACTCAATCGCCGAGAAGAAAGCTATACCCACACGTTGGTGGATAGTGGAGGCTTAAGGAAGTGTTTGTCTCACTTTGCCATGAGTTTTAATTGTTTCTTTTCATATTATTTGATTCATTATTTTATAACTATCTTTATTGACTATATATATATATTTTGGTGATTAACTATTCCGAATAAGTTAATTTTTTTTCTTCTATATATTTTTTATATAAAGAGAAAAAGAAAAATCTATCGAAAGATGGTTCACAGTTTCTATATCCTCTAATGAAATTGTAATCACCAAAAATTGATATTTTCTTCTTTAAATTCTTTTTATAGAGAAAATAAAAAATAAAATCCATCTAAAAACGGTTTACAGTTTCTATTTGTTTAATGAAACTGTAATCACCAAAGATTTGTGTTATCGCATTATAATTATCTTTATGGTAAATAATCACGTGCATGGTTGAAAAACCTACGACCAACTCAATTTGGTAATTTTGTCATATAGACAAAGATCATGTGATATACTATATGGTTTCTACCTCTTTACAAGAAACCATACATCGACCAAAAAAGTGGATTTTTCCATTGTGATGACTAAAACGAGGATTTCTTATTTTTTCGACACGAGAGTTGGTAAATCGTATAATAATTGGTGCTAATTCTCTCCATCGTTTCCATAAGATTGACATATTTTCTAAACTTTTCCAAAAAGGAGCGAAGTTTTCGACCACATAACAGATTTTTTTTTTCAAAGTCGATAACAACAATGATTTCTTTATTTTCTTATAAAAAGAATCATTTAAGCCAATTGAAACTGGCTTCTCTGTAAATCCTAGAAGGATGAGATGTCGTTATCAACAATTGCAACCATCAATGAACGGATAATTGTTGCATTCCTGAGGTCCTGGATACCTAGAAATTTGTAGTTTTCTTCCTTGTATTATTCTCCAAAATTTGAAGTTCCAGTTGTAGTTGGAATTGGACACTAAAGATTAAAGGGTGCGCACCCAGCTTGATTAGCCAATATTATTAGTCCTTGTAGTGACTAAGTTGATCTTGAAATTAATTTCTTTTCATAAAGAAGTGTCCACAATTTTTATTTGTTTATCTTTTTGGAGTTTTATTTTCATATTTTATATGTTTTTGGTTGTAATCATAAGAATCCATGGTTGATGGTAAATATATATGTCTATTAAGACTACATATTTTTTTTAATGTCGAAAGACATATTTCATAAGGAGTATATGTCCTAGATTTAATCGGATAATGCTCTACGAACTTGTTTTCGTATATGAGATGATTATATTTCCGCCATAATCAGGGGGAGACTATACATTACCAGACGTTTCTCTCCCATTTTGATTAAATCGAAAAAGGCTATCTACTAGGCGTGAAAATATCTCATCTAGCTTTTATTATAAGCTTATGCCATTTTAAACGGCAAACTCAATCACATCTAGCAAGAAAGTAGCAATTTTTTAGGATACCGATAGCTCCAACAGAGACTATCATAATGCGATTCACATTCTCAAATTTCATATCTCCTCATTTGAATAGTAGGAGATTATCATGCCCGTGGCGCTGGTACAAGTAAATTTTGAATTTTTCTAAGTATGCATACACTGGAAGTTGTGTGAGATCGTGATAAACTAATATAATTGTTGAATATTCATTATGGTAGCTACTAAAATAATAAAGACAGTGGTTGTTAACCCCTCTGCAGAGGAATATCGACATATGTGATTGGTTGGCATACAATCCAATTAGGTTGGATTAATTTCTCAGTTAACGCAATTTTGGATCCAAAACTTAACACTTTAAAAATGCCAAGCCTATCAATTACAGGCTAGTGTAGTCATAATGCGTTATACGAGAAATTTTCCGTTGTAAAAACGATTTAAGGGTTTCATTTTCTCTCAGACCCTAGGATTGATTTATTGCACTTGGTGTGGTAGTCTTTGAAGGACTCGTATTGCATTGACACAAGAAATGTGGTCGAAGAACATATTGAATTTGTGATCATTTGAGGATTCAAATTTTATTCAGTCAGCCATCTTATTTGCTTACATAAGGTTTAACAATCCTTTATGTGTTTTTAGAAATTTGATATACAACCAAAAATCCGGATTAATTAGTTCATGATTTCAACGTTATAGGTCTCTTGAGAAGTCCTTAGAAACACTAAAATCCACGCTTTAGAAGCATAAATTCTATTATTTCTCTTTCTTAAATCTGCAGTTAGAATTATGCTAGCTTAAACTCGTCTTTGAGGTATAGTTATGATTTTGATGCTCGTTTTCTGTAATACTCATATAGTTGAGTTAGCATCCATAAATCGTCAAAAGTTGTACTCTTTTTCCTTCGTTTCAAGTTTTGTCCCACGTGGTTTTCCTGACAAGGTTTTAACGAAGCAACATCTTGTTGACATTTAATTATTTTATTTTATTTAAAATGTTGATATTTGTGCTATTTTTCCTTCGTCCAATTTTTTTTCCAATGGGCTTTATTAGAAAGGTTTTAGTGAGGCAATTTAATTCAACATGATGGTCATCCAAGGGGGAGTTGTATCAATTTTGGTTGTTTAGTGGATGCCCACATTTGATTAAACCAAATCAACTTAATCATCTCCCAATAATTTGGATTTCCTTCTCACAAATACGATTTTTGTTCACGTATAATAAGGTATTCATATCTTGGCACTTTGTTGAAGAAACTACATCAAATATTTCTGCAAATCATCTCCTAGAAATTAGCAATCCAAGACTCAAGTACTTAATGTATTGAAAGAAACATCAAGACTCGAGAACACCACTATTAGAAGACTAACACAAACGAAGACTTCATCAACTGGCAGATTTATCACGAAAGCATTGCTATCTCCAACATTCAAGAAATTCGTTTATCGAAATTGGGAAGTGTCGATTCAAAGATTTGCAAGCCAAGATTTAACTGAAGTACTTATCAGGGGGAGCATCATAGTAAAAGGTATTTTACTGGGCTATCACGTTGTACTCTTTTTCCTTCGTCAAGGTTTTGTCCCACTGGGTTTCCTTGTCAAGGTTTTAATGAGGCAACATCTGCATGTCCAACTCTGTTCTAAGTTTTCTCATAATTGTACTATTTTCCCTTCGATCGGGTTTTGTCCCTTTGGATTTTCCTGACAAGGTTTTAATGAGGCAATTGCTTAGATACAGTGGTCATCTAGGGGGGGTGTTATAAACGGAAGTTTATTAGGTAGATGCCCACTTTAGTGGGACCCATTACTTGGGCACCAAGTATGTAAATCTATAAATAGATTCCCAAACCTTTGTAAACACACACTTATCTAATAATATTTTCTCTTCTTCGTCGTCTCTACTTTGTGTCTTTCCTTCTCTATTTTCGAGTTTCATAACACTCATGACTATTTGTACGATCTTTAGTGGAAGTTTATCCAGAGAGATATCACTTTTTTTTTTGTGAAACTTGGGTGAAGATTTGGAGGATTAAGAGCTAGTTTCATTCATAAATCCTAGAATGTCAAAAGACTGAGCGGAAGTGTAAATATTAAGTTGAGGAGGGCAAACCGTTAATGTTCACTCTTCTAGCTCTAACGAGTCTCCGCGGAAAGTCAAATGACTCTCGTCGTCTTCAGGCTGTGGCACGGTTGGTCGAAGGAAATGAAATCCGTTCAGAAAATTCCGTATGACTATTGGTTGAGACAATCCGGTTTTAACTGCCATATGAATTTATCTTGCACTTGTTTATAGACCCCATTCCGCAAGTATTTAAACAAGTCCTTCATGCTGTTGTTTCAACTCCTCCTGTAACAATTTCATAGAATTTTTTCGTAAATTTTGTAACTTGTACCCTCCCCACTCTTCATCTCAAATATTCTCATCTAATATTTTTGTCTTACTACATCAGTTGAAAGTCTTACAACCCTGCACGATTCTACTTGCAATGTACTGCCATACGAATGAAATCCATTGTGTATGTTTTTCTTAGGCTTGAACTGCGACTTGCTTTGCTATTAACTCATTTTCATTCGTGTGCATTATGTCATGATGATTTCCCTGTTTTTTGTCTTGTTATAATAAAGCGATTGGTTTCCAACTAAAATTCCCAATTATGTTTAATTTAGTAGAGCATGTTTAATTTATTACTCTAAGTCAGACTGTATTTTTAGGTATTTAATTGATTTACATTTAAAACTGCTCATCAAATTAATATTTTTATTCATAGGATGGATTTCCAAGACTTTGAATGACAAAAGTTCATAGATTTTGCGATTCTGGATTTAGAACCCAGGCAGAAAATTATGTGTCCTTGTAAGGATTGCAATAAAAATAACCGATATCTTGTGTCTAAAGGATTGCAATAAGGACATATTTTGTGGAATGGGTTTATGCCGGGATATGTCGGTTGGATATACCAAGGAAAAGGGGAGGAGGACCAGGTGAGGGAAACTACCGATACTGGTAATGTGGTGCAGGGTGATGACGACTAAATGTTTGATTTGCTGCAAGAAATGAACCATGACGCCTCCAATTTTTACAAGCTTATGAACGATGCACAATGTCACTACTCGCTGTTAGGACTTCTTCTCGCTGCGAAATTTGAGTTACAAAGCTATTCTGACATCGGGTACTTGGCATCTGGGAAGACCTGATAGTTCAAACTTTTAATCTTTGTATACTTTAAGAGTCTTTCATGATTCCTATTTTTAATCTTTTGTAAACTTTTAAGAGTGTTCCAAGTACTCGTTTTCTTGAACCATTTCCATGAAAAAATAATTAATCGAGTGCTGTAACGGTCTAAGTTGCACATTTCACTGTGAAAACTTTTATACATCCCATACCTAACAGTGACTGTCATATTAATTTTTGTACCTACTGTCGGCTGGTTGAGGATTCTCTTAAGGAAAAAGCGGTAGTTAAAATTCCTTAACTTAAAACAACGTTTTCTTGTTATTAAAAGATTGATCAAGAATGAGTGCGATAGTTTAAATCAAAGTGTTAAATTCAGGACATTCTTATTAAATTAATGCAAATTCAATGAAAGTTGGGAGGATACTCTTATCCTTCCCTTGTATTTTCTATAATCTAACTTTGGGTACAAAAGCATACTCCATGTGTTGTCATCCGAATTATAATATTCAAAACAAGAGTAGAAAACATCAAGCTATTTTTTGTTTCAAGCAGGCTATTTATCAAAGAACGAAAAACATAATTGCAAAGGACCTTCAACATGTACTCCCTCCGTTCATTTTTAATAGGCTGGTTTCTATAAATAAATATTTCAAAAAAATAGGCTGGTTTCCTAATTGGAAAAGTCAAATGTTACTTTAATTTTCTGGGACCACTTTTTTTTTAACTTCTTTTGATGACAAGTGTCATGTGGACCATCTCACTTTACTTCTTTTGCTGACATGTGTCATGGGGACCATTTCACTTCACTTCTTTTATTGACAAGTGTCATGAGGACCACTTTCAATGATTAGTTCTCTTAACTTCCTTAAATTTCTCTAAAACCAAATCTTGCCTATTAAAAAGGAACGGAGGGAGTAATATTTTACATATGTACTCATCCAATCAGCTGATCTAGGTATTCTTCTTGATACAGAACTAAAAACGTTTAACTTAAATGTTAACAGGTGTTTTAACCATTAACATAATCTAGCTTGTGTATTTGGTTGCTCAACCTTTGGCAAGCACAGATGTTGGATTTAGTTTGCGAAGGCTTAAACAACTACGTAGTAATTGGCTAATTGTCGAAGCTTAGTTGCCGAAGAGCGGTTTAAGCAACTAATCTGGCTTTAGTTGTGCTTTTAATTGCTTACGTGTGCGAGGCTACTAGGGCATTGTATGTAGTTGGCATCTCATTGTTGCTAAAGAGTTTGGAAACTAATGAAAACAATAGTTGCGACTGACGTGTTGCCAAACTATATAGGAACTAACAGTTGTCTTTGCCTAGTTTCGAAAGCATTAGGCTAATAGTGTATTTCATATAGTTGACATATATTTGTTGCTAAACAATTCAGACACTAATAAAATTGATAGTTGCGGTCAGGTTGTTGCCGAAGTATATAGGAACTACTAGTTTCCTTTGACTAGTTTCAAAATCATTTGGCAACTAATAGTTGCGAGATTTTAGTGGCCTTTGCTAGGATTTTTTGTAGTGCCATCTTCAACAATGCTACAATATGAATATACCCACTTCTGATCCTGTAGTTATTGATTTAACCAATTCTCTTCAACAGTGGTTGTCTATTCAAAAAGATTTTTATATGCAAAAATCTGGTACTCACTCTTATGATGCAGATAGAAACACCTCTTACTTTCACTCCAAAGCCAACTTTAACACGAAAAGAAGTCACATTTTTGCTATTTAAGATTCTTTAGGAATTTGGCATGACTCAAGATCTGAGATTGAAAACACTTTGCTCACTCATTTTTCGGTTATCTCAAAATCGACTAATCCGCAAGATTCTTCTATTTTGTCAGAATTTCAGAGTTTCATTTCAGATGAAGAAAACAATTTGCTTTTGCAGCTTCCCTCAGAACAAGAGATCAAAGATGTGGTGTTTCTTAAACCGTGGTATTCACCTGGGAAAGATGGATTTCAGGCTGCCTTCTATCAAAAATGTTGGTCTACAGTTGGAACCGAGGTAACTTCTATGGTCCAACACTTTTTTAAACATAAATATATCCTTAAATCCATAAATCATACATATCAAGTCCTAATACCCAAAACTTTACATCCTCGGACTACAGACTGATCTTTGTAACGTCAGTTACAAGATTATTTCAAAACTTTTATCAAATAGACTTAAGCCTTCGTTATCAAAGCTCATTGCTCCAACTCAGTCTGCTTATGTCCCTGGTAGACACATCCAAAATAACATCATCATAGAACATGAGTTACTTCACTTAATGAAAACGAAAAAGAAAGGGTAAAGTCTCGTATATTGGTCTGAAATTGGACATGTTGAAGGCTTTTGATCGCCTTGAGTGGTCTTTTTTGTTTAATATTCTTCGTCGACTTGGTTTCCATCCTGACTGGATTCAGCTTGTTTAGAAATGTATAACCACTACAGAAATTTCTCTCCTTATTAATGGAAGTCCTACGGCCTCTTTCTCTCATACTAGAGGAATTCGACAAGGTGATCCGTTATCACCTTATCTTTTCCTCTTAGTAATGAAAGCTTTTTCAAGGATAATCCAGCATCAACTACTTACAGGCCAGATGAAAGGATTCAAAGTAGCTAAAAATAGTCCTGAAATCAGTCATTTATTTTTTGCAGATGATTGTCTGTTGTTTTTAGAAGCTTCTCCTCATCATCTTCGACAGCTTCAGCATATTCTTCAACAATTCAGTACTGCTTCAGGCCAGGTTATAAATTTGCAGAAATCAGCTATATTTTTTAGCACTAATGTTACTCCTTCTTCCAGAAACAGAATTGCAAATATCATGAAAATGAAGATTATGGGTTTGGGTGAGAAATATTTGGGTTTTCCCTTGTTGCTGCATAGATCAAAAACTAAAAATTGTCGGCCAATTTTGGATAATATGAATATCAGACTGCAGGGTTCGGAAAGTAAATTGATTAATCAAGCTGGTAAAACTACACAACTAAATTCAGTTCTAAGCACAATGGGTATGTATCATATACAGGTCCTCAAGTTACCAGATGCCACAATTCAGCAAATGGATCAAATTCAAAGGAATTACTGGTGGGGTAAAAAGAAGCATTTCATTGGATGGTATAAGGTACGTTTGCCGAAACACCATGGAGGTTTAGGTCTAAAGCATTTTTCTCATTATAACTCTGCTTTTCTAGCCAAGTTAGCATGGGATATGATACATTCTTATACAAAATTATGGGTCTAACTCCTTAACAGTAAATATTTCCCTTTATATGATTTGAAGCATGAGCCACCTCCTCCTTGTGAAAACACCAGTTGGATATGGCAAAGTATTCTACATGGGTTGCAGATTATATATAGATTTGGTAAATGGAAAATAGGTAACAACACTACTGTTAATATTTGGAAACATAATTGGATACCATGTGAACAAGAACCTTTATACAAGTGGAATGATCTAAACATAAATGAACTTCAATGGGTTTCTGATCTTATACATATTGAGACACGAGAATGGAATGTTACACTTTTGAGAAAATTGTTCTCTCCTCAACAGGTAGATTCTATCTTAACTATTCCTCTGATGTTACATACTCAAGACACTCTCATCTTGCCACTTACATCAACTGGAATTTTCACAGTAAAGTCAACTTATAATCATCTTTGTGAAATTGATTTGCATGACACCAATTTATCCTCCTTCACTACAACTTTCTGGTTGAAGTTCTGGAAGCTCAAGATACCTTATAAGCTGCTGATTTTTTTGTGGAAAATAATTCATGATGCTCTTCCTGTTAGAAGAAACTTGAGACATGTTCCTGACATAACTGATTTCTCTCGCCCACTTTGCAATACAGGCCACATAGAAGATATCAATCATCTATTTTTTACCTGCCCTTTTGCTACTGCCATTTGGAAAGCTTCTCTTCCTCAGCATTTGTATCTTCTACAACAGTATAATACTCTTTCTGATTGGATTTATACTTGGTCGTCCACTAATGTTGTGTTCAATTTTGATTCAGATTCTCCTTCTATACATGGAATTCTTGCAACAATGTGGCATATATGGAGATACAGATGTCAAGTTATCTTTCAGCAGGCATAGATTAATATAAACTCTGTTTTACTTCCTTTGTTCAAGCATCTTACTAATATTTCTTCATCATTAGTGTCTCATCAGCATGCTTTCCATCCTAGACAGATTGTAGGATATTCACATCATTGGAACCCTCCTCCACCAGACACTTTAAAAATGAATGTTGATGCTTCATATCATAAAAGTTTTTATCTATCGGGTATTGCTGTGATAGTTAGAACTTCTGCAGGACAACATGTTGCTTCCAGAGGAGTACTTAAAAGAGTAGCAAATTCTTTTCAAGCCGAAACATGGGCTTTATTAGAAGCAATGCAATGGGCTAAAGCTAAAGACTGGGATGCTATTATCTTTGAGTCTGATAATAAGAGTTTGATGTTGTATATGAATAATGGTTTTCCTTTACCTCCCTGGGAATCTTCTACCATTTTATCTTTGTGTGTTGATCTTTGTAAAATACACCAGAACTGGAAGTGTGTCTATGTACCTAGAGTGTGTAATAAAGCTGCAGACTGTCTGGCCAAATCAGTCCGCAAGTGTTTTAATGTAGGAGAGTAGTGGAATATACCACCTGCTGAAATCTCTGTATCTTCGTCCAAAGATGTCTCTATTACATAATGTATAATATTTATTCTTTTGGTAAAAAAAAAAAACTTTAATCCATCCAAGGGATACAATATCATTTTATCAATTTCCTATACTCAAGTTTATGCACAACATTTTTGTTTTATCATGCACATCGTGTTTTAAAGGAGATAAAGGATAGTCCACCATTCTGTCCAAATTCCTTTTTCTATACAATTTTTTTTCTTCTTCTGGAGATCGGCGAATAAAAATTATAATATGGTATTTTGAGAGTAAAATATTCGTCTGCAACGAAGGGTAATCTCAGAGCATCGAAGTACCGAGAGAAGAACACTGAGAATGATGAGATAAAAGCTGAAAAATTACCTCTAGATATCTACCACCCTCATCTGAGAAAGGTACGTGGAAGGCATCTTGTTAGAGCATAGCTCGGTTGAACTCATCAAGCGTTGGTATGTCAAGTTTGGTTGTCATATTTTAGTATCAAAACTCATCTAGAGTCGCTTGCTTAAATACTAGAGTCAACTTTGTTTAGGTTAGACTAGTAAGTCTAGGAATGTTGAGACATACAAATATTACTCTGAAGACCTGAAGAATGTGAAGAAGTAACAAACTATAACGACGAAATCATCCTTCCACTTGAGGTTAGTAATATTGACTTGAACTGTTTCATTCCTAACGTATCTTTCAAGTCGTGCTATATTGAAAACATAACTGTGAAGCTGTATATATTGTACATATTGTATAATACTCCAGTGATGTGACATGATTATAATAGTATGATCATGGTATTAGGGATTAGACTACGACGTATAACTCTTATATTTTGAACTTCGTAGATATGACATCGACATGATTTTGTGTATATTGTTATGATTATGTGAATGGGTTATGGTAAGGATTTCATCCTAGGAATAATGTTTTACATTTGTTTAAAGGAAGAACACTCATGAACTTGTTTTCATGAATCAAAAAGGAAATCATTAGGCTTATTGGTTCGGCTATTCATTGCAAATCTTTGGATGACCAATATGTGTGAGATGGTAGAACCGCTCTTAACTTATGTTACGTATCTTGGTATAACCAATCACAATGCCTGAATTATGATTTGGTATGACTGGTTTTTATTAATTGGTGTAACCGATCCTAAGTAATCACCATGTGATGGTATGATCGATCCTTGTAATTGGTGTGACTGATCCTAGTAATTGGTGTGACCAATCATGAGTATGTGTAATCGATCCTTGTAATTGGTGTAATTGGTCCTGGTAACTGGTGTAATCGTTCCTGGTAACTGGTGTGACCGCTCATAAGTAATACCATGTGTGGATGGAACCATTCCTTGTAACTGGTATAACCGATCCTAGTGACTGGTGTGACCGATCACAAGTGTTTCCATATTTAGGTATAACCGATCCTAGTGATTGGTAGAACCGATTGTACCTATGTATGTGATTTGGTATTTGATGTATCACATAGTAGTCTTGGAAAACAGGTGAACCAATTCTAAACTTGTTTGGAAGGGTGTTATAACCGATTCCAAGAATGCAAATCCATGCAAATATGAAATAAGGATTTGCAGTGAAAAAGATGTCAACATACTTTGAACACGAACCGTAACTCTTATCATTTATTGTTCAAAGATATTCCTTAGTACTTAAGGTGATCCTGTGCCGAAATAAATTAAGAATCTTTTAATTAAGGTTTTTGGTTTTGTATGCTTTAATTACCAACAATTAATGCATATCTCCAAAGAATAAAAATTAGTAATTTGCATTTACTAATTGTAGATTTTATATTGAGAGATTTCGGAAAATATTGGACAAGCATTTATTGGAATTAGGAAAACCAAATTTTCTGTTCATTACATATCTTGAGGATATAGTCGGTTTTGGAAATTCCTTGATGTCCAAACATCCTTGGTCTATAAATACCTAAGTTTGCATTTCTTGCAAACTATCCTAAGATCCAGGCAAACTTCGTTTCTTGTTGTTTCTTTTGGAGCGTCTATTCGGAGAGGAAAGTATCCTAATTAGGTGAAATCTCTTACGACCGCTCTTTTAAAGACTTCCGTGGGATCAAGAAGCTATACGAGTACCGTTGGTGGGAAACTAGATAATTGCAGTGTTATTAGTTTTTGATTGATTTGATTGAATAACGGTTGAACTTTGATTGCACCTAGTTTGTTTATTTTTGAATCTTCTCTTCTGATATAAGATTCACTCAAACTAGATCGAAGTATCGATGGGATCTTTGGAACTGTTGTTAGATCTAAAGACATATTATGATAATCTGTTGTTAATAGACTCCGTTTTGTGCGTGATTGATCACAAAAGATTCAACTAGGGTTGTCAATGGGTCCGGGTCCTCCGGGGTATCATTAGACCCGGACCCTACCTATAGAAGTCGGGTCCGGTTCTTAACGGTTCAGGGTCCGGTTCCTAAATTTATAGACCCAGAACCGGACCCGTTTAAAGTCCCGAGTACCCGTCGGTTCCGGGTACCCGTTGGGTATTAAAAAAATTTAAAGAAAATCTTAAAGACTTAATTTCTTCCTCTTTTTAACTTGAATTTAAATTATTTTTATAAAAAATTATTATTATTTCTTTATTAATGTACTGAGTAAAGATTATATGAAAGAAAAAAATTAAAATGAAAAAAAGATCAAAGCCGAAACTAGTGAAATACCTATAATTTTGCTAAAAAGATGAATAAAAGGATAAATAAGCGGGTACCCGATGGGTATTACCTGTTTGGACCAGTTAACATTCGGGCCCAATCGGGTAATTACCCGTCGGGTCCTAAGTTGCTAATGGGTACAACTTTAGGACCCAGAACCAGACCCGAATATAGCGGTTCCGGTTCCGGGTAATGGGTACCCATTGACAGACCTAGATTCAAGTGGTGTTGTGCAGGTATTGAAAATTAAAGAAGGCTTGAAGACGAAGAATATTTCTTATTGGTTTTCGTATCTTGTGAATTGTGTTCACAAACCTTGATCGGCTGGGATCCAAATAGAATCGGATTTATTCGATTGATTAGTTGTGTGAGATCGGCATTCTCAATATTTCTCTTTGAGATTTATTCTGATTGAGTGCGAATCTATACTTGACTATTTCGGTAGTTAAAGTTACATTGATCTAACCGGACAAAGGACTTTATTAGATTAAACAGAAGATCCTTTGTCAACGACTCATCTATATCTTGTAGCAAAGATTGATTAGAGTGGTTACCAAACAGATTCATTCTTTGTTGTTTGGAATACGATCCAAAGGACTTGCTATTCACGTGCGTGACTCTAGAAGTCGAAGGCGCGGGGATACTGAGGGAACTAAGTAGCTATGGGTAGTCTGTTTGGTCTCAACTATACGAAGTTGGTTTAGATTTTGTATAACAGCTTAATTATGAGAGTATTCAAAACTAGACTAGGTTTCGAGGTTTTTCTGCATTTGCGGTTTCCTCGTTAACTATGCATTACTTTATCTTGACCCTATAGAGTATAGTTAATTCCGAACCTATTATCATGTAACATACTTTATTTTTGTATTGTCTGGATCTTGTATCCATAGTCAATCACACAAGTTATATTGTTGTCGTATTGTCTCGATCTTGTATCCATAGACGATCACACGAAGTGTGAACCGAATTGTCGTGTTGTCTCGACTCTGTCCATAGACGATCACATTCAGTAGAGGACTTATAGGTTGAAACAAAAAGATTGTGGTGTATTTGGGTACCCTCGTCTTTTCACATCTTAACTCCATCAATGACTGAGTTCGAATGTGAAGACTGTAGTTCAACCCCAATCAGTCTCCCACTGATCCAAGGTACAGTTTCACTCCCTATGCCTCTGATCCCAGCAGGATACTGCGCACTTGATTGCCTTAGATGATCTCACCCACAACTAAGGGTTTCTACGACCCAAAATCGCAGGCTTTGACAATAAACAAATCTGTCTCACACAGACAAGTCTATCAAAAGATCAATCTGTCTCCCACAGAAAAACCCTAAAGTTTTTTGTTCCGTCTTTTGATAATAATCAAGGTGAACAGGAACCAATTGATAATCAGGTTTTATATTCCCGAAGAACAGCCTAGAGTTATTAATCACCTCATAACAATCTTAATCGTATGGTAGCGAAACAAGATGTTGCGGAATCACGAACAATGAGACGAAGATGTTTGTGATTACTTTTTATATCTTGCCTATCGAAGATATCAATCTGATTGTACTCGTACGATAGAAGATGCAAGATCAGATTACACAAATACGATAAAAGTAGTATCGGTCTGGCTTCACAATCCCAATGAAGTCTTTAAGTCGTTAACCTGGTTTTAGAAGAAGAAAACCACAGGTTAAAGTAGAAACGACTCTAGCACGCAAACTAGTATCACACGTAAGGTGTAGGGATTAGTTTTGCAGAGTTGATAGATGTCCCCTTATATAGTCGTTCAAATCAGGGCTTCGCCTTGGTCACAAAGCAAACAATATCCACCGTTAGATGAATACTTGATTTAGATTCAAGCTAATATTTCTCAACCGTTAGATCGAAAACTTAGCTTGTTATACACAAATGAAATCCATGCTTCTAGGTTTGTTAACCGTACCCAAACGTGTACATTGTTGGTTCAACAATAGTTAACCAAAAGGTTAGCCATATGAGCATTTCATACCAACCATATTCTTTTTCACCATAACTAGTTCAAATGACTCAAACGAACTAGTTAGAGAGTTTTTCAATTGCAAGGAAATCTCATGTACTACACAAGACACAATTGAAGCAAAGATGATTTGATTCACTTGAATAGGTTCATGAAATTTTATAGCCACGGTTTGCAAACTGCATTCCTTATACTTTTTAAGTTTAAGTTCAGAAATCATCTTCAGATATATAACCTTCTTAATTTCGCACACTAGGTTTGCGGACTTAAGCAACCGGGCAGAGTTTACAAACTCCAGCAGAAAATCTCGGCAAAAGACCTTCCGCCGGTTCGCGGACTGGTACTCACGCGACTAGTTTGTCAACTCCAGCAGAATTTCTCGGGATGAGAAGTTCGGCAGTTCGCGGACTTGGAAACAATCCATTCTTCCGGTTTCTCTTGATCAACAACGTTCGCAAACTTTGGTTCAAGGGATAGGACTTATGCACATATGTGTTTCCACAACAATACTTATGTCCATCATTGGTTATGTATTCTAAACTCTCATTCCAACCATTGAAACATTATTAGAGGACGTTATATAGTTGTTACACCATTTCTCGTCAAAGCAATTTTCAAAGTGATTGAAACTTATCATGACTTTCGTCACTAGGTAAAGATAAACATGGTCGAAGCGAGACGCTTACCAACACATATTTCGAGATATAGATAGGCGAGGTATACTCGGCTCAAAATACGAAATGTGTATAATCTAAATCTATATATATAGCATACGACTTTTTGTCTCAAGAATTAGGAGATACAATAGATAGAATTTTGAGTGACAGATAAGTTGAAGTCTTCACATACCTTTTTGTCGAGAAGTTCCACCGGTTCCTTGAGTAGTTCTTATTTTTGTATGATGAATTTCCATGAAGTCCTTGAGCTCAACTACACTTTCTATACTAGTCTGAGACTTAGCTATAGTAGACTAGAAATCAAGACTTATAGTTTTGATCACTAACATTGACAAACATGCTTGAGATAGCAATGCATGCCAGTTCGACCGAGCAATGCTCTAACACTTAGTAAAATCTTGGTGTTTGGTTTTTGTGGTTTGATTATATGTGAAAAAGCGAGGGTCTAACAACCACACCCAATATTTCGTTTAGCAATTTGTATGGACAACTCCAATATGCTTTCAAGAGAATCAACTAGACAGTCAAACTCAATCTTAAGAAAAGTGTATCAAAGAGTTATATCTCAATTTTTCAATTCAATCTGCAATCAAATAAATAGGAATTTGCAATCCCGATTGAATATAAGAAATAACTTGGACGGTATCAAAAACCAATATCCAAGTGTCAATCAATTTATGTCAACAACCAAAGGTTGGATTATCTAATTGATTGAACTATGCACAACCTGTGATATTTCTATTATATAACAAAATATAATGCAGAAAAGAAATAAAAAAGACACCAGAAATTTTGTTAACGAGGAAAACGCAAATGAAGAAAAACCTCGGGACCTAGTCCAGATTTGAACACTACATTGTATTAAGCCGATACAGACACTAGCCTACTCCAAGTTAAGTTCGGACTGGAATGTAGTTGAGCCCTAACCAATCTCACAATGATCAAGGTACAGTTGCGCTCCTTACGTCTCTGAATCCCAACAAGACTCTACGCACTTGATTCCCTTAGCTTATCTCACCCACAACTAAGAGTTGTTACGATCCAAAGTCGAAGACTTGATAAACAAATCTGTCTCACACAGAAAAGTCTATTGAATAGATAAATTTGTCTCCCACAGATAAACCTATGAGTTTTGTTCCGTCTTTTGATAAATCAAGGTGAACATGAACCAAATGATATACCGGACTTATATTCCCGAAGAACAGCCTAGAAATATCAATCACCTCACAATAATCTTAATCGTATGGTAGCGAAACAAGATATTGTGGAATCACAAACGATGAGACGAAGATGTTTGTGACTACTTTTTATCTTGCCTATCGGAGATTAAATCTCGAGTCAATCTTATAGAAGATAGTACTCAATCACGATAAAAAACAGCAAGATCAGATCACGCAACTACAGAGAAAATAGATGGGTTTGGCTTCACAATTCCAATGAAGTCTTCACGTCGTTAACCTACAGGGTTTTGTGAAAAACCTAAGGTTAAAAGAGAATCGACTCTAGTCGCAACTGGTATCACACAGGAAGTGTGGGGATTAGGTTTATCATTTGCTAGAGTTCTCCTTTATATAGACTTCAAATCAGGGTTTGAAATCAATGCTACCTTGGCAATAAAGCATTCAATATTCACCGTTAGATGAAAATCTGATTAGATTCAAGCTTATATCTTTCAACCATTAGATCGAACTTGGCTTGTTATACATAAAAAAATGTACCTTCATTTAGATATGAGTAACCGTACCTAAACGTTTACACCTTGTTGGCTCAACAATAGTTAACCGAAGTTAGCCATATGAACACTTTCATATCAACCATATTCATCTTAACCATAACTAGTTCAAATGACTCAAATGAAACTAGTTCTAGAGTTTTTCAATTGTTTATATTCTCATAGAAGTATACAAGACACAATTGAAGCAAAATCGATTTTGATTCACTCGAATCAAGTCATGAATATTATAGCCAAGGTTTGCAAAAGATTGCATTCCTTATTATATAAATATATTAGTTCATGAACAAACCTATTTAGAACATCATCCACCCAGGTATGCAAACGGGTACGCATACCTTAGTGGACGGACTAAGTTTGGGTTCGCCAGTATGCGAATGGGTATGTATACCTCCAAACTCAACATAAATTCTCGGACCTAAACCTTACGCCAGTAAGCATACCGGTATGCGTACTAGGTACCCGTACTTTCTCAAACCAACCAGTACGCATACGGGTATGCATACTATGGTTCCCGGACATGGATTACATATATGAAAGTACGCATAATATTCTTAAATCCAATTGTTCTAAACTCTCATTTCAACCATTGAAACATTCTTGGAAGACGGGAATAGCTGTCTCACAAACTATTAGCTTCAAAGAAATTTTCAAGTGATCGAATGATCAATACGAAACATTTCGAGTCTACATCAAATGATTGTCTCATACAAATCATGTAAGATATTACTAGGTGATTTTCACATGATAATCTTTTGAATTTCGTCAAGAATATAAGATGATTGGTTAAAGCGAAAGCTTACCAACACATATTTCGAGAAATATGTAAGCGAGATAAACTCAGCTCGAAAAATCAAATGTGTATAGTTGAAGTCTATATAGCTATACGACTTTTGTCTCAAATAGGAGATAGAGTAGATAAACTTTTGAGTGATAGATGAATCAAGTCTCCACATATCTTTTGTCGATGAAGTTCCAAAAGCTCCCCTTAGTAGTTCTTCGTCTTCAAGAGATGAACACCTTGAAGTCTAAGCTCAACTACACTTTCTATCCTAATCCGAGAGTTATCTATAAGCAGACTAGAAATCAAGACTTATAGTTTTGGCAACTAAACTTGACAAACAAGCTTGAGATAGCAACGCTTGAGAGTTCGACCGAGCAGTGCTCTAACAATCTCCCCTTTTGTTAATTTTAGTGACAAAACTATCAATACATATGGATTACAAAATAAATAAACTTTGTAGATTCTCATCCAAATGCTTGATCTCCTTGGTTCTTCAACATTACTCGAAATATGCATCACTTACAAGTACTGCAGTGAATCTGAACGTGTTCAACTCAGCATCAATGTTGTTGAAGATCCGTAGCTATAACAATGAGAAAATAGTTGCTCTCAATCGTTATTATACAGTGTCACAGTATTATTATAAATCATCAAAGTTAAATTGTATCACAACTTTGACAACAATACTAGGGTGATATGTATGACTCCCCCTTAGTCAATACTTCATCTCACATGAAAACCACTCCCCCTTACATAATGATCCGTAAACCATATGTATTTGTAGTGTGAACTACACATTAATTCTCCCACTTTTTGTCAATAAAAATTGGCAAAGGTACGAAAACTAGTGGGATCCTAATGAAATTTCTATAGAGATACTTAATGACCAAAAGAGAACAGCATATCAACTTGTTTAGATGAAATCATATAGCAGAAACTAAATGCATTCAACAAGGAGTTAATAAAGATACAAGAAAACCCCTACAATATTCCACAACCGCACTCCCCACAAAGATTCGGAAATGAAGCATAAGTTTAAAAAATAACTCTCCCTCATAAAATGTCATTCCCGAAAGAACAACAAGAGCGGCCTTACTTTTACAAGAAAGGAAGGATTTCTTTGGAAATTAGCAAATCTCATGAAACATGAATTTGTATCCAAAATACTCAATTAAATTAACCACAAGAGAACACATGATTAATTTAAACGGAACTTACGGACCCGCACAGTATTTATACAAAGATGTTGATCAGTGAAAGACCAATACTGCGGAATATTCAAAGATTTATTCTATCTTCTATCACTAATTGCATAGAGATGTAATAGATTTAATCTTTGTAAACAAAAGTTCATCCTATCTTCCATCAATATTTTCATATGACATAATAGGCTTAACTTTTGTTGTCAAAAGTTCATTCAATCTTTTATCTATATTTGCACAATGACATATAAAAGACTTAACTTTTGACATATATGGGACAATCATAGTTCACGGACGCAAACACACATATCCCATAACAAGTTGCAATATATGAAACCATAGAGATTAATACTGCAAAATCATCTTCCAAATCAACTTTAGAATTTAAATAAATCTAAAAATATTGCAAGATGAAAATTGTTGGAAATAGCTATGTGTACTTACAATAAATTCTCATAAGAAGTTTCCTAGACATTAAGACCTCTAAAAAAATCTTTATCGTCCCCGAACTCCTTGTCGTCAACAGCTATTGGAACATAAGGTTCATGAAGAAAGGAGTTAATTCCAACAAACCTGCTAGACTGATGCCGAACCAAGTGCGAATTCTGATCACACATAGTATATGTGATATAAACGCAAGTACAAATTCTGATCACACATAGTATATGCATGTGTAACTTTAGACTACTCATACTATATATTGTGTGTAGAACTTCACTTTAGCTTATTCTTATGTTACACATCTTTGTATGATGAAAAAAAAAGAGTGACTTTTAATTACACATCTTTGATTTTCCTTATTTTTGTTGTTGCAAAGGTCAAACTCAGCAGCAAAGTCAGCCAACTTGGTACCTTCATCTGAACGCAAGTTCAAAACCTATTGCAGAACTTTTCAAACAACAAAGTGAAGACTACGATGAGTGTGGGATCTATAAAACACAGGTTTATGTCGAAGAACGGAAGGAAGAGAAATATGGATCAACTTAAGAATTGATATCAACGATTTTAAATATATCTTCAAAAATAACAATATAACATTGAAATTTGTATGTGTAACTCTTGATTTTGTTACCAATTGAATAGTTCTGGGAATATGATTTTTTTTTTATTCATGTGTAACATCCTGTTTCACATTAAAAAATGCATTTGTAATTTCTTGTTACACATGATATATGCATATATAACTTTTGGTTACATATACAGCAGAACTTTGTCAAGCGATAAATTAATAACTTCGCTAAGATAATATTTTTTGCCAGTCCCGACTTGAGCCAATGTGCTAAATTAATAACCCCGCTAAATTTGTAAGATAATAAAAATTTTAAGTTTCCAATAGGGACCAACTAACATACAAATTATAATCAGTGTGATAATATTATTTTATGGTGCTTATTAAAATAGGCATCTACGGTTATTTTTATTTTTTTCATATTTATAGTACATTGGATTTCATCTTTAATTTTTTATACTCCATTGGGGAGTTCCGAAACGGTGATTTTACTGTGTTTTTTTTAGAATTTTAACATTAAAGTATGTATGTTTATACACATAGTATGCCATAAAATAATTGGAAAATAAATTGAATTGAAAATAAATCTCTAGATATTTGACACTACATACTTATTTTAGAAACTTAAAGTTAAATTTTGTATGTTTCGATATTATAATAATAACTTATTAGTTTATCGATAAATTGATACTTCGCTAAATTGATAAATGGTTCTTTCTATTTACATATATTGGGCTAATGTATATACTGAATTTTTATCGAACCAAATTAAGGGACGGGATATAGCCTGGGTTATCCCCTTGCTAGGCCCGTCCCTGCTCCCTGTAACTCCCAACATCAAGTACAGTAATCAATTGAAGCAATTACGTACAATAATATAATCAAGAGTCTGGTGCAGACGTGCAGATTTTGATAAAAAAAATTGATTAAAAAATCATAATAAGATTTTCTTTTCTAAAAAAAGATATGCATGATGTAAATGTAGCATTAATGTTTTAAAGAAAGAAAAAAAGGGTTTCTTATAAATAGAGAGATGTATATAGAGATAACACCATTCTGTAATTGGAAAAATAGCTAGTCTCAGAAGTAACACTGTCTACATATTTTCTTACTTTCTTTTGTCTGCAGTTTTATTTTGCGAGTGTTCATCATCTGGACAAGTAGTTGTGATGAAATTTGGCAACGAAATCGACGACAAAAGCCCAGATTTGACGATACATTGTTGGTCGAAGGATGTAGATGCGGGTGAAGTACGTATTGCGGATCATCTAACTTTTAAGTGGAAGTTTGCTCTGAAGTCTACTGAGAAGACTTATTACTCGTGTAATTTTCAATTCGATAATAATGGAGTTCCAGTTAATAGAACCTATTAGGTTTACGAGATAAGAGATGGTAATTGTGATAGTGGTACTTGTAGTTGGGCGACACGTCGAGACGGAATTTATAAATTTAGTTCTATGCAATGGCACCGCGTTATATCTTGGGATGGTTAAAAATCTGATAATAATGAGCAAAATTTAAGAATAAAAATAGTTTGTGCACTGGTTACATAAAATTATCTGCATGAAAATATCATAATGTAATTGATTGATTAATAGAATAATTGAATTTATATTATGAAAGATTCTTATTTATTATTTTTTTCTTTATTAGTTTTTTACTTTGTATGGTAAAACTTGTATCTGAGAATAGTTTTGGATTCTTGTAAAATATTGTCGTTGAGAGGTAATTTTTACATAAATTAGTAACTTAATTTATTCAAGGTTTTAAAATTAGAAATGATAGTCCTTCAATCTCTCACCTATTCTTTATTGATGATTGCACGTTGTTTTCAAAAGCTTCTTTATCTTACGCTAAAAACTTAATGAAAGTTATAAATGCTTTTGCCAAAGGCTCTGGTCAAGCTATTAATTTTGAAAAACCTGGATTTTTTACTAATGAAAAAATGCATCACAAACACATAAAACTGATGTCTATGACTCTTAATATAAATTTTTTAAGTAAAAGAGATAAATCTAAATCTTTTCAAATTGATAAATTTTATTCATTATTGATAAAGTTAGGTACTCCTATTTTTATCAACATAGATAAATCTAAATCTTTTCAACTCATTATTGATAAATTTTATTCTAGGCTAAGTTCTTGTAAAAAGAACTAAGCTTAATAGAATGGGTAGAACTATTGTTACAAAACATGTTTTTATCCAGTTTAGATGTTTACCACATGTTCTGTTTTCCTCTACCTAAGAAGGTTACTTCTAAGATCGATCTAGTCAAAGGAATTTTTGGTCAAAAAAAAGATCCTAGACATGCTGCTTATTACAGATCGTGGGCAGATATTGGTAAGTCTAACCAAAATGGAGGTTTAGGGATTAGAAATACTTTTTCTACAAACAGAGTCTTTATTGCTAAACTGGGTTGGAGGATTTTGCAGAATCCTGATCATCTAGTTTCGATGTTTTTGAAGGACAAATATTTCCCGAATCAAAATTTGTTAGAAAAATAAAACCACTGATACAAGTTCTTGGATTTGGCGAGATATAGTTAATGATGTAGCTTTCATTAGAGATAATATAGTTAGTAAGATTAATGATGGGATTTCTAAACAAATTTGGTCTTCTAACTGGATTCCTTTTGCTACTTCACCACCTACTTCGAATAAGCCTAACTATGAAGATAATGTTATGTTAATGATCTTATAGATCTTAAAAACAATTGCTGAAATATTAACTTGTTGAATTACTTATTTTATTCTGATGAAGTCGTTAAAATTAGAACTATTAGGTTAAATCTTCAACAAAGTGATAAAATAATGTGGGCGCATACGAAAAATGGTAGTTTTTCTATAAAGTCTGCATATATGGTTTATAGGAATGATTGTAGTTCTGCAAGTGATACTGCTTTTTGGAGGAAAGTTGGGTCGTTGTATTGTTTTACCTAAAATTAAGTTCTTTATTTGGAAAGTTTTCGCAAAATTGCTACCAGTGAATGCTTTACTTAAGTTTTATAATCATTTCATAGACGACAACTTCCCACTATGCAAAAATGCGGTGGAATCGGCTTTTCATTTATGTTTCCAGTGTCCTATTGCTTTACATATTTGGTTTGGTCATTCTCTTCAACATCTAGTTCCTAATATTTTACAACAGATTGAAGACATTTTCCTGTATTGGTTTGATATCTCCTTAGGTGCTACTCCCTTTGTTGTTGGTTAGCCAAGTGTAGGTGCTGTAATCATGTGGTGCATTTGGAAATTGAGGTGTGATGTGATCTTGGGAAGTTGAAAAAGCGAGGGTCTAACAACCACACCCAATATTTCGCTTAGCAATCTGTATGGACAAACTCCAATATAATTCCAAGAGAATCGACTAGACAATCAGACTCAATCAATGGAAATATATTCAAGAGTTGTATCTCAATTTATCAATTCAACCTGCAATCAAACAAATAGGAATTTGCGAGCCCGATTGAATATAAGAAATAACTTGGAAGGCATCAAAAACCAATATCCAAGTGTCAATCAATTTAATCAACAACCAAAGGTTGGATTCACAATTGATTGAACTTACACACAAGCTGTGATATTTCAATTATATAAACAAATATAATGCGTAAAAGAAATAACACATACACCATAAATTTTGTTAACAAGGAAACCGCAAATGCAGCAAAACCCCGAGACCTAGTCCAGATTTGAACACCACACTGTATTAATCCACTAAAGACACTAGCATATTACCAGTTAACTTCGGAATGGAATGTAGTTGATCCCTAACCAATCTCACATTGATCAAGGTACAGTCGCGTTCCTTGCACCTCTTGAACCACGCCGGATTCTGCGCACTTGATTCCCTTAGCTGATCTCACCCACAACTAAGAGTTTCTTCTACCCAAAGTCGAAGACTTGATAAACAAATCTGTCTCACACAAAAAAGTATATTGAATAGATAAATTTGTCTCCCATATATATACCTACGAGTTTTATTCCGTCTTTTGATAAATCAAGGTGAACAAAAACCAATTGATAAACCATACTTATATTCCCGAAGAACAACCTAGTATTATCAATCACCTCACACTAATCTTTATCGATTAACGAAACAAGATATTGTGGAATCACAAACGATGAGACAAAGACGCTTGTGACTAGTTTTCAATCTTGTCTATCGGAGATAAATCCCGAGCAAATCTTAAAGAAGATAGTACTCAATCACAATATAAAACATCAAGATCAGAATATGAAACTATAGAGAAAATAGTTGGGTCTGGCTTCACAATCCCAATGAAGTCTTCAATTCGTTAACCTACAGGGTTTCGTGAAAAACCTAAGGTTAAAGGAGAATCGGCTCTAGTCGCAACTAGTATCACATAGGAGGTGTGAGGATTAGGTTTCCCAGTTGTTAGAGTTCTCCTTTATATAGTATTTTGCAATCAATGTTACCTTGGTAACAAAGCATTCAATATTTACTGTTAGATGAAAACCTGATTAGATTCAAGCTAATATCTTTGAACCTTTAGATCGAACTTAGCTTGTTATACACAAATGAAATATACCATCATTTAGATAAAGATAACCGTACCTAAACGTGTACACTTAGTTGGTTCAATAATAGTTAACCAATGGTGAGCCACATGAGCACTTTCATATCAACCTAATTCATCTTTATCATAACTAGTTCAAATGACTCAAATGAAACTAGGTAGAGAGTTGTTCAATTGTTTATATTCTCATAGAGGTATACAAGTCACAATTGAAGCAAAATCGATTTTGATTCACTCGAATCATTTCATGAAAATTATAGCCAAGGTTTAAAAAAGATTGCATTCCTTATTATGCAAATGTATTAGTTCATGAACAAACCGATTTTAGAACATAACCTACTTAAGTATGCAAACGGGTACGCATACCTAAGTAGCCGGACTGAGTTTGGTTACTCCAGTACGTGTATGGGTACGCATACCACATTACTCTTCCAAACTCCAGCAGAAATTCACGGAACTTGAACTTCCGCCAGTACACGTATGGGTACGCATACTTAGTTTCCGGACTTCCAACAACCAACCAGTATGCGTATGGGTACGCATACCATGGTTCCCGGTTTTGGAATTTACACAAATGTGAATACACACTATGTTTGTATCCAATCATAGTTACATGTTATAAACCCTCATTTCTATCATTGAAACATTCTTAGTATACGAAAATAGCTGTCTCACACAAACTATTAGCTTCAAAGCAATTTACAAGTGATCGAATGATCAATAAGAAATATTTCGAGTCTACATCAAATGATTGTCTCATACAAATCATATAAGATGTTACAAGACAATTTTCACATGATCATCTTTTGACTTTCGTCAAAAATAAAAGATGAACTTGGTTAAAGCGAAAGCTTACTAACACATATTTCGAGAAATAGATAAGCGAGATAAACTCAGATCGAAATACCAAATATGTATGAAGTCTATATAGCAATACGACTTTTCCCTAAAATAGGATATTGAGTAGATAGACTTTTTACTAGTAGATGAGTTCAAGTCTCCACATACCTTTTGTTGATGAAGTTCCACAAGTTCCCTTGAGTAGTTCTTCGTCTTCATTCGATGAACACTGTGGAGTCTAAGGCTCAATTACACTTACTATCCTAATCCGAGACTTAGCTATAAGTAGGATAGAAATCAAGACTTATAGTTTTGGAAACTAAACTTGAAAAACAAGCTTGAGATAGCAATTCTTGCGAGTTCGACCGAGCAATGCTCTAACAATCTCCCCCTTTGTCAATTTTAGAGACAAAACTATTAGTACATATGAATTGCAAAATAAATAATCTTTGTAGATTCTCATCCAAATACTTGATCTCCTTGGTTCTTCAACATTACTCGAAATATTCGTCACTTCCAAGTACTGCAGTGATTCTGAACGTGTTCAACTCAGCATCAATGTTGTTGAAGATCCGTAGCTATAACAATGAGGAAACAGTTGCTCTCAATCATTGTTATACAATATCATGGTATTATTACACAACATCAAAGTTCAATTGTATCACAACTTTAACAACAATACTATGGTGATAGTTATCACTCCCGCTTAGTCAATACTTCATCTCACATGAAAACCACTCCCCCTTACATAATGATCTGTAAACCATATGTATATTGACAAAGGTACGAAAACTAGTGGGATCCTAATGAAATTTCTATAGAGATACTTCATGATCAAAAGAGAACCACATATCAACTTTGTTTAGATGCAATCATATAGCCGAAACTAAATGCATTCATCAAGGAGTTTATAAAGATACAAGATAACCCCTATAATATTTCATAGCCGCACACCCCACAAAGATATGGAAATTAAGCACAAGTTCAATTATGAACTCTCCCCCATAAAATTTCATTCCCGAGAGAACAACAAGAGCGACCTTACTTTCACAAGAAAAGAAGGATTTCTATGGACATTAACAAATCATTTGAAACATGAATTTATATCCAAAGTACTCAATTAAATTAATCACAAGAGAACCCATGATTAATTTAATCGGAAATGCTCAACATAAGAAAACTTACGGAGCCTCACAGTATTTACACAAAGATGTGGATTATGAAAACCAATACTGCTGAATATTCAAAGATTCATTCTATTTTTCATCAATATTTGCATAAATACGTATGATAGACTTAATCTTTGTAAACAAAAGTTCATCCTATCTTCCATCAATATTTGCATAATGATATAATAGGCTTAACTTTTGTTTGTCAAAAGTTTATTCAATCTTTTATCAATATTTGCATAATGACATATGAAAGACTTAACTTTTGACCACGTATGGGACAATCATAGATCACGGACGCAAACACACATATGCCATAACAAGTTGCAATATATAAAACCATAAAGATTAATACTGCAAAATTATCTTTCAAATAAACTTTAGAATTTAAATAAATAAATTTGAAAACATTGCAAGATGAAAATCATTGGAAATATCTATGTGTACTCACAATAATTGCTATTCCAAATCCTAGTTACCCTTCTTAAAACACAAGAATAAATTCTCATAAAACGTTTCCTAGACATTATGACCTTTGAAAAACTCTTTATCATCCCCGAACTCCTTGTCGTCAACATCCATTGGAACATAAGGTTCATGAAGATAGGAGTAAATTCAACGAACCTTCTTAACTGATGCCGAACCACGACTTTCTGAATTTTAAGAGTCCTAAACACAAAAGCCTTTATTTGCTGCATCTCCTTTCTTAATTCCTTCAACTCTTCAAGCACACCAGAAAACTTTTGAAAATTTGAAGGAACAACCCTTGGTTTTCTCACATTCCTCCTTTTTGTTTTTAAATTTGAGGGTAAGGGAGATACCAATTTATCTTTTTCCTTCATGATTGACGGATTAACAATCATATTAACATCTTTTCCGTCAGAAGTCATGATGCTTGGAGTCTCCATAAAAAATGGGTTTGTGAGATGAAATCACTGAACAAGCTCTACAGGCAAACTTGTGATGAAAAGAATTTTTAGAGAAGGAAAAAGTAATGTAGGGTTACGAAATCTTTATACGAACTAAGGATTCACGTACGCTCAATTCTCAGCTCTAAAGAGGGTAGAATTATCGATTTTAACCCTTCTTTTAATGAAAAATGAAAGACCATTTCAATACCAATTTGTGATAGGAAAGGATTAAGCAATTTTTCATTGAACCCACACAAACAAAACAAAACAACCAAAAAAAAAGGATTTTTTTTTCTTTTCCTTTTTAAGACCTGAATGTGCTTCACTCTTGTCTATTTGAATTCAGGCATTTGAGACAAGATGCATGGACAACACAATTAAGTTATGTTGGGGTGAACAATGATTTTTCCACCACGAGCCTTTTGGAAAGAGTTCTAACCACTTCTTCCACAGAATGCTTAGACCTTGTTTTTTTCCGGAGAGGTCTAATCGGTTCTTTAGAAATTAACTTTTTCGGAGAGGGATTAAGTTTACATACCTCAGACGATTTCTGAACAAGTTTAAGCTTATTTTTTAATCGATTTGCTCTCCGTTGAAGTTTGTTGACATATCTTACTTTATGCTTGTACTTTAAACAATTAGAGAGTTCGTGAACCTTGAAAGTACAGTAAGAACATGTCAAAGTGGAGGATGGTTCAAACACCATAGCGGAGCAGGCTGCTAGATAAATTGTGGTACTTGAAACATTAGTAATAGAATCTCTAGTAGATAGAGAAAAATCCATTATATCCTCCAAAACCGTTGAAGAAGTTTCTCCAGAAAAAATATCAAGATTGATGTGAGTATTGCCACAATTATCAAAATTAATATTTTCAGCAAGGAGTGCAACACTTGATTTTTCATCTTCAATTGAATCATAGCGATCAGACATTTCATCAAGAGTTGCAGCAAGACCTTTGTTTCCAGTGTATTTTTTACGATTTGGACACTCATTTGAAAAATGACCAAAGCCTTTACAATTGAAGCACCGTGGCATATCCTCATCACTAATATCGTCAGTATCCCTGTTTTTAGGAGGGACACGATTATGAGATCTAACTGATGACTTAGGTTTATCTCTAGTGAACCGTTTACTTCTCTTGAAAAGAAGATCTCTAAAATGTCTTGTCATCAAAGAGACTGACTTGTCAAGATCTTCATATGATGAATCAGTCTCAGAAGGATCATCTTCAGAGATGCCAACAATTTTACTTTTATCAAGTAATTTAGTGTTCCTTTGTGCTTTAAAAGCAATATCCTTTCCAGATTTGGATACATGCTCATGATCAAATATATTTAACTTCCCAACCAGATTATTTATGGAAAGCACATCAAGGTTATTTCCTTCTACGATGGCATATTTATTAGATTCGTCCCTAGATGGCAAAGATCTGAGAATTTTCACACAATGTCCTTTTCAGGAATAGTCTTACCCAACGCAAAAGATGCATTAACAATTTCAGACACTTTGTGATTAAACTCATCAAATGAATCTACATCTGCCATACGAAGGTTTTCCCAATCAGAATTTAGGTTTTGAATCTTGCTTCTTTTTCACAAGTATTCCCTTCAAACATGGTTTCTAAGATATCCCAAGCACCTTTAAGCCGAGTGCACATAGTCACATGGTGCTGAAGATCTGGGGTAATGGCATGGATGATTGCATTCAATCCGTCAGAATTTTGCTTTGCAACAAGAATCTCGACAGCATCATAATCACCAATATCCTTGGGAACAGTTACAGTGCCTAATGTAATAACCGCTGGATCATAACCATTAACAACATAAACCCATGATTGAAAATCAAGTGCTTGAATAAAGGCATGCATAGTAATTTTCCATCATAAGTAATTCGAGCCATCGAAGACTGGAGTACGTTTATAGAGATAACACCTCTGTCCATAGAGTCGGATCGCTACAAACATAGACTTATGAGGTCTTGAACGTGTTTTCCTGCTCTGATACCAAATGAAAAAGCGGGGGTCTAACAACCACACCCAATATTTCTCTTAGCAATCTGTATAGACAAGCTCCAATATAATTCCAAGAGAATCAACTAGACAGTCAGACTCAATCAATGGAAATATATCCAAGAGTTGTATCTCAATTTCTCAATTCAATCTGCAATCAAACAAATAGGAATTTGTGAGCCCGATTGAATATAAGAAATAACTTGGACGGTATCAAAAACCAATATCCAAGTGTCAATTAATTTAATAAACAACCAAAGGTTGGATTCACAATTGATTGAATTTATGCAAAACATGTTAGAGCACTGCTCGGTCGAACTCGCAAGCGTTGCTATCTCAAGCTTGTTTGTCAAGTTTAGTTGACAAAACTATAAGTCTTGATTTATAGTCTACTTATAGCTAAGTCTCAGACTAGGATACAAAGTGTTGTTGAGCTCTAGACTCCACGGCGTTCATCATGCAAAGACGAATAACTACTCAAGGAACTGGTGGATCTTCATCGACTAAAAGGTATGTGGAGGCTTGAACTTATCTATCACTCAAAAGTCTATCTACTCTATCTCCTATATTGAGACAAAAGTCGTATTTATATTTAGACTTCGATTATACACATTTGCTATTTCGAGCCGAGTTTATCTCGCTTATCTATTTCTCTAAATATGTGTTAGTGAGCTTTCGCTTTGGCCAAGTTCATCTTTGCAAGTGAAGAAAGTCACGTTGATTATTTCAATACCTTGAAAATCGCTTTGATGAAAAATAGTTCGTGAATAACCTCTATTTAACATCCTCTAAGAATGTTTCAATGATTCAAATGAGAGTTTAGAATATATAACCTTGAATGTATATAAACATTGTATGTGAACTCATACTTGTGTAAGTCCAAAATCCTTGAACTAAAGTATGCTTACTTTACTGGTTCAGGATGTCCGGAAACTAAGTCCGCATACTGCCGAAAGTTCACATCCCGTGAATTTCTACTAGAGTTTGTGAACTGAAAACAAACTCAATCCGGGTACTTAAGTATGCGTACCGGTATGCATACTTGAGTGGGTTATTTTCAAAAAACGGTTTATTCGTGAACTAAGACATATATAAAATAAGGAATGCAATCTTTGCAAACGGTGTCTATAATGTTCATGAATCGATTTGAGTGAATCAAAATCGTTTTTGCTTCGATTGTGTCTTATATACTTCTGTGAGATCTAAGCAATTGAACAACTCTCTAACTAGTTATTTTGAGTCATTTGAACTAGTTATGGTGAAGATGAACTAGTTTGATATGAAAGTGCTCATATTGCTAACCATTGGTTAACTACTGTTGAACCAACTAGGTGTACACGTTTAGGTACGGTTACACAAACCTAAATGAACGTGCATTTCATTTGTGTATAACAAGCTAAGTTCAATCTAACGGTTGAAAGATATTAGCTTGAACCTAATCAGGTTTTCATCAGACGGTGAATATTGAATGCTTTGTTACCAAGGTAACTTAGATTGCAAACCCTGATTTGGAGACTATATAAAGAAGAACTCTATTAACTGGGAAACCTAATCCCCACACCTCGTGTGTGATACTAGTTGTATAATCTAGAGTCGATTCTCCTTTAACCTTAGGTTTCTACCGAGACCCTGTAGGTTAACGACTTGAAGACTTCATTGGTATTGTGAAGCCAGGCCCAATTTTTTTTTGTATTTGTGTGATCTGATCTTGTTGTTTCTATCGTGATTGATTGCAATCGTAAGATTGGATTGAGATTAATTTCTCTGATAGGCAAGATATAAAAGTAGTCACAAACATCTTCGTCTCATCGTTTGTGTTCCACAATATCTTGTTTCGCTAGTCGATTAAGATTATTGTGAGGTGATTGATATTTCTAGGTTGTTCTTCGGGAATATAAGTCTGGTATATCAATTGGTTCTTGTTCACCTTGATTTATCAAAAGACGGAACAAAACTCATAGGTATTTCTGTGGGAGACAGATTTATCTTTTCTCGTAGACTTTTCTGTGTGATACAAATTTGTTTATTAAAGTCTTCCACTTTGGGTCGTAACTACTCTTAATTGTGGGTGAGATCAGCTAAGGGAATCAAGTGCGTAGTATCCTGCTGGGATCAGAGACGTAAGGAGCGCAACTGTACCTTGGATCAGTGTGAGATTGATTTGGGTTCAACTACAGTCCAGACTGAAGTTAGTTTGTAGTAGGCTAGTGTCCGTAGCGGCTTAATACAATGTGTGTAATCTGGACTAGGTCTTGGGGTTTTTCTGCATTTGCGGTTTTCTCGTTAACAAAACTTCTGGTGTCTGTGTTATTTCTTTTCCGCATTATATTTTGTTATATAATTGAAATATCACAGGTTGTGCGTTGAATCGATCAATTGGTAAATCCAACCTTTGGTTGTTGATTGAAATTGATTGATCCTTGAACATTGGTCTTTGGTACCGTTCAAGTTAATTTCTCTTGTGTTCAATTAGACTCACAGATTTCTATTTGCTTGAGTAAGTATTGAATAGAGAAATTGAGATATAACTCTTTGATATACTTTTTATTAAGATTGAGTCTGACTATCTAGTTGATTCTCTTAAAAGTATATTGGAGTTAGTCCATACAGATTGCTTAGCGAAATATTGGGTGAGGTTTTTGTACCCCCACTTTTCGACAACCTGTTATATTTCAATTATATAAACAAATATAATTCGTAAAAGAAATAATACATACACCAGAAATTTTGTTAACGAGGAAACCGCAAATGCAGAAAAACCTCGGGACCTAGTCCAGATTTGAACACCACACTGTATTAAGCCACTACAGACATTAGCCTACTACCAGTTAACTTCGGACTGGAATGTAGTTGAGCCCTAACCAATCTCACACTGATCAAGGTACAGTCGCGTTACTTACGCCTCTTGAACCACGCCGGATTTTGCGCACTTGATTCCCTTAGCTGATCTCACCCACAACTAAGAGTTGCTACGACCCAAAGTCGAAGAATTGATAAACAAATCTGTCTCACACAGAAAAGTATATCTACGAATTTTGTTCCGTCTTTTGATAAATCAAGGTGAAAAGGAACCAATTGATAAACCGGACTTATATTCCCGAAGAACAACCTAATATTATCAGTCACCTCACAATAGTCTTAATCGATTAACAAAACAAGATATTGTGGAATCACAAACGATGAGACAAAGATGTTTGTTACTACTTTTAAATCTTGCCTATCGGAGATAAATCTCGAGCATATCTTAAAGAAGATTGTACTCAATCACAATAGAAAACAACAAGAACAGAACACACAACTACAGAGAAAATAGTTGGGATTGTCTTCACAATACCAATGAAGTCTTCAAGTCGTTGACCGACAGGGTTTTGTGAAAAACCTAAGGTTAAAGGAGAATCGACTCTAGTCGCAACGAGTATCACACATGAGGTGTGGGGATTAGGTTCCCAGTTGCTAGAGTTCTCCTTTATATAGTCTTTTGCAATCAATGTTGTTAGAGCATTTCTCGGTCGAACTCGCATGCGTGGCTATCTCAAGCATGTTTTGCAATGTTAGTGATCAAAACTATAAGTCTTGATTTCTAGTCTACTATATCTAAGTATCGGACTAGGATAGTGATGTGTGTCGTAACCACAACAAATTAATTAATATTTTTCCACCTAATCAACAAGTAATATAGTGTAGTCAAGTTCGTTCCCACGAGGAGAAAGAGTTTTAGTTGTTTAATTGTCACAAAAAGGGGAGTTTGTTTTATAAAGCAAAAGAAAATAAACAAAGCAATTCAAAGATAAAGTTGAAATCAATAAGAGAGATTAGATCAAGAATCCTTCTTTGTTGCAAAACAATGATTCAAGTTATGTTTTTCATGCACATGTTATTAGTCACAGATTATCACCACCCGTAGGATAGCAGGTTCGCTTAGCTAACCCCAAAACTCCTTATTTCACTGAGTAACAGGTCCGCTTAGTTATCAGATTCTATTCAAAAGAACCACCTTGAGGTTCGCTTACAAGATGTAATTCCCCGAATGCATTAAGATTTATGAATTTAGGCTTAATACTAGTAGTTAAACTCGGTTCGCTTGGTCCACTTTCTAGCGTTGTTTTAACACACAATTGCTCCACGGAATCCCTCCGCAAGGTCTCGTGTTTTCTACTTGTATAAAGAGTCAAGAAACGATTACTTATCCCCTAACTTTCACTAGCTTTAGATCAAATTAACAAATCAATTTAGCGTGCACTCTAAACAATCTATCAATCAACCATGAATTTATAAATATTCCTATTAGTAAAAACAAACGATAATCATGTGAAAACTTCAAAGTAGATTTAAAACAAAACTCAAAACATGTCAATAACTAGGAATTCATCCTCAATCAATAAAGTTAGCTACTCATGTTAAGGATTTCACACAAAGAATTAAGAAAAGAGAATTGTTGTGTGTGTAGAGGTGTGTATAGAAAAGTAGAGAACTTCTCTATTTATAGGCTTCAATTTCCTTGCAATCTACCTAGGAATAGAATCCCTTTCCCTTTACAGCTCAACTTCCTATCCAAGTCTTTCTCAAATCTTCCATTTTCTCTTTCCATATTCAAGCCAAATTCTTCATCTAATTCCAAGTCCAAGTCTTCACACCCATGAGTCTAGAATACTCTTCACAAAATTCTGCACATAGTGGGTAGCCGGAAAAGTCCTCGAGATCACCGGAAATCGGCCTGAAACGGCACCGGAAAAGTGCTGCCGACCACCTGAGATTCTTCTCCGCTGAAGGAATATTCTGTCAGTCCACCGCCAAAGTTAACAGTCAGACTAAACGTCTCTAACGGTCAAATGGGTCAAGAGGAGGAGTGAAGTCAGACACCGAGTCAGCTGCCTTGAGTTGGCTGAATGGTCTTACTCAGCTGAGTTGGATCCTTCATCGGCCGGTACTGATTTAACTCGTCGAGATGAAATCCCGACAGAGTTTACTTTGTTTCTCCGACATTTCCCGGCCAAATTCAGGCCTTTATTTCCCTGTAACAAGGCTAACATTCATCTGTTCATTCAATCCATTCTTCATTATAGCACTAACAAAGAGCCCATCTTCTAATTCCTTGCTCTGGATCTGTGTTGAATTCTCTAACCCATATCACCAACATACTTCAACCACCATCATCAGTTCAGCACCATCACATGCATGTTACTTCTTTAATTCATACAATCTCTTCCAAATTCAATGTAACCCATCTTCACAGTATATGAGCATATCCATTTATCATCAGAGGCCATACCCATTTCTCAATTCTTCGAGTCCCCCTCATCTATCTTAAATTCAATGGCAACAACAAACCCTTCTTCGATTCCACAACATCCATTAGAGCCATCAATTAATCCACCTTCTTCCCTAATTTGAACAGATTCAATGGCAGTATTAGCAACACCCCATTTCCTCTTCATCTCTCGATTCACCAGCAACTCAGCCTGATTCCCATGAAAATCAACAACATCAATTGGGTTCTTCTGTTCTCTCAAAACCCATCAATTCTTTTCGTCTTTTCGATCTCAGATTCAAACACCCATCTTCATCTGTTCTTCACAGTATCAGTATCTATCGATTTAACAACATCGGCTCATAATTTCAACCACCAATTTTTCCTCTTCCCCTGTATATCATAACAGCTCAAGAAAGAGCTCGATTCCTCCTTTGATCCTCTTCTCTGTTGAGCTCAGATTAACCATCACCAATACCAGACGAAACCCATTCTTCCTTTATCTTGTATTACCAATTCGAACTCACCAGATCCATTTCATATTGGGTTTTCTCTTCAACAGAGATGAACCTTAATTTCTTCATTGTTTCACTCAACGACTACCACCAGAATCCATCATTTAATTCACAGTTTCTTCTCTCGATTTCTCTCGGACCAACACCAACAGCCGTTGCTGCTTTCTTGATTTCAGCTGCAAATGATTTTGGGAAGAAATGTCTTCTCGACTTAGGGTTAGGTACTAATTTGGGCAGGATTCATACACCCCATTAGATAAGATCCACCCAGTTTGGGTGCTTATAATAGGTGGTCAGTTCTGATAAGGGCTAGCCAGTTTCCAGCCCCTTATCCTCAGCTGATCTGTATTTAGTACTCCTTCAAACAGGGTTGTCCCTTAACCTTGACCAGGCTCCCAAAAATGAAAGCCTATGAAATTTCCTTTTTGCCCTTTCGGCTCAATTTGGGTGATTTCTTCTTTTTTTTCTTTATCCGTGTGACTCCAGAGTACCTAATAACTCAAAAACATGTGTAAAATACATAATTTACAAGAAAAATAGCAGAGAAAGCATAAAAAATAGATAATAAATAGGATGTATGCTACACCCTATCAGATAGAAAGTGTAGTTGAGCTCAAGAACTTCATGGCGATTCATCATACAAGAAGAAGAACTACTCAAGGAACCGGTGGAACTTCTCGACAAAAAGGTATGTGAAGACTTGAACTTATCTGTCACTCAAAAGTCTATCTACTCTATATCCTACTTCTTGAAACAAAAATTCGTATGCTATATATATAGACTTAGATTATACACATTTGGTATTTCGAACCGAGTATACCTCGCCTATCTATATCTTGAAATATGTGTTGGTAAGCGTTTCGCTTCGACCATGTCTATCTTTACCTAGTGACGAAAGTCATGATATGTTTCAATCACTTTGAAAATTGCTTTGACGAGAAATGGTGTAGCAACTATATAACGTCCTCTAAGAATGTTTCAATGGTTGGAATGAGAGTTTAGATTTCATAACCAATGATGGACATAAGTCCTATCCCTTGAACCAAAGTTTGCGAACTTTGTTGATCAAGAGAAATCGGAAGAACGGCTTGTTTCCAAGTCCGCGAACTCAGTCCACGAACTGTCGAACTTCTCATCCCAATAAATTCTGCTGGAGTTGACAAACTAGTTATGTGAGTACCAGTCCGCGAACCGGCGGAAGGTCTTTTGCCGAGATTTTCTGCTGGAGTTTGTAGCCCAATTGCTTAAGTCGGCGAACCTAGTGTGCGAACTTAAGAAGGTTATATATCTGAAAATGATTTATGAACTTAAACTTAAAAAGACTAAGGAATGCAGTTTGCAAACCGTGGCTATAAAAGTTCATGAACCGATTCAAGTGAATCAAATCATCTTTGCTTTAATTGTGTCTTGTGTAGTACATGAGATTTCCTTGCAATTGAACAACTCTCTAACTAGTTCATTTGAGTCATTTGAACTAGTTATGGTGAAGAAGAATATGGTTGGTATGAAATGCTCATATGGCTAACCTTTTGGTCAACTATTGTTGAACCAACAATGTACACGTTTGGGTACGGTTAACAAACCTAGAAGCGTTCATTTCATTTGTGTATAACAAGCTAAATTTTCGATCTAACGGTTGCGAAATATTAGCTTGAATCTAAATCAGGTTTTCATCTAACAGTGGATATTGTTTGCTTTGTGACCAAGGCGAAACCCTGATTTGAAAGACTATATAAGGGGACATCTATCAACTCTGCAAAACTAATCCCCACACCTCACCTGTGATACTAGTTTGCGTGTTAGAGTTGTTTATCCTTTTACCTTTGGTTTTCTTCTTCTAAAACCAGGTTAACAACTTAAAGACTTCATTGGGATTGTGAAGCCAGACCGATACTACTTTTATCGTAGTTGTGTGGTCTGATCTTGCATCTTCTATCGTACGAGTACAATCAAATTGATTGTCTTGAGATTGATATCTCCGATAGGCAAGATATAAAAAATAATCACAAACATCTTCGTCTCATTGTTTGTGATTCCACAACATCTTGTTTCACTACCATACGATTAAGATTGTTGTGAGGTGATTGATAACTCTAGGCTGTTCTTCGGGAATATAAGAGCGGATCATCAATTGGTTCCTGTTCACCTTGATTATTATCAAAAGACGGAACAAAAACGTTAGGGTTTTTCTGTGGGAGATAGATTGATCCTTTGATAGACTTGTCTGTGTGAGACAGATTTGTTTATTGTCAAAGCCTGCGGTTTTGGGTCGTAGCAACTCTTAGTTGTGGGTGAGATCAGCTAAGGGAATCAAGTGCGCAATATCCTGCTGGGATCAGAGGCGTAGGGAGTACAACTGTACCTTGGATCAGTGGGAGACTGATTGGGGTTCAGCTACAGTCCAGTGCGAAGTTAGCTTGGAGTAGGCTAGTGTCTGTAGCGGCTTAATGCAGTGTGTGTTCAATCTGGACTAGGTCCCTGGGTTTTTCTGCATTTGAGGTTTCGCCGTTAACAAAAATTTTGGTGTCTGTGTTATTTCAATTTCCGCATTATATTGTTTTATCTTTATAATTGAAATAATACAGGTTGTGTGTTAGATCATCAATTGGAGTAATCCAACCTTTGGTTGTTGATTGTCATTGATTTATCCTTGGATATTGGTCTTTGGTACCATCCAAGTTATTCCTTGTGTTTGATTAAAGACTCGTTGATTTCTATTAGCTCGAGTAAATCAAAACAATAGAGAGATATTAACTCCTTGATATACTTTAATCTAGATTGATCCTGACTGTCTAGTTGATTCTCTAGCAAAGTATATTGCAATTAGTTCATACATGTTGCTAAGTGAAATATTGGATGGTGCTGTTAGACTCCGTTTTTTCAATTGGTATCAGAGCAGGCAAATACGTTCAAGACCTCAAAAGTCTATGTTTGTAGAGATATGACTCTATGGACAAGAATACTATCTCTGATAGACGCTTTATAAGAAATAAAAGTTCTATCTCGTCTAACTCTACTAAAGAGAAGGGTTCTACAATCTCGAATATAGATGAACCTTCTGTACTGACGAGACAGACTAACACTGACATGTGTACTTCCGATTACCATTCAAATGTGAGCCTCTCCATTAATGAACGTGATTCAGCTGAAGAGAGTGAATTGATTCTAAATCTTGTTAGAATCCAATCTGATAGATTCAATCGGTTGAAGCACCATGTCAATGTTCTACTTGGTGTAATAAGAGATTGCAAATCCAAAGGTAATACTGAAGTTCATTCTTCGTGTACGTCTCTTGAAGCTAGCCTTAGAAGAGATGCCTTGGAAATTGAACATCGCCTGAGTAAGCTCTCTATTCAAGGATGCTCAAATCAATCTAATAGTTCAAGTACTTCTGACACAACTAAAGATGGTTCATACTCAGAAGTAAAAACGGAAGCCCCTTCTAGTAAAACGGATGTGCCTGAAGTCACCATCACTCAAGGATGTTGCACATCAAATGGAGGGAAGAAATCTTCTAACGATGATATTAAGACTGTACTATCTAATCATTCTGATGATCAGAAAGTATGTCTTGTCTGTGAGACAAAGAGTTCTGTTAAACGAAAGGGTACCTCTAAGTTGAAGAAAAACTCCTTGGCTCAACTTCAACACACATTAGATTTAATTCTTAATGGTGTAACTGACATTCTTATGACTAAACCAATTGGTTTTCGTACTTACCATGTGTATGTTACCAGGAAACTCAGTTCAATGAGTTCCTAGAACACTCAAGAACAAAACAGACGTCTTAATAAACATTGTCTAAAGGAAGATCGTGTCGTGGTCTCTGGAAATAACTCTGCTCTTGCTGAGAAAGGAAGTTCAGAAGAAAGAAGAAAAATTGATGAAATGAGAGATAATTTGAAAAAGATAATTGAAGGGTATAAAGAATTCGTCAACAGGTTGTCTTCCTCCTCAAATCAAAAATCTTCTGGTAAGAACTCAAACTATGTCTCGTATTTTGATGACAGTAAGTTTTATGATAATTTTTCACATAAAAAGAAGTCCCTCTCTAGATTCAGGAGGAAAAAGAGACTTGACCATAAACACAAATCTCTTGATGAGCTTGTGGCTCATACTTGTGCTAATTAATCATAAGGGTTGAATAACTTACTCATAAAAACCCTGTTGAGTAAGATGTGTTAATATTCAGGTATAGTTTTGGCATTTGCGTCTGTTAAGTTGAGTTATCTTCTTATCGTCCATAGCTAAGCTTTTTGATTGCAAACATACTATGCTTAAAGTATTGTTTGTGTCTAAAGTGTCTTCTCATTTTCTTTAGGAATTCTTCTTTTGAACCTTGTTTGTTTTGTGATACAACTATGCTCAAAATTGCCTTCCTGAGTTATGGAATTTTTCGAGTCTTTTGTTGCAAAAGTCCCTTTTCGGATTTAATTTTTTGGGGGTCAGGTTGTACTCGAACGGGTATCCATGTTCAGAGACGAGTCAACTGTTTAAGAAAACCCTAGAATCCCTTCCCTAAGAGTCCCTTAAATATCAACCTATTGAGTTACGAAGGTCACGTATGCATACTCTAGGTTGGTTTATGGGTTGTCAAGAATGTCTTCTTCTTCATCTTGCTATGGCGATTTCGTAAGAGGTTTCCTGGAAAAAGGTCTTGTTGTTGAGTCCAAGAATAAAATAACCCTTGTAGATGAAGATCATCCTAATGCTTCATGTTATTTTGCCTATGTTCATGAGGATGCTGAAAAGGATGATATGATTTCTGCTGAAGTTGTTCATGACTTTCTTAAGTACTTTGGGGAAGCAAAACAAGAGCTCATTGTTACTCTGAAAATCTTGATGCATTGAAAACTGAGTTGGAAAAGGTTACTTCTGAACTTGGTCTCATAAAGTCTTACATCAATGATCTTCGCAAAGAGAATCACCTCTCTAATGCTGCAATGAATGCTTTTGTTCACAAGCTCAAAGACCCGGTGTCACATGAGGATTCTGAACCGTCCATATAATCTTAGTTCATGTTCGGAATAGGACTGGAGTCTGTTTTTCTTTAGCTTGTTTTTGTTGCCTAGTATTTCTTATTTTTGGCTTAGTTGGAAGAATAACTAGTGCTTTGAATTGCGATGATTGTGACTACACATAGCTATTATTTTTCATCTTCTTGTTTTTTTAGGTTTATTGGTTTTAAATTCTAAAAATATTTGGAGGATGATGGTTTGCAGTATTTAATATTTGTGATTTGTTATATTGCAATTTGTTATGGGATATTGGTGTTTATGTCCGTGAACTATGTTGTCTCATATTTTTTCAAAAGTAAAGTCGTTCAATGATCGATATTCATGTATTGATTTAAGGATGAATAGAATTTTGACATATACAAAAGTTAAGCCTATATTGTCAATTATTTGATGGAAGATAGGTTAAAATCTTTTGTTTTCAAGGATTATGTCTATTATTGTCATTATGCAAATAGTGATGGAACATAGAATGAATCCTTGTGTATTCCATAATATTGATCTTCACTGATCCATATTTTATGTAATAGTGTGAGGCTCCGTAATGTGTCTTATGTTGAGCACGATACAACCAAGTTGATTAATTTTTTATTAGCTTTGTTTGTTGTTCCGTAAGGTACTTTAGTTTGAGCATTTTTGAACTAAATTAATCATCTTGTTTGGTTATTTAGTTATTGCTCCATAAGTCATTTTATGTCGAGTAAAACAAATGACAATTAAATTGATTACTTTTGTAATTAGTTTGGTTGTGCATTCCAATTAGATTAATTATGTATTCTCTTGTAATTAATATAGTTGAGTATTTTCATACTCCGTAAGATTCTTCTTATGTTGAGTATATGAACGACTATCCTATTCATTTTCTAATGGTTATGTTAGTCGTATGCTCCGTAAGTTCTTTTATGTCGAGCATAATCAATTAAGTTGATCACTTTTGTGTTTAATTTGATTGCGTATTCCGATTAAATTAATCATGGGTTTACTTGTGATTAATTTCATTGAGTTTTTGGATATAGAAAATCATTCTCATGGTTTTTGGTGTCCAATAAAAATCCTTCTTTTCTTTTGAAATTAAGGTCGCTCTTGTTGTTCCCTTGGGAATTACATCTAATGGGGGAGAGTTCTTTTGAACTTATGCTTAATGGTCATATCTTGAGGGGTGTACGGTTGTGGAATTTTAGAGGGGTTATATTGTATCTTTAAACTCCTTGATGAATGCTATTAGCTTCGGCTATATGATTGCATATAAATTAGGTGGTATGTATTCCTTTTTTTTAGTCATAAAATGTCTCTTACAGAAATTTCATTATGATCCCGTTCTTGTATCTTTGCCAATTTTATTGACAAAAAGGGGGAGAATTAATATGTAGTTCACACTACAAATACATATGGTTTTCGGATCATTATGTAAGGGGGAGTGGTTTCCATGTGAGATGGAGTATTGACTAAGGGGGAGTGATACATATCACCATAGTATTATTGTTGAAGTTTTGATACAATTGAACTTTGACACTGTGTAATAATACTATGACACTGTATAACAATGATCGAGACCGATACTTTTTCATTGTTATAGCTACGGATCTTCAACAACGTTGATGCTAAACTTACAACCTTTGGGATCATTGGAGTACTTGGAAGTGACGAAGATTTCGAGGAATGTTAAAGATTAGACATGTGGAATAGGCGCTACTAAAGTTTCTTTATCTTTTTTGTATTCCATATGTATTGATAGTTTTGTCACTAAAATTGACAAAGGGGGATATTGTTAGAACATTGCTCGGTCGAACTCGCATGCGTTTATATCTCAAGTGTTTGTCAATGTTAGTCACCAAAACTATAAGTCTTAATTTCTAGTCTACTATAGCTAAGTCTCGGACTAGGATAGAAAGTGTAGTTGAGCTTAAGGACTTCATGGCGATTTATCATACAAGAAGAAGAATTACTCAAGGAACCGGTGGAACTTCTCTAAAAAAAGGTATGTGAAAACTTGAACTTATCTGTCACTCAAAAGTCTATCTACTCTATCTCTTACTCTTTGAGACAAGAAGTCGTATGCTATATATATAGACTTGGATTATACATATTTGGTATTTCGAGCCGAGTATACCTCGCATATCTATATCTCGAAATATGTGTTGGTAAGCGTTTCGCTTCGACCATGTTTATCTTTACCTAGTGACGAAAGTCATGATATGTTTCAATCACTTTGAAAATTTCTTTGATGAGAAATGGTGTAACAATTATATAACGTCCTCTAAGAATGTTTCAATGGTTGGAATGAGAGTTTATATTATATAACCAATGATGGACATAAGTATTGTTGTGGAAACATATATGTGCATAATTCATATCCCTTGAACCAAAGTTTGCGAACTTTGTTGATCAAGAGAAACTGAAAGAATGGCTTGTTGCCAAGTCCGCGAACTCAGTCCGCGAACTGCCGAACTTCTCATCCCGAGAAATTCTGTTGAAGTTGATAAACTAGTTGCGTGAGTACCAGTCCGCGAACAGGCGGAAGGTCTTTTGCCGAGATTTTCTACTGGAGTTTGTAAACTCTGCCTGGTTGCTTAAGTCCGTGAACCTAGTGTGCGAACTTAAGAAGGTTATATATCTGAAGATGATATCTGAACTTAAACTTAAAAAGACTAAGGAATGCAGTTTGCAAACCGTGGCTATAAAAGTTCATGAACCGATTCAAGTGAATCAAATCATATTTGCTTCAATTGTATCTTGTGTAGTACATGATATTTCCTTGCAATTGAAAAACTCTCTAACTAGTTAATTTGAGTCATTTGAACTAGTTATGGTGAAGAAGAATATGGTTGGTATGAAATGCTCATATGGATAACCTTTTGGTTAACTATTGTTGAACCAACAATTTACACGTTTGGGTACGGTTAACAAACCAAGAAGCGTGCATTTCATTTGTGTATAACAAGATAAGTTTTCGATCTAACGGTTGAGAAATATTAGATTGAATCTAAATCAGGTTTTCATCTAACGGTGGATATTGTTTGCTTTGTGACCAAGGCGAAACCCTGATTTGAAAGACTATATAAAGGGACATCTAGCAACTCTGCAAAACTAATCCCCACACCTCACGTGTGATACTAGTTTGCGTGCTAGAGTCGTTTCTCCTTTAACCTTTGGTTTTCTTATTCTAAAACCAGGTTAACGACGTAAAGACTTCATTGGGATTGTGAAGCCAGATCGATACTACTTTTATCGTAGTTGTGTGATCTGATCTTGCATCTTCTTTCGTACGAGTACAACCAGATCGATTGGCTTGAGATTGATATCTCCGATAGGAAAGATATAAAAAGTAATCACAAACATCTTCGTCTCATTGTTTGTGATTCCACAACATCTTGTTTCGCTACCATACGGTTAAGATTGTTGTGAGGTGATTGATAACTCTAGGTTGTTCTTCGGGAATATAAGAGCGGATTATCAATTGGTTCCTGTTCACCTTGATTTTTATCAAAAGACGGAACAAAAACTTTAGGGTTTTTCTGTGGGAGACAGATTGATCCTTTGTTATACTTGTCTGTGTGAGACGGATTTGTTTATTATCAAAGCCTGCGATTTTGGGTCGTAGCAACTCTTAGTTGTGGGTGAGATCAGCTAAGGGAATCAAGTGCATAGTATCCTTCTGGGATTAGAGGCGTATGGAGTACAATTGTACCTTGGATCAGTGGGAGACTGATTGGGGTTCAACTACAGTCTAGTACGAAGTTAGCTTGGAGTAGGCTAGTGTATATAGCGGCTTAATACAGGGTGTGTTCAATCTGGACTAGGTCCCGGGGTTTTTCTGCATTTGCAGTTTCGTCATTAACAAAATTTCTGGTGTCTATGTTATTTCAATTTACACATTATATTGTTTTATCTTTATAATTGAAATAATACAGGTTGTGCGTTAGATCATCAATTGGAGTAATTCAACCTTTGTATTGTTGATTGTCATTGATTGATCCTTGGATATTGGTCTTTGGTACCATCCAATTTATTCCTTGTGTTTGATTAAAGACTCGCTGATTTCTATTAGCTCGAGTAAATCAAAACAAGAGAGAGATATTAACTCCTTGATATACTTTAATCTAGATTGAGTCTGACTGTCTAGTTGATTCTCTAGCAAAGTATATTGGATTTAGTCCATACAGATTGCTAAGCGAAATACTGGGTGGTGTTGTTAGACCCCCGTTTTTTCAAATGTTACCTTGGTAACAAAGCATTCAATATTCACCGTTAGATGTAAACCTGATTAGATTCAAGCTAATATCTTTCAACCGTTAGATCGAACTTAGCTTGTTATACACAAATGAAATGTACCATCATTTAGATAAATGTAATAGTACCTAAACGTGTACACTTAGTTGGTTCAGCAATAGTTAACCAATGGTTAGCCATATGAGCACTTTCATATCAACCTAATTTATCTTTATCATAACTAGTTCAAATGACTCAAATGAAACTAGTTAGAGAGTTGTTCAATTGTTATATTCATATAGAAGTATACAAGGCACAGTTGAAACAAAATAGATTTTGATTCACTCGTATCGTTTCATGACCATTATAGTCACGGTTTGCAAAAGACGACATTCCTTATTATATAAATGTATTAGTTCATGAACAAACCGATTTTGGAATATAACCTACTTGAATATGCAAACGGGTACGCATACCTAAGTAGCAGGACTGAGTTTGTTATGCCAGTACGCGTACGGGTACGCATACCCAACAACCAACCAGTAGCGTACGGGTACGCATACCATGGTTCCCGATTTTGGACTTTAAACAAATGTGAATACACACTATGTTTATATCCAACCATGGTTACATGTTCTAAACCCTCATTTCAAACATTGAAACATTCTTGGAATACAACAATAGCTGTCTCACACAAACTATTAGCTTCAAAGCAATTTTCATGTGATCGAATGATTAATACAAAGCATTCCGAGTCTACATCAAATGAATGTCTCACATAGATCTTGTAAGATGTTACAAGGCGATTTTCACATGATCATATTTTGACTTTCTTCAAGAATAAAAGATGAACTTGGTTAAAGCGAAAGCTTACCAACACATATTTCGAGAAATAGATAAGCGAGATAAACTCGGATCGAAATACCAAATGTGTATAATTGAAGTCTATATAGCAATACGACTTTTGTTTCAAATAGGAGATAGAGTATATAGACTTTTGAGTGATAGATGAGTTCAAGTCTCCACATACCTTTTGTTGATGAAGTTCCACAAGTTCCCTTGAGTAGTTCTTCGTCTTCATTCGATGAACGACGTGGAGTCTAAGGCTCAACTACACTTACTATCCTAATCTGAGACTTAGCTACAAGTAGACTAGAAATCAAGACTTATAGTTTTGGAAACTAAACTTGACAAACAAGCTTGAGATAGCAACGCTTGCGAGTTCGACCGAGCAGTGATCTAACATGTTGTGCATAAGTTCAATTAATTGTGAATCCAACCTTTGGTTGTTGATTAAATTGATTGACACTTGGATATTGATTTTTGATACCGTCCAAGTTATTTCTTATATTCAACCGGGCTCGCAAATTCCTATTTCTTTGATTGCAGATTGAATTGAGAAATTGAGATACAACCGTTTGAAAGATTCACCCTCGCAATTAATCATTGCTGAATCACTTTCTTTTTATTTTTTCAGTTATATGTTCTCTAAGTGATTTGGTAGGATCCTAGTACTTCCATGGATGTTGTAGCAAGGTAATCATTGGTAAAGTTTATAAAAGCCCCATAGACAATTGTCTTACACTCAGAATTAGAGTGAGCCAAAAATCAAAAATATATGTAAGGCTCCTCTTCATATACCGACATTATTAACAATACAAAGAGAAGATTCTCTCTGTCTCCGTCGCCTAAACAAGCGTGAAACGCATGATCCATGAGAATTAATCATGTAGTCGATGAAATTCGTGAAACCTATCATCATTATTTATCCAGTCAAAAAGACTATTGATGAGGTTCTCGACACTTGGATAACTGTATGTGTGAAACGTTTTCCATGTCTTCGTCGCCTAAACAAGCGTGGAATGCAGGATCCAAGGGAAGTATCACATATTTGCTGAAAGGAAACATGCGCTTAGAGTATCTAATCATGTTGTCGAGTTAAATGGGTGCTTATCTCAACTATTGCGCTAAATGTATATAAAAAATCCATTGTTGACATTCATACAAGTATTGAGAGTAACATCTTTCACTTTAGTTAGCATTTGCACACTTCACTTTTCTATTTCCATTCTCTTATCTATCCATGTGATTTCTGTACGCGAGTGTTGCAGCAAAATGTTAATAAACATTGCAACAAGTATGATGACTATCTTAGTAGAGTTATTGATGTGATTTGTAGATAATGGTAGTAAAAGTTCGTTCAACTCAGACTTGTAAAGACTCGATTTTAGACTTAATCTATTAAATATATACAAAAGATGATAGTAATATCAGGAGAAACTAGGACTTAGGATTTCACCATTAATCACATTCACTTGGTTCATAAATGATTCACAACAATTCTAGCTCTTTTGTTGACTCTCTTGTTTGCCAAAAGTAGATTTTGTAAAATATTAATTGTAAATCACAAGCATGGTGTATCAACATCTCTATGTCTAAGCATACACCATCAAACGAAATCACAAATAATTAATAAAAATCATAAATCAATTAAACCAATGCAAAAGTCATAGAGAATCGATTTTAGTTACCAAACGATTGTGAAATAAGGCTTCCTCCATAGTCCCAGTGTTGGGGTTTAGATAATTATATTGTAAACACGCTCAAAATTGATAATCATAGCTCGCAAAGTGTTTATAGGATGAAAATATATGAAAAGAAGAAATCAGTGAAACTGCTACGTTTATAAGAGTTGCATCTAAACTGTTACAGAGAAAATAAGACTGCCTGTAAATGATACTTGTGTACTGCAGTAGTTTTGCCACGGTTCTTTGCGACTGACTCTGGAAGTCTGTTCTTCGTCTTCTTTTTCCTATGCACCAGCAGAATACTTTTTTGCAACTTGATTTGTTCGGCTCTGTAGCCTCCCAATTATCCCTACTGGTGCCCCCCAACTCTCGACACCCTTCTCTGAGTCCCGTAGCTTCTTTTTATACACCACATAGTCCTAAAATCCGAGAATAACTCTTTTTTTTCTTCTCCTCAAGTCTCGGTCTATTTTTCTTCTTTCCTTTCCTTCCACGCGTCTTTGGATTACTCAAACCTTCCCAAAGATAGAGTAAAATCTCTCGAGAAGATATCCTCACTTCACTCCACGCATACCTTCCTTTTAATCAACAGGAATTCCCGAAAATGTGATAACTTCCCTGTTTTATCGAAACCTGGTTGAAAACTTGGTTCTTTTCCTCCTACGCGACCTCTGAGTTGTTGCAATTCTTAGCAGGATGTAATAAAATATTCAGAGAGGATCTTCTTTCCTTTTCTACACGTAACTGCAAATTATTGAAAGAGAAAAATACCCGGAAACCTTCACCTCCCTGTTTAATCGTGCAAGACATCAAACCTTCCATTATTTACGTTTCCAAACAACTACCTTTCCTGTTTCGATGTACTGGATCATTCCCAGTCCGTATCCAAATATAAAGTCCACTAAATTCTCGTCCAAACCTCTTCCCAAATCTTCCGGCGAAGCTCCGAGTATATTTCCGACACTGTCTTGCTTCAAATCGATTATCTATCCCAGCTTCACCGAATCCATTAACTATACCTTTCCTATTAAGCCAAAACAGTCCCATACAAGAAGTTTTTGCAATTGAATCTCTCTATAACCTCTCCAAAAATCAAACCCTAATTTTTTCCCGTGAAAATCCATTTTTCCCGCCAAATTTGAGAATTCAAATCGTGAAGAAGAAGGGTGTCCCCCTAATCCACTGATGGGGTGCGAATAACAAGTGGTGGTGAGTATTAAAGAGGATAACCCTCATCAATTGGTGCCCCTTAGTAATTTCAGTACCTCTTATCCAAAATGGGGGTCTGTATAGTAATTTTCTCCCACGATTCGTGCCAATTTCGCCGCAAAACCTTATTTCTCCAAAAACACCTACAAAGACACAAAATGCCAAAATAAGTACATAAATGGGTACTAACAACATATGAAATTGAGATCAAAATAGACACATAAATGCGTCTATCAGTTATGCAATCAGGTTGAAAGTCACACGTAAGTAATTGCTTGTGTGTGATGATTGGAATATTTGTGGGATGTTTGCAGCTAAAGATATCATGCAGGCTAATTATTTGGCTTTCTGCTTTATATATGTCCTTAGCAGTTATTCCAATGCAAGAAATTGGAGTAGTTTTTGTGGGTATACCTCTTGTAAACCCTCACGAGACTATAACTCGTCCACTAGGGACACCTATGGGGTTTAAAGGCATGTTGCACTAGCTAAGTGTAACCGTATTCTCAACGAAATGGAGTTTTTTTATTTAAGATTAGCTTGATTTAGTTTTCTCGAGGACTAGTAAAAGCTAAGTGTGGGAGAATTTGATAAGTGCATAATTCATATGTTTTTAGCATCCATTCCATACTTGTTTTAACTATTATTCTTGCATCTATTCTTGTTATTACTCTTGTTTTCTCTTATTTGTCTCTATTAGGTGAATCATCCAAAAAGAATCTACCAAGTTCTAAAAATATCTAAGAAGAGAATTATTCCAAGTGCCCAAGTCCAAGAGAAGTGGAAGAAGTGCGACGAAACGGAGCAAAGATGCTCAAAATCAAGAGACAAGCCAAAGACCGAGATTAAATAATTCAATCTCAAGATTTCACATCACAATATTGAAGAGAATTCAATTACAACAAGAATGCAAAAAGAATGAGGTTATTCCGAGTTCGGACGAAGAAGTTGTGGGAAAAACAAGCTTTTTATTGAATACCAAAGACAAACCAGTTTGCAAACTGGTATGCAAACGGGAGTAACTGAAATTTCATTTTGAAAACTGGTATGCAAACGAATTTCCCTGGATTTTATTATAGAATTTTAGTTTGCAAACCGGTATGGAAACCATGAAGGCTAAAATTCATGTTAAGTCTTTCTTTATTATTTTTCGGGTCGGGTTCCTTAACAGACTAGGATACTTGAAGTACAAGAAATGTAAACCTATATAAATAGGTATTATGCCTTTCACAGATGTAGAAGGGGAAAAACGATTTGCTGGTTTTTACGGAATTGAGGAGACGACCGTGCGGAAGAGACTCCTTGAACCGAGCAAATGCTCAACCTCACACAGATGTACTGCAAGAAGGGAGTGCTTTAAGTTCGAGAGATCAATCTGTAAGACTCCAGCCTAAACCAAGACAATGGCCGTTCCAGAGTCAATTCGGTCACAAGATAGGACGGGTTGATCTGTAGGAGGGAAGCTGAAAAATGTGTGAGATCAATGGTGATCAAATATTGTAGGTGTGTTGTGTATTCTGTATGAAGAAAATAAGATAAGTTCTGATTGGTTGAACGTTGAGTTCTTAATCTCTTGTTTGTCTGCTTGAAGAGAGACTGTCTTGTCCCTTCAATCATGATTCGGAGGCTTATTTATATTGCCAGAATTGTAAATACCTTGATCCCATGAAGTGTGGCAGCTGCTGGAGTCAAAGAATGGGGAAGTGGGAAATCTTGTCAAAACCAGTTTCTCATCGTGCAGAGACTTGGTTAATTTTCCACCCACTACTTTGATAACTCCTCCAACTGATTGCACGACTTGCTCACATTCTCATCGTGTGTATGAACAAACGTGCCGTAGACCGCCAGACCAAAACCCTAGTTAATATCCCCCATGTGACACGATTGACATCTCGTGATTGTGGAGTCAGTTGCTGACTTTATGGGACGATGAGTCCTTGTATTGTTGAGTCGAACGTGATTTGCAAATGTTCTGAGACTCATGAAATGAACATGCCTGCTGAGACAAAGGCATATTGTCGAATAAATGTTCATAACTTAAGGTGAGCAAATGTTGCTGAATTGTTGAATATTGATAGCTGAACCAATATTCCTTAGTCTGAGCAAATATTGCTCGTCTGAGCAAATGTTGGTGGCAGGACCAAATAAGATATTAATTTAAGATACTGACATCTAGGCCGAGCATAATAATAAAAGTGTTGATCACGGGATCAACGTGAAACTATTAATGTTTGAGTCTGCTCAGAATTATGTTTTTGCAGAGCTCTGGATTCGAAACCCTAATTTTTGATCAATTGATGATTTATTGAAAATCAACCATAGAGTGAAAGAGGGACCGACTACATGGTATGACGGGTCGATCATGTAACGCCCAGATGCTCAAATGAGCAAAATACCAAAGTCTCTTGAAGACCAGTTTGTGAAAGGATGATTAAATGCTGGTTTAATCATTTATTAAAAATAATGCTCATCTCAGCTTTAGGTGATGAAACCTAATTATGAAGAGATGAGGGACCATCCAAGAGGGCATGAAACCGGCCCTTGGTGTTCGTGGGACCAGCTGATGGTCATTTGAGCAAACTCCAAGTTGTTTGAGAAGAGTTTGGACCCAATATGAGCAATTGAGCAAAATTAGGTCAAAATTACTAAAACATGTGGTACCGGCTATTTAAAATCCCTAGGGCCAGCCTTGGTCGGTCAAGGAGACATGCTCGTGTCACCATAACGTCCATGTCTCAGTCCTGAGAGGTTCGATATTTTCTAATGCGCGTTTGAGCAACATTTTGAGAAAATATGAAGGATTCAGGGTTTTGCTGAAACTGGGGAATCTTAATGAGATGATAAAAATAATTAATAAAATAGGGGATTGTAAGGTGTGGGACCAGCCACGGCTAGGGCATGATCGTCCAGCTAGCACCTTTCCCAATTTTATGTATTTTCCCTGATGTGAAGGAAATACCATGAAATTGAGGAATTTCATGAAGTTAAGGAATTTCCATGAGATTATGGAAATAATAATAATAAAATAGGGACTCATGAAGTGTGGGACTGTCTAGTTGATAACTTAAGGTGAGAAAATGTTGCTGAATTGTTGAATATTGATAGTTGAACCAATATTCCTTAGTCTGAGCAAATATTGCTCGTCTGAGCAAATGTTGGTGGCAGGACCAAATAAGATATTAATTTAAGATACTGACATCTAGGCCGAGCATAATAATAAAAGTGTTGATCACGGGATCAACGTGAAACTATTAATGTTTGAGTCTGCTCAGAATTATGTTTTTGCAGAGCTCTGGATTCGAAACCCTAATTTTTGATCAATTGATGATTTATTGAAAATCAACCATAGAGTGAAAGAGGGACCGACTACATGGTATGACGGGTCGATCATGTAACACCCAGATGCTCAAATGAGCAAAATACCAAAGTCTCTTGAAAACCAGTTTGTGAAAGGATGACTAAATGCTGGTTTAATCATTTATTAAAAATAATGCTCATCTCAGCTTTAGGTGATGAAACCTAATTATGAAGAGATGAGGGACTGGCTAAGAGGATATGAGACCGGCCCTTGGTGGTCGTGATACCAGTTGATGGTCATTTGATAAAACTCCAAGTTGTTTGAGAAGAGTTTGGAACCAATATGAGAAATTAAATTGGGCAAATTAGGTCAAAATTGTTAAAACATGTGGGACTGGATATTTGCAATCCCTAGGGCCAGCCTTGGTAGGTCAAGGAGACATGCTCGTGTCACCATAATGTTCGTGTCTCAGTCCTGAGAGTTTCGATATTTTTTAATGCGCGTTTGAGCAACATTTTGAGAAAATATGAAGGATTCAGGGTTTTGTTGTAACTGTGGAATCTTCATGAGATGATAAAAATAATTAATAAAATACGGGATTGTAAGGTGTGGGACCGGCCACGACAAGGGCATGACCGGCCAGCTAGCAAGCTCGGTCCCGCAACACGTTTCCCAATTTTATGTATTTTCCCTGATATGAAGGAAATACCATGAAACTGAGGAATTTCATGAAGTTAAGGAATTTCCATGAGATTATGGAAATAATAATAATAAAATAGGGAGTCATGAAGTGTGGGCACGGTCCCATGTCACTTTCCCTAATTTTATATTATTTTCATGATTTTAAGGAAATACCATGAAATCAAGGAGTTTGCTGAAACTAGAGAGTTTCCTTGAAGTGAGGGAGTTTCCATGATATGAGGGAAAAAAATAATATTAAAATAATGAGACAAGGGCGTGTGGGACCGGCCACGGCTAGGGCATGGCCGGCTGGCAAATGAGCCCGGTCCCGTGAGTTTTCTCCCTAATTTTATATAATTTTCATGAGTTGAGGGAAAAATCATGAAATCGGGGAATTTTAATGGGATGAGGGAAATAACAAAATAATAAGGAACCATGAGGTGTGGGATTGGCCACGGCTAGGGCATGGCCGACCGGCTAGTGAGCCCGGTCCCACGACACCTTTCCTAATTTTTATTATTTCTTTGATACGAGGAAACACCATGAGACAAGGGATTTTCCTTGAGACGAAGGAGATTTGTTCAAATGAAGGGATTTTCATGAGATCAGGGAAAAATAATAAAACATGATAAAATATAAAATTGGGTGTGGGACTGGCCACGGCGTGACCAGCAGGCCGGTGAGCCCAGTCCCTTAGTGCCTTTGCTAATATTTTATTATTAATTTTTTTCATCCCATATTGCATAGGTTCATCGTTCCTTCGTGTTTTAGAATGCTCCTTCGCGCATTCAGGTGCTCGTTTGTACATTATTGCTGAGTACACTTGCACCATTTTGGTCGGGACTTATTCGATAGCTGCTCAGATGCCCGTACATTGAAAATTATTACTAACCCATGGAATTCTGCTGGAAAGAATCATGAATTCAAGTAACGAAATATTATGAATAATGTAGAAAATTTTCCAGGGAATCAGTTAATGAATCTAATAATTTAGGAATAATTAATTGATGACTCTATACTAGTACGATCGTCTAGGAGCACTGATTATTCAGGAATTGGGCGATATGAGCTTGTTGAAGCGTCATATTTCTTTTATATAGTCAGGAAAAACATTGTTACATCCTGAAGATGTTATTGATCTACACTAGCAGGCAATCTGTCTAGGAGCTGTCCAATCTTGCGATTCTATATAGAAGTAATTACTGAAATTGCTCAGTATTCATGAGATGCGCCGTTGCCTCAGCTGAGAGACTGCACATCTACATATACTCTGAGAGACAGTATTCTCAGTCAGAGATTCTTGTGGCATGAGCTTTTATGCTTCAATGAGAGACATGAGCCTCAATACTCGTCTGATTGCTGGATCAGGAGCATGTATAATTATGGTTTTACGATTTTAACCCTTGTCAAAAATCCACCATCTACATTAAGTCCCCTGCTTAGTGAGGGACAGTCATGTTCCTCAGTCGGCACTGAATGGTGATTTTCCAGTTACAAACAAAATAAGTAATTGAACTTAGTCGTAAGATAAGATGTTACCGGATTTTCAATCCCGCGAGCGAACCACGACTTGAACGAAGATCCCAGTGGCATTATAGAGAATCGTCTAATGAGCATAAATTGGTGTAGAACCGCTGATTTGATGGTGGAACCTTGGTCGGTTTAGGATTCACGGGCCGGGCCCAATAAGGAAATCCTTGTGAAATTAGGTTTTGGAAATAAAATTTGATATAAAAGGGATTAAATACCTTTTTTTTTATTTCTCTTCCACGACCACCACCATCTTCATCCCTTCAACTCCTTCACGTCAACAACAGGAGAAGGAATTTTCGCCGGAGCTTCACCGTCGTCCGACCGGAGCAACCACCGGCCGGCACCGACAGGTACGTGATTTTTTTCCTTCTTTTGATTTCACAAAGTGTTCATGTTTTGTTCATGCTGAAGTTATATACATGTGCATATATGAGTGTGAGTTTTGTAGAAAAACCCTTATTTTATTAAACATATGTTCGCTCGATCGTTAGTTCAAGAAACTAGCAATAATCCCTAGCTTGAGAGATTTTTATTTTGAAATATGCATGTGTCCAGTGATAAAATTTTGTTTATGAGCTTTCATGGAAACCAAAACTTTATCTTAAAAGGTGTGAACTTTTCACAAAACCGAAATAAACCCTCGTTTCAAGGAAAGACGATTGTACGAAGGAAAAGAGATTTTTTTTTGTCAAACCGTGGAGCCTCCACAAAGATTTTTTTTGATAAAATCACGTAGGCTTGAGCTCAGGTCAATTTTTTTTAAATATTTACGTGAGTTAATCACGTTATTTATTTATTTATATATATATATATATTCGAAAACACTTTGAGCAATATTTAAGAACAAACAATTATTTATGATGAAATATTTGTTTAGTTTTCATAATCCGGTGATTAATGTTCGCATGATGGAAGTGCTCATGATTTTATGAAAACCTGAGTTTTGTTCGTCTTTTGTAGATTCGAAGAAACGAGCAAGTTTTGAAGTTCCAACTCTTGCATCATAATCACTACTGTTAGTGGAATCGTAAAAAGGTAAGAGTTAAGAGTTACCATTTTTTTTAAATGCTTGCATTAGCATTTTGTCATCAGATTGTATAACTCCATCATATTGTCGAAGTTTGCATCTTGTATGATGGTATACTGAAGTAGAATGTTTTATGCCCATTACAGCTACTTTGCAAGAATGTCCAACTCCAAGAAAATGATGCCTCCAGAGATGATACATGTATGGATGAGACTTCCGTTGGTGAAGAAGAAGAAGAAACTCCTGGAATAAAAAACGTTCCAAATATAGATGATGTATTTTTCGCGGTTCAGTAGGGAACTGAAAAACGTCTCAGAACTCCAGCATTTCGTCTTCTGATAAATCCCAGAGAGGTTGTTCAGAAGAAATTGGTGACTCCTCGAGCAACTATTAGATTTTGTCTTGAACGAGGACTTTTTCTTGCGTCGATTATAGAATTCAAGTTTTCTCGACGACCTTTAGAAAAATTCTCTGGATGGACGAGACACATGCTGGGTTTTCCTCGTGTTAGAGCCATGTTGGATAGTGCACAGGTGACCAGGGCTATCCAAACATCTGGAGACTTGTTCATTTTTCATGATGTGCGAGGTATTGTAGCTCTACTTGCTCGCTGGTGCATTCCAACTCATACCTTCACATGCAGATGGGGAGAGTTTACCATCACTTTGGAGGATGTAGTTACCTTGTTGCATCTCCCAATCACGGGTAACTTTTCTGAAGATTTTTCAGCAGAGGAGACAGCAGTTTCCAACATCTTGACAGCCGAGATGGAGAGAATTAATAAGGCGTCTGGCAAAGGTTGTTATTCCCACTTGTTAACACACTGGTGGCCACGAGATACCCCTCTTGACAGTCCCGACGGTATTTTATCTATTGTTGCTTTCTTGTGTTTATGGCTGTCCAAGGATGTGTTCGAAGACATCGGAACTTTGTTAAAGCCATTTTTAATCCCTTTTGACATTAAGATGGCTCAAGGTGAACAACTTCCCATAGGTAGTCTATTCTTGGGTCCTTTGTACTCGAACCTAGACTCCTTGGTTATAGACTCTAGTGTTTCGAATGTCTTTATGAAGATTGAATGCTATGCCAATACAATGTTTCTCCAGGCCTTGATGTGGGAATGCTTCAAGAATTATGCACCTATTCCCCGTAATATCTTGCAAGGGCTGAATGATGCTAATTCTCGCCGTATTTTTCTTGAGAAGGATAATGCTAGGATTATGCGCTGGTCCACGAAGCAAACTCAATCCAAGACACGTCTCATTGATGTATTAGCCAATGAATCTGAGTTTAATTTTCGCCCCTGGGTGTTAATTCCTTCTTATGTTTCTCAGTTGATAACCTTCAATACCGAAGAAAGTATGACTTTGAAATCTGGTGCTGACTTGAGTGATGGCGAGAGATCCTTCATGTTGAGTTGTACTCCAGGTCATTTGATATCAACAATATATGGAGACTTTTCAGTAGAGGAATACAACATCGATAGAGCATCTCGCCAAATGGGTATGGATCAATGTGTTCCAACTTTTCGAAGGAGAAAACCATCAGTGGAACAGCTTAAGACCTGTTTAGATCGCACACATGTGGAAGGAAGTTCTTACTGGTTCCCTTGTTCTGAACGAATTACATATGTAACCCCAGGTTACATAGATTTCTTGGATCAACAGCTCGAGCATTTACACGATTTCGTAATGGTTGGACAACCTTTAGTGAAAGAGCCTCCTTCTACTGAGATGATTGCTTCTAGACCAAGGTTGAAACATATCTCTGGCGGCGATAAGCGAAAGGCATCTTCAGGATGTTCACCAGTATGTATCTTTTGCATATTCTTCATAAAATTAAAATAATTGCTCTAGATTATCGCATCGATTTGTTTTGCCGGACGGTCGTGCTGTGAGACCTCGAATTGAAGTAAACTTCTCAGAAGCAGAAACAGTTATTCACGGTGGAGAGGGAAGGAACAAGAATTACAAGTTGTTTCCTAACACCATAAAGTCCCCAGTTGTTTCTTTGGTGAGTTGTCAATACTTTTCCGCCGTGACCTTTTCCTATCTGTGTTATTAGGATCATAAAACCAATATTCGTTATTTGGTTACAGAATTTTTCTCCATCAAGTATTGATGTTCTTCAATTCTCTGCTGCTGGGCAAACAGTTTCTGACTTAAGTGTTGGAGAAGAGAATGATGTGAGTACTTCTCCATATAACCAAATATGATGCTTCATAGATAAAATACTAATTGTTTGAGAATATGTCCAGGAGGATGTCGCCATGGAAGTGGAGAGTGTTGATGCTCGTTCATCTTCAGAGGGTAGAGATAAAGAAAATTCCCAGGGTTCAAAACCGAATGGAAGTAATGAGACTCTTGATGTCGACACGGGCAATTCTGATTCTTTGAACGTTTCAGAGACCACCCAAGTAAGTATTTCCCTTGAATTTTATCCATATAAGCATAAAATTGTTGATTATGAATGAATGAAAGAGAACCCATGTGCATACACGAAAAACTTTGTTGAAATACGTCACCAGAAAATTCAGAACTCAGTCTTTTAGCAAAAACGCCATAAAATATTCGTCCGAAGTCGGATTTTCACGATCTTCATATCTATATTCAAGCCCGGAAAATTTCCAAGTTTTTGTAAAGAATCTTTTTAAGTTCTGAGCATGTTTAGGGCCTGAAAAAGGCGAAACAGTAAACTTCCAGCAGACTTTCAGAACTTTTTCAGATTGTATGTTGTCCAATGTTTCAACCACATATCCTTGATCTTTTACCCAATCATTATGAAATTTGTATATGTTGTATAGGACATCCATACGAATATAATGGTATATGACTCATCCTCAGATTCCTTGTATATTGTTCCTAGATCGTCATCTTGTACAGGGCGGAGTAAAATCTCTTCAGATGAGCGTGTCGCAAAACGTGTTTTTATGACTTTCATGCTATCTGTTCGTGTCTTGAGTGCATAACGATGAACTTTGATGATGTTGGACTGCTTGTATGTTTTAGTTTATGATCCCATTTGGTTTCCATGCTTATATTGCTCTAACCTCGTGTAATCTTCGTATTAGGTGCCAAATACCGAGGTTGAGGATACTGAAACCAATAATGATAACTCGGGCAGACCTGGAATCATTAATGAAGATACAACCATCCCTGCACTTTAAGTCCATGAGAGGTTTGTCTCTGAAGTTATGGAAACCTGGATTGTTGCTACTTCAGTGATAGAAGAAACCGAGCCACAATCAGAGGAAACTGAAGAAACCGTTGCCATGATCGTAGAAGTTGCTCCAGCAATTGAGAACCGTATAGTGGTGCATGAATATCCAAGTACATGAGTTGATTTTGATACTCCATTCGATCCATCACTCCCATATCATGAACTATTTGGTGGATTCGGTGTTCCTATTAGATATGCCGGTTTGTACGACAAGATATGGAAGAAGTTTGGTCACATCATCGTTACTAGAGACCCCAGACGTGCTTATGCTTTAACAATGCAAGTAAGTGTCATCTTGCGTGTTGTAAGCGATATATGCGCTAGGGACAGAAATACTGTGACTCCAGATGTACTCTTTGATTGGGAGTTCAACTTGGAGAATTCTGAAAGACTTGGCTTCAATGTGAAGGGGCTTCATAAGAAAATAAATGCTATCAAGGACTCCTGCGAGAATAACATACCCTTTCCCAATGATGATATGTGGAGAAGGAAGACAAGATTGCTAAGCTGACTGAGGAGCTGAACATGGAGAAGGCGGCTTTGCAAGTCTTGAAGGATGCAGAGGAGCAAAAATCTTTCTTTGCTGATTTTCTTTGATTTCTTTTTCATAATCTCTTGAACTTATGAACTTTTGAGAGATGTGAGGTTTTATTTTGGCTTTGGTATTGGATTGGTAGATGATTGAGGATTTTCTTTTGGATTTGATAGAGATTTTCTTTAAGTAAATGAGCTGAATTTTGATAAATTGCTGAATTCAAATACTGAATGCAAGTATTGAAAACGTTTTGTAGAAATTGAAATACAATGAAAGAAAATCCTAAATGCAAAATCCCAGACGTCATGAATGCTCAAACGCCCAGTACCTAAAATGCCCAATAATTTCAGGCGTCAAATGCCTTAAGCCAATTCTCATGGATCACTGGCATGGTCTTGTCATCTGTGTTGATCAACCTGTAGTATCCTCCGGTTATGGACTGAGAAACCATAAATGACCCTTCCCAATTGGAGTTTCTTGCAGAGTGAAGGTTGCGCTGAGTTTCTTTGAGAACTAGGTCTCCTTCACAAAAATTGTTAGGCTTGGTCGTCCGCGGCTTGAATATTTCTGTTGATTCGGAATTTCTCGCGTGATGGGATTCCATGGTTGCGGCACATATGGATACTCGTTCAGAGGGGAGTATCCAGCGTACTGTCTGTCGTGCTTAGCCATGTCTTCAGCAATAAATTTTTTGATAGAATGATCAATTTGAGGAAGTGTATTCAACCATTTGGTGTAATATTTCCGCGGTGAGGATATCCACTCATAGCACTTTGCGACGGCTAAGTGATGTGATTTTCAATTGAGTTGTAGTTATAAGTTCGTTGAGACTTGTGAAAGCAAAAGATTTTAGAGTTATAAAACTTAAAAATAGAAAATTTATTGCAAAATTGATTTCAAGATATTAAAAGTAACCAAGACACCAGATTCCACTATTACACATGAATGAACGATACCAAATATGTTTCAAAACTCTAACTATCCTTTAAGTCCTTTATTTCTTAATTCATACATAATCAAACATATTCCCAAATATTAATTGTATTCCCTAAGAATAGACTATCAATCGATTAAACAAAGTATAATCTATCAAATTGAATCACAAGTAATTAAGAAAATTATGTGAACATATAGAACTCCACAAAAGCGGTGATTGAATGAATTATAAATTGTAAATTAGAGAAAATAAAATTGTTACCAATCATTCATGCATAGATAGCTTCATACATTGCCTTGGTTGCGCGAGAATTAGCTCATCATCATGGAAACATGCTCAAAATTCATTTTTATTGCTCAAAGGGTATTTACAAAGATGAAATGGGAGAAACAATGATAAATCGAGTTTGTAACAGTTTTATTTGTGACAAACTGAAAAGAACGATAGAAAAGCACTGTCGCTGATTCTGTAGATCTACGACCCACGCCTGTGTGTCGTTTCCACTTTTGAAAAACGGATGTCTTTGGTGGTCTGTTCTTCGTGTTCTTCAGATGAACAGCAGCAGAAAAATATTTCTGGTGGTTCTGATTATCGCCTCTGTCTTCTCCAAAACTCTCCCAAACTCTCTGTAACTCGTTATATGACCCAAGGGACTCTATTTATACCCGAAAGATGCATCGAATCTCCTCCATAACTTCACAAATTCTCGGCAGTGAAAGAAAATATTTTTGGATATTTTCTTTCCTGTTTTAGCTTCTTATGCGTTTTACAGCTGCAAACTCTCCTTGTTTAACTCTTACACTCCTCTAGCATTCTCCCAGCACATTCCAAACTCTCCCAGCAACAGCAGACGCGTGAAAATCTTCCCCCTTTGCACGTATCCCCTGTTTTGCTCCATGACACGATTCATCCAATTCTGATCCAAACGAACACCCATAACATGCCTGTTATGAAAAATCACAACTACCCACGAAGTTTCAGCCATTTAGTCTCTGTAGAACATTGTCGAATCTTGATTAAAATCTGCAAGTTCACTACAAAGTTTTCCCGCCAATTTTTTCTTTTTAAACGAAGGAGAAGGTGTCCCCCTAACCAAACCAGGGGTGCGAATAGTAGGTGGCGCTCTGGGGATGCAAATAGCAGGTAGTGTGCCCCTTAGTAATTGGGTGCTGAGGATGAATTTGGGCTACGCATAACCTTGGGTGCCCCTTAGCCAAATCTGGGGTCCGTACAGCAAATGTCCTCTGGGGGTCCAAATAGCACTTTTTGAGCAACTTTTTCCACACAAGTGTATTTCTCCAAAAACACCTACACAGACATAAAAACACCATAATAAGTACAAAATCAAGAACTAGCAATAGAGACACTGAGGACAATTCAAACACAAAAATGTGTCTATCACTAAGTTGTCAGTGGGAAGAAGTCCCCGGACCAGGGCAACATGATTAAACATTGGTAATATTGGCGAAGAGGAATAAGAATTGCCTGAGTACGGAACCTTTTGACAAAGGTGTGTGCACTTTCTCCAGGTTTCTGTGTAAGTTCCATCAAGGATTTAACTTCCTCCAAATGCTCAAATGGTGGGGTATCCTCTATTTCTTCCGAATCAGAGTTTTCTTCAATAGTGGGGTGTACTGGCGTTAGAGATATATTTCCAGCATGGATCCAAGTTCGTCCGAGGATCATGTCGTATCCTGGATCTTCCCGGATTATGTAAAACTTGGTCTCAGTGCAGACCGAGCTTTCTTTGATCTTGAGGGTGATGTAGCCATATGCGTCTCTGGGCGTCCCTTCATGATCCCTGATTGACATGGGAGCATGAGTAGCTTCTTGTCGAGTAATGCCAGCGGCTCTGAGAGTTTTCAAAGGAATGATGTTGATGGCAGCGCCAACATCAACAAATGCTCTCTTGAATTCATTTCCTTTAATATGCACTGCGGTGAGCAGTCCCCAATCATACATTTCTTTGTCAGTGGCTGGAGGCTCAGGAGGTACTTCTGGAATCAGTAGACGTTTCCGAGATACTATATGGTTCAAAGCCATGAACATGTCTCCCCTTTGCGCATTCGACAGATAAAGCAATTCGCAGACATGCTCGATCAATGACTGAACTGCTTCTTTGATTGGTTGTTCAGAGATGGAGAAAGTCCTGACTGGGAGGGGGTCTCTGTGTACTCCTTCAGTCCCCAAGTTAAGCTCTCCCGACTTAACCTTTTCCCTGAATATGCACTTCAAAACTCTGTAGTCACTTGTGGGATGATTGACGAACCTGTGGAAGCGGCAGTAACGAGGACTTTCCATGTCTTCTTCAGTTGGTTCTTTCTTGACATATGGCAACTTGATTGCACCATCTTGGATCCAGGCATCCAGGAGTTCGATCACCTCTTCAATGGAAAGGAGAAAGTCAGGTGCCTCTTGATCAGGAACTCATGTGTGTTTGTCAGGGGTTTGTGCATCTTTCTTATCCTTCATTTGTGCATTTGAAGGAGCCGAGGTATGCTTGTGCGGCGGTTCGGATTTCCGTTTGCTCCCTTCTACATGTTTGTGGAAGGATGGAGGTTGTACTGCTTGTTGATCAGACGTCTGCTACCTCGAGTCTCTCGTGGTTCTTCAGCTTTGATAGCTTTTGTTCTTTGCAGTAAAGCGGGTGCAGTAGTTGCCGATCTCTTCGCCTCTTCATGAAGTTATGAGAAGGTCTGGAAACGAAGATTTTCCAATAAATCTCTGTAGACCGGGGTCATGCCGTTGACACACAAGTCTACAAGTTACGTGACGTTTGGATCATGACAGTCCAAGGCCTGATCCCTGAAATCTTTTTACATAGTCATTGGGATATTCATTGCTCCTCTGAAACATTCTTCTAAGATCAGAGAGAGTAATTTGCTCTGACACAAAGAAGTACTTTCTGTAGAAGGCGTTAATCATTTCTCCCCAATTGTTGATAGTTCCTGGTGCGATGTTGTTATACCAGGTGTATGCCCTGCCTTTCAAAGATTTTGAAAATTCCTTGAGGAAAACAACATGGTTATGTTCATGTTCACCCAAGGCTTCCAGGAACCGAGAAACATGTTCCCGAGCATTGCATGTTCCATCATACAAAGTGAAGGTTGGAGAGGTATAACCTTTTGGAAGAGGAATTTGAGTAGCAGCAGGGTATGGAGGCTGGTGACGATGGACATGTGATGTCTTGTCTTTTCTACGATTCTCCAAGAGGCGTTCCAAATCTACCCGAGTAATGAAATTTGATGATTCTTTAGCTGATGGATCGTCTTTAGCTTTGCGGACTTCACCGTCATCTACCGTATGAATTGGAACAACTTCAGGGTCAACATCTGGTTCTTTTCCTTTTCTTGAGTCTTATCTGACATCTTGTCAGTGAGAGTTTTGAGATAATTTACACAGATCCTTCTGTGTTGCATCCATGTCAGTCTGATTCTTGGAAAGAGTTTCCTGCACTTTCATGAGATCGCCTATGGTATGAGGATTTTCTTCTGACTTCCTCAGGATGCCGGACAAAGAGGGGATGATTTCCAGCATTGGGATGAGGAGGAGTAACGTCTCTACCATTGTCAGAAGCATGAATAGTTTCTGGAATACCATCATGGTTATTGTTGCTAGTGCTAGCGTCGTTTACGTTTGTAACCAACCCATACCTAAGACCAGCCATTTTGTGAAAATGTGAGATTGCACCCGAGAGATTAATCTCCCACTGTGGTCGCCAATCAGTAGATGGGGAAAAACGATTTGCTGGTTTTTTCGGAACTAAGGAGACGATCGTGCGGAAGAGACTCCTTGAACCGATCAAATGCTCAACCTCACGCAGATGCACCGCAAGAAGGAAGTGCTTTAAGTTCGAGAGATCAATCTGTAAGACTCCGGCCTAAACCATGACAATGGCCGTTCCAGAGTCAATTCGGTCATAAGAGAGGACGGGTTGATCTGTAGGAGGGAAGATGAGAAATGTGTGAGATCAATGGTGATCAAAGATTGTAGGTGTTTTGTGTATTCTGTATGAAGAAAATAAGATAAGTTCTGATTGATTGAACACTGAGTTCTTAATCTCTTGTTTGTCTTCTTGACGAGAGATTGTCTTGTCCCTTCAATCATGATTCAAAAACTTATTTATATTGCCAGAATTGTAAACACCTTGATCCCATGAAGTGTGACAGTTGCTGGAGTCAAAGAATGGGAAAGTGGGAAATCGTGTCAAAACCAGTTTCTCATCGTGCAGAGACTTGGTTAATTTTCCACTCACTACTTTGCTAACTCCTCCAACTGATTGCACGACTTGCTCACATTCTCATCGTGTGTATGATCACACGTGCCGTAGACCGCCAGACCAAAACCCTAGTTAATATCCCCCATGTGACACGATTGACATCTCGTGATTGTGGAGTCAGTTGCTGACTTTATGGGACGATGATTCCTTGTATTTTTGAGTCGAACGTGATTTGCAAATGTTTTGAGACTCATAAATTGAACATGGATGCTGAGACAAAGGCATATTATCGAATAAATGTTGATAACTTAAGGTGAGAAAATGTTGCTGAATTGTTGAATATTGATAGTTGAACCAATATTCCTTAGTCTGAGCAAATGTTGGTGGCAGGACCAAATAAGATATTAATTTAAGATACTGACAGCTAGGCCGAGCATAATAATAAAAGTGTTGATCACGGGATCAACGTGAAATTATTAATGTTTGAATCTGCTCAGAATTATGTTTTTGCAGAGCTCTGGATTCGAAGCCCTAATTTTTGATCAATTGATGATTTATTGAAAATCAACCATAGAGTGAAAGAGAGACCGACCACATGGGATGACGAGTCGACCACGTAACGCCCAGATGCTCAAATGAGCAAAATACCAAAGTCTCTTGAATACCAGTTGGTGAAAGGATGATTAAATGCTGGTTTAATCATTTATTAAAAATAGTGCTCATCTCAGCTTTAGGTGATGAAACCTAATTATGAAGAGATGAGGGACCAGCCAAGAGGGCATGAAACCGGCCCTTGGTGGTCGTGGGACCAGCTGATGGTCATTTGAGCAAACTCCAAGTTGTTTGAGAAGAGTTTGGACCCAATATGAGCAATTGAGCAAATTAGGTCAAAATTACTAAAACATGTGGTACCGGCTATTTGCAATCCCTAGGGCCAGCCTTGGTCGGTCAAGGAGACATGCTCGTGTCACCATAACGTCCGTGTCTCAGTCCTGAGAGTTTCGATATTTTCTAATGCGCGTTTGAGCAACATTTTGAGAAAATATGAAGGATTCAGGGTTTTGCTGAAACTGGGGAATCTTAATGAGATGATAAAAATAATTAATAAAATAGGGGATTGTAAGGTGTGGGACCATCCATGGCTAGGGCATGATCGGCTAGCTAGCACCTTTCCCAATTTTATGTATTTTCCCTGATGTGAAGGAAATACCATGAAACTGAGGAATTTCATGAAGTTAAGGAATTTCCATGAGATTATGGAAATAATAATAATAAAATAGGGACTCAAGAAGTGTGGGACTGGATATTTCCAAGGCATGGCCGGCCGGCCAATGGGCACGATCCCATGTCACTTTCCCTAATTTTATATTATTTTCATGATTTTAGGGAAATACCATGAAATCAAGGAGTTTGCTGAAACTAGAGAGTTTCCTTGAAGTGAGGGAGTTTCCATGAGATGAGGGAAACAAATAATATTAAAATAATGAGACAAGGGCGTGTGAGACCGGCCACGGCTAGGGCATGGCTGGCCGGCCAATGAGCCCGGTCCCGTGAGTTTTCTCCCTAATTTTATATAATTTTCATGAGTTGAGGGAAAAATCATGAAATCAGGAAATTTTCATGGGATGGAGGAAATAAAAAAATAATAAGGAACCATGAGGTGTGGGACCGGACACGGCTAGGGCATGGCCGGCCGGCTAGTGAACCCGGTCCCACGACACCTTTCCTAATTTTTATTATTTCTTTGATACGAGGAAACACCATGAGACTAGGGAGTTTCCTTGAGACGAAGGATATTTGTTCAAATGAAAGGATTTTCATGAGATAAGGGAAAATAATAAAACATGATAAAATATAAAATTGGGCGCGGGACTGGCCAAAGCGTGACTGGCCGGCCGGTGAGCCCAGTCCCTTAGCGCCTTTGCTAATATTTTATTATTATTATTTTTCATCCCATTTTGCATAGGTTCATCGTTCCTTCGTGTTTTAGAATGCCCATTCGTGCATTCAGGTGCTCGTTTGTATATTATTGCTGACTACACTTGCACCATTTTGGTCGGGGCTTATTCGATAGCTGCTCAGATGCCCGTACATTGAAAATTATTACTAACCCATGGAATTCTGCTGGGAAGAACCATGAATTGAAGTAACGAAATATTATGAATAATGTAGAATATTTTCCAGGGATTCAGTTAATGAATCTAATAATTTAGGAATAATTAATTGATGATTCTATACTAGTACGATCGTCTAGGAGCATTAATTATTCAGTAATTGGGCGATATGAGCTTGTTGAAGCGTCATATTTCTTTTATATAGTCAGGAAAAACATTGTTACATCCTGAAGACGTTATTGCTCTATGCTAGCAGGCAAGCTGTCTAGGAGCCGTCCAATCTTGCGATTCTATATAGAAGTAATTACTGAAATTGCTCAGTATTCATGAGATGCGTCGTTCCCTCAGTTGAGAGACTGCACATCTACATATACTCTGAGAGACAGTATTCTCAGTCAGAGATTCTTGTGGCATGAGCTTCCATGCTTCAATGAGAGACATGAGCCTCACTACTCGTCTGATTGCTTGGTCAGGAGCATGTATAATTATGGTTTACGATTTTAACCCTTGTCGAAAATCCACCATCTACAACAGAAGAGATCATCTAATATCACAAGCTAGGGTTTGTTCTACATCCAAAACCTGGGGTTTACCCCTTTAGGGGGAAACCACCATTATTCATCTTCTTTGTAATATGAGTAGATAAATCCTTTGTTTATTAAGGATGAATTCAATGTTCTAAGCGTGAAGCTTTACTATTAATACAAATCTATTGAGAGTTTTAATCATCATCGTCTGTTTTCACCATATTTAGGGTATGTGATTGATTTCTAGATTGTTCAAGTGTACAATTGGATTAATCTTTTGATCATTCTATTGCTAGTAAAGGGTTAGGGTATTCGTGTAATTGTTGAATAACCTTTACATATATAAGTAGAGAACGTGAGACCTCTCAGAGGAATTTTGTGGAGCAATCATGTGTGAAGACAACAATAGTAAGTGGACCTTGCGCTAAGAGTCCAACTGCTAGGATCAACCTAAGTTCATATAAAGCTTCTGATTGGGTTACACCTTGAGTGCGCTACTACTTGGTGGTTCGGTTGGATAGAACTTGATATGCGAGCGCTTCGGTATCCGATTACACAAGGAACTTTGGGGATAACACTGCTCTAGGTGTTATTCTGCGGTTGGTGATGAATGGTTCTAACGGAAGATAGATAAGTTTTCTAATCCTGCTATCGCAAGGTAACGACGAAGGATTCCTTAATAACCTGTTTTCTTCTTTATTGTATTTCTATTTATCTTACAACCAAAACCCCCCTTTTTGTTATGTACTATATTTTGCTGACACAAATAACATATCAATTGCACAACTCTTTGTGGGAACGATCTATTACTACCGCCATATTACTAGTTAATTAGTGGGAAATATCTTTATTAAATTTTTGAGCCTACGAAAACCATCAAATTTTGGCGCCGTCGCCGGGGAGCGGTTGATAATTGATTTGTTATTTGTTTAGCTTGTTTTTAGATTTTTGTTTTGATTTTCTCTTTCTTGTGAGTCGTCATGTTTTCTTACAGAAATAACATGTACGAAGCACAAGATCAGACATACGATAGTGGTAATCAATATGGTTTTCAATCTCATTCATATGAAAACTTCCAACCATGTTATCGTTATAATCAAAACCAATATTTTGTTTATGATAAATATCCTGCGTAACTTTACGGATATTCTCATACATGTCAACAACCCTATGACGGGAATGTAAGTGAACAATCACAAGGATGGGAGGATAGTTATACTTGTAATCGTTTATCTCCTGAACTTGAGCAGAAATTTGATCAGATTATGCTTCAGTTAAAGGCCAATATGTCCATACTGAAATCACTCAATGAACAACTAAGTGTGGAGTATAACACATCAACCGGATCTTACTATAATATATCAAACCAAATTCCTGATCATTTTTATGATCATTCACATATTCAAAAAGGGGAGACTTGGTCTGGAAATCTTGTAGTGAGTTAAAGTGTAGGTTTTGAAGAACGCCTTGACCAACTGTTCCAAGAGATGACGCAACATCAACAAGGGTTGGACCAACACATTTCAAAATTTGGATGAGGACAACAAAAAGATGGAAGAATCATGCCAATAATTTCAAAGGAATATGAAAAAGATAAAGATACAAACTGCTCAACTCATTGAGAATAGGAATGATGAAGAAGTTTTGCCTCAAAACCAAATCAATTCTGAAATTTCTGAGGACAGAAACAAATATTTTGGAGAAGAGCAACCTTTGGGAATTTCTTATAACAGTGATGAAGTTATACCAGCTCCGAATCGTAATTATGATCATTCGCCTATTCAAAAGTAGGAGCCTTGGTACGACCGAATCTTTGTTATGAACGGTATGACATACTCAAATGCATATCAACATTACAATATTTTTAGGGCGATTGATTTGCAAGAAGTATACCCGATTATTCCCTCGACGGAGACTCATACAAAATACCTCAAAATTTATACTGAAGAATAGTTCATGAGAGCAGAACTTGATTCATATAACGAGAGTGTTGAAGATATTGAAATTAAGAATGAAACCAAATTGATTGAAGTCGTGGATGACCCATTTGAGCTTGCTACGGATTATAATGATGCTAAGATTTTGGTTGAAGCAGAAATTAAAAGTTCGATAGAGGACCACGATATACTTGAGGTAATAATTCACTATTAATTAAGAAAGATGAGGATACGATACAAGGTTTGTCTAATCCTTTGCCTAATATCTATTGGTCCTTTTCCACTAATCGAAGTAGATTCTCAAAGAGTTGTTAACCCAACTTTTACGAAAATACCTCACTTAGGATTGGAGTTGTGTTCTTTTAATGAATGATTTTTCTTCTAAATATCATCCACTTGATGTGCTTGATTTGAGTATTGTGCATGTTCACCAAGCTGAGGAACTTTTTGAAGTTCTCGAATTCTATGTTCTCTATCCACTTTCGAGTATAGAAAAGACTAAGTGCGGGTGAAAGTTAAACAAAGTGATAGCTTCAATATTTATATTTTGTGCTAATGTTTTTATGAAGTTGTTACTAGAACTGCAGATTGTTATTTGGAAGGATTACCAAGTTTTCAGATTACTGGTGTAGACGATAAGAATAACATCGGGCTGACGACGTTAAACCAAGCGCTTCACGGGAGGCAACCATCGGTTTTCTATCTCTATCCCTATTTATTTTTTTAATTTTAATAGTTTTTCATATCATATCTTGCATTCGCATCTTAGATTTTACAAAGTCCTATATCTATAATGAAAATTTTAACGAAACAATTCTCGTCAAAAAAATTCTGACTACGTAGTTGTCACAAAAACAACCCTAGAGACTTCATATGGAGTCCGATTAGAGTGGTTGACCCCAAATTTCAAAGAGGAAAAACTCACCATTATTTTCCAAAAATAAAATCTGAATTAAGAGTCTTTTAAGTTGGAGTGATAGGCCTACACATTTGAGTTTCTGTATTTTTTCAGAACTATTTCTGACTGCATGTCTGTCAGTCCGGAGGCCATAACTTTAGATCGTTTATCGAAACACTGGTACCTTTTGACACCTCGTAGAAAATACATAGGCAGACAACTTCCGTTTAGGATGTTTTTCTTAGTTCCCTACCCATTTGTACAGTTTTTGAGTTTTTCAGGCTATTATGTCAGAAATCAGAATTTTCGGTTTTAAACATTGAGGAAATGTTGAGTTTAAGTGTGGTGGAGTATTTAAGCATGTTTGGCTTGTATATTATATTAGTATTCACTTTCTTAGGCCACTTTTAGTGTGCATTTATATATATATACTCTTGATTCCTTGCATACTTGAGACTCTATCTTTTAGAGTTAATTATGAGTTGTTTAGGATGACACTAAACCTTTTTAGGTTGAAACAGTTCTTACACTATAGCTTGATTCCCAATTTTTCATTCTACAATCCTTAATTATATACGTTCATAATTGAATGCGAAACTCAGATGCTAGAAATGGCATGGTAGTCGTTTGAAAGATTTATCCTCGCAATTAATCAATACTAAATCACTTTCATTTTATTTTTGCAGTTATATGTTCTCTAAGTGATTTGGTGGGATCCTAGTACTTCCATGGATGTTGTAGAAAGGTAATCACTGGTTGAGTTTATAAAATCCCCATAGACAATTGTCTTACACTTAGAATTAGAGTGAGCCAAAAATCAAAAATATATATAAGGCTCCTCTTCATATACCGACATTATTAACAATACAAAGAGAAGATTTTCCCTGTCTCCGTCACCTAAACAAGCGTGAAATGCAGGATCCATGAGAATTAGTCATGTAACCGATGAAATGAGTAAAACCTATCATCATTATTTAGCTAGTCAAAAAGACTATTGATGAGGTTCTCGACACTTGGATAGCAGTATGTGTGAAACGTTTTCCCTGTCTCCGTCGACTAAACAAGCGTGGAATGAAGGATCCAAGGGAACTATCACATATTTGCTGAAAGGAAACATGCACGCAGAGTATCTAATCATGTTGTCGAGTTAAATGGGTACTTATCTCAACTATTGCGCTAAATATAAAAAAAATCCATTGACGACATTCATACAAGTATTGAGGGTAACATCTTTCACTTTAGTCAACATTTGCACACTTCACTTTTCTATTTCCATTCTCTTATATCCATGTGATTTCTATACGCGATTGTTGCAGAAAAATGTTGAGAAACATTGCAACAAGTACGATGACTATCTTACTAGAGTTATGCAATCAAGTTGAAAGTCACACGTAAGTAATTGCTTGTGTGTGATGATTGGAATGTTTGTGGGATATTTGCAGCTAAAGAAATTATGCAGGCTAATTATTTGGCTTTCTGCTTTATATATGTCCTTAGCAGTTCTTCCAAGGCAAGAAATTGGAGTAGATTTTGTGGGTATACCTCTTGTAAACCCTCAAGAGACTATAACTCATCCACTACGGACACCTACGGGGGTTTAAAGGAATGTTGCATTAGCTAAGTGTAACTGTATTCTCAACGAAATGGAGTTGTTTTATTTAAGATTAGCTTGATTTAGTTTTCTCGAGGACAAGAAAAAGCTAAGTGTGGGAGAATTTGATAAGTGCATAATTCATATGATTTTAGCGTCCATTCCATACTTGTTTTAACTATTATTCTTGCATCTAGTCTTGTTATTACTCTTGTTTTATCTTATTTGTCTCTATTAGGTGAATCATCCAAAAAGGAGCTATAAAGTGCTAAAAATATCTAAGAAGAGAATTATTCCAAGTGCCCAAGTCCAAGAGAAGTGGAAGAAGTGCAACGAAACGGAGCAAAGATTCTCAAAATCAAGAGACAGGCCAAAGACCGAGATTAAATAATTCGAACTCAAGATTTCATATCACCATATTGAAGAGAATTCAATTACAAAAAGAATGCAAAAGGAATTAGGTTATTCCGAGTTCGGACGAAGAAGTTGTGGGCAAAAAAAGCTTTTTATCGAATACCGCAGACAAACCAGTATGCAAACGAGAGTAACTGAAATTTCAGTTTGCAAACTGGTATGCAAAAGAATTTCCCTAGATTATATTACATAATTTCAGTTTGCAAACCGGTATGCAAACCATGAAGGCTAAAATTCACGTTAGGGTCTTTCTTTACTATTTTTCGGGTCGGGTTACTTAACCGACTAGGATAGTTTAAGGCCAAGAAATATAAACCTATATAAATGGGTATTATGCCTTTCAAAGAAGAGATCATATCATATCGCAAGGTAGGGTTTATTCTACATCCAAACCCTGGGGTTTACCCCTTTAGGGGGAAACCACCATTATTCATCTTCTTTGTAATATGAGTAGCTAAATCCTTTGTGATTAAGAATGAATTCAATGCTATAAGCATGAAGCTTTACTACTAATACAAATTTATTGAGAGTTTTAATCATCATCATCTGTTTTCACTATATTTAGGGTTTATGATTGATTTTTAGATTGTTCAAGTGTACAACTGGATTAATCTTTTGATCATTCTATTGCTAGTAAAGGGTTAGGGTATTCGTGTAATTGTTGAATAACCCTTACACAAGTTGAGAACGTGAGACCTCTCAGATGGATTTTTTGGAGCAATCGTGTGTGAAGACAACACTAGTAAGTGGACCTTGCGCTAAGAGTCTAACTTCTAGGATCAACCTAAGTTCACATAATTTAAAGCTTCTGATTGGGTTACACCTTGAGTGCTCTACTACTTGGTGGTTCGGTTGGATATAACTTGATATGCGAGCGCTTCGGTATCCGGTTGCACAAGGAACTTTGGGGATGAAACTGCTCTAGCTTCTATTCTACGGTTGGTGATGAATGGTTCTAACGAAAGATAGATAAATATTCTAATTCTGCTATCGCTTGGTAACAGCGAAGGATTCCTTAATCATCTCTTTTCTTCTTTATTGTCTTTCTATTTATCTTACAACCAAAACCACCTTTTTGTTATTTACTATTTTGATGATACAAATAACCTATCAGTTACACAGCTCTCTGTGGGAATGATCTCTTACTACCGCTATATTACTAGTTAATTAGTGGGAAATATCTTTATTAATTTGTTGAGCCTACGACAGCCATCATCCAAGAACTCTTCGTGTAGTTAAGAATAAAATGAAGATCTCAAATGGTGTGGTGGATAATATTATGTTTGTAGATGGCTCTTTTAAAGCTGTCAACTGGGTGCGAGAAATGAATCTGTCTAAGGTGCCTTTTGTCAGTGATTGTCTCCAGTTAGTTGAATATATTCATTGGAGATTGTATTAATATAAGTTGGAGAAGTAGTGTTTTCTGGTTGATTGTAGGTGTGTGTTTTCTAGTAACCAAACTTTTAAGGTTATGTATATTAAGCGTGTTAAAAATCGTCTAGCTGATCGACTTGCTCGTCGGGCTAGAAGGTTATGTATTAAGAAAAAATGGGTTTCTTTTTCTCCTTTCTTGGATTCTCTTGTAATGAATGAACCTTTGGTGGATGCTTGTAACTTTCTTTTTAGTTAATGTATGGTGTGTTTCTCAGCAATTTTTTTTTACATAAATTAAATCAAGTCCGGAGCAGAATTTATATATGAAATTTATTCCTTCATGGATGATTCTTATATGGAGGTAGGTTATTTTTATATAGAGGTAATTTTTACATAAATTAAATCAAGTCCAGACCATAATTTATATATGAAATTTATTCCTTGATGGACGATTCTTATATGGAGGTTTTACTGTAATATTGTCATGTCCATGCGCTTCTTATGAATGTAAATACTTGTAGGGTGTGGCAAAAAAATGCAAAATTGAGGCTGTTAAAAATACTAACCAGTGAAGGGTTTTGGTTACCATAATTCTCCGTTGCAAACCTGCAATGTTTTCTTTTTGCCATGTAACGTCACCTAGTTAACAGAATCTGCATCCAAATTTGATACCGTTGAGAAACTTAAATGGTTTATCAAGTGAAAGTTTAACACAAAACTGGACTTGTTTTGAGACGAACAATGTAGTTGCAGGAAATCCTACAACCACACCCCAATGTATCTAAACAATCTTCTAAGTTATCATAATGAACTTTTTATTGATTATTAAGGTTTAGAATTGATTACAAGATATTATATATAATGACTTTACTTGCTCTCCAAATAAACTTTCTCTCTCCTATTTTCCTGTCTAGTACACACTAAAAGATCTCCCTTACAAGTAAGAAACTCTTTCCCTTATATAGGATTTTACATAATGGATGACAGCTAAGAGATCCACTATTTTCGGAATCTCTGTGTGTTACATTCGCTCATAAACAATCACTCATTCTCGCACAGACTATACTTCGCATAGATCATCATACTTTACTCGTGATTTTGCTGACATCACTCGATGCGTCATCTCAACTTTGTGGTGTGCGATAGTCCTCGCTTACATTAGATAATCTTCACTTCGCATAGTTAATGGTATGTGCGATATTCCACTCCTACATTTTTCCCCTTCTCATATCGCTTACGCTATGAGATGAGCGATATGAGAAATTCTCATCCTATAATATCGCACATATGTATCTTTTCATATTATATCCTGCCGATTTTCCCCCAAAATTCTAGTTTTTTCTTATTTACGCGTGTCTTTTTGACCACTCATTATCTGACACGTCCTTGCAACCGTCTGTTTTTATCCTTTCATTCTTCGCATTAATGAAATAAAATCTCGAAAATCGAAATTAACTTTCTCCTATATATCTTTCTTCGTCTTCTTCTTTCTTCTTTTTACTTCTTACTTTCTTATTTCATCTTCTCTGCTACTGACCTCATTGATCTTGATCTTAATCAAAGCTTAAAGTAACTGTCATTCTTCTTTCATTCCCATTCTTCAATGGCTCCAGCTGGCAAAAAGATGGAGGCAGAATTCATTAAAGTAAATGAAGAACTCAAAGCAAGAGGTTATTCACTTTCTCTTCCTTCATCATCTGATTATTCATCCAAACTCGATATTGATTTGATCAATTCTGAACAATGGAGCAGTCATAGGGTTATTGTTTCACTAGGAAAACTTCTGAATAATTCCCAATTCCCTTGTATAACCCAGAATTTTCCTTATTATATGAAATTCTTGCTGATGATCTATTCGCACGGGGAATATTCCAACTAAGTGGTGATGCAATTAGAATAACGTTGGAATATTCACGTCGCGCAGCTGGATTAGAGACCTCTTATTCTTATGAGGTTCGAAACGAATTATATCGTGATAAGGTTATTGACCCTATCGAATACACCCTTGATAATTTCTTCAATCAATATTACGTTGGACTTATGAAGAGTAACATGACTAAATGGCCGTTCGCTTAAGAAAAAAAGATGGTATTACTGAAGATAAGAGGATCATGCGAGATGTTGATTGGAATGACAAATCCAATAACACTGCTCGCAGATCTAATGACTCAAGTTGGCTTAGATTCCCTGCCATTCTAGAAGGTCCTTATATTTCTGGTAAAGCCGAAGATGGTTCTGATATTCCTCTTCCTGAAAAGCTTTCTTCTTATCAACCTTGGAAATTTGAACTATCCGAAACTGAGAAAAAAAAAGTGGTATGAAATCTTCGCATAAGTATTCTTAATCTCGTATATCTTATTCCTTTTATTTCTTATTTCCTTATTTCTTTCTTTTCAGGCTGCAAAGAAAGTTAAAATTTCACACAATGCATCTTCCTCGCAGAATAAGGAAGTAAGAAACACTCTCCTTTTAATTTTAACAATATTGTTGCCTCTGTTTCTTATCTTGATTATTTGTGTAGGTTAAATCATTGGGTTCTAAGACTTCGGGTAAGGGTAAAAATATTCCTAAAAAACCCATATCTAAATCTTCATCCAAAACGACTTCTTCAATGGATGATCTCTCTAATAAGCGTAAAAGATACGATTCTTCTTCAAGTTCGGAGTCTAGTGACAACAACATTCCTTCTCATGAAGGTTTATCAATCGATTCTTCTTTGAAAGAATTATCCAATCTTTTTGCTGGGGATCTTCTGACTGCTGTTGACAATGAAGAAGTAAATCGTGCATTTAAAATGATTTCAAAAATTTGTGATGCTCCTATTTTGGATGATCCATCTCTTCGTGGAGCTGCCTCGGCGATAAATCCAAATCTCCAGTATACGATTACCTCCTTGGTAATACTTAATATTTGTTTTTTGTCTTTTATCTTTTCTTCATTGTTATTCAAAATATTTTACATTCTCGCAGGGGGCTCATTTGTCTTATGTAATCTCTATTAATTATCAAAGGAAACTGATTAAGTTGGAGCTAGAAAATTCCCAACTTAAAGTTGATAATACTAAACTTTCGGATAAGAATTCCCTCAACGAAAAATTGGTTCTCAAGACCCGAGAAAGAAATAGTGAACTCCTTGGTATGTAATCTTTACCTTTCCTGTTTTTTTATTCTTATGCGATAATTCGCACCTCTTACAATATTATATTCGCAGACCTTTATAACCTTTCGGATGAGGAAGCTAATCTTCCTGATGATGAAATCCTTTTAGAACACCTTAATTCTTCTTTAAATAATTATTCCACCCAAGGATTCAAGAATCTTAACTTGGAAGAGTTGCAACTGAAATATGCTGCTCTTAGAAAAAGTCATAGAACTCCATTGTCTACACTTAATAACTTCAAACATCGTCTTCATGAGAGTAAGGAAATAATTCAGGCTTTGGAGACAAAGAAGAATAAACTCATTGATGAAAAAGATGAGATTGCCCTTAAGGGTGTGAAAGCACTAGAATCATTCCAAGAATATATTATTAAAGTCCAGAAAGAACGTGACTCAGCCTTGAGTGAAAAGAATGTACTTGTTGAAGAAATAAATTTAATTCGCTCTCAACTTCTCATAGAAAGTGAAGCTGAGTATAATTGGGCTTCTAGGATTCTGAATGATGCTAGGAAGGGTTTAGCCGTAAACGTGAGCCTTCAAGCTGAGCATTCTGCATTGATTAAAGACATTATTTCTAATCATGAAGGTTGTTTGTTGCTCTTTTATATTTGTTATCTCCTTAAGAATAATATTTTCTTCATTCTAACCGTTTATTTATGCCTCGCAGAGAAAGAAAAGGAGTATCTTAAGAAAATCGAAGATCTTCAGACACGTCTATCTTCTGAAGAAGAAAAGTTTTCTGCACGTTATTCTAAGTACCGACAGTTGAAGAAGAATTTCGTCATTACTGTTAGGAATAATAGTAATGATGCTAACCGTGCTCGCATAGCTGCTGTTAAAAAAGATTGCATCGAGAATAACATTCCCCTCTCAAAATATAAATTCCCTGAAGTTCCTGAGAATGAGCCCATTCCTGAAATTTTGGATAGCGATGTAGAAGATGAAGAATCTGAAGAAGAAAATAATTTTGAGTCTGAGCGAGATGAAGAAAACGAAGATTAATCATTTTTTCTTATTGTATATTCTTTTTTTCCCCTTGTACATGTTCATGTAATCTTGAAATCCTCTTCTTGAATATGTATCTTTTAAGAATTAACTTTTATTCCTATAATACAAGTTCCCTTTTATTCGCATTCGCACTCAAAATGTCATTCTTCTTTGCATGCATATGATACTATCAAATGGGACAAGTAACATCCCCTTTACATTCCCATTCTTGCCTCTATTAGTTGTCACATCTTGATAGGCGAAGTATGATTAGTATGTGCGATTTTTTCGCACATATCTTGATTTCTCTGTGGATTCCTGCAAAACAAGATTATTCTTAATTTTATTTTCTTATAAGTTCTCATTTTGCCTTCCTAATTAAAGGTCTTACTTTTCTTTCTGGTGCGATGAGATCGCAGGAAGTCTTTATATTGTAATATATTGACCCATTGATCACATCTTATATTTTTCTTGTATTATTTACTATTCAGGTTTTGATTGCATAAATATGACAAGTCTTAATACTCTTTGGAGCAGAAAGTCTCATGACATTTACGTCTTTTGACACAATTCAGCTCCCTAATGGAGGGTGCCGTCCTTATCTTCCCCTCTGGTTGCCCCTTCAAGGAAGGTTACCTCTATCGGGTTAAGATTATGGCTCTTCCCATCCGGTAATTCCAACAACCAGTTGATTTCGCAGTCTCTTTTCCCTTTACCTATAAGGTTTGTGGTTACGAGACTGCACCCTAAATGGGGTATCTTCGGACCGAATGCATCATAGTCAGGACTTGTCAAGAGTGGAAAGGTACGCTCCAGACGCCCCGGGAACTCTTGACTCAACCGTGTACCTCGGCGCCCTGATTGAGTTTCTGCACTCCTTGGGAGAGACTTTCTCACCTTGGTCTTCCAATCTAAGATTGCAAACTTAGACTTGAAATTTAAGGCACCTCTCCCGGATGGGCTTTCTCGTTTTTCTCACCCCAAATCTCCATAACTCAAGTTCCAGGGTCGGTGTTGCTTTCCCTTGAGTTATGCTTTTTCAAGGTTCCTCCAAATATGACGTGCGATAGGTCTTACTTTTTGCCTCTTTCATGTATGCGAACTAGGTTGCACGCCACATTCGGATAACTGTTGCCTTTGTTAAGGTCTTACTGTAAAGATTTTTTATTTATCTTTTATTGAATTATCAAATAAAGATAGAATTTTCATTCCATTCTAAATCTTGAAATCATACAACTCTAGCACGTAGATATCTAATTAGTTTCTTTCTCATAAAGAAAAATATTCGCATTCCTCATTCCATTTATTTGGTTACTTCACTTTTGTATGTCTCTGAGTTCACAGATACCCTTCAGAATATTAGTTCGCATAACTTCTTCATTCTTCTATGTGCGAGTATCTTCGCAGCTTTCCATCTTTCTCTTGAGAACTCTACTTCTGCCTCTGTACTCGTCCTTCTCTAGTAGAAATTATTTCTCTACTTCTTTTGTACTACTCCTCGCAGAAGATTCTGATTTAGTATCCTGCTTATCTTTTCTTTCAACATTGAATACTACATCTACCATTAATCTTTCCGCTCTTTGACTATTTGAAACATGCTTTTTCCAATTTCTTCGTTTACTTTCCCGCTCTTCGCACGTATCAATATCAACTTGTTGAAAACTTCTACTTTCAACGGTATCTCCTCTTATTATTCCAATTCGTTGAGGTAAATGAAACTTTATGCACTGGTGAAATGTCGAAGCCACTGCTAGGATACTATGCAACCACGGCCTTCAAATTAAATCGTTATAAGGTGAATCGGCATCCAAAACACAGAACACAATTTCTGTTGGTAAATTTTGTAGGACGATTCGCATTGTCACCTCACCTTTTGGCTTATTCGCAGCCCCATTAAAGCTATATATTTTATAAGTCAAGGGAATTAACTCATCATCTGTACCACCCATTGTCTTGTACATATGATAAAATTGGATATCTACAGAACTTCCAGGATCTATAATTATTATATTAATAGACCATGTGTTCACCTCATCCTCTTCATCATTTTCTTCTTTCACTTTCATGTTAATTACTAATCTCACCACCGATGGGCATTCATGTGATTCTCCTCCTCCTGATGTTTCTTCTGCGCTAAATGAGATAACTTGTTTTTGCCAATCCTTTAAAGGTGACACTTTAGCGAGATTAAGAATTTCTCTTCCATCAGCATCTCTTGCATATACCCGACTTAAGATATTATCATGAAAGTCTTCTATATTCTTGAATGAATGTATAATTGAATTGCAGTATAAATTCTTTGCTTTCGCACCCACTTTAATTTCATATGTGTTCCTTCTATTCTCCTTTTCATTAGCATTCTCTCCTGGTGATGGCAGTGGTAGATTATTTGATTGATGTACTAAGAAGTGATTTAACTTTCCTTGTTCTATCATTCGCAGTATGATTTTCCTTACATTTCTACAATTGTTTGTCGTATAGCCATGAAAGCGATGATATACACAAAATTCTTTACTTCTTCTCCCCGGTGGTGTCTCATCTCCTACATTATGTGGTTCAGGTATTTCCTCCATTAGGATAACAACTTCCCATACTTTATCAATTGTAGTTTTTAACTTTGGCAAGTTTATCTGTTCCCAAACTATTCTTCCATTTCCTTGTCTTTTATTATTATATAGTTGTTGACCTCCATAACCTTCTGGTGGATTATCCATTGTTTGAGTCTTATTATTACCTCCGCGATTTTGAAGTTGTTTTTATTTATAGTCCCTCTCGAATTCTTCTTGGTCTGCACTACCCATGGCTACAAGCTTTTGTTCCATTTCTGTAACGTTCTTTCCTTGATTTCCTTGCGATGTACTCGCAACTGCATTTGTCATTCTTGGGAGTAAACTTGCATTTCCACTCTTCGTATCAGGTACTGTTAATGGGAAGGATTCCATATCTCTCAGCTTCTCTTCAAGTGCTATGTATTCTTCTTGAAATTCGCGCAACTCTGACATTGTTATTGCGTCCTTTATCCTGAAGATTTGAGTATATAATAAATCTGTAGGGAAAAGAGCATTAACAAAAGCTAAAATAAGATATCGTTCATCCACTATTCTTGCCATTTCACTGCACATGGTTCTCCAACGTGTGGTTAGGTGACGCAAACTCTCATTTATTCTTCTGCGAAGTCCAAATGTTGTTTCAATCCCTAGTCGTGACATATTATTGCTGATATATTGTCCCAAAAAGACGTTATGTAAGTGGTGGAATGACCCAATGGTTTCTATTGGTAGTCCTTCAAACCATTTCAATGCTTCTCCTGTTAAGCTCACAGCAAAATACTTACACATTACCACATCATTCTTTTCCCATTGCAGTAAAGATCGAGTGTAAGCTTTCACATGTTGTATCGCACATGTACTTCCATCAAATATACTGGTGAACACTGGTAAATTTCACTTTGGTGGTATCACCGCCATTTGAATTTGTCTTGTAAACGGAGTTTTTCCATCTTCTTCTAGTGCTTCTTCTAATTGTCTCCTTCCACCATTTCTTCGTGTAGTCATCATTTCTCTTAATTCTTCCATTTCTCTCAGAATTTCTTCACTTAAGGTTTGATCTAAATCTTCTCGCATTGGTCTTTTTAATCTTGCTTGCCTCAATCTATTCACATGATTGTTCTGACGTACTTCCTCTTGTATTTCGCATTCTTCAGCTTCTTCTCTTCTTCGCCTACGCCTTTCTCTCTCAATGTTCATATCATTCTGCACTCTATCATGCCACTCTTCTTCATTCGTGCGATCATGTTGATGTCTTAACATTTCGTTTTCTTGCAACGCAATCCTTCTTTGTTATGTATCATCCATGTGATAACGTTCGCGTCGTCTTAATGTATTGTCATGATTGTTTTGACGTAACGCTTCCTGCAATTCTCTCTCTTCAATTTCTTCCCTTCTTCTTTGCCTATTGTTTTCTTCTCTCGCACGTGTAACTTCCTCTTCGCACTCATATTGATCTCTCACCATTTCTCTTCCATGTAACATCACCTGTTCTTGTCTTGGATCATCTTCTTCTTTTTCAAGATTATGATGTGTGCGATGAAGAAGTTCACGTGGATGTTCATATCGTTAAGTTCCTCGATCTTGAGCTAAATTTTCATCCTCCTGCATATTTTCTTCAATGGTTTCCATGCGTTGTCTTCGCCTAGCATCTCCTTGATTAGATCGACTTTTTCTTGATGAACTTCTGCTTGATCTCGACCTTGATCGTGTAGTTCTTCTTGATCTACGCTCTTGCAATCGAAGATTCTCTTCTCTTAGATCATTATTCTGGCGTATTAGATTCACACGTTCTTCTTCCTCTCTCCTTCGTTGTGCTAGTAATCCTTGTCTAAGTTCTGCAATTGTCATATTCCCGTCACTTCCTTCAATTAATCCTTCATCCCTAGTCCTTTGTTCCTCTTCTTCAGTTGAATTTGTTCGTGCAGTATGGATACTTACTCTATCATAATCAATATCATTATTCCGCTCTTGTTCACGCTGAGTTCCAATTGGAACTTCATTTCCTTGATTTTCTCCTTCTTGCTCTTCTTGTTGTTCAGGATTTGTACCTCGTCTTCTTTCAGCAATTCTATTACTTCTTCTAGTTGTCGTTCCTTGTTCAACAGTAGATCCGATTCTCACCATCTGCAAGTTCAAAGAATTAAAAAGCTTTCTCCACAATTTCCAGGCCTTACTTTTCCCAAGATTCTATAGATTCACTATCAGGATTTATTAATTTCCCTGTTTCTGGCGCCAAAAATGTAGTTGCAGTAAATCCTACAACCACACCCCAATGTATCTAAACAATCTTCTAAGTTATCATAATGAACTCTTTATTGATTATTAAGGTTTAGAATTGATTACAAGATATTATAATGACTTTACTTGCTCTCCAAATAAACTTTCTCTCTCCTAGTTTCCTGTCTAGTACACACTAAAAGATCTCTCTTACAAGTAAGAAACTCTTTCCCTTATATAGGATTTTACATAGTGGATGACAGCTAAGAGATTCACTATTTTCGGAATTTCTGTGCGTTACATTCGCTCATATACAATCACTCATTCTCGCACAGACTATACTTCGCATAGATCATCATACTTTGCTCGTGACTATGCTGACATCACTCGATGCGTCATCTCGACTTTGTGGTGTGCGATAGTCCTCGCTTACATTAGATAATCTTCACTTCGCATAGTTAATGGTATGTGCGATATTCCACTCCTACAAACAAAACAGGCAGGCAGTTCTGAATCAAAAACGTTGAACTACTGATTCAGAGAGGAGGCACAATTTGAATTGTCGAGTGTCTGGTGTAACATATAAGATTGCAGTAAAGTCTTATGCTATCATATAAACATACAATGAGTACAACTAATGAAACAACAACAAAAAAGAGGTCTTCTTCCATGCTTCCTTCATGACCAAGGCGATCTTAACCAAAAAACTCCAGAAGATCTCTACAAAAATAAGAACAGCCGCTAGACCTAACTTCAAATCAGTATCCGTTTATGCTTGAAGCATCTGGCAATGAAGAAGATGAACTTTTATACGGTTCCGGCTGGAAAAACTTGACCAGATATTTGTGATGAATGTCTTGAATTGCCCTTTTCCAGCAATAGTCTCCCACAAATGATCTGACGTTGAGCTTCTGCCATTATCAGCATTTGATACATCCACCATGGAAATGCTCATGTTGTTGCGTATTATACATAGCTTTCCGTTTAATTGGATAAGAGCCGCTGCTTCCAAGGCACGAGAACTACCTAGATGCAGCTTACTATCTATATGCTTTCCCCAAGTATCAGTAGCCACGTCATAAATCCTTAATCTGCACCCATCCTTGCAATCTAGGGCATAGAGATTTCCGTTCATAGATATACTTGGGTTCCTCCAACCTGCAACCATTCCATTATAGACTGCATTCCAGCTATCAGTTTCAGGATTGTAGACTTCACTTATGACCTGCCGGTGAGGTCCCAGTCCTTTAAGAAACCACTTCCCATCGTGGACAACTCCAATGAAAGGTACCATTGCTGTTTCCATCTCCGAAATAAAGGACCACCTAAGTTTTCATTTTACCAGAATTATAAAGATCAATTCATTGATCAAGCAACAGAAACCAATATAGAGGAAGGACAACATAGATAAAAAATCGTCTCCATTTTCACTCAGCTAATTGAACTTTAAAATAATACCTGTTCTTGTTAGGGTCATACACTTCGGCTGATTTAAGAGATCGATGACCGCCTTCACTCTCACCACCAGCAACATACAAGCAGTTGTTTATGACACAGGAACCAGAAAAATGCCGCCGCCGCAGCATATCTGGAGCTCGATGCCATTTATTAGTACGTGCACTGTAAAATATTACTCGTCTCATTGATCCTTTGATCGGATCTTTCCCTCCAAATAAGTAAAGGTGACAGCCACTAAGGACAGCAGACCCAAACCCAAGGGCTTCTGAGTATTCCTTGGGAACAGGAGGAAGAGGCTGCCACAGTTGGTAAATAGGGTCGAATGCATGAAACAAGATCTTCCTATCTCTGTCTCGCTTCATGACATATATCCATTCTTCTGCCATTCCAAGGTTCTTACGAAGAGAGTAAAAGAAGTTTCCTGCTAGGAGTTTGTACCATCTTTTGCAAACTAAACGCAATTTGCGGTGCTCATTTCGAGGAACTCGGATCAAGCATGCTATTGCCAAGTCATCAGGGAGTCCAGGTAAGAGAGGTAGTTGATTCCGACTCCTGGCCTCACGTGAAGGTTTGTGTCTCGAAGGATGGATTGATGGTTTTATGTTAGGTTGCATGCAAACCCTTGTCCCAGGCACAAACTTCTTTGCCCCAACAACTGTTTTCAGCCCTGCATCTACTCTGCAGAGACATGTAGTATCAACCTGCAATGATTTATTTATTCGCATTTCAGAATACTGGCAACTGAAGAATGGGCACAAGTTACCCACATTGTTATAGACTTGCGTCTCTGATAACATACATACTCAAAATTGCTGAGCCTTCAACAGATTAATGAAACAAATAACTTGTACCGCTTGAAAATGACAAGTTACCTACGCTACAACCTTACTGAGTTTATCTTCTAAAAAGTTCGTTTGTAGTTCTAAAATTCAACATGAGCAACATTTTCTTACAAACTATTAGCAAATATACTAATCTGAACACTCGAAAAGAATTTCAAAGAGATTTAGTTTAATCCACTGCTCGTGTTTAAATAGTACAGGATGTTAAAAACAATGACCAACTCATGATAGAATCTACTGCCATAAGTTTGCTACTAAAATAAAACTGTCGCAGTAACCCAATGTTGAACAACATAGAAACAAATTCCCTACTGGAACAACATCAAGAGATCCATGATTCAGTATAACCAAAAAGTGAATTTTCTAAACATCCAATTCAGCAAACCATACTCTACAGAACAAGTCCCATAAGACTGTGCAACTGCAAACCATCATCGTGTATATCACAAGAAAAGTAGTTGGATAACGAGACATTCTCTAAGGGTTTTCTCAGCAATTCACCGCCAACAGAACTAAATACAGGGAGCTAAATTGACAATGTCTATCCAATCCGACTAAAGGTCTATCTAATGACTATGTAAAGAGAAATTGTTCAGTTCAGGAGTTTCCTAGTTCGACATATACCAACTTTCATCTAACTATGTAAAGAGAAATTGAATGATGACACCAGCTAGTGTTCCTATAGAGAAAATCAAACCAATTTCAAATAGATCCACCTCATAATCATCTAAACTCTAAAGTTCTCATAAACCCTATAATTAATAGACTTTAATAATTGAAAAAACTAGATGCAACAATAGCCAAATTTGTCAAGAAATCAAAAGAAAAAAAAATGAAATTCAATCAAGAAAGTAAAAGAGAAAAAACATTACCAGAGCAGGTTGAATCCCTCTCTCCATTCTCTTCATTTTGAAGAAGAAGAAGATTCACTACTCTTAAAACCTCTCAAGTCCCATCATTCACTTAACTGAAACAACACTAAATCAGTGACCCAATTCTCACAATCTCTTCATCTTCAAAACCTCATCATTCAAACTCAGAACCCCACAAATTCTCTCTTACCAAGTTCAATCAATCTCAAATAAATATCCCTTTACTGATGGAAACCCAGAAAAGTCATGTATTTTTCCATTGCAGCCCACCTCAGAAAACTTGACTAGAGAGCAAATCTCAAAACCCTACTTCTCTACCTACTTGATCTCAAAGACCTTAAATTCTCAACCTTTTTTCACGAGAAGAAAATGAAAACCCACCTTGAGAAATCTATGAGAGTGTTGTTTCCTCTTCACAGTAAAACCCCAGTGTTAGTCAAACGATCTTCAATTCAAAGTTCCAAAACACTACAAAGGAAAAAGGGTATATCAAGAACTAGTCGAAATGAAGGAGTTCCAAAACACTACATGGGAAGGAGAGACTAGTCAGACAGATATATCAAGGGCTAGTCGAAATGAAAAATAATAATAATAATATTATCCAAGTAATTATCACATAAAAATCACGGATTATAATTAATTAAACAATCAATAAATCAGATTCAAGCGTCCAGTAGACACAAGACAAAATATACATGAAGTGTGTTCGGGTATTTTTTATCCGTCCGCATTACAACTACTCTGATATAAAATAACAATAAACTAGATTCAAGCGTCACGCGTGTTCGAGTATTTTTTATCTGACAGCATTACAACTACTCTGATATAAGATAATTATGATATTGCCGGAACAAAAGGTTCACATATTTAAATATCTTACAGATACGCATTCAATTATAACTATAAATCAGAATCAAAAGTGTCGTGTGAATGTGAAAACAAGCAGTGCTCCTGAACAAACAAGAAGGTTTGAATTTTGAGAGTTGACAACTAGATACAAACATAGAGGATGAAGAATTCCATTCCACCATCATTTACAAGAAAGGTAAATTGGAGTTTAGCTTTTGTATTTAAGAGTAGAAAAGAATACAACAAGAAGAATGACCCACTTAAAGAAAGAATATTTGAGGAGAAATGGAAGGAAAAGTAGACAAAGGTGAGTTCATTTCTCTGATGGATGGATGTAGAGGAGAAGAATCAAGAAGAACAAGTCTAAAAAAGATCTTTAAAGTAGAAGAGAGTGTGTGTGATATTGATGGAGTTGAGTCCATTTGTTTATTAATTATTTGATGAAAAAAAGATACGATGAATCTCTCAATATTATTATCATTCATAGCTACTCCTCCTACCAAATACTAGTATACTTTTCTTTTTCTTTTTCACTGTTTGACTTTTGCTATAAAGAGAGCAGATCGAGAGCAAAACATGAGTCTAACTTTGTGCATCCTGCACCCTTGTAAAAGATTTTTCTTTCGCCATCTTAATCATTCTTAAATGGTACTTTTATAGCGCGGGAGATGAAAATCGTACAAATAGTTAAATTAGTCGTTGACTACAATACCAATCAAAAAAATATCAAATTAGTAATTTTTAAACAAATGCACACCATATGACAAATGAGCAAGCACAAATAGAGCCGGAAAAGAAAAGTAAAAAGAAAATGTAATCAAAATTGGCTAGTTAGAAGTTACTGCTATTGTACTATCCTTGTTTCGGTAAAAGTGGTGTTTTTCCTTGTTTCACTTTGCCTGAAAATTGGTCAAATTGAAGAATTCAAAATATCATTTTTTCCGAAACAGACGTGGTATTTGTTTGAGCCGGTTATAAGCGCATGAATCCTTCACTCACTATTGGTTTGGGTGGACAAGCCAAAGTAGTGACAACCAAGAGTGACCAGAACCACCAATCCAACGCTTAAATGAAAGAATTTAAATGCAATTGATGGCTATTGTTGGTGGGGGAGATAACGCATTCAAGTAAAGTAACAACAGTTGGTCCCCACAAGAACTCAATGAGTCTGGAGATTGATCGGTTTGTGTCCTGCTTTTCTTAAGTTAGTAACTAAGATCGCCTTGAGAGATGGATGGAGACTGGACAACAAAGGAACAGTGCAATTTTCAATACTAGGTCGGTGAAATATTTGAAACAAATGTTTCAATGTAATTCTATCCAGGGGAACATAATTTGGAAGAGTAGTGGGCTTTTCTCTTAGGTTAGCACTGTGTGCCCTCTTGCGCATCCAATTTAATAGAGACCGATTTCAAATTTGACATCCACAACCGAACACGGATGGAGGGATTGGGTATGAATGATCTAGTGGATCTTTTTATAATTAAAATTTTAAACTAAGAAAATAAAACTAACGATAATGACTTGAATAATGACCGATCAAGAAATTTAAAAAAAAATGACTTAAATTGCGTCTAAAGCTCAAGCCCTAAAAGTTTGATGGAAGGAAATGATGAAAAGAGAAATGGTGGACTATTGAAATACATAGTTAACATCATATATCATAAAAATCTTATGAGTATTTTAAATTCAACGGATGCGGATGTCCGATGGATTTGTAAGAGTGTATACACATCCAATCCACCATCCGTCGGATCCCAAAAGTTACATTCGCATCCAATCCACTAGTGATGAAAATCATGGATTTCGAGCCAAATGATCACCCCTACTATAGGAAGCTAACTGCATCTAGATTGTACAGTTGGTTACGATATTTGATTTTTGTTTTTCATTTTTTTTTCTAGATAATAGAAATTTTATTGATACTAAAAGAATAAAAAAAAAAAACAACTCACTCAGGGGTGAACGTTTACATGCAACCATCCACCAAATCAACAAAATCTATAACAAGGTTTATCTGCCATTTCCAGATTTAACATAAATGATGGCCAGTGTAAATATACTCTCTTCTCACCCCTAGGTAATGTAGCTCCTAACTTAGCTAGGTTGTCTGTCTCTGTAACTATGTACAAAATTGAAACTAGCCAGGCTTGTTAGAATTTTATTTCATCTAGTAACTACATACCAAGGAATTTTATTGGACAAGAAAGACCTGATAATTGAGGTTGAGTCTGTCCTGATGCATAATTGAAGAAATCCTCTGCTTATTGCTCATTCACATGCATTTATTACTGAAAAAACTTCAGCCATAAAATCTGTTACTTCTCCCATACCACATGTAACAGTTATTTGAAAATCCACCAACACTGTATCTGCCAATAAAACCATATCCTGTATCTCCAAGATTCCCTCTTGCAGCGCCATTACATCATAAGAGGAATATGAAGAGAGTGGATGAATGAGTGAGTAGTAAAAAGGAATCAATAAGTCTTAAGTGGCAAAAAGACTTCTTTTTTTTTATAGTGATATATGAAAATTGCGTAATGGGAATTATGAATAACCATGAGTTAATATTTACCCTGATCTAACATATATGTCAAATCGATGAATTCCTAATAAACAAATATCGAAGGTTTTAGCTTTGCTCCGTCATCATGACGTAAGCATCTATGTTCTTCGTGTCTTTGGATTATTTTCCCTCCTTGTCTGTAAATCAAAAGTTTAACTAGTTTCATTTTCTCATATTTACTATTATTAACTAGATCTGCATTGAATTTCTATAAATATGGGGCTATTTGTTAAATGAAGTTATTCAATTATTTTAGAAGATCATCCAATACCAACACAGGAATAGTATAGATAGAAGAATTGGAAAAAAATATCCATTACAAGTGTTGTTACATTTACAACTTCATATCAGCATTATACATAGCCTTCAGAATCCTAAAAATATGAATGCCAACATAGATAAAGAAACATACATAATTACTATAAATATTATCGGGATTGTTCTGAAGATCACAAACAAACTCAAAATCATTCACAACCCTGTTACCTCCTATCATCTAGTCCTTAATCAAAATTTGATGATGGATACTAGTTATCACTTGTAAAGGAGGAAGTTTATAGACCTTTACCATAATTTCAACCACAATCTAAATAAAAAACATTAGAAAAGCCTCATTGTCTCTTCATGAAGTAGCCCAAATATTTCTATGATCTTTCAAACCAATATTATCCTTCTCAAGATCTTTATAGTGCCTCTTTGATGATGGAAAAGAATCATCATCATATCTTTTATTGTGGTTTTCATTATCATAATACCCCTCCTCACTTTGTCGTTGATGGATGTTGTTAGAGTCCCATAACCTCCATCATCTCCTTAAACATCCTTCATGTCATCGTCATCATCATCATTATCATCATCATCATCTGTTTCTTCATCACTTTCCAAATGATCCTCGATCACATTTCCATTTATGTCAAGATAATCAATCTCTTCAACATCTGAATTAACATCCAATGCTTGTAGCATAGTTTTTGAAAAAAAGTGGAAAACATACTTTCTCCGATAAATAATCTCTGTATAAGGCATCGTCATCCCTTACCTGACATCCTACCTTTGATCCTTCTTCTGAGAATATTTCTCCGACCCCTCCTCTTCCTCAACACCTGCATCCTCAAATTCTTCATCTTGATGACTATCACTCTTTGTCGCACATCGAGGTTTCTTCCACATTACCTCGGTATACTCTCTTTCCCTTTCTTTCCTTGTTGCGCTAGCTTCCTTTTTCTTATTCCATAGTTCAAACTCTTCACTCTAGTTTTATCCGATTATATTCCTCCTCTCCGACTTTTCTGTCTATTTTTTTGCTACAAAAAATCCCTCAATCTCTCTTGATTGTGATGATTCAAAGTATGTGTTTCTCTTCTTGCATATTCAAAATTCAGAAAGGATTGTTGTTATCATTGTTACCCTCCTGATTTCCATTTCCTCCTCCAACATTTGCCATTTTCTTATTTGAATTATTTCTTAATTAATTCTCTTTTGTTTTAGAAAAAGCGGGGGTCTAACAACCACACCCAATATTTCGCTTAGCAATTTGTATGAATAAATCCCAATATACTTTTAGGAGAATCAACTAGATAGTCAGACTCAATCTTAATAAAAGTATACCAAAGAGTTATATCTCACTTTCTCGATTTAACACTTACTCAAGCTAGTAGAAATCTGCGAGTCTAATTGAATACAAGAGAAATCACTTGAACGGTACCAAAGACCAATGTTCAAGGATCAATCAATTTCAATCAACAACCAAAGGTTGGATTTCCCAATTGATCGATTAAACGGACAAACCTGTGATATTTCAATTATATAAAAAAATATAATACGGAAAAGAAATAACACGGACACCAGAAGTTTTGTTAACGAGGAAATCGCAAATGCAGAAAAATCCCGGGACCTAGTCCAGATTGAACACACACTGTATTAAGCCGCTACAGACACTAGCTTACTACAAACTAACTTCGGTCTGGACTGTAGTTGAACCCAAATCAATCTCACACTGATCCAAGGTATAGTTGCGCTCCTTACGTCTCTCATCCCAGCAGGATACTACGCACTTTATTCCCTTAGCTGATCTCACCCACAACTAAGAGTTGCTACGACCCAAAGTCGAAGACTTTAATAAACAAATCTGTATCGCACAGAAAAGTCTACGGTAATAGATAAATCTGTCTCCCACAGAAATACCTACGAGTTTTTTTTCCGTATTTTGATAAATCAAGGTGAACAGGAACCAATTGATAACCCGGACTTATATTCTTGAAGAACAACCTAGAATTATCAATCAAATCACAAGAATGTTAATCGACTAGCGAAATAAGATATTGCGGAATCATAAACGATGAGACGAAGATGTTTGTGACTTCTTTTATATCTTTCCTATCGGAGAAATCAATATCAAGCCAATCTTACAATTGTACTTAGTACGATAGAAACAACAAGATCAGATCACGCAACTACAAAGAAAATAATTGGGTCTGGATTCATAATCCCAATGAAGTCTTCAAGTCGTTAACCTATAGGGTCCCAATAGAAACCTAAGGTTAAAGGAGAACCGACTCTAGCCAATACAACTATTATTACACAGGAGGTGTGGGGATTAGGTTTCCCAGTTGCTAGAGTTCTCCTTTATATAGTCTTTCAAATCAGGGTTTGCAATCAATGTTAGCTTAGTAACTAAGCATTCAATATTCACCGTTAGATGAAAACCTGATTAGATTCAAGCTAATATCTTTCAACCGTTAGATCGAAACTTAGCTTGTTACACACAAATGAAATGCACGTTTATTTAGGTTTGTGTAACCGTACCCAAACGTGTACACTTAGTTGGTTCAACAGTAGTTAACCAAATGGTTAGCCATATGAGCACTTTCATATCAACCATATTCTTCTTTACCTTAACTAGTTAAAATGACTCAAATGAACTAGTTAGAGAGTTGTTCAATTGCTTAGATCTTATAGAAGTATACAAGACACAATCGAAGCAAAAACGATTTGATTCACTCGAATCGATTCATGAACTTTATAGCCACGGTTTGCAAATATGCATTCCTTAGTTTATATAAGTTTAAGTTCGCGAATAATCGTTTTTAGAAAATAACCAACTTAAGTACGCATACTGGTACGCGGACTTAAGTACCCGGAATAAGTTTGTTTTCAGTTCACAAACTCTAGCAGAAATTCACGGGATGTGAACTTCCGACAGTGCGCATACTGGTACGCGGACTTTAGTTTCGGTTTTCCTAAGCAACAAAGTATGCATACTTTGGTTCAAGGAATAAGGACTTACACACGTATGAGTTACCACACAATGTTTATATCCAACCATGGTTATATATTCGAAACTCTCATTTCAATCATTGAAACATTCTTAAAGGACATTATATAGTTGTTGTTCACAAACCATTTTCGTCAAAACAATTTTCAAATAATTGAAACTTAAAATGACTTTCCTCATTAGTAAAGATGAACTTGGCCAAAGCGAAAGCTTACCAACACATATTTCGAGAAATAGATAAGCGAGATAAACTCGGCTCGAAATAGAAAATGTGTATAATCATAGTCTATATAGCAATACGACTTTTGTCTCAATACAGGGTATAGAGTAGATAGACTTTTGAGTGATAGATAAGTTCAAGTCTCCACATACCTTTTAGTCGATGAAGTTCCAGCAGTTCCTTGAGTAGTTCTTTGTCTTTGTATGATGATCTCCATGGAGTCTAGATCTCAACTACACTTTCTATCCTAGTTCGAGACTTAGCTATAAATAGACTAGAAATCAAGACTTATAGTTTTGACAACTAAACTTGACAACAAGCTTGAGACAGCAACGCTTGCGAGTTCGACCGAGCAGTGCTCTAACAATCTCCCCCTTTGTCAATTTTAGTGACAAAACTATCAATACATATGGAATAAAAAATAAATAAATAAACTTTTGTAGCTTCTCTTCCACATGCATGATATCCTTGGTTCATCAACATTACTCAAAATCTTCGTCACTTTCAAGTACTCCAATGATTCCAAAGATTGTAAGTTTAGCATCATCGTTGTTGAAAATCCGTAACTATAACAATGAGAAAACAAGAATTCTCTATCATTGTTACACAGTGTCATAGTATTATTACACAGCATCAAAGTTCAATTGTATCACATCTTCGACAACAATGCTATGGTGATATGTATCACTCCCCCTTAGTCAATACTCCATCTCACATGGAAACCACTCCCCCTTACATAATAAACCGAAAACCATATGTATTTGTAGTGTGAACTACACATTAATTCTCCCCCTTTTTGTTAATAAAATTGACAAAGGTACTAAAACTAGTGGGATCCTAATGAAATTTCCATAGAGACATTTCATGACTAAAAGAAAGCACATACCAACTTTTTAGATGCAATCATATAGCCGAAGCTAAATGCTTTCATCAAGGAGTTTATAAAGATACAAGATAACCCCTATAATATTCCATAGACGCACTCCCACAAAGATTTGGCAATCAATCACAAGTTCGATTAAGAACTCTCCCCCATAAAATGTCATTCCCGAAAGAAAAACAAGAGCGACCTTACTTTCACAAGAAAAAAAGGATTTCTTTGGACATAACAAATCACATACGAATATGAATTTGAATCCAAAAATACTTAATTAAATTAACCACAAGAAAACCTATGATGAAATTAATCGGAAATGATCAACATAAGAGAACTTACGGAACCGCACAGTATATACATAAAATATGGATCGGGGAAGATCAATACTGCGGAATAGACAAGGATTCATTCTATTTTCCATCACTATTTGCACAATGACATACAATAGACATAATCCTTTTGTAATGTCAAAAGTTCATTCATTTTTTATCAATACATGCATACCGACATATGAAAGACTTAACTTTTGACAAGGTATGGGACAATCATAGTTCACGTACACATACACACATATCCCATAACAAATTGCAATATATAAAACCATAAAGATTAATACTGCAAGAATCATCTTCCAAACAATTTTTAGAATTTAAACAAATAAACCTAAAAAATAATGAAGATGAAAGTGTTGGACATAGGTATGTGTGATCACAATAATGGCTATTCCAAACTCTAGTTATTCTTCTAAAAAAAACAAGAAATAAAATTCTCATCAGAAGATTTACTAGACATATAACTCATATAAATCATTTCACTTACTTTGAATACTCTTCTCATATTCTTTGTATTCATCAAGCTCATCTTCAATCAGATCGATTCTAGATTCCGTATTATCCATCTTTTCTTCAAGTCTCTTGGAAGAGGCTTCAAGTTCACTTTTCAGGGCACGAACTTGTTCTAAGACGAGATTCATGGTTAAGGAGAGCTTATCAAAATGAGAAACAGAGGATTTCCTATATAGAGAGGAACCATGAACGTCAGAGTTCACCACATTATCGGAAGAATCAAACCTAATCTTCTTAGAAGGAAAAAGAACAGTCCAAACATCATTTTCTTTGCTTGAAAGACTTGAAGAGGACATGATAGAAGAGATAGATGAAATGTTTATTCTAAGGAGAAAATATTCGTCTTAAAAGGAACTGAGGATAGAGGATAAATATCTAAATTGACCTTTGACCAAAAACCCTAACTGAATTTGGTTATCCTTAGAAAAAGTCTTAAAGGAGAAAAATCGTTTGTAAACATAAACAGTTCTAGGCTAAAACAAATTGAAACAATAACAGAAATATTTAGTCACAACCCTCTTGAAGATTATAATTTTTGTCTAAGAGGAATAGAAAAAAATCATCAACACAGAATTACAGGATGTAATTGTTCCAATCCACTCCAGGACTGGGTGACTTCTTACGAGGGGATGAAGTATTTATTATTCCTTGTTTCTGTCTTGTTTTTAAGAAAGATGAGTTGTGTACACCATTCTTTCTTTCTTTTACCACAGTTTTGAATACCTTGATTGTTGATTTTCGCAAACTATGCAGCCTTTTGGAAATCTCAAAGAACGAGGGTTTTGTATGAGATTTCTTTTTCTTCTTCTGCAAACAATGTTTGACAGAGGAGAGCTTCTCATGTTTTTTAGTGCTAAAGGTTTTAAGATAATCCATATATTCATATATTCATATGAGGAAATCACAAGATTAGGTACGTTCTTGTGGTTTTCCATACTATCCTTGTCGTCAGGGTGACTTAAGAATGATATAGAATCAGGACGAATTTGCTGACAATTTTTAAGAGGCATCATCGAAGAATTTCGACATGTCTTATAAGAATCACGATTACAACTGATCACCTCTAATTTTAAATTACACAGTTGCCATTCCAGATCTTCAATCTTTTTAATTAAGACTTCCTTTTCCAGTTGGCGTATTTCTAGAGAAGTAAGATTGTTTATCATGCAGTAATCAGGACTGTTAGGACGACAGACGTGATTATCAACAAAAAATTAAGAGAACCATCACAGATATCATCGTCAGGAAAGTAGTCAAGAGTAGCCACCCATGCTTTAGTTATCTCACTTAACTCTGTATCAAGACTTTTAGAAGTATCATGGACACTTCTGTAGCACTTGAAACCAGTTTCACTCACATAGTTTTTCTGAACTTTTTTAGCAATTGACTGAGCCCTCTTTTGAGACTTTCTTTTACTTTGTCTAAGAGTTTTCTGAAGCTGTTGTATAAACAGTGACAGAATCGAATTAAAGCAATTCTCATCCCTTTTATCAATCAATTTAGGACGTCGGGACTTACAATCAGATGAAGCAACATGTTTGCTAAAAAGGTGATGCTTTCCTCTTTGTTCAAGTTCAAGATCGAAAATTTTCAACTGCCTGGCTAAGGAATTTCTGGAAAGTGTATCAAGGTTATTTCCCTCAATGATGGCATGCTTATTAGAATCGTATATAGATGGCAGCGATCTGAGAATTTTCATCACAATGTCCTTTTCAGGAATAGTCTTACCCAATGCAAAAGATGCATTAACAATTTCAGACACTTTGTGATTAAACTCGTCAAATGATTCTTCATCTGCCATACGAAAGTTTTCCTAGTCAAAATTTAGGTTTTGAAGTCTAGATTCTTTCTCAATGGTATTTCCTTCAAATACGGTTTCTAAGATATCCCAGGCTTCTTTAGACTTTGTGCACGTAGTCACATGATGCTGAAGATCTAGGGTAATGGCATGTATGATAGCATTTAAGCCGGCAGAATTTTGCTTTGCAACAAGGATTTCTTCTGGACTATATCTACCGATATACTTAGGTATTGATACATCGCCTTCTATATTAAACAGAGGATCATAGCCATTAACAACACGTACCCATGTTTGAAAATCACGAGCCTGAAGAAAAGCACGCATAGCAATTTTCCACCATAGGTAGTTTGAGCCATCGAAGACTGGTGGTACATTTATGGAGATAGAATTCCTGTCCATAGAGTCAGATCGCTACAAACACAGACTTATAAGGTCTTTAAACGTGTTTGCCTGCTCTGATACCAATTGAATAATCGGGGGTCTAACAACCACACCCAATATTTCGCTTAGCAATCTATATGGACAAACTCCAATATACTTTTAAGAGAATCAGCTAGACAGTCAGAATCAATCTTAATAAAAGTATATCAAAGAGTTCTATCTCACTTTCTCGATTCAACACTTAGTCAAGCAAATACAAATCTGCGAGTCAAATTGAATACAAGAGAAATCACTTGAACGGTACCAAAGACCAATGTTCAAGGATCAATCAATTTCAATCAACAACCAAAGGTTGGATTTCCCAATTGATCGATTCAACGCACAACCTGTGATATTTCATCTATATAACAAAATATAATGCGGAAAATAAATAACACAGACACCAGAAGTTTTGTTAACGAGGAAAACGTAAATGCAGAAAACCCCCGGGACCTAGTCCAGATTAAATACACATTGTATTAAGCCGCTACAGACACTAGCCTACTACAAACTAACTTCGGTCTGGACTGTAGTTGAACCCCAATCAATCTCACACTGATCCAAAGTACAGTTGTGCTCCTTACGTCTCTGATCCCAGCAGGATACTACGCACTTGATTCCCTTAGCTGATCTCATCCACAACTAAGAGTTGCTACGATCCAAAGTCGAAGACTTTAATAAACAAATATGTATCACACAGAAAAGTCTACGGTAATAGATAAATCTGTCTCCCACAAAAATACATACGAGTTTTTGTTCCGTCTTTTGATAAATCAAGGTGAACAGGAACCAACTGATAACCCGGACTTATATTCCCGAAGAACAGCCTAGAATTATCAATCACCTCACAATAATCTTAATCGACTAGCAAAAGAAGATATTGCGGAATCACAAACTATGAGACGAAGATGTTTGTGACTTTTTTTATATCTTGCCTATCGAAGAAATCAATCTCAATCCAATCTTACGATTGTACTTAGACAGCAAGATCAGATCACGTAACTACAAAGAAAATAGTTGGGCCTGGCTTCACAATCCCAATGAATTCTTCAAGTCGTTAACCTACAGGGTCTCGATAGAAACCTAAGGTTAAAGGAGAATTGACTCTAGCTAATACAACTAGTATCACACAGGTGATGTAGTTTTGTAGTGGTAAGTAAAGTGTTCGTTTCTCGGACTTGTTGAGATTCGATTTTAGACTTAATATAATATGTACAAGGAAAGCTTTCACAGTATCGAGAGGTACTGAGATCCAGGATTCCACCAATTCCATTCATGTAAATCAATTAATAACTCCAATCAATTATAAATCAAATATTAAAAATATGGACTCTTATTCTTTGCCAAAAATAGATTTTTAAAACTTTAGATGTAAATCACAAGCATGGTGTATCAAAAGCTCTTACGTCTAAGCATACACCATCAAACGAAATCACAACTAATTAGTAAAAATCATGAATCAATTAAAATAAGTGCAAAAAGTCATAAAGAATTATTAAAATTACCACATGCGTGAAATAGGGTTTCCTCCGTCATCCCAGTGTTGGGGTTTAGCTCCTCATATTAATCATGATCTCAAAATACATGTATAAAGCTCAAAAGTTGATTAAAAGGGAGTAAAACAATTGAACAGAAAAATCGCAACAGAAATAACTGTTGCAAAGGCGTTGTTCACTGTTACAAGAAGAACGATATATATGAAGTGCTGTTGAGACTGCAGCTGCGACCCCCACAACTTTGTCATATACAATGTTGAAGAACAACTGTCTTCAGACGTCTGTTCTTCGTGTTCTTCAGCAGCATCAGCAGCAGAAACAGAGTTTGATCGAACTCTGATTGCTTCTTCTCTGGCCCTCCTTAGGTTCCCAAACTCTCGACACCCCTTCTATATGACCCAACCAATATATTTATATCAAAAAGGCCGGTTAAATCTCTCCAAAATCTTCCAAAATCTCTTCCTTTCTCTTCACGGCAAAGTTGCGGCAATTTCTTGTTTTAGAATTTATACGCGTTTCTGAGCTTTCGTTTTGATCCTAAACTCTTCCTTAGATAGATACAAATCTTTGGGAATGTTTATAGCACTTTAATCTCTCTAAAATTCCCCAAAAAAAGTCACACACGCGACTTTCCATATTTTGTTGTTGTGATAAAAATCCGTCGATTTAGCCCAGTATAATCGATTTCAACACCCGTATTAGATTCCTAGACCCATAAGGAGTCTATCCTATGAAAATCAGAGGTTTAATCAACCTCAAAATCCTCCAAATCACGATTGGAAAAACTGCCAGGAGAGTTTCTATTTTCCCGCCCAAATTCAGAATTTGAACGTGAAGGGGAAAGGTTACCCCTTATCCAGTGGTCGCCCCTTATCCGCTTTTGGAGTCCGTATAACACTTGTCCCTTGGGTGCGTTTAGTAATTTTTCTGGGATGTTTTCAACACTTTTCTCGGGGTTCCTCCGGGGTATTTCTGGGATGTCACTGGTACGTCTGCTACGGAGGTTCAAATGCCACGTTTTGAGCCAATTTCGCCGCAAAAGATTATTTCTCCAAAAACACCTACAAAGAGATAAAATACCAAAATAAATACAAGAATGAGAACTAACAATATATAGAATCGAGACAAATTAGACACAAAAATGTGTCTATCAAATACCCCCAAACTTATTATTTGCTAGTCCTCGAGCAAAACTAAAATAGAAAACAAAATCCTAACTCATTGTCGCAGGCATCGTCGATTGCATTTAGCGTATGCAATAAGACTTTAAACCCCTAGGTGTCCCTAGTGGCCGAGTTATAGTCTCGGGAGGGCTTACAAGAGATACACCCACAAAACCTTTACTCCAGACCCTAGCTATCTACGCAGAACCTTGGAAGGCACTAAAGAAACTCCTTGGTTGGCATGCTTATTGACTACAGGAGGAAGTACCCTGATGCGAAATTCCAATTGTTGTACACGAGTTTGCACTCAAGCATACTAAAATTCATATATAAGTCACAGAGCTCTACTCAGATAGTTGCACTATGGACATCATATTCGAAGTCAAACTAATCACATGGATAGATCAAGAAGATGTATATAGAGAACAACATAGATGGTTTTGATGTTTACTAGGTGAACGGTGTTTCTCATATCTGTCTGAAGGCCTACGCCAAAATGAACCTATTCTAATGGACTGAGATACTAGTCTGACTTATATCAACACACTGGCATATACAAGGGAACCAGTGGTCGATAATCCTAACTCTATGTCAACTCAGCTGGCATATACAAGGGTACCAGTGGTCGACTTTATTGAATTTATTCCGGTTGGTCTGGTGGTCTGGTCTCAAATTTTTTATTTATTTATTTTTTCTTCAACTTTTTTTTCTCTTCTAACTTTTTTTTTTTTTTTTGTATCTCAGTCACTCTAATTCACCCTAGCATTGGTAACAACTTGAATCGTGAGCCCCACCTAATCACTTAGAGAAACATAGTTTAAAAACAAAACAAAATAAAAATAGAAGTGAAAAGGACTCAACGAGATATGGTGAAACTATCATGTTATTTCTAACACCTGAGCTCTGTGCTTTTATGAATAGACTCTTTAGATGTTGCCATCTAATCAGATTGGTTCCTCAACTCCTACAACCAACATGCTTCCATCCACTTAGATTAGTTAGTGCCACCCTTAGTAAACATAAATTTCTAGGCTCTGGAGTTTATTTATACTGCAACTAAAAAGTTTCTCCCATACCCCCAAACTTAAATCTAACATTGTCCTCAATGTTTTAAAGATAAAATTAAAAGCATGAACAAGGATAAACTGTTACCATTTGAAGCAAAAGAGTTAAGGAAAAATATTACCGTGTTGCATGAAATTGGGTTACCTCCCAAGAAGTGCTAAGTTTAAAGTCCTCAGCCAGACATTGGAAGATTTAGTCACCTCATAGAATCATATATTAATATCCAGAATAATTGTGGGTCATCGAAACCAAATAGAGCTATCACGAGTAAAAGGAATCTGCAACATGCCAAGAAAATCAAATAAAGCACACCTTTGTCTAGTTTCTTATTTAAGACAATTACATCTAGTTGTGGTTCAGGTTCAGGTTCTATAACTGGGTCTAGATAAAATATTTTCATGGGTTGCGTTTCCTCATAAGTTAGATCCGAATGTTCAAGCTTAAGAGTCTGGAAAAAATCAACTAAAAACTTAGTAGCACACAATAATAACCTGAATAATTGAGGATCCTCTAAGTCAATTAGATTTGACTCACACAATCGACCACAATGAAACTGGCGGTCAATCTTAAGCAAATATGTCAGTTCTATTTTCCTAAAGTACTTAGGATTAGTCTCAAAACTTAATATTCGACACATTTGAAAATCATACATTCCCACATTTGGAAGAAAAGTATTTAGTGGGAAAACAAAGTCAATCTGGGTATCATAGCCTGGTTTAACCACATCAACCAGAGGATGGGTTTCTAATAACTGAACTTCGTTATGGACATCACTAGGTTCAGGAAAACGTGTATGAAGATAATCTTGTAAAATGGTTGAGGCAGATATGTCAATACCCAAGTGAGGGACCTTTCTAAGAGTTAAATCACATGGAGAATGATAATCACCCCCAAACTTGGAGTTTTGGGTGTCTCTAGATAGACTAGCTACAATTTCCCTAATTTCTAGATCATCAGAATCATGAAAATGGTCAATTGCTTCTTCTAGGTTATACTCAGGTGATGCCTCCTCACACATGTTTAAATGCTCTACGAGTTCATCTTCTTCGTCTAAGACTATTGTTTCTAAATCGCTAGACTCTAAAATATTTTTCTCATAATAAACTCGTTCCTCTAAACCATTATCGGCTTCGTAATCAAAAGAAAATACTACATCGTCTAAAACGGGGGTATCTCTAGTCAAATCCTCGTCCTTTTGAATAGGTGAATAATTATTAAAATTATTTGGATTTGAACTAGAAATAATATTATTATTAAGCTCAATTGGAGTAACAAATTCCTGATCGCTATGCATACTTATTTCAAATTCTTCTTCAACACTATCCTCATCATAATCATCATTGTAATAACATGAAAATGGTTGAACCTCATCTAAACAAGTAGTGTTACCAATTTTATCCTCGTCATCTTGATTCTGAAAATTACTATCCTCAGTTTCAAGGGTATTATTGGAAACACTATATTGGAAATTAAGATTATTTCGAGCAATTCTTTCGTTCGTCTCAGCTATCATCTTGAAGGATTCCTCTATAGAAAGTTCTCTTTCGTCATAAACTAAGTTATTCATCTCAGCTAACTTACGTGTCGACTCCTCTAATTTCCTGAGGGACTCTTCTAAAGGAGAAATATAAGAATTTTGCTCGTATGACCGGTGCGTGTGTGGATAGTAATTGGGCTCATCAAGGTATGAGCCATAACCTTGAAAAGGCTGATGTTCCCAACCACTATTCACACTATGGTCAAAGTAGTAACGTCCATTTTGAAACTCAGTCGGATATTCGTTGTATTGGCTATTGTAATACCAGTTCGACATTCTATTGCAGGGGTGTGAGTTGTCACACAAAATAAAACCCACTGACAGGGGATTCGTGGGTGGATAGAGTCTTACCTCCCGTACCAGACGGGCGATGAACCGTTGAAGTCGACTCAGGCACCGACTCCGAGGAAAGGATGATGTCAGTGTACGAACCCGAGGGGCCGAGACAGTATCGTAACTGTGTCGTCCTTCCCTGCAAACAGTTTATATTAATCTTAAACCCTTTCGTAGGGTTTTAAAAAAAATAATGTCCAGAAAATAAAGTCCAAAAAAAGTGTCCAAAAAATAAAAAAGAAAATTACAAAAACTAAAACCCTATTTACAATTTCTAAAAATAAAACAAAATAACTATATACAAAATATTCTTCTTCACTCCTTTTGGATTCCTCTTTTCTTTCCTTCTTTGGCGATGCTTCCTTTTATAGCACTTTTTCTTTCCTTGTAGCTTCGATCGAAATCTGAAAAGAATCAAAAAATACCAAAGGCGTAAAAGAAAACAAAAATTCTAAAAGAAATAAAATAAATCTAAAACCTAATACAAATCCGCGTCGGCGGCGCCAAAAATTGATGTAGTTTTGTAGTGGTAAGTAAAGTGTTCGTTTCTCGGACTTGTTGAGATTCGATTTTAGACTTAATATAATATGTACAAGGAAAGCTGTCACAGTATCGAGAGGTACTGAGATTCAGGATTCCACCAAATTCCATTCATGTGACTCAATTAATAACTCCAATCAATTATAGCTCAAATATTAAAAATGTGGACTCTTATTCTTTGCCAAAAATAGATTTTTAAAACTTTAGATGTAAATCACAAGCATGGTGTATCAAAAGCTCTTACGTCTAAGCATACACCATCAAACGAAATCACAACTAATTAGTGAAAATCATAAATCAATTAAAATAAGTGCAAAAAGTCATAAAGAATTATTAAAAATACATGCGTGAAATAGGGTTTCCTCCGCCATCCCAGTGTTGGGGTTTAGCTCCTCATATTAATCATGATCTCAAAATACATGTATAAAGCTCAAAAGTTGATTAAAAGGGAGTAAAACAATTGAACAGAAAAATCGCAACAGAAATAACTGTTGCAAAGGCGTTGTTCACTGTTACAAGAAGAACGATATATATGAAGTGATGTTGAGACTGCAGCTGCGACCCCCACAACTTTGTCGTAAACAATGTTTAAGAACGACTGTCTTCAGACGTCTGTTCTTCGTGTTCTTCAGCAGCAGCAGCAGAAACAGAGTTTGATCGAACTCTGATTTCTTCTTCTCTGGCCCTCCTCAGGTTCCCAAACTCTCGACACCCCTTCTATATGACCCAACCAATATATTTATATCAAAAAGGCCGGTTAAATCTCTCCAAAATCTTCCAAAATCTCTTCCTTTCTCTTCACGGCAAAGTTGCGGCAACTTCTTGTTTTAGAATTTATACGCGTTTCTGAGCTTTCGTTTTGATCCTAATCTCTTCCTTAGATAGATACAAATCTTTGGGAATGTTTATAGCACTTTAATCTCTCTAAAATTCCTCAAAAAAAGTCACACACGCGACTTTCCATATTTTGTTGTTGTGATAAAAATCCGTCGATTTAGCCCAGTATAATCGATTTCAACACCCGTATTAGATTCCTAGACCCATAAGGAGTCTATCCTATGAAAATCAGAGGTTTAATCGACCTCAAAATCCTCCAAATCACGATTGGAAAAACTGCCAGGAGAGTTTCTATTTTCCCGCCCAAATTCAGAATTTGAACGTGAAGGGGAAAGGTTACCCCTTATCCAGTGGTCGCCCCTTATCCGCTTTTGGAGTCCGTATAACACTTGTCCCTTGGGTGCGTTTAGTAATTTTTCTGGGATGTTTTCAACACTTTTCTCGGGGTTCCTCCGGGGTATTTCTGGGATGTCACTGGTACGTCTGGTACGGAGGTTCAAATGCCACGTTTTGAGCCAATTTCGCCGCAAAAGCTTATTTCTCCAAAAACACCTACAAAGAGATAAAATACCAAAATAAATACAAGAATGAGAACTATTAATATATAGAATCGAGACAAATTAGACACAAAAATGTGTCTATCAACATGAGGTGTGGGGATTAGGTTTCCCAGTTGCTAGAGTTATCCTTTATATAGTCTTTCAAATCAGGGTTTGCAATCAATGTTAGCTTAGTAACTAAGCATTGAATATTCAGCGTTAGATGAAAACCTGATTAGATTCAAGCTAATATCTTTCAACCGTTAGATCAAAACTTAGCTTGTTACACACAAATGAAATGCAAGTTTATTTAGGTTTGAGTAACCGTATCCAAACATGTACACTTAGTTGGTTCAACAATAGTTAACCAAATGGTTAGCCATATGAGCACTTTCATATCAACCATATTCTTCTTTACCTTAACTAGTTCAAATGACTCAAATGAACTAGTTAGAGAGTTTTTCAATTGCTTAGATCTTATAGAAGTACACAAGACACAATCGAAGCAAAAACGATTTGATGCACTCGAATCGATTCATGAACTTTATATCCACGGTTTGCAAATATGCATTCCTTAGTTTATATAAGTTTAAGTTCGCGAATAATCGTTTTTAGAAAATAACCAGCTTAAGTAAGCATTCATGAACTTTATAGCCGCGGACTTAAGTACTCGGAATAAGTTTGTTTTCAGTTCACAAACTCCAGCAGAAATTCACGGGATGTGAACTTCCGACAGTGCGCATACTAGTACGCGGACTTTAGTTCCGGTTTTCCTGAGCAACAAAGTACGCATACTTTGGTTCAAGGAATAAGGACTTACACACGTATGAGTTACCACACAATGTTTATATCCAACCATGGTTATATATTCTAAACTCTCATTTCAATCATTGGAATATTCTTAGAGGACGCTACATAGTTGTTGTTCACAAACCATTTTTCGTCAAAGCAATTTCAAGTAATTGAAACTTAATATGACTTTCGTCATTAGTAAAGATGAACTTGGCCAAAGCGAAAGATTACCAACACATATTTCGATAAATAGATAAGCGAGATAAACTCGGCTCGAAATAGCAAATGTATATAATCATAGTCTATATAGCAATATGACTTTTGTCTCAAGATAGGAGATAGAGTAAATAGACTTTTGAGTGATAGAGAAGTTCAAGTCTCCACATACCTTTTATTCAATGAAGTTCCACCAGTTCCTTGAGTAGTTCTGCGTCTTTGTATGATGATCACCCTGGAGTCTAGAGCTCAACTACACTTTCTATCCTAGTAATTCTTCGTCTTTGACAACTAAACTTGACAACAAGCTTGAGATAGAAACGGCTTGCGAGTTCGACCGAGAAGTGCTCTAACACTTTTTGGGTTTGATTTCCTGTATTTATCAAATTACCTCAACAAACCCTCTTTATATTACTCTCAAAGGTATTAATGGTGATTTAAGGCACTTGGTTAAACATCTTGTTAGAGAATAGCTCGGTTGAACCCACCAATCATTGGTATGTCAAGTTTGGTTGTCCTATTTTAGTATCAAAACTCATCTAGAGTCGCTTGATTATTTACTATCGTCAACTTCGTTTAGGTTAGACTAGAAAGTCTAGGAATATTGGGACATACAAGTTGTTAGAGCACTTCTCGGTTAAACCCACATGGCATGGGTATGTCAAGTTTGGTTGTCATATTTAGTTCCAAAACTCGAGTCGCTTAATAAGTAAACTAGTGTCAACTTCGTTAGGTTAGACTAGAAATGATATAAATATTGTGCTTCAGTTACTCACAAAGATCTGAAGATGGATTGAAGACGAAGAAGACATTATCCTTCATCTTGAGGTTAGTAACATTATGAGGTTAGTAACATTATTATCCTACGTACTTGACTTGTTCCATTTCTATCTTGTTTCATTCAAGTCATTTATATTGAAAACATAACTTGTGAGGTATATATATGAAACTATAGTATTAGACTTGGTCATAATATTATGATCAAAGTGTCAAGGAATCTATTTAATTACGAAGTATAAACGCTTATCTTTTAGAACTTCGTAAATACGGCATCAACATAATCTTTGTATATAGTCTCTTGATTATGTGTAAGATATAGGTATGATTCCACCCTAGGAAACAAAGTTTTATAACATTTGTTTAGAGGAAGTACATGTATGAACTTGTTTTATAATCGAAAAGAAATCATGATTGGTCAGGTTCTTTATTGAATATATTTTGGATGACCAATATAATATGAAAAGGTAGAACCTATCTTAACCTTGTTGAGATTTGAGTTATAACCGCATATATGATGTAGGATGTTGTAATTGATTACAAGCTACTTTATGAAGCATGATTTAACCGATCACACGCTATATTGGGAAGTTAGTTGTACTCGATCACAAGCTACCTTTTGGAAGCATGGTGTAACCGGTCACAAGCTAATTTGAGAAGTTAGTTTTAACCGGTCACAAGTTTCTTTGGGAACCAAGGTGTAACCGATCACAAGATAATTCGGGAAGTAAGGTGTAACCTATCACAAGCTACCTATGGGAAGCAAGGTGTAACCTGTCACAATCCGGTTTGGAAACATGGTATAACCGATCACAACTTACATTGTGAGGTTGGTACAATTGATCCCAAGGAGCAAAACTGAGTTTCCAATATTCATATATCGCTTTGTATTTTGTGTGAAGCTTGGAATTAAGGTTTGCTGAGAAACTTCTAGACGTCAACATTATTTGAACATGTACATAACTCTTATCATTAATTGTTCAAAGATATTCCTTGATACTCAGGTGATTCCAGGTCCGAAAATTCGGAAAGCATTAAATTATGATTTTCATAATATATGTTTTAATTACCATCAATTAAAGCATATCCTTGAGAAGATATTATTAGTTAATGTGCTAGACTAATAATAGAAGTTTTCTATGAAAGTTTTCGGAAATATGGTTTGATAATTAATTGGAAATAGGAAAACCGAAATTAGGTACTTTAATGTGAATATCTTGAGAATAGTTTCGGTTTTGGAATTTCCTTGTTGTCCAAACAACCTGGTGTATAAGTACTTGAGTTTGCATTTCTTGCAAACTATCCTAAGAGCCTGGAAAACTTCATTCGTGTTGTTTCTGGTGGATCCGTCTATCCGGAGAGGAAAGTACCCTAATTAGGAGAAATATCTTACAACCGCTCATTTAAAGACTTTTGTGGGATCAAGAAGCTCTATTAGTACCGTTGGTGGGAAACTAGAATTTGCATTGTTATTTAGTTTTCGATTGTTGATTTGATTGACTAACAATTGTTGAATCTTTGATTGCACCTAGTTTGTTTATTCCATGTTCCTTATCTTCTAATATAAGGACACTCAATCTAGATTAAAGATTTAACGTTTCTACAGATCTAAGTTTTTCTAGATCTGTAAGATAGATTCATTGATTTGCCATTATTAATAGACTATGTTCTGTGCGACAAATCAATAAGGAATCAAGTTTCTTTTTTCAGGTTGTTACTTTGAAGATTAAATCGAAGGTTGAAGACTTTGAAGATTTGGAGAATTTATTATTATGTTTTGATCTTGGTGTGACTTTCTGTGACTTGATTTCCGGGATTAAAAGGTTGTTTATTTTTGATAAACATAAGCCTTTTGAGATCAACAAGTTGTTTGTAATTTTATCATCAACCTTGTAATCAAGATTGATTATTTTGGTAATCATTGTCTTGTTTGATCTCGTAACCTATGAGCTTCGGATATGGTAATAGATCTTAAAAATAGAAGATCTGTAACTATACTTTTATCATATATTTGGGTATTGTGATTGGAAAGTGAGGTTGGTTACTAAACAGTTTTGATCCTTTAACTGTTTGGAATACGATCCAAAGGAATCTTGTATTACCAGTTGAAAGATTGGTAGCAGAAGTTATTGTGAACCATTAAGAAGATCTACTACATAGATCTACTAGATTTTGTCCTAAAGAGAATATCTGTTCTGCTAGGATATCTAGTATTCTAATGTCTATTGAGAACTTCGGTTCTGCTAGATGTTATCAAAACAAGAATACTGCCGAAGCTGAGTAACTAGGAATTTAGATTGCTTGGTTTCGTCTATAAGAAGTTGCACGTTTTCTTTTTGTATTGTCTTAATTCATTGAGTATTCAAACTGGACTAGGTTCCGAGGTTTTTCTACAAGATTAGAGGTTTCCTCGTTAACAAAATTCTACTGTGTTCTTTAATTTATTTCCTCATTATAATTGTCTTTATATTATAAATAAAGTAAATATACATGTACGTTAACCATGCACTTGATGTTGATCCTATAGTGTTTCGGTCTTATGCCGTAACTATTAGCAAGTGAACATCATGTTATTGTATTGTTGCGATATTGTATCTATAGACGATCACACAAGGTGTATTGTGATTCACCACTTGTCTTTGATATCTCATATTGTTAGGCCAGTCCGGACAAACCATGTTCCAAGTGGACACCCGTGTTGAAATATTCCTTTATTGATTGTTTCTTAAAGAGGTTTATACACAGTGGGTCTTGAATAGGTTGTGATCAAACGAAATATTTGGTGTACTTGGGTACCCTCGTCATTTCACGGGTATTACTCTGAAGACCTGAAGAATATGAAGAAGTAACGACTGCAACGAAGACATCATCCTTCCTCTTGAGGTTATTAATATTGACTTGATCTTGTTTCCATTCCTAACGTATCTTTCAAGTCTCTTTATATTGAAAGCATAACATGCAAAGTTATATTTATAATACTCTAGTGATTAGACTTGGTCATAACATTATGATCAAAGTATCAAGGAATTATATTCCGAAGTATAAACGCTTATCTTTTGGAACTTAGTAAATACGACATCAGCATAATCTATGTATTTAGTTACTTGATTATGTGTAGAATATAGGTGTGATTTCATCCTAGAAAACTATGTTATTACATTAGTTTAAGGAAGTAGATTTAATCGAAAAGGAAATCATGAATGTGTTGGTCTGGTTCTTTATTGAATATCTTTTGGATGACCAATACTAGATGACAAGGTAGAACCGATCTTGACTTATGCTGAGAATTGAGGTATAACCGGTCATAGTGTATAATGTGTAGCAAAGTGTAACCAGTCACAAGTTGATTCAGAAAACAATGTGTAATCGGTCACAAGCTGATTCGGAAAGCAAGGTGTAACCAATCACAATCTACATTGGGAAGTTAGTTGTACTTGGTCACAAGCTACTTTAGAAAGCAAGGTGTAACCGATCAAAAGCTACTTTTGGGAAGTAAGGTGTAACCGATCACAAGCTACCTTGGGAAGCATGGTGTGACCGATCACAACCTATCTTTAAGAGTATGGTATAACCGGTCACAACTTATATTGTGAGTCTTGGTATAACCGATCCCAAGAGCAAACCCGAGTTTTCAAAGTTCACACATTTCTTCATGGTTGTGTGTGAATTAGGAATTAGGGTTTGCTAAGAGAAACTTCTATATGTCGACATTATTGGGACATGAACATAACTCTTATCATTTATTGTTCAAAGATATTCCTTGATGCTCAAGGTGATCCCATACCGAAATATTGAAAAGCATTTAATTATGATTTTCATAATATATGTTTTAATTTCCATCAATTAAAGCACATCATCTGGAAAAGATTATTAGTTAATGTGCTACACTAATAGTAGAAATTTTCTAAGAGAGATTTCGGAAATATTGGTTAACATTTATTGGAAATAGGAAAACCGAAATCAGGTACGTTGTTGAATATCTTGAAAATATTTTCGGTTTTGGAATTTCCTTGTTGTCCAAACAACCTTGGTCTATAAATACTTGAGTTTGTATTTCTTGCAAACTATCCTAAGATCCAGGTAAACTTCATTCGTGTTGTTTCTGATGGAGTCTTCCATATGGAGAGGAAAGTACCCTATTAGGCGAAATCTCTTACAACCGCTCGTTTAAAGACTTTTGTGGAATCAAGAAGATCTACGAGTATCGTTGGTGGGAAACTAGATAATTGCGTTGTTATTTTAGTTTAAGATTATTGATTTGATTGAATAACGGTTGTTGAAACTTCGATTGCACCTAGTTTGATTATTCCTGAGAGTCTTCTCTTCTGACATAAGGGTCACTCAAACTAGATCAAAGTATCAACGAGATCTTTAGAACCATTTGCCGATCTAAAGACATCTTGTGATAATACATTGTTAACAGACTCCGTTCTCTGTGTGATTGATCACAAGAGGATTCAAGTATGTGTTGTGCAGGTTATTGAGAAGGCAATTGAAGATTTGAAGACAAAGAAGATTTTCTTATTAGTTTTCGTATCTTGTGAATTTGTGCACACATCTTGATCGGCTGGGATCTGACTTAGATTAAATTTATCTAATCAGAAAGTCATATTTATCGGCAACTATCATTTGGTGGTATTTTTCAATACCCGAATCTGATAGTTGTGAATATGAATCTAAGTTACTGATTCAGATTGATCTTACCCAACAAAGAAGTTTATTAGTTCAAACAGAAGATCCTTTGTTGGAAACTCAAACATATCTTTCACCAAAGATTCAATAGAGTGCTTACCAAACAGATTTATTCCTTTACTTTTTGGAATAAGATCCAAAGGAATGGTAATTCATGTGTGTGACTATAGAGTCTTTTAATCTCATTACTTCATTCAGCATTTGCATAAAGAGGTTAATAGGTCATTCACCTACTTTGAATATATTAATTATGGCACTAATCAATTGCGATTTTACATAGGCATGGAAGAGGCACCTGTTGAGAGGCATCATGACTTACCCGGGTGTTTCAGTTTCGTGATACCACATTACCTTCATTGAACCATTATTTTCGGTATACCACGTTACCCGCACGAACCACTACAAATTCTTATTGACTCTCCTCTTTGGGAAGTCCTATAACTAAAACGAAAAAAAAAACTTTTTTACAAAGTTCATAAGTTTTCTTGGTTATCTCATTTATGAGCTTTGTTTGGAAGCACAATTCTAACATTGTATGTGGACTTGAAGACAACCGTAATAAAAATTCAAGAAACAATATTATGATCACTTCTTGTACTACATCCATCATGTGCTAACAAGAAAACAAAATCTTTGTTTGGATGATTGGAAGGGGCATGATATTCTTCTAACTTTTTACAACTAGGGTCAACATTTGGTCTCCTACCCACACCAACAAACCCTCTCTAGTAATTGAATTTGTAACATTCTCCAAGATTTACAGATCAGCAGAAATATTTGAAAATTCAGTTATTCCAACTTTCTTTCCTCAGAAAAACCTAATCCTGAAACTTTTATTGTTAAAGGTGAACCAGTATGGTATTTTCTGTTAAAGCTTAGTCTTTATGCGCACCGTCACTTTCATATCGCAGGTGACCTCACTAGACACATTTTTCATGTAAAGATCTTGTTCAATACGTTCATCCTCACCACCTATTTCAAATATATAACTTACCTGACCACCTACTCTGTCATCTGTGTTTATATATATTCTTACCTACAATAACATATGGAACAACAAACCATTTGTGAAGATACAACCTCAAATGAAAAATAAATTCAAGAGTTATCCCGAAAATCTTTCTCTCCCTACCAATCTTCCATCTACACTAACTGGACTTATTTTCAGAGATAAAACGGTGGTGCTAATGAGAATGATAATAACTGAAAGTGATGTATGATAGCTCATGTTTACAGAGAATAGCTCGTCCTAACATATTCAGTCCACAACTACATCTGCTATTAATGGTCTCTCAATCAAACTCTTATTGTAACTACTTTCAACTGTCTTAGAAATAAGGTTTCGATTTGGTTTTTGTCTGAAAACTTTGATAAAATTGATGAACAAAGGCCTTGGTATGCCTGTGATAAGATGCCAGTTCTAAGAGTTGTTCCCCTCACTGGCTTGCCGCATAACTGTCAAGCTTATTTCTCGGAGGAACTTATGTGTTTGTTTTTGTGCAATATACCAAATGAGTGTACTGATTTCGAAGACTTGAGGAAGTTAACTTTTATAATTAGAGAGATTTTCAAAGTAAATAATTCTTACAGAAATCATCATTCATATCTCTGTTCAAAAACCAGTACCAACCGAAATCCCTCTAGTTACCAAAGAAAGAGTTCAACGTTTTCTTATTAAGTGTGTATACTTCATGATTCCAATTTCTAATGATATCATTCACTCAAAACTTTTACATATTCATTTCGTGTATGGTGAACCCAACCAGACTCTTAGTGATTCCTTCTGAGATAGTTAATGTGATTTACCACTTATTCATGCTAGTGATCCTACTTTTTTTGTATGAGATTTTTTGGAAACAAATGACAAAAATGATGACTTAGAATTTGATGATATTGATTCGATAATCTTAGGAATTTATGTGGTGCTTTTGAATTGCATGATCCTGGTTTTTCTAGTCCTAGATTCACATGGTCCAATATGTAAAAGGGCTTTGGTTTAATTTTAGAAAGACTCGATAGATATTTGATTAATCAAAATTCTAAAATCAACCTATAGAATCTTCAGATCACTGCCCCGTGCACATTGGTTATAATTTTGATAATATAAGTATTCACAAACCTTTTCACTTTATGGAAATACATATTGAAGATTATTAGAGCATCGCTCGGTCAAACTTGTAAGTTTTCTTTTATCTCAAGCTTGTTGTCAATGATACATGTATAAAACTATATCTTGATTTCTAGTCTATTAAAGTCAAATATCCTACTAGGATTAGAGTATGGTAGTTGAGTATCAGACATCAGTGGATAACCCTCGAAGATTGAAGACTGAAGAACAAACAAATACATTCACGAGTACTTCATCAACAAAGAGGTATATGAAGATTGGCCTAGCCTATTTACTCACGGTATTTAACATTTCTATCTTATGAGACTATGTATGTCGAGTGATTTTAATAGATGTAAAATTACAAAGAAGAAATTTCAAGTTTAAGCTTGTCAAGGTTAAACTCTTGAAATATGATTCGATCAATGGATGTTCGTAGATCCTTAGCAATCTTAATCAGAACAAGTTATCGTTCACAAACTATTTTTGTTTCAAGTTAATAATTTGGAAATTGCCCAAGCAGCAGTTCGTACTTTTTATGGTTATTAGGAATGTTTCAAATTAATTATGTCAGAAAAAGAACTTCTTAGCGATAGGTAAACGTACTTGTATGTTTTACTAAAGTCATTCTGAATTCCGTCAACTTTAGAGGTTCACAAACCCGGTTTGCAAACCCTTTACATCTGAGTTCGGGAATTAGGTAGGTTTGTTGATGTGATTTCAAATTGAGTTGTAGTAATAGGTTCGTTGAGACTTGTGAAAGCAATAGATTTTAGATTTAATTTTTAAGACTAAAAATATAGTAAACTTAAATGAAAGTGACATGAAAAATATGGAGAATACTGGGGCTATGGAATCCATTATTTACTAATATCAAAATGATTCATATTCTCTAATTATAATCATGTAAATCATGCATTCAAATTGATTCTTAATATTGCAATAAATGATTTTTTTTTAAAATAACAATTGTAGATCGAAAGTATGGGACATCAAAACCCTAGGCTAGCATGCTCCATCAATTGAAATGACAATTGCTTAACAAAAACCATTTTATCAATTTATTTATCTAGGAAAATAATCATATAATAATTGCATAAGTTAGAGATTACCACTTTTCATTGGTGAAATAGCTTCTTCCTTCACCCCAGAGGATGGGTTTAGCTCATCATTGTGTAAACACGCTCAAAATATTTGTTCATTGCTTCAAAAATTGTTTACAAAGATGAAATGGAGAGAAAATAATGAAAATCGGGTGTTTGCAACGTTTTTAATTGTTGCAAAACACTGTTACAGAGAACGATAAAAGGAAACTGTCGTTGTCACTGTAGCTTGTACGACTGTCAAATATGTGTCGCAATCACTGTAGCAATTACGACTGCTCCTTGTGGTCTTATGTTATTCGTATGTTCTTCAATGGCAGCATCAGCAATTCTCTCAAACTCACGTTTCTTTGCTCTGGTCTCTCCCCCGATCACTCTGTCCCTCTCCCTGATATCCCAACAACTATTTATAACCTGACAGCCTCGAGATCTCACGCAATAATTGCCCATAATTCTCCCTTTTGCTAGACAGTAAATAGTATATTCTTGGGAATTTTTTCTTCCCTTTCTTTTCTTCTTACGCTGTCATCCAGTGTTTATACGCTCCAAACATTCTTCCAGATCATCAAGCAATGATTCAACACGCTGAAAACGCATGCAAACTTTCCACAACAGCATCGACACAATCCCGAGTATCTTCCAGACTTTCATTCCGTGTAATTGCACGTTCCCTTCCATTTTTATCGAAACTAAACACGTTACCGGCCCTGTATTATCTTAGTCAATAATTCCATGCAATTCCAGCCATTTAGTCTCGGTGAATCGTCCCCAAATCTCAAACCAGAAATCTTCCAGTTGACTGCTAAGAATTCCCGCCAAAACAGACCATTTGAATAAAGAAGATGAAGTGCCCCAAATCCAAAATAGGGGTGCCTTTAATAGATGGGGTGCCTGGGGGTGCCCTTATCCAAAATGAGAGTGCCTTAGTACTTTTCCGGGGGTGCCCGGAGCAACTTTTCGAGCCGAATTTTTCAAAAATGTTTATTTCCCAAAAATACCTACAAACACATAAAACACCATAATAAGTACGAAATCGAGTACCAAAATACAGAACATTGAGGAAAAATTAGACACAAAATGTGTCTATCAAATACCCCCAAACTTATTATTTGCTAGTCCTCGAGCAAAACTAATCTAGAAAATAAAATGACTACACTTAGCACGTGCAGCAAGCCGTTAAACCGCTAGGTGGCCCTAGCGGCGGAGTGTTGTCTCCGGAGGGTTTACCAGAGGTGTACCCACAAAACCATTACTCCAGACCCTAGCTATCTACGCAGAACCTTGGAAGGCACTAAATAATCTCCTTGGTTGGCATACAAACATTGACTATAGGAGGAAGTACCCTGATGCGAAATTTCAATTGTTGTACACGAGTTTGCACTCAGCATACTATAATTCATATATAAGTGACAGAGCTCTACTTAGATAGTTTCTAGACATCATAACCGGACTCAACCAATCATATGGAAAGATTAAGAAGATGGTTAAAGTGAACGGTATTTCACATATCTTTCTGAAGGCCTCTGCCAAGATGATCCTATCCTAATGGACTGAGATACCGGTCTGACTAATATCAACACAATTGGCATGTACAAGGGGACTAGTGGTCGATAAACCTAACTCTAGGTCAACACAACTGGCATTTACAAGGGCACCAGTGGTCGACTTTATTGAATTTATTCCGGTTGGTCTGATGGTCTGGTCTCAAACTTTTCTTCTTCTTTTTTTTTTTTTTTGGTATATCAATCACCCTATTTCACCTATCAATGGAAACAAATTGAGTCGTGTGCCCCACCAAATCACTTAAGAAATAAAAACAGAAGAGATTAGGATTCAACGAGTTATGGCGAAACTACCATGCTTTTTTTTTTAATTCTAACACCTGAGCTTTGTGCTTTTATGAATAGACTCTTTAGATGTTTCCATTTAATCAGATTGGTTCCTCAACTCCTACAACCAAGATGTTCCCATCCACTTAGATTGGTTAGTGCCAACCTTAATAAGCATAAATTTGTAGGCTCTGGAGTTTATTTATTGCAACTAAAAGCTAACAAAAAGTTTCTTCCCCACCCCCAAACTTAAATCTAACATTGTCCTCAATGTTTCTAATGAAAGAGCAATACCAAAAAGCAAAGTAACATGAGGAATCAGTAAAGAGAGAAGTCGGAAAGATAGTACTTGGGTGAAGAGAGAAATCAAAAACTAATATACAACATACAATCGCCCCGATGGTCAATCAAGGGTAAACATGGTCCTCCAGAGGGACCTCCTCAACATCACCTGTAGGAAAGGGTTCTAAAAAGGGTTTCAATCTCTGACCGTTAACCTTCGAAGAACTACTACCATCTGGTGTCTCTATCTCAACAGATCCATGAGGATAGACAATGCGAAAAATAAAAGGACCCGTCCACCGAGAACGTAACTTCCCATGGAAAAGATGCAAGCGGGTATCATGCAGAATAACTTTTTTACCTGGAGAAAATGATTGTCTTAAAATATTCTTATCATGCACAAGTTTCATTTTGTTCTTATACTCCTTCGCACTAACGTAAGCATCTATACGAATCTCTTCCAACTCATTGAGCTGGAGTTTCCTATGGGCTCCTGCCTTGTCAAGTGAAAAATTTAGCTGCTTAACATCCCAATAAGCTCTATGTTCTAACTCAACAGGTAAATGACATGCCTTGCCATACACAAGCCGATAAGGAGACATTCCAATGGGGGTCTTAAACGCAGTACGGTAAGCCCATAAGGCATCAGTAAACCTAGACGACCAGTCTTTCCGATTAGGATTAACTGTTTTCTCTAATATACGCTTTATCTCCCTATTGGAAAACTCTACCTGACCACTAGTCTGTGGATGATATGGGGTAGCTACCTTATGTGTAATACCATATTTCTTCATCAAAAGCCTAAAAGGTCCATTACAAAAGTGTGTCCCTCCATCACTAATTATAGATCGCGGTGTACCAAAATGTGTAAGTATATTATTTTTCAAGAGCTCAATCACAACCCTATGGTCATTGGTTTTACACGCAACCGCCTCAATCCACTTAGAAACATAGTCTACAGCGACAAGGATGTAAAGGTTACCAAAATAATTAGGAAATGGACCCATAAAGTCAATCCCCACACATCAAAGACCTCAACAACTAAAATAAGGTTCAAGGGCATCATGTTCCTACGGGAAATGGTTCCTAATTTCTGGCAACGCTCACAAGTAACGCAGTGACTATGGGAGTCTTTAAACAACGAAAGCCAATAGAATCCACACTGCAATATCTTAGCAGCAGTCTTCTTAGCACTAAAGTGACCCCCACAAGCATGATCATGACAAAAGGAAATGATACTGGACTGGTCACTCTCAGGTATACATCTCCTAATAATCTGGTCTGGACAATACTTAAACAGATAAGGATCATCCCAAAACAAGTGCTTCACCTCGGCTAAAAACCTAGAACGATCTTGTTTACCCCAATGTTGGGGAATTCGACCAGTAACAAGATAATTCACTATATTCGCATACCAAGGTGCTTGGGTAACAAAGAACAGTTGTTCATCAGGAAAACTATCCCTAACAGGAGGAGAATCATTGAGGGTATCCACAACAAGCCTAGACAAGTGGTCTGCTACTACATTTTCTGCACCTTTTATCTCTAATGTCTAAGGAAAATTCCTGCAACAATAGGATCCATCTAATCAATCTAGGTTTAGTATCCTTCTTGGAAAGAAGATACTTCAAAGCATCATGATCAGTAAAGATTATGACCTTAGAACCTAAGAGGTAGGATCTAAACTTGTCTAAGGAAAACACAATAGCTAATAGTTCCTTCTCCGTAGTGGTATAATTCAACTGGGCATCATTCAGAGTTTTGCTAGCATAGGAAATCACACGAAGTAACTTATTTTCTCGCTGACCTAGCACAACATCAATAGAATAATCTGAAGCATCACACATGATCTCAAATGGTAGGTTCCAGTTGGGTGCCTGGACTATGGGGGAGGTAGTGAGTAAATTCTTAAGCTTCTCAAAAGCCTCTAAACAAGCATCATCAAAGACAAACTTAACGTATTTTGCAAGCAAATTGCAAAGAGGTCTAGAAATCAAGCTAAAATCCTTAATGAATCGACGATAAAAACCTGCATGCCCTAAGAATGACCTAATATCTCTTACGGTTTTTGGGACCTGTTAAGTTTTAATAAGGTCAACTTTGGCTCTATCTACCTCTATACCCTTTGAATATAGTATATGCCTAAAACAATTCCTGAACGAACCATGAAGTGACATTTCTCCCAATTAAGCACTAAATTCTTTTCCTTACACCTGTACAAAACTAATGACAAATGATGCAAGCAATCATTGAAAGACGAACCAAACACTAAAAAATCATCCATAAAGACCTCTAAGAACCGTTCTACCATGTCAGAAAATATGCTCAGCATACAACGCTGAAAGGTCGCAGGGGCATTACATAGCCCGAAAGGCATGCGTCTATACACAAAGGTACCAAAGGGACAAGTAAAAGTGGTTTTCTCTTCGTCTTCTGGGGCAATAAAAACCTGATTATAACCGCAGTATCCATCTAAAAAGCAATAATGGCTATGTCCAGCTAATCTCTCTAGCATTTGGTCGATGAACGGAAAGGGAAAGTGGTCCTTCCTAGTGACCTTGTTCAATTTCCTATAGTCAATACAGACACGCCAACCCGTGGTCAACCGGGTTGGGATTAACTCATTGTTATCATTCTGGACTATAATGATACCAGATTTCTTGGGAACAACCTGAACAGGGCTGACCCACTTACTGTCTGAAATGGGGTAGATAATGCCTGCGTCTAACAGCTTAAGAACCTCGGTTCGAACTACTTCTTTCATATTAGGGTTCAGTCGACGTTGCATCTCCCTAGAAGGTTTGGTGTCACTCTCTAAATAGATATGATGCATACAATCAGTAGGACTTGTACCCTTAATGTCTGCTATGGTCCACCCTAAAGCTTCCTTGTTATTCTGAAGGACGGTCACTGATCACTATCCAAGTCGGATGCTATAACCACAGGTAAAGTTTCATATGGGCCTAAAAACACATACTTCAGGAAATCTGGTAATGGTTTAAGGTCCAACTTAGGAGGCTTTTCTAACGAAGTAACTAGGGTAGACTCAGAAACGGGTAGAGGTTCAAACTTAGGTTTCCAGCCATTACTAGTGTCTATCAAAGGGGTTGAATCTAACAAAGCATTCACCTCATTAATCACATCTTCATCATCAAAATCAATCCCAAAGTGAGCTAGGCATTTCTCTAATGGATTTTCTAACAAAGTGTTTGGTAATGACTCCTCGACTAATGTTCCTATCATGTTCACCTCTTCTATGTTCGAGTCATCTAGTTCAGAGGGTAGCTTACTAATATTAAAAATGTTCATCTCAATAGTCATATTACCAAAAGACAAACTCATAATACCATTTCGACAGTTAATGATCGCATTGGATGTAACTAAAAATGGGCGACCTAAAATCACTGGTATTTGGTTCTCTGGGTCAGGGACAGGTTGGGTATCTAGGATAACAAAATCCACTAGATAAATAAACTTTTCGACCTCAATAAGAACGTCCTCGATCACACAACGAGGAATTTTAATGGACCTATCAGCTAACTCAAGTGTCATCTGGGTAGGTTTCATCTTACCAAGTCCTAGCTTAAGGTACACATGGTATGGAAGTAAGTTCATACTGGCTCCTAAGTCAAGCAAAGCTTTCTCGACACGGTATTTACCTATTGTGAAAGAAATAGTAGGGGACCCTGGGTCTTTATGCTTAGGAGTAGTGGTATTCTGAATGATAGAACTCACATGAATAGATAGGAAGGCTTTCTTCTGGACACTAAGTTTTCGCTTTCGCGTACACATATCCTTAAGAAACTTGGCATAAGCGGGAATCTGCTTAATCGCATCTAATAATGGGAGGTTGATAGTAACCTTCTTAAAAACCTCCAATATATCATTAAAGTTGGACTCCCTCTTAGTTGGAACTAGCAGCTGGGTGAACGGGGCTCTGGGAACAAAGCCGGGTTCAGCATGACCCTCAATAGTCTTTTTGGAGACTCTATCAATCTCCTCATTTTCTGGCTCAGAAGGGTGAACTACAGCATATTCACTATCAGGCATGGGAACCTTATTGTCAACTTTCTTTCTCCTAAGGGTTGTTATAGAATTCACATGATTGTACGATTTCTCTCCTTTAGGGTTAGGATCAGTTTGACTAGGGAACCTTCCATCTTCTCTTTCACTAAGAAACCTAGATATTTAGCGGACTCGAAGTTCTAAGTTAGCAAGAGACTGGGAATTATTCTTAAAATTATGTCTGGTTTCTTCTTGAAAACCACAGTGGTTCTTTGATAACATCTCATGGTTCTTTGCTAACATAGTAAGGGTTTCTTCTAAGGTGGAGATCTTTTTCTCATTCTGAAACTGGGGTTGACCTGAAGAGTTCTTAGCATAACCAAAACCTAGGGGAGGCTGAGAATTACTATATTGTCCTTGATTCTGACCCTTAGACCAAGAAAAATTAGGATGGTTTCTCCAACCAGGGTTGTAAGTCTCTGAGTATGGGTCAAACTTCTGACGGTTCTCAAACCTAGCATTGTTATAGACAGTATGGGCTTGCTCTTCACTAACCTGACCTTCCCAAAACGAGTTATTGGGTTCTACTCCACAACTAGACACTTGAAAGGCTCTAAACCTATCGCCAGGTTCAACAAGAGACCTATGTTTAGGATGATTATCCCAAAGCTTCTAACCTTCTAGATAAAGCAGCAAACTTGGCATCAGACCCGAAGCTTGTATCTACCACATTGGTGCTACTTCTACTGACCAAGAGTCTTTTGTGGGGTTCAACACAAGACTCCCACTGTTGGAATTTTTCAGCGACAGCTCCTAAGAAGGTAAAATCATCATTAACACTTTTACTAGTGAACTCACCAGCGCACATAGACTCAACCATGGATTTGGTTGAATAGTCTAAACCATCATAAATAATCTCTACGAGTTTCATCTTATCAAATCCATGGTGAGGACACTGGGATAGGAGATCATTGAATCTCTCTAAGAACCTATAAAGAGACTCTCCCTCTTGTTGCATAGTAGCACTAATTTTCTTCCTAACAGACGCAGTTTTATGCTTAGGGTATAATTTCATATAGAAAGCAGCAATAAGTTCCTGCCATGTTTCAATAGATTCAGATGGTAGGTTGTTCAGCCAGGTCTTGGCTTTATCTCTCAAGGAAAAGGGAAACATCTTAAGTTTCAAGACTTCATCAGTAAGGTATTTTATTCTAATTGTCTCACAAATTTCCTCAAAGTCCCTAATATGAAAATAAAGGTTCTTATCATCTTTCCCTAAGAATATAAGGATCATCTGAAGAATACTAGGTTTTATCTCGAAATTAGCCGTAGTGGCTGGCAATTTAATGCACGAAGCTCGGGTGGACCTAGTTGGGAACATGTAACCTTTCAAAGTTGCCATTGCTGGCACAAATGAATTACTAGGGGTACTTTCCTCATGAAGAGACGGATTCTCAAAACTGAAGTTTCCAAAAACAGGGCTCTCAAAAGAAGAGTCTTCGAGCTCCCCGCCTTCACAAGAAGAACTACTAGGTTTATCACTAATCAAACGACCTAGAGTGTTTATTTTCCAAGCCCGCTCTTTAATAACCTTGGGTATACACTAGAAAAACAAAAGATAAAGAAAGAAATCATAAAAGAAAGGAAAGTTCTATGCAAACACAAACAAGGCTGACTCCACCAAAGCAAACCTAAAGATTTATAGCAAACAAAAAGCATGATGGCTCCACTTAGATTGTTTCTAGACCAGCTTCTAATCCTTCGAAAGGGAATTCATTACAATTTAATCAAACCCCTCTGGAATCAATCCGAGTTTAAGTAAGTTGAATCGAGACGAGGGAATCTCAATGGAGCTTTGATACCCAAGGCATCACCGGCGTTACAAGGCGGCATATTCAACTCACAGAAACCATCATGAAATTTGAAGCATGCTTAAAAGAGTAACCAATATTTTTCGAATGACTTTCCTATTAAGCTCGTTACCCTATAGGTCTCGTTCTAGTCAAATTTTAGGCTTAGGTTCGCGTTTGGTTTCGTTTTCCTAAGGCGGGCAAGAAGGGAATGGTGATGAAATCCGAACCCTTATCTTGTATGGCTAGTCCTTGCCCTTTACTAGGAAATTAAAGCAGCCGTTTTCAAATCCTCAGCATATATGCAAACGAAGGAATACAGTAACTCGCTGACAGGAGATTCGCGAGTGTTTCGACAAACTTACCTCCCATACCAGACGGGGGATGAACCGCTGAAGTTGACTCGGGCCACGACTCCTATGTCATGTACGAACCCGAGGGGCTGAGGCGATATCGTAATCACCGTCCTTCTCTGCAAACAATTGATATTTAAACTACCCTTCCGTAGGGTTTAAAAAAAAATAAAGTCCCAAAGTTCACAGTCCAAAGTCCAAAAATAAAGTGCAAAAGAAAAAGATAAACTAAAAGAAATTCTAAAAAAAAAAATTCTCTCTCTCTCTCTCTCTTTTTTTTAATTTTTTTTTATTCTCCTTTTCTTTCGCTCCTTTCGCTTTGCTTTTACTCCAAATCTTTAAGTATTCACCAAAAGCTTTGGCAAATTTTTCTTTCGCTCCAAATTCCAAAATCTGTAAGAAAAAGACAAAAACCCAGGAACGTAAAGAAGAACAAATAAAATAAAAATGAAAAACAAATAAAAACCTAAAAAAAAAAACTAAAAACTCCAGCCTAAAGACAAGTCCACGTCGGCGGCGCCAAAAATTGGTGTGATTTCAAATTGAGTTGTAGTAATAGGTTCGTTGAGACTTGTGAAAGCAATAGATTTTAGATTTAATTTTTAAGACTAAAAATAGTAAACTTAAATGAAAGTGATATGAAAAATATGGAGAAGACCGGGCTATGGAGTCCACTACTTACCAATATCAAAATGATTTATATTCTTTAATTATAATCATGCAAATCATGCATTCAAATTGATTCTTAATATTGCAATAGTTAATTTTTTTAGAAATAACAATTGTAGATCGAAAGTATGGGACATCAAAACCCTAGGCTAGCATGCTCCATCAATTGAAATGACAACTGTTTAACAAAAACCATTTTATCAATTTATTTATCTAGGAAAATAATCATATAATAATTGCATAAGTTAGAGATTACCACTTTTCATTGGTGAAATAGCTTCCTCCTTCGCCCCAGAGGATGGGTTTAGCTCATCATTGTGTAAACACGCTCAAAATATTTGTTCATTGCTTCAAAAATTGTTTACAAATATGAAATGGAGAGAAAATAATGAAAATCGGGTGTTTGCAACGTTTTTAATTGTTGCAAAACACTGTTACAGAGAACGATAAAAGGAAATTGTAGTTGTCACTGTAGCTTGTACGACTGTCAAATATGTGTCGCAATCACTGTAGCAATTACGACTGCTCCTTGTGGTCTTATGTTATTCGTATGTTTTTCAATGGCAGCAGCAGCAATTCTCTCAAACTCACGTTTCTTTGCTCTGGTCTCTCCCCCGATCACTCCGTCCTTCTCCTTGATATCCCAGCAACTATTTATAACCCAACAACCTCGAGATCTCACGCAATAATTGCCTATAATTCTCCCCTTTGCTAGACAGTAAATAATATATTCTTGGGAATATTTTCTTCCCTTTCTTTTCTTCTTACGCTGTCATCCAGTGCTTTCACGCTCCAAACATTCTTCCAGATCATCAAGCAATGATTCAACACGCTGAAAACGCATGCAAACTTTCCACAACAGCATCGACACAATCCCGAGTATCTTCCAGACTTTCATTCCGTGTAATTGCACGTTCCCTTCCATTTTTATCGAAACTAAACACGTTACCGGCCCTGTATTATCTCAGTCAATGATTCCATGCAATTCCAGCCATTTAGTCTCGGTGAATCGTCCCCAAATCTCAAACCAGAAATGTTCCAGTTGACTGCAAAGAATTCCCGCCAAAACATACCATTTGAATAAAGAAGATTAAGTTCCCCAAATCCAAAATAGGGGTGCCTTTAACAGATGGGGTGCCTGGGGGTGCCCTTATCCAAAATGAGGGTGCCTTTAGTACTTTTCCGGGGGTGCCCCGAGCAACTTTTCGAGCCGAATTTTCCAAAGATGTTTATTTCTAAAAATACCTACAAACACATAAAACACCATAATAAGTACGAAGTCGAGTACCAACAATACAGAATATTGAGGACAAATTAGACACAAAAATGTGTCTATCATTTGTTCACTCGGTTTGCGAACCCCTAACTTCTGACTTTCGCAAACTGCCAAGGTTTTCAAAGCCTTGTGTCCTAACTTAGCGAACTTCTAAGGCTTGAAAACCATTGTGCCCTGACTTAGAGAACTGTCCGAGGTTTGCAAACCTGTCCAGTTCTAGTATTAATAGAAGTATACGAACTATTGTACATGTCTATATCTGTTTTTTCTATAACTCTCATAGACACTTCTAATTAAGATAACTTTATTCACAAAATCACTTTTTGCTTGTGGTTCATTGATTAGTCATGAGTGTTATTTAATACCACCAGTGCTTGTATCTTCAAAGGATAATCAGACAGTATGAATTATTATTGTGCATGATTCCAGAACTCTGGACCATAGTACTATTCTTCTGTGTAATTTCAAGGGGCACTTATCAAATGCTTACGTGAAGTCTTAATAATAATTTTATCTAAATTGAAAAAGTGTTTGCTTGGATATCAAGTTATTTTAACTTAAATTCAAACTATTTAACCTTGAAAATATATGTTAGAGATACTATTTCAACTGGATTTCTTAATCCCTGGTACTCTTGTATTCTAGTTGCTAATATACAGTCATCCTCCAAAACCTGGGTTTCATCTGGGAAACATAATTAGGTCATGACTTTGAAGACCTCACTTAGGGATTGAAGCCCGGTCAGACTATCTTTTATATGATAGTTCTTGTAGTTGGATCTTTTTCTTATTGATCTTTGAGGTTTTCATAATCTTGGATCAGGAATGAGATAGAGAAATCACGAAGTTCTCTCCATGTAACACTTTGTCATTCCTCGGGATGAATATTTGAAATCTTCTTTGATTTGCTTGGATTGTTCTTGAGAGGTGGTTAGTAATCCATGCTTCTCAGCTAACTAAGTGTAAGTGTTTCATATTTACGAAGTTTGCTGGACTTTGTCTAGTGCAAAAATATTTCCAAACTTATATTGAAACATATGAAAAGAAAATTATATAATCTTATTTGTTCGAGGCAGATAGATATCAAAAGTCTTAACTGAGGTAGGAGAAACTCTTAGGATGTAAATGACGTCAACTAAGGGAATCAAGTACGTAGAATCTTGCGAGGTTCAACAGGAGTAAGGAACAGGAATGCATATTAATTTCTTAGAGGATTAATTCGGTCTCAACCATATTCCAGTCCAAAGTCTGATAGTGTGCTAGTATCTATAATAGCTTAATACAATGTGGGGCTTAAAGCTGGACAAGATTCCGGATTTTTCTGCAGGTACAATTTTCCTCGTTAACAGAATTCCTGGTATCTTGTGTTTTTCCTTTTTTCCATATTATATTGTTTATCTTTCTAATATAAATAAAAATATTAGTACGTAATCAATGTAGATAGTTTAAGTCCTTATTATTTGAGATAAAAAAAACAAGATCGTTCTTGTTGAATTCGTATCTTGAAAGATAGATTGCAAGTTTCATACTAGTTAGAATTCAGATCCTCTTACTTTTCATATGACTAGATTAATCTTGGTTTTTTGAGTTCGTTCAAGAACTCTTTTATACAATCAGGTACACATACCTTTGGTGTACACATAAAGGTTGTGCAAGAGAAAGGGAAAATTTTCATTTACAATCTTCTTTAAGGATCTTTGATTTAATTTACTTGTGATTGTATTAAATTTCGTCCATACCGGTTGCCGAACGAAAATTTGGCGGTGCTTTGGTACCCTTTTCTTTTCAATAATTCCACTTGTAGGGATGTTATAGCTGGTAAACCCTTGGTTTGTGAATGTTGTGGGTTCTCTTTGTTATAAGCTAAAGGCTACGATGCTTAACAAAAAAAAGGTCCCAATAATTGGAATAAATTGTACTTTGGTAATATTCAAACCATTATATCTACCACTAGAACCGATCTCTTTGATATTTAAACTTCTGACCTAACCAATTATGTTTCCATCTCTAGAACAAAATCTAGGTTAGCTTTATTATCTTCTTTGGAGGAACTATATTGGAAGGATAAAATGGAGAAGTTTGTCTCATGGAAGGAGATAGAAATACTCCATATTTCATTCAAATTACTCTTTTCAAAACAAATAGAAATGTTATTAGTTGGATGAAGGACAACATTGGTGTTACTTTAACTGATAGAGAAAGCATATGTTCTTCTTTTGTAGAATCTTTCAAAAACATGTATCCTTGTGGTCCTCAATCTTTTCAAGAGTATATTCTTCACAGTCTTCCATATATATTCTCCCAAGTTGATCATAATATTCTTAGCACACCTCTCACTCCTGAGAAAATTAAGAATGTTGTTTCTCAAATGGGAGGGAAAATATCTTTTGGGCCTGATGGTTTCACTTGTATCTTCTGCCACAAATAGTAGGATATTGTAGGTGACTCTGTTATAGATGACTCAAACTTGTTTTAGAACAATTCTTGCGACTGAATTTCTGAATTATACTAATCTTGTCGTCATTCCAAAGGTGCCTTTAGTTGAGTTAGTTTCCCAATACAGACCTATTGGTCTGTGCAATTTTTTTTACAAAACCCTTTCTAATTAAATCTTTATCCAATAGACTGAAACTCCTCATGAATAACTTGATCTCCTAAAACCAAAGTGTTTTTGTTTCCATAAGAAGTACCTCTGATAATATCCATCTAGACAATGAGGTAGCTTTTACTGTTAATCACTCTAAGGGAAAGGAAGACTTAGTTGTTATAAAGCTTGATATGTCTAAATCTTATGACAAACTTACTGGGATATCTCTTGGGCTTGATGGTTTCACTGGTCACTTTTATCAAAAATATTGGGATATTGTAGGTGACTTTGTTATACAGACGGCCCAAACTTGTTTTAGAACAAGTTATACGGCTGAATTTCTGAATCATACTAATCTTTCCCTCATTCCAAAGTTTCCTTTGGTTGAGTTAGTTTTCGAATATGGACCTATCGGTATGTGCAATTTTGTTTGTGAAACTCTTTCTAAAACTCTACCCAATAGACTGAAACCCCTCATGAATAACTTGATCTCACAAAACTAAAGTGGTTTTGTTTCCATAAGAAGTATCTATGATAATATCCTTCTATACATTAGGGTTATGTTTATTGTTAATCACCATAAGGGAAAAGAAGGCTTAGCTGTTATAAAGCTTGATATGTTTAAAACTTCTGACAAATTTGAATAAAGTTTTTTGAAGAACAAAATCTTCTAAAATTTGGCATGTATGAATATTGGGGTAATCTGATAATGCACCATGGTATCTAATTATGTTTTAATCTATGATATTCCTACTGGCTTAATAAAATCTAAGGGAGGACTTAGACATGAAAACCCTCTATCGTCTTATCTTTACATCCTTTTCTATGAGGCCTTCTCTGCTTACATCAATAAATTGAATATGATAGGTCTTGTTCATGGTATTAAAATTTATAAAAATGTTGCAGCTATCACTTATATACTGTTTGTTGGTGATATCTTGTTTTTTTCTAAGGCCATCATCCATGATCACCAAAATATTAAGGACCATCTCCATAGATATTATCTACCTTATACTCTGAAAAGACGAGGGTACCCAAATACACCACAATCTTTTTGTTTCAACGTCCTCTACCGAATGTGATAGTCTATGGATAGAGTCGAGACAATATGACAATTCGGTTCACACTTCGTGTGATTGTCTATGGATACGAGGTCGAGACAATACAACAACAGGATAACTTGTGTGATTGACTATGGATACAAGATCGAGATAATACTAAAACAAAGTGTGTTAGTTGATAATAGGTTCGGTAATAACCAAACTCTATAAAATCACTATCAAGTAATGCAGAGTTAACGTATTTGTGTATTTTAGTTTATTATAATAAACAATGAAAAAGCGGGGGTCTAACAACACCACCCAATATTTCGCTTAGCAATCTGTATGGACAAACTCGAATATACTTTCAAGAGAATCAACAAGACTCAATCAACTAAAAGTATATCAACGAGTTTATATCTCTCTCTTGTTTTGATTTACTCAAGCAAGAACTGCGAGTTCTAATCAAATACAAGGAATAACTTGGATGGTACCAAAGACCAATATCCAAGGATCAATCAATGACAATCAACAACCAAAGGTTGGATTACTATAATTGATGATCTAACGCACAACCTGTATTATTTCAATTATAAAGATAAAACAATATAATGCGGAAAATGAAATAACACAGATACCAGAAATTTTGTTAACGAGGAAGCCGCAAATGTAGGAAAACCCCGGGACCTAGTCCAGATTGAACACACACTGTATTAAGCCGATACAGACACTAGTCTATGCCAAGATAACTTCGGACTGGACTGTAGTTGAACCCCAATCAATCTCCCACTGATCCAAGGTACAATTATGCTCTTACGCCTCGGATCCCAGCAGGATATTGCGCACGTGATTCCCTTAGATGATCTCACCCACAACTAAGAGTTGCTACGATCCAAAATCGCAGGCTTTGACAATAAATAAATCTGTCTCACACAGACAAGTCTATCAAAGGATCAATCTGTCTCCCACAGATAAACCCTAAAGGTTTTGTTCCGTATTTTGATAATAATCAAGGTGAACAGGAAGCAATTGCTAATCCGGTCTTATATGCCCGAAGAACAACCTAGAGTATCAATCACCTCACAATAATCTTAACCGTATGGTAGCAAAACAAGATGTTGCAGAATCACAAACAATGAGACGAAGATGTTTGTGATTACTTTTTATATCTTGCCTATCGGAGATATCAATCTCAATCCAATCAATCTGATTGTACTCGTACGATAGAAGATACAAGATCAGATCACACAGCTACGATAAAAACAGTATCAGTCTGGCTTCACAATACCAATGAAGTCTTTAAGTCGTTAACCTGGTTTTAGAAGAAGAAAACCAAAGGTTAAAGGAGAATCGACTCTAGCACGCAAACTACTATCACACGTAAGGTGTGGGGATTAGTTTTGCACAATACTAGATGTCTCTTTTATATAGTCTTTCAAATCAGGGTTTGCAATCAATGTTATCTTAGTAACAAAGCATTCAATATTCACCGTTAGATGAAAACCTGATTTAGATTCAAGCTAATATATCTCAACCGTTAGATCCAAAACTTAGCTTGTTACACACACTTGACAATGCACACTTCTAGGTTTGTTAACCATACCCAAACGTATGCACTTGTTGGTTCAACAATAGTTAACAAAAAGCTTATCCATATGAGAACTTCATATCAACCATGTTCTTTTTCACCATAACTAGTTCAAATGACTTTAAATGAACTAGTTAGAGAGTTGTTCAATTGCAAGGAAATCTTATGTACTACACAAGAAACAATTGAAGAAAAGATTATTTGATTCACTTGAATCGGTTTATGAACTTTTATAGCCACGGTTTGTAAACTGCATTCCTTAGTCTTTTTAAGTTTAAGTTCAGAAATCATCTTCAGATATATAATCTTCTCAAGTTCGCAGACTAGGTTCGCGGAGTTAAGTTACCGGGGCAGAGTTTTCAAACTCCAGCAGAAATTATCGGGTACGAGAACTTCGCCGGTTCGCGGACTGAGTTTGCGGACTGAGCTTCACGCAAGTAGTTTGTCAACTCCAGCAGAAATTCTCGGGTTTGAGAACTTCGGCAGTTCGCGGACTTGGCTCACGCCATTCTTCCGGTTCTCTTGATCAACAAAGTTCGCAAACTTTGGTTCAAGGAATAGGACTTATACATAAATGTGTTTCCACAACAATGCTTATGTCCACCATTGGTTATGTAATCTAAACTCTCATTTCAATCATTGAAACATTCTTAGAGGACGTTATATAGTTGTTACACCATTTCTCGTCAAAGCAATTTTCAAGATAATTGAAACATATCATGAATTTCGTCACATGGTAAAGACAAACCTGATCGAAGAGAAAATCTTACCAACACATATTCCAAGATATAGATAGGCGAGGTATACTCGGCTCGAAATACCAAATGTGTATAATCCAAGTCTATATATATAGCATACGACTTCTTGTCTCAAAGAGTAGGAGATAGAGTAGATAGAATTTTGAGTGATAAATAAGTTCAAGTCTTCACATACCTTTTTGTCGAGAAGTTCCACCGGTTCCTTGAGTAGTTCTTCTACTTGTATGATGAATCGCCATGAATTCCTTGAGATCAACTACACTTTCTATCCTAGTCCGAGAATTAGCTATAATAGACTAGAAATCAAGACTTATAGTTTTGATCACTAACATTGACAAACATGCTTGAGATAGCAACGCATGTGAGTTCGACCGAGCAATGCTCTAACAATATCCCCCTTTGTCAATTTTAGTGACAAAACTATCAATACATATGGAATACAAAAAAGATAAAAAACCTTTAGTAGCTCCTATTCCACATGTCTAATCTTCAACATTCCTCGAAATCTTCGTCACTTCCAAGTACTCCAATGATCCCAAAGGTTGTAAGTTTAGCATCACCGCTGTTGAAGATCCGTACTATAACAATGAAAAAACATAGTTCTTGATCATTGTTATACAGTCTCAATGTATTATTACACAGCGTCAAAGTTCAATTGTATCACAACTTCAACAATAATACTATGGTGATATGTATCACTCCCCCTTAGTCAATACTCTATCTCACATGGAAACCACTCCCCCTTACGTAATGATCCGAAACCCATATGTATTTGTAGTATGAACTACATATTAATTCTCCCCCTTTTTGTCAATAAAATTGGAAAAGGTACAAGAACGGGATCATAATGAAATTTCTGAGAGAGACATTTCATGACAAAAGGAAAAAATATATACCAACTAATTTAGATGCAATCATAAAGCCGAAGCTAAATGCATTCATCAAGGAATTTAAAGATACAAGATAACCCCTCTAATATTCCACAACCGCACACCCCTCAAGATATGACCATTAAGCACAAGTTCAAAAGAACTCTCCCCCATTTGATGTCATTCCCGAAAGAACAACAAGAGCGACCTTAATTTTAAAAGAAAAGAAGGATTTTATTAGACACCAAAAACCATGAGAATGATTTTATATATCCAAAAAACTCAATCAAATTAATCACAAGTAAACCCATGATTAATTTAATCGGAATACGCAATCAAATTAAACACAAGAGGTGATCAATTCAATTGATTATGCTCAACATAAGAGAACTTATGGAAACACGAAAATACTCAACTAGATTAATTACAAGAAAAACCATAATTAATCTAATTGTAAAACACAACCAAACTAATCATAAAAGTAATCAATTTAATTGTCATTTATTTTGCTCGACATAAGAAAACTTACGGAGCAATAACTAAATAACCAAACAAGATGATTAATTTAGTTTAATATGCTCGACATAACATATCTCACGGAACACCAACTAATCTAATAAATCAACTTGGTTGTATAGTGCTCAACATAAGATGCATTATGGATGATAGACGCATTTATGTGTCTAATTTGTCCCAATTGTTTATATTGTTAGTGCTCGATTTTGTACTTATTTGGTTATTGTATGTCTTTGTAGGTGTTTTTGGAGAAATAAGCTTTTGCGGCGAAATTGGCTAAAAAGTGGTTTTTGCGCTCGTGGGAGAAAATTACTATACGGACTCTCACTTTGGATAAGGGGTAACCTAATTACTAAGGGGCACCCCATTTCAGGGCATGTACTAAAGGGACACCGGAACTGGATAGGGGGAGGTCATCTTCAAGGTTTCAAAACTGGATTTTGGCGGAAAAAAAGGCAGCAGCGTCAACATTTTTGGATCAAGGATTTGAGCGACCTAGGAGGCGATTCAATGGGCAAATTTGGTACCCACGGACTCTACAAGACATAAGGTACCTGTTAGAAGCGATTAGACCCATCTAATTGGGCTGGATAAGTCAGAAAATCCACACAAAGTCAAGACAGTGCACACGGTTTCTGTTTAGGGTTTGAGATTAGTTTGAGAGATTTATGGGATATCTTGCGTGGGATATACATCAAAACAGTTGGGTAAAAGTCCTAGAAGATATTTGAGACGAGAGAATAGCTCGAAACAGCCTATAACGCAACAAGAAGAAGATTATTCTTCAAACAACCCGTAAAGAATAATGGAGATTTCCAAGGGGTTTGATCGAGTTTCAAGGGGATTTAAAGCCTATAAATAGTTTGTTTTATGTCAGAGAAGGGGGATGAAGAGTTAGGGGTCGATTGGGAGGCCAGCAGAGAGGCGCAGGAGGAGTTGCAGGAATTGTACCTGCTGCTGCTGCTGCCATTAACAAAGCTCGAAGAACACGAAGAACAGACTCTCCAGGGCAGACTTATTTTTAGCAGCATCAACAACAGCAGCGGAGTGTCGTTCTTTTACTGCAGTTCTCTGGTATCGTTCTTCTCTGGACGCTTATAGAGGGTCGTAGTTTCACTGTTTTATATTTTTCACTCTTTTAATCATATTTTGAGCATCAAGTATGTATTTTGAGAACATGATTATTATGACTAGCTAAACCCCAATACTGGGATGATGGAGGAAGCTGTTTTTAAGCCATGTGGTTATTTAAATAATTCTTAATTCACTTTTTGCACCGATTTTAATTGATTTATGATTTCAATTAATTACTTGTGATTTTGTTTGATGGAACATGCTTAGTCCTAGGGATTCTTGATGTGCCATGCTTATAATATACAAGTAATATTTTATGGAATCTAATTTGGCAAAGATAGAGTTAATACTTGTTTTATTTTGAGCTATAATCGCCTAGGATTATTTTCTGAGCCACTTGAATATGAAACACATTGGAATCCTGAGTCCTGGTTCCTCTTGATCTTGTGACATATATTCTGTATATATCTTAATTTTTAAATCTTTACAAGTCCGAGCAACGAATCCTTATTTACCGCAATCTTAATACTATAACAAAATGGCGCCGCCGACGCGGACTTGTATATAGATTTGTTTTTAGGTTTAATTTTTTTTTATTATTTATTATTATTTGTTCCTTTTTACGTTTCTTTTTGTGTCTTTCATTTACAGGTTCGAAGTGGAATACTAAGGACTTGGGAACAAAAAGCTTAAAGCTAAAACCTAAAAGAGAAGAAAAAAAAGACATAATTTTTTTTAGGATTTAATTTTTATTATTATTATTATTTTATTTTATTTTTGTATAAAGCTTTTATTTATTTATTTTTTAGAATTTGTAAATAGGCTTTATTTTTCATAATTTTTGTAATTTTTGGACTTTTTATTTGGACTTTATTCTGGACTTTGGGACATTTTTATTTTTATTTTTAAACCCTACGGAAGGGTATCCTTAAATACAAACTGTTTGCAGGGAAGGACGACGATTACGATATCGTCTCGGCCCCTCGGGTTCGTACATGACATAGGAGTCGTGGCCTGAGTCGACTTCAACGGTTCATCCCCTGTTTGGTACGAGAGGTAAGTCCATCGAAACACTCGCGAATCTCCTGTAAGCGAGTTACTGTATTCCTTAAGGTGATCCATTGATTGATGACGAATTTGGACTGTTTTTAATTTCCTAGTAAAGGGCAAGGCCTGGCCAAATCAAGATAAGGACTCGGATTTCATCATCGTTTCCTTCTTGCCCGCCTTAGGAAAATGAAACCAAACGCGAACCTAAGCCTAAAAATTTGAATAGAACGAGACCAATAGGGTAACGAGCTTAATAGGAAACTCGTTCGAAAAATATTGGTTGCTCTTTAAGCACATTTCAAAGTTCATGATGGTTTCTGTGAGTTGAATGCGTGACTGCGCCGCCTTGTGATAGCGGTGAGGCCTTGGGTATCAAAGCTCCACTGAGCTTCCCTCGCCTCGATTTAACTTACATTATCTCGGATTGATTCCAGAGGGGTGTGCTCAAATTGTAACGAATTCCTTTTCGAAGGAATAGAAGCTGGTCTAGAAAACAATCTAAGTGGAGCCATCATGCTTTTTGTTTGCTAGATTCTATAGGTTTGATATGGTCGAGTCGGACTTGTTTGTGATTGCGTAGAATTCCCCTGCAATTAAGAATGTCGAACTGGTATGATAGAAGCCAATACAATGAATATCGACCTGAATTTGAATATGGACATCATCAGTATTATGACCATAGTGAGAATAGTGACTGGGGACGCCAACCTTTTCAAGGTTATGGTTCATACCATGGTGAGCCCAATTACTATCCGCACGCGCATCAGTCATATGAGCAAGAAGATTATAATACTAGTTCTTCGTCTTTAGAGGATACAATCAAACTTTTGAAAAGTAGTCCTTATTATGATCCTTCAGTTCCTATTCCTTCTCTAGAAGAGACTCTCAGGAATTTAGCTAAGTCATCACGTCAGTTAGCTGAATCGACGTATAAATTAGATGAGGTGAATAATGTAGTTATGGACGAAAGAACTGCAACAACAACTGAATCTGTAGAAGATATCCTCAATAGATTAACTCAAAACTTAGATCCTACACTAAGGGAACTTTCTTTGGAAGAGACCCTTGAGAGGATAGCTGAGTCGACACGTAGACTTGAGTTAGAGACGAACGAAAGTATTGCTTGAAATAACTTGAATTGCCAATATAGTGTATCCAATAATACCCTTGAGAATGAAGATACTTTTTCACGTAATCAAGATAACGAGGTTATAATTGGCAACACTACTTATTTAGATAAGGTTCAATCATCTTCGTACTATTATGATGATGAGGATAGTAGTGATGAAGAATCTGAAATATGTAGGCATAGTAATCAGGAATCTAGTAATCCAATTGAGCTTTATAGTGATTATATTATTTCTACTTCAAATCCAAATAATTTTTATGATTATTCACCTATTCAAAAGAACGAGGATTTGATTAGGGATACCACCGTTTTAGACAATGTAGTTTTTCCTTTTGATTACGAAGCCGATAGTGGTTTAGAGGAACGGGTTCATTTCGAAAATACTGTTTTAGAGTCTAGCGACTTGGAAACAATAGTCTTGGAAGAAGAAGATAGACCCGTAGAGATGAGTAAAGATGCACTACCTGATAATAACTTAGAAGAATCTCTTGAATATTTTAAGGACTCTGAAGATACGGAAATTCAAGAAATAATTAAAGGTCTATTTAGAGAAACTGAAAACTCTAAGTTTGGGGGTGATTATCACTTCCCTAGTGCCTTACCTTTAACTCTCAGAAAGTCCCCACACTTAGGACTTGACATCAATGCCTCAACCATTTTACAAGATTACTTTCATACTCGTTTTCCTGAACCTAGTGATGTCCATAAGGAAGTTCAGTTGTTAGAAACCCATCCTCTGGTTGATGAGGTTAGACCAGGCTATGATACTAAGATCGACTTTGTTTTCCCACCAAATATTTTTCAAACAATTGTGGGAACGTATAAATTTCAAATGTGTCAATTATTAAGTTCTGAGACTAAACCTAATTACTTTAGGATATTAGAATCGACACATTTTCTTAAGAATGACCACTACTCTCACTGTGGTCAATTATGTAAGTCAAACCTGATTGACTTAGAGGATCCTCAATTATTTAGGTTATTATTTTGTGCTTCTAAGTTCTTATTTAAGTATTTACAGACTCTAGGACCTAATAATTCGGATCTCAATTTTGAGGAGTTGCAGCCTAAAGAAATATATTTAGACCCTTTTATAGAACCTGAACCTGAACCACAATTAGATATAGATATCTTAATCAGGAAACTAGGTAAGGGCATGCTAGTCTTGTACATTTTCTTGGTTCACTGCAGTTTCCTTTTGTCAGCTCTTTTTGGTTTTAAAGACCCACAGTTATTCCGGCTACTGTTATACGGTTCGAGTTGACTAATCCTTTTCTTAGTCTGGCTGAAGACTTTAAACTTAGCACTTCTTGGGAGGTAACCCAATCTCATGCAACCAGGTAATATCCTTCCGTAACTCTTTCATTTCAAATGGTAACAGTTTCTCCTTGTTCATGCTTTTAATTTCATCTTTAGAACATTGAGGACAATGTTAGGTTTAAGTTTGGGGGTATGGGAGAAACTTTTTAGTTGAATAAATAAACTCCAGAGCTTAGAAATTATGCCTATTGAGGATTGCACTAACTAATCTAAGTGGATGGAAGCATTTTGATTGTAGGAGTTTGAGGAACCAATCTGATTAGATGGAAACATCTAAAGAGTCTATTCATAAAAGCACAGAGCTCAGGTGTTAGAAATAACATGATAGTTTCACCATATCTCGTTGAGTCCTTTTCACTTCTATTTTTATTTTATTTTGTTTTTAAACTATGTTCTCTAAGTGATAGGTGGGGCCCACGATTCAAGTTGTTACCAATGCTAGGGTGAATTAGAGTGATTGAGATACCATGAAAAAAAAAAGTTGAAAAAGAAAAAGAGATGAAAAAAAAAGATGAAAAAAAATGGTAGTTACCAAAAAAAAAAAAAAAAAAAAAAAAAAAAAAAAAATGAAAGAAGAAAGAAATTGAGACCAGACCATTTGACCAAAAGGAATAAATTCAATAAAGTCGACCACTGGTACCCTTGTATATGCCAGTTGTGTTGACCTAGAGTTAGGTTATCGACCACTGGTACCCTTGTATATGCCAGTGTGTTGATATTAGTCAGACTAGTATCTAAATCCATTAGGATAGGTTCATTTTGGCGGAGGCCTTCAGACAGATATGGGAAACTCCGTTCACTTAGTAAACATCAAAACCATACATGTTTTTCTATATCTATCTTCTTGATCTATCCATGTGATTAGTTTTGACTCCGAATATGATGTCCATAGTGCAACTATCTGAGTAGAGCTCTGTCACTTTATATGAATTTTAGTATGCTTGAGTGCAAACTCGTGTACATCAATTGGAATTTCGCATCAGGGTACTTCTTCCTGTAGTCAATAAGTATGCCAACCAAGGAGATTCTTTAGTGCCTTCTAAGGTTCTGCGTAGATATCTAAGCTCTGGAGTATTAAGGTTTTGTGGGTACACCTCTGGTAAACCCCCCGGAGACAACACTCCGCCACTAGGGCCACCTAGTGGTTTAACGGCTTGCTGCACGTGCTAAGTGTAGTCATTTTATTTTAGATTAGATTTGCTCGAGGACTAGCAAATAATAAGTTTGGGGGTATTTGATAGACGTATTTATGTGTCTAATTTGTCCCAATTGTTTATATTGTTAGTGCTCGATTTTGTACTTATTTGGTAATTTTATGTCTTTGTAGGTGTTTTTGGAGAAATAAGCTTTTGCGGCGAAATTGGCTAAAAAGTGGTTTTTGCGCTCGTGGGAGAAAATTACTATACGGACTCTCACTTTGGATAAGGGGTAACCTAATTACTAAGGGGCACCCCATTTAAGGGCATGTACTAAAGGGACACCGGAACTGGATAGGGGGAGGTCATCTTCAAAGTTTCAAAACTGGATTTTGGCGGAAAAAAAGGCAGCAGCGTCAACAGTTTTGGATCAAGGATTTGAGCGACCTAGGAGGCGATTCAAAGGGCAAATTTGGTACCCACGGACTCTACAAGACATAAGGGACCTGTTAGAAGCGATTATACCCATCTAATTGGGCTGGATAAGTCAGAAAATCCACATAAAGTCAAGACAGTGCACACGGTTTCTGTTTAGGGTTTGAGATTAGTTTTAGAGATTTATGGGATATCTTGCGTGGGATATACATCAAAACAGTTGGGTAAAAGTCCTAGAAGATATTTGAGACGATAGAATATCTAGAAACAGCCTGTAACGCAACAAGAAGAAGATTATTCTTCAAACAACCCGTAAAGAATAATGGAGATTTCCAAGGGGTTTGATCGAGTTTCAAGGGGATTTAAAGCCTATAAATAGTTTGTTTTATGTCAGAGAAGGGGTATGAAGAGTTAGGGGTCGATTGGGAGGCCAGCAGAGAGGCGCAGGAGGAGTTGCAGGAATTGTACCTGCTGCTGCTGCCATTAACAAAGCTCGAAGAACACGAAGAACAGACTCTCCAGGGCAGACTTATTTTAAGCAGCATCAACAGCAGCAGCGGAGTGTCGTTCTTTTACTGCAGTTCTCTGGTATCGTTCTTCTCTAGACGCTTATAGGGGGTCGTAGTTTCACTGTTTTATATTTTTCACTCTTTTAATCATATTTTGAGCATCAAGTATGTATTTTGAGAACATGATTATTATGAGTAGCTAAACCCCAATACTGGGATGATGGAGGAAGCTGTTTTTCATCCATGTGGTTATTTAAATAATTCTTAATTCACTTTTTGCATCGATTTTAATTGATTTATGATTTCAATTAATTACTTGTGATTTTGTTTGATGGAACATGCTTAGTCCTAGGGATTCTTGATGTGCCATGCTTATACTATACAAGTAATATTTTATGGAATCTAATTTGGCAAAGATAGAGTTAATACTTGTTTTATTTTGAGCTATAATCGCCTAGGATTATTTTCTGAGCCACTTGAATATGAAACACATTGGAATCCTGAGTCCTGGTTCCTCTTGATCTTGTGACATATATTCTGTATATATCTTAATTTTTAAATCTTTACAAGTCCGAGCAACGAATCCTTATTTACTGCAATCTTAATACTATAACAATGGAGCCTCACAGTAACACATAAAAATATGGATCAGGGATGATCAATACTGCGGGATACACAAGGATTCATTCTATCTTCAATCACTATTTGCATAATGACCATTAATAGACATAATCCTTGAAAACAAAAGATTTTAACCTATCTTCCATCAAATGTTTGACAATATAGGCTTAACTTTTGTATTTGTCAAAAGTCTATTCATTCTTTTACCAGTACGTGAATACCAATCACAAACGACTTTACTTTTGACAGAGTATGGGGCACCATAGTTCATAGACGTAAACACCAATATCCCATAAAAAATTGCAATGTATCAAATCATAAAGATTAATACTGCAAAAACATCATCCTCCAAATATTTTTAGAATTTAGTACCAATAAATCTAAAAAAAAAAAAGATGAAAAATAATAGCTATGTGTAGTCACCATCATTGCTATTCAAGCACTAGTCATTCTTCCAACTAAGCCAAAAAGAAGATATACTAGGAAACTAAAAAGCAACAAGCTAAAGAAAAACAGACTCCGGTGCTATGCTCGAACACGAACTAAGATCATATGGACGGTTCAGGATCCTCACGAGTCATAGGTTCTTTGACTTGTGATCGACAGCAACCGCTGCATCTTTAGAGAGGATATCCTTGTTTGGAGGATATTTTGCATGATTTTTCATGAGATTAAGGTCAGGATTAACCTTTTTCAACTCAGATTTTACCATATCAAGACACTTCTTTGCATCAACAAGTTGTTGAACGTCAAGAACCATATCAGTTGGACTCTTCTCCCAATATCTGAGTAGGAATCAGGAGATTGAGAAAAAGATCCTTCGACTTCAACAAAGGTTCCTTTCTTTTTATCAAACTCGAAATACACCGTATTATCAACGAAGTCTTCAGGTAAATCCCAAGAACATGAAGAAGAATCCACTGATAATAGTAAGCCTAGAGTGAGATATCTCAACTCGATGGGAAGGGTATATAAACGATTTTGAAAGGGCTCAGGGTTTTACAAGATCGGTTTGTGTGGACACCCAGGAACCGTGTGTGTACCCATAGATAGAAGGTTTCTCAAAACCCTAAACAAGAAAGCTAGTTGTGAAAACAGACAACACAATACTTAGAAGCAAGGCTAAAACCAAATGGTTTAGTTAGAAAAAATACTAATGTAAAGTGATTTGTAACTGACAATCCTTATAAGGACGATAAGAAATTAGCTAGATAACCAGAGACACTTTACCGAAAGTATACCTATCCAAATCTCACTCACTAGGATTTTTGTAGGTGAGACTTCAACCTTGTGATTAATTAACACAAGTATGAGCCTTTGGCTCATTAAATGAATGTTGATTATGATAATCCCCTTTTTTGCGAGACTTTGGAGGAAAAACATTATGATGTGAAAACTTATCATAGAATCTACTAATATAAACATAATGTAGATTCTTACATGAGGGAATTAGACTGGAGGGAATTGATAACCTGTTGATGATCTCTTCATAATCCTTTATAATCATTTTTAGTATGTCTTCCGAATTTCATTCTTTTGGTATCTTTTTTCATATCAAGACTATCATTATCTCCCTTTTTCTCATAAGAAGATTCATGAGTTCTTCTTTGATGGAATGGTTTAGAGAGCCTGTTTCGCTTTTGAACATTTGAGGAACCTATAGGAAAATTACTCTTTTGTTCGGCATGTCCTTTTGAATCACAAAATGGACATACTTTCTGATCATTGAAATGATTAGAGGGAACAGTCTTAAAACCATCGTTGGGAGGCCTCTTCCTTCCTCGTGATGTAAACATTCCTCGATTAGAGGAAACAATCACATTTTTTATAACAGGAAGAGATTTTGAATTTACTTCTGAACTATAAATTTTTCTAGTTGAGTCAGAAATGGTTGGTATATCAGACTCTTTGAAACATTCTTGAGTAGAGAGTTTACTCAAAAGAAGTTCAGTTTCTAAATCACCCTCAACAAGTTCTTTGTCACGAGGGTTCTGTGAGGAACAGACAAGGGTGTTTTATTCATACAAAATTTTTAGAAGAGAGTCACATTTATTTACTATACCAACAAGAACATTGACTTTTTGTTTTAACCGAATGACATCACCAGCCAGGATTCTAACAACTTTCAGAATCACTTCACTCTCCTTGGCTGTATTCCTTTTAACATCCGAGTCAGACTCATTGGTAAGGTAGTCAGGGTAAAACTTGTCAATGTATGTCTGTTTCCTTGGAACACTAGGTTCTTCTATATTCAAGATTGACAACTCTTTCTCTTTAATAGATCCTATGGAAACATAATTTTTATTTATGATGGCGCGTTTATCAGAGATAGTACTCTTGTCCATAGAGTCAGATCGCTACAAACACAGACTTATAAGGTCTTGAACGTGTTTTCCTGCTCTGATACCAATTGAAAATGCGGGGTCTAACAACACCACCCAATATTTCGCTTCGCAATCTGTATGGACAAACTCGAATATACTTTTAAGAGAATCAACAAGACTCAATCAATTAAAAGTATATCAACGAGTTTATATATCTCTCTTGTTTTGATATACTCAAGCAAGAACTGCGAGTTCTAATCAAATACAAGGAATAACTTGGATGGTACCAAAGACCAATATCCAAGGATCAATCAATGACAATCAACAACCAAAGGTTGGATTACTCTAATTGATGATCTAACGCACAACCTGTATTATTTCAATTATAAAGATAAAAAAATATAATGCGGAAAATGAAATAACACAGACACCAGAAATTTTGTTAACGAGGAAACCGCAAATGCAGAAAAACCCCGGGACCTAGTCCAGATTGACCACACATTGTATTAAGCCGCTACAGAAACTAGCCTACTCCAAGCTAACTTCGAACTGGACTGTAGTTGAACCCCAATCAATCTCCCACTGATCCAAGGTACAGTTATGCTCCAACGCCTCTGATCCCAGCAGGATACTGCGCACTTGATTTCCTTAGCTGATCTCACCCACAACTAAGAGTTGCTACGATCCAAAATCGCAGGCTTTGACAATAAACAAATCTGTCTCACACAGACAAGTCTATCAAAGGATAAATCTGTCTCCCAAATATAAAACCTAAAGGTTTTGTTTCGTCTTTTGATAATAATCAATGTGAACAGGAACCAAATGATAATCCGGTCTTATATTCCCTAAGAACATCCTAGAGTTATCAATCACCTCACAACAATCTTAACCGTATGGTATCAAAAAAAGATGTTGCGGAATCACAAACAATGAGACGAAGATGTTTGTGATTACTTTTTATATCTTGCCTATCGTAGATATCAATCTCAATCCAATCAATCTGATTGTACTCGTACGATAGAAGATGCAAGATCAGATCACTCAACTACGATAAAAGTAGTATCGGTCTGGATTCACAATCCCAATGAAGTCTTTAAGTCGTTAACCTGGTTTTAGAAGAAGAAAACCAAAGGTTAAAGGAGAATCGACTCTAGCACGCAAACTAGTATCACACGTAAGGTGTGGGGATTAGTTTTGCACAATACTAGATGTCTCCTTTATATAGACTTTCAAATCAGGGTTTGCAATCAATGTTAGCTTAGTAACAAAGCATTCAATATTCACCGTTAGATGAAAACCTGATTTAGATTCAAGCTAATATTTCTCAACCGTTAGATCGAAAACTTAGCTTGTTACACACACTTGACAATGCACGCTTCTAGGTTTGTTAACCGTACCCAAACGTATGCACTTGTTGGTTCAACAATAGTTAACCAAAAGGTTAGCCATATGAGAACTTCATATCAACCATGTTCTTCTTCACCATAACTAGTTCAAATGACTTCAAATGAACTAGTTAGAGAGTTGTTCAATTGCAAGGAAATCTTATGTACTACACAAGACACAATTGAAGCAAAGATGATTTGATTCACTTGAATCGGTTCATGGAATTTTATATCCACGGTTTGCAAACTGCATTCCTTAGTCTTTTTAAGTTTAAGTTCAGAAATCATCTTCAGATATATAACCTTCTCAAGTTCGCAGACTAGGTTCGCGGACTTAAGTTACCGAGCAGAGTTTACAAACTCCAACAGAAATTCTCGGGTATGATAACTTCGCCGGTTCGTGGACTGGGTTTGCGTACTGAGTTCGCGGACTGAGCTTCACGCAAGTAGTTTGTCAACTCCAGCAGAAATTCTCGGGTTTGAGAACTTCGGCAGTTCGCGGACTGAGTTCGCGGACTTGTCTCACGTCATTCTTCTGGTTCTCTTGATCAACAAAGTTCGCAAACTTTGGTTCAAGGAATAGGACTTATACATAAATGTGTTTCCACAACAATGCTTATGTCCACCATTGGTTATGTAATCTAAACTCTCATTTCAATCATTGAAACATTCTTAGAGGACGTTATATAGTTGTTACACCATTTCTCGTCAAAGCAATTTTCAAGATGATTGAAACATATCATGACTTTCGTCACATGGTAAAGACAAACTTGATCGAAGCGAAAAGCTTACCAACACATATTTCGAGATATATATAGTCGAGGTATACTCGGCTCGAAATACCAAATGTGTATAATCCAAGTCTATATATATAGCATACGAATTCTTGTCTCAAAGAGTAGGAGATAGAGTAGATAGAATTTTGAGTGATAGATAAGTTCAAGTATTCACATATCTTTTTGTCGAGAAGTTCCACCAGTTCCTTGAATAGTTCTTCTACTTGTATGATGAATCGCCATGAAGTCCTTGAGCTCAACTATACTTTCTATCCTAGTCCGAGACTTAGCTATAATAGACTAGAAATCAAGACTTATAGTTTTGATCACTAACATTGACAAACATGCTTGAGATAGCAGCGCATGCGAGTTCGACCGATCAATGCTCTAACAAACAATGATAATGCGGAAATCAAAGTAAAAGACACAGCAAGGTTTTGTTCATGAGGAAACCGCAAATGCAGAAAAACCCTGGGACCTAGTCTAGTTTTGAATACTCAAAGAATTAAGCCGTTATAAAAAATCTAATACCAACTTCATATAGTTGAGACCAAGCAGACTACCCTGAGCTACTTAGTTTCCTCAATATCCCTGCACCTTCGACTTCTAGAGTTACACACGTGAATAGAAAGTCCTTTGGATCGTATCCCAGACAACAAAGGAAGAATCTGTTTGGTAACCACTCTAATCAATCTTGCTACAAGATTTATATGAGTTGTTGACAAAGGCTCTTCCGTTTAATTAAATAAGCTCCTTTGTCTGGTTAGATCAATCTAACTCGAACTACCGAGATAGTCAAAAATATATTGGCACTCAATCAATATAGATCTCAAAGAGAAATATAGAGAGTGCCGATCTCACGCAACTAATCAATTGAATAAATCAAATTCTAGTTGGATCCCAGACGATCAAGGTTTGTGCACATAATTCACAAGATACGAAAACCAATAAGAAATCTTTTTCGTCTTCAAATCTTCTTTAATCTTCAATAACCTGCACAACACCACTTGAATCTCTTATGATCAATCACGCATAGAACGAAGTCTGTATCAATAGGTTATCACAATATGTCTTTAGATCTAACAACAGTTCTAAAGATCCCGTCGATACTCTGATCTAGTTTGACTGAATCTTATATCAGAAGAGAAGATTCTCAAGCATAAAAAAACTAGGTGCAATCAAAGATTCAACAACTGTTAGTCAATCAAATCAATCGAAAACTAATAACACTGCAATTATCTAGTTTCCCGCCAATGTTACTCGTAGAGCTTCTTGTTCCCACAGAAGTCTTTAAACGAGCGGTCGTAAGAGATTTCATATAATTAGGATACTTTCCTCTCCGAATAGATGGCTCCACCAAAAATAACAAGAAATGAGGTTTTCCTGGCTCTTAGGATAGTTTGCTAGAATCAAGGATGTTTGGACACCAGGGAATTTCCAAAACCGAAAGTATTCTCAAGATATGCAATAAATGGCAAAATTCAGTTTTCCTAATTCCAATAAACACTTGTCCAATATTTTCGAAATCTCTCAATAAAAAATCTCCAATTAGTAAATGCACATTACTAATTTTTATTCTCTAGAGATATGCATTAATTGCTGTTAATTAAAGCATATAAAACCAAAAACCTTAATTAAAAGATTCTTAATTTATTTCGGCACATGATCACCTTGAGTACTAAGGAATATCTTTGAACAATAAATGATAAGAGTTATTGTTCGTGTTCAAAGTATGTTGACATTTTTTACTGCAAACCCTTATTTCATATTTACATGGATTTGCATTCTTGGAAATGGTTATACCATACTTCCAAACAAGTTTAGAATTGGTTCACCTGTTTTCCAAGACTATTATGTGATTGATCAATTACCAAATCACAAACATGGGTTCAATCGGTTCTACTAATCACTAGGATCGGTTATACCTAATTATGGAAACACTTGTGGTCGGTCACACCAGTCACTAGGATCGGTTACACCAGTTACTAGGATCGGTTCCATCTACACATGGTATTACTTGTGATCGGTCACACCAGTTACCATGACCGGTTACACCAATTAAAAGGATAGGTCACATACACTCATGATCGGTCACACCAATCACTAGGATCGGTCACACCAATTACAAGGATCAATCATACCATCACATGGTGATTACTTAGGATCGGTTACACCAATTAACAAAAACTAGTCATACCAAATCATAACTCAGGCATTGTGATTAGTTATACCAAGATACATAACCTAAGTTAAGATCGGTTCTACCATCTCAAACTTATTATTCATCCAAAGATTTGCAATGAATAGACGTACCAATAAGCCTAATGATTTCCTTTTCGATTCACGAAACAAGTTCATGAATTTACTTCCTTTAAACAAATGTAAAACATTATTCCTAGGATGAAATCGTCACCATAACCCATTCACATAATCATAACAATATATACAAGATTATGTTGATATCATATCTACGAAGTTCAAAATATAAGCGTTATACTTCGTAGTCTAATTCCTTAATACTATGATCATACTATTATGATCATGTCACATCACTAGAGTAATATACATTATGTACAGTATATACAGCTTCACATTTATGTTTTCGATATAGCACGACGTGAAATATACGTTAGGAATGAAACAGCTCAAGTTAATATTACTAACCTCAAGTGAAAGGATGATGCCATCGTTGTAGTTATTTACTTCTTCACATTCTTCAGGTCTTCGGAGTATTACTTGTATGTCTCAACATTCCTAGACTTTCTAGTTTGACCTAAACGAAGTTGACTCTAGTATTTAATCAAGCGACTCTAGATGAGTTTTGATACTAAAATATAAAAACCAAAATTGATATACCAACGCTTGGTGAGTTCGATCGAGCTATGCTCTAACATACTCAGAAAATAAATTTTGATAAATCCGGCATTCTTTTTGGTAATGGAATCTCTAACCATGTGATGAATCAGCTATCCTTTATTCCGAATATTCATACTCATGATTTTATGAGAAAGGTTACCTTGGTACTCCTATTACTTTTCAGAAATCCAATATTCAAGCTTATATGAGCATTTTATAATTTTTTGATGCTAGATTACTTCCTAGTGCCAGATACTTATATCACAAGTTGAGATAACTTCTCTTGTTAAACATGTTGGACAGGTCATTCTCATCTACCAGATGGAACATTTCCTTATCATAAAGTTTCTACACAAAAACATGAATTCTGATCTCTATAAATTTTGATGGGCCGTGAAACTTTATATCCTAAAGATAAAAAACTTCATCTGCTAGGTTGAGATACTTTATATCCCCCAAAGTTTGAAGAAGATTTAGGTTTTAGAAAAGCTGAACTTAACAATCTTGCAATGCTTTTTAGAGATGCTTGTAATCTTGTTGAGAGTCATGATTCACTTTGAGGTATTGTTTTAAAGGTTATGCACTTTACTAATTCTTACTTATTGAATGCTAAGTTTTCTTCTGCTTGTTCGTGAGCCTGGAGATTCCTTCATACTACCAAGGAAATCATGAAACATTTTATCTCCTGAATTATTGGAGATGGCCAGTTTATTGAAAGAATGACAATATATATTTCTAAGTCTACCGATTTGGGACTCAGAAGTCCTCGAGATCCCCCAAGTAAAAACCTTGGGAAGTGCATTTGGAAAATTAATTAGAGCGCCTCACTGTATACAAATGTTTCTTTGGGAAGCTTCCAGAGATGCGATTCATGCTAGGGTTGTCCTTCAAACCATAATTCCTTTGACTCTGTAATTTGTCCTAAATGTTTTCTTTTTAATGAATCTGTTAAGCATGCTTAATTCAGTTCCCCTTTTTCTAGCACTATTTGGCATAACTTTCCTTTCTGTGTGCATATTAACATGTATACTGATTCTATTTTGTTTGGTTGCCTTGATCACTGGTTTATTGACCCAGGATGTTTTTCACCTGGGGAGTCCAAATGTAACTATCATTTGGTGGTATTCGTCAATATCTGAATATGATAGTTGTGAATCCAAATCTAAGTTATTGATTTGGATTAATCTTACCCGACAAAGGAGTTACATGTTTAAACGGGAGAGCTTTTGTCAAACTAAACATATCTTTTTCTAAAATATTGTTGGAGTAGTTACCAAACAGCTTTGTTCCTTTACTGTTTGGACGACGATCAAAAAGAGTTGAGTGCTTAAGACTTTACATCGGTAAAACAACTCAAGCTTGGGATTCACGTGCGTGACCAGTAGATCGTAGACGCGGCGATACTGAAGGAACTAAATAACTAGGGGTGGATTACATAGTCTCAACTATACAAGGTTTCTTTGTACTTTGTGTAGCGGCTTAATTTTGAGAGTATTCAAGACTGGACTACGTACTGGGGGTTTTCTGCATTTACGGTTTCCTCGCTAACGAAATCTCGTTGTGCGATTTATTTTTACTTTTCGCAATTATAATTGTTTTATACGTTAAATCCTAATCACTTGACATTGATCCTATATTCAATCAGTCTTGTACCGCAACTATTCTCAAGTGAATATCAATCTGTTGTATTGTCTCGACTTTTCCCTCAGACGATCACACTCAGTATCAGACTTATAGGTTGAAACGAAAAAGCATGGAGTATTTGGGTATCCTCGTCATTTCACTGCCAGAGATGCGATTCATGCTAGGGTTGTCCTTTAAACCATAATTCTGTTGACTCTGTAATTTTTCCTAAATGGTCTCTTCTTAATGAATCTGTTAAGCATGCTTTAGTCAGTTCCCCTTTTGCTAGCACTATTTGGTATAAGTTTCCTTTCTGTGTGCATATTAATATGTATACTGATTCTTTTTTGTTTGGTTGGCTTCATCACTGGCTTATTGACCCTGTATGTTTTTTAGTCCAAATGTTTGTTTGCTTCTATTATGTGGTATATTTGGATTAGTAGGAATAATAATATTTTCAGTGCTGAACAAAGAAACCCTAGGTGATGTTGTAGCTAGATCTATGGTAGTTGTTAAAAATCTCATAATTCCTTCTAGACCTCTTCAGGTTGTCATTGGTAAAGTAAGATGGATACCTCCTCCCCTAGAATGGACCAAGTATAATTCTGAGAGCGCTTTTGATGCCACAATGACAAATGATGTAGGGTATTTGATGAGATATTTCCACAGTAAAACTTTTTTTTGTGTTGTTATAGTTTTCGAGGTGTGCTCACCATAAAAAGCGGAGACTCGTGTAATCTGGGAAGTTTTGAAGAAAGTAATGGAACTTACGCTCGCTTATTTCATAGTGGAAAGTGATGCTAAGAAATTAGCCGACCAATTTTCGGCAGGAAAATTTATAGACTACGAGCAAATGAATGCTCTTTTTAAAAATATTTCTTTGTTTAGTTTTTAGCCTTGTGGCATGTAAATTTACTTTTCAACCAATAATAAGTAATTTACTTTGACCTACTAGGCTAAGGTAAAAACAATTTTCATGTTTTAATTAAACCTTTTTAATGTCTTATGCCTACTGTTGAGCCAGACTGCAAGCGTTTCCAAGGCTTTTGAATTAAGAAAAAAATATGATTACTTTTTTTTTTTATGTTTGTGCACTGAAATTTATCCGAATCGCCTGTTATATTATTTCCTAGCTTTTTCCCTAATTTATATATCGTTTGACTTGTAATGTTTCCCTTTCTGGGAGTGAAATTGAAACAAAAAAAAAAGTACAACATAGAGCCAATGGTTGATTTCTTCTTGTATGATTGGATGGTTTTCTCAAGGAACCGTGTTTTGCTTCCTTTGAGCGGAGCCGGTTATCCTTTCACGGTCTCCTTCTAACTAAAAAAGTTAAATCCCTTTTTCTTCTCTTCTCCCAAGTAACTCCTCGTAGAAGAGTTAAAGCTTCTTCCTCTTCCGGACTTTGTTTAGTCTGCTCTTACTCCCTATTTGAGTAAACTTAATAAAATTGTACAAGTTGCATATAAATTGGACGGCTTATATGACCTGTTAAACACTAATGTCTCCACCTAATTATCATTATCCTACATGCAAAATACTAATATCCTACCTAATGATCATTATCCTCACTAAAGTATATATTACCTATATGATGGCTGATGGGACTGGGAGTAGATGAATGGCACCTTACACATGCATAATTTATTTTACAAGTTTATTATAGGGGCGGCATGGTTTATTAGAGGGCGGCATTTTAATAGGACAAAAAGGGTCATTATATGATCATTCAAGGTGTCCCTTATCAAAAAATTGGAAATGACAAATTAACCCTCATTATTGATAACCTAATTTAGTGATGATAATCAAGTTTAGTGTTAATGATTAATTTCACTTGTATTAACTCAAAATCAAAACAAAATCAGATTTTTTGAGTTAAAAAAAAAAGTTCAGAGGAGAAGAAAAAGAAAAACTTTTGTGATATTTGTGAAACCCTAGATTTTGATTCACTCAACCAAAATGAGTGATTCCAGTGACCCGGTATACTTCTAAATTAGTTCCCATTAGCTTTTTCTCGCTCAAAATTATCTAAAGTACGTAACAAAATCAAAACTTTTAAATTTTCAGAAGAACTTACGGTTGCAATTTTGCTCGTGACCAACCGTAATGCTTAGTTACGGTTTGTAAGTTATCGAATACCAACCGTAACTGGTTAAATTTGGGGAAGATCCAATTGTAAAACCAGTTACGGTTGGTAATTAAATTTGGACAACAACCGTAACTAAATTACGGTTGGTAACTAATGAATCGAGACCAACCGTAACTACCCTACGATTGGTGTGTCAACTTAACTTTTGAACCGTGAATCATTATTTGATAAATTCTTAAGACACATGATTATTTACGGTTGGTATGGTTGTTTGAGTAACAAACCATAACTCAATTACGGTTGATAAATATGATGCAAATACAAACCGTAACTGAACATATTTCTCAAAACTAAGAACTTACGGTTGGTATTTGAGTTAAAACCAACCGTAACATCAACTCAATCTACAGTTACGGTTCGTATTTGAGTTATTACCAACCGTAACTCACATGCAACCAGAAATTTCAATTTCAATTTTCATACAAAACCCTAATTTTTGATACAAAATTAACTTAAATCCAACACGATAAACTAAACCCTAATTGGGTTTTTCCAAACATTTTTCTAATCGCCGATTAATCGGAGATGATGAAATTTTCAGTTTTAATGGAGGTTACGGTTGATGGAGGAGAAGAGAAGATGAAGAAGAAGATAATAAAAAAAACTGATTTGATTTTTTCTGATTCATTAGGTTTAAAAAAAATCGATTTGATTTTGGTTGATTTAAGGTGAAAAGGGTAACCTAGTCAATTTACATTCCTTTTAGGACATCACCTAACCAACTAAAGGGACATTATTATCACAGTGCCGCCTCTCTAATAAACCATGCCGCCACTGTAATAAGCTTGTAATTTTATGTATGTAATGAATTTATGTGGAGCAATGTGGTTGTCATTCATGAATACTGGTTTTTCATTATTCTTTACAGGTACAAAATAAGAGACACTTTACCGTTGGTCATGAAATTTAACCGTTTTAACAGCCATGATTATTGATTTGAGACTCCAAAATTTTGTTATTTTGGCGTGTTATTAGCAAACTACTCAGTTTAACTGTTTAATTCTACTGTATTATAACCAAAACAATCAGCTTGTTTAGTCAGTTGTGAAGAACGGAACCAATTTGGTGTCACTGAATGGAAAGAAAAAAAAAATTGGGTCCAAACAGCTCGAGGCTTTAGGCAATGGCCTAGTTGGCCTAGTAGACGGCCCTGCAAAAGAGGGTAATACAAGTATAACAAAAGCTCCATTGAAGGGATATAAATTTCCCCAAAGATATCAATTTCAAAACTGTGTCAGATGACAATATCAAGATTGTTGTTTCTTTACATCATGGAGTTATATTTGGGAGAAACCCCGAGCAACCTCTAGGCAACAGCTTCTCTGGATTTGATCTTTTTATAGTGCAAGGCAAGCACTTGAAGATGAAGCTTAATCTGAAGGATCAGACCACCCACGGGCACTGAAGGAAGCTTAGTCTGTACGTAACAAATCTGCCTGTGGTCTGAATGTTCTGATAGTTAGGTATGGAATTATAACCATACAAGCCGTAAATAACGTGAACTGCAATTGAACAACAAATGCAGTGTTCAGTTTTCAACATCAAATCAATAAAAAAGAAAAATTCCAAAAACGGCTTAGATGTAAGATTGACTTATATGAAGCATTCAGTATGTACCAGAAGAGGAAGGGTTAAGAAACTCCAAATCGGCCACAAAGCAAACGTGAACCTGCAAAACAGAAGTTCAATAAAATGGGACAAGTCATTCATGGAAAAAAAAAAACTGACAAGTCAGGGTGCGGGTATAATAGTGTCTCACAGGTTAGGAATAAGGATTCAGATTTCAAAATTGTGGCTTAATACAATGTAAAATGCGAAATAATCGATTGAGAAGGAAACTAAAGATCTTACAAGCAAAAGGAAAATAAGCCACACAGGGTGACAAATGGAGCAACTGATGGAGTTAGCATTTCCCATTTATCATCAGATTTCCTGATTCCCCATGCTAGAAGACCAGTATAAAAGAAGATCCCCATATTCAAAATGACACCCACCATTCCTAAGTATAAAGGCACCCTGCAAGATGAACGGCAAAAGGAATTAGAATGGAAGTCACAGAAACTATTTCATCAACAGAATATTACATCACAGAGTAAAATATGTTTCATCAGCTTAAAATCATGTCCAGTATATTTACTTTTCTTTTTAGATATTTCAGTCATGATTTTAAAATTGTTAACTTGTTACTTTCTACGTTTATAAAAAGAATAGTTGAACTGAGGAGTAGGAAAAAATGTAGTCCGATAATCGCATCAGAAGAATCTTAAAGTCATCCGCAGCACTTGGGGAAAATGTGCAGCCCTATCCCTCTCAACTCTTTTTTATCTCTGACTACAGTTACACTGCATGATCCCGATTGGTTGGTTACCAAAATATTCTGTTGGCCCATAAAATGAGTTCACTATGGTGGGTATACATTCATATAATGTTAAGGTAAACTATCAAGTGCCATGAAGTTTCGGCAGATATGTGTTACTTGTGCTTCCAGTTAACTCGCTGTTAACTATCTTAAGTTCGGAAAACGAAATTTCAAATGTTTAGAGAAGTGGAAAATTAACTTTAATAAAAAGGACAACAGAGAGGCATCTCATGTTTGTTAATTCGTTTCTCTAAGTACTTGCATTCTAGAGATCCTTGCAATAGTAAATATACAGATCTTCCACAAACACACTAAAACCTACATCTCCCAAACAACCCAGGACTCCAAGAAAGACCAGCTTTACTGAATCGTGAAGAGAAAACGAGAATATCTGCTTCCCATGTGTAAAGAAATACAGGCAAACGTGTTTTCTAAACTATCCCAACTATTGGACTGCAAAGGCTTGTAAGTACAATATTTTTCATGATCTCAACAACCAAAACAGTTGCAAAATAAAAAATAAAGGCCTAACTGTCTCCAATATTTTACAAGGCTCTATTTTTTCACCTAAATGTTTATGTGACATCCTAAATTCCTAAAATCCTCCTTGTGAGCAACTACAAATCATATTTGTATGTATTCAACTAAATCAATTGAAACACAATAATAACAGCTAAAAACAGAATAAAAGAGCAAATTTATCTTGCATCAGTGTAAAACTTGATTACCTTCTAATTCGATTGTCATGGCACAATAGATATACGAAATTGGAGTGCCTATCACCAAAATAAACAACGAAAACCGCAGAAGCAATCCAAAGAACATTCTCCAAAACCTCAACCCATGTTCTCGCCCTAGGAATTTGAGCATTCGGCGTTACCATTCTTGAACATGCATCATCTTCAAGATCATCTCCACTAGAAGCATATCCTCCTTGACTATGTCTTTGCCTCATTAATCCACCACCAGCAACTGGTGTTCCACCAGACATTACCACCACCACCACCACACAAAATCCAAACAAATAAAACAAATACCACCACACTACACTAGTCTCTGTTGGAAATTCCAAAACCGAATTCCCTAAAAATTAAACTCCTCTCAATAAATCCAGCCTAAGAATTTACAGATCCAGCTCAGTAAATAAAGTTCCAATAATTCCATCTATAAATCAAAATCTCCTTTATATAAATATATAAAACCAATCAAATTTCCAAAAATAAAAAAAAATTCACTTCTCAAATCAAGAATCTGAGTTCTTCTAAAACACCCCCCACATTCGAAAATACTATCTAGGGCAGAACCAAATATCTGCAAATCCAAAACCCACATTGAAAATCAACTTTCTCAATGACCCCATGTATTGATTTTCACCATTAAACAATCTAAGAGATCTAAACGAAGGATTTCTCATCACACCCATTATCAAAAAAAACAATTTTTCAACTTACATACCTAACTATCCATCCATGCAAACCCAACCCTCTCTTCAAAACTCCATCTTCTCTCGAATTCCTTTCTATTTTCTCAACAAAATTCAAAGAATGTATATATTTTTCTGATAAGAAATGTAAACAAGTTGGCTCCTTTTTTGCAAGTAGACTGAGAGATCTGTAAGTACAGAGTAATTAAGAGATGGAGGAAGAATATGGAAAGATTTGCAGGGGGGTGATACGTTTCGTGAGAGAGAGAAGGGTGTATAGAATCTTCAAATGTGCTGAGAGTTCTGCTTATTACATCCTTAATTAGAAGATTTGGGGTGTACAATGATAATATGCCCCTCCTTTTGCCCCCCCCCCCCCCCCCCCCCCCCCCCCCCAAAAAAAAAAAATATTGATACAACCACTAACTCATATAATATGTTATTTTGGACTACCTGATTATAACCTTGGGATAAAAGAATATTGGCAGTTTAGCATGCTTTGTCCTTAAAATAGAATGCAATTTTGAGTGGGGTGCCCATTTATGATAGGAGGAGTGGAGATATTGAGAGAAAAAGACATAAAGTAGCCTTTGGGAGGTAACTCTGTTCACTTATTCATATATATATATACGGCTCTAGTGCGGGCTCAAAGTTAAAAGGTTACACGAGGACTAAATATGAAAGTAAAGACCAGATTCTTGGAAAATGCGTAGAATTTACTTAAATATTTTTTAGGAATTAGGTGGCAAGTGGGAACAATTGTCTCTACTTGTTTTTACATGGTTCTGGGCCTAGACATGGTTTAAAATGCAACCGATGAAGACATTGTGACTTTACATTCGACGGAGAAGTACTCTGGTAAGGAATTGAGTTAGTAGATTGCTAGCATCTCAAAGATAAATCCCAAACTGAAATTATTATAGCTTATTCATTGATGCTTTGTTTGTTAGTTGGTTCATACTTTGCTTGTTGAGCTTGGCTAACAAGTATAAATAAACTCATGTACAAATGCAATTGAACTGCCCATGTTTACTAGTTGCAAAATACCTACATAGGAAAGAATAAGTTCCTTAAAAGGTTAAGCACATCACATATAGTTACTCTATTTTAAGGACTGCCATGATGGTTGTCAGTAGGGTCTTGGAGAAAAATTGCAACACAAGTTTTAAACAAGAAATGAGAATAACCACTTGCATGCCAAAATACAGCAAAAATTGTCATTTTTTCATCCTTGCTTGCAAATTGAGGCTTAAAATCATTGAATTATGAATGTCAAATTTATGTAATTAAAAACCATCGTTTTCGAATATTTGATCAGCAGAAGAAAAACTTAATTAATGAATTTGAATTATTCAAGAGGCAGCCATGGACCATTATATTAGGTTACTTGTAGAGAAGGCAAATGCCAAATGTGTTGTTGTGAAAGTGAAGGCAAGTTACAGCTTAGCTGGTCTCATCATCTTAACACCGTTGGCGTATTTCCAATTGACTTCACAATAAAGGGAGTCATGCGCCATGACAACATTGCTTACTTTCGCTGGCAATTTCCAAAACATATTATTCTTCTGAGGATACAGTAACACAGTTGTCTCTATAGGTTTAACATACAATTCACGCTGAAACTGATTGTGAAGTTAGTTTCATTGTCGTCATTCAAAGACTGGAAGACTTCAACATCACAATGCCCCGAGAATTTACTTTCACCCTGATTGGCTCTGAAAAAACGCCGATGCCACGTTATCAACTCAACTTGTTTAACACGTATACAAACCGATACTTCATAATTGAGTGTGCTTCATTATTAAAATGTTGTAATTGCTATATGATTGGAAACACTATTTGAGAACTGGGGTAGAAAACTATGCCATTTACGAATTTGTTACAAAATTGTCTTAGTTACTCAGTTATTGGCACCTCTATTGCACAAACTGACCAAGTCCATCATAATGGAATACAAAGCTTCCAAAGACAAATAACCCAAGAATTTCATGTTTTCTGATCCACCACTAGCTATTTCTGAATGAAGTTTGCCCTCTTCCATTAACCCGCCGGCCATTAGCAACCACCATGAGATGCATCCCAATGTATCTTTAGGGTCGACGTGTGCCAGTAAGCACAATTTATCTCCTTGATCTAGCTCAAAAGACAAGCATAAAAAGTCTCGACTTGCATTTATACCTACCACGAGAGCTTCTTCATGGAGCCAACGAACTACCTGACTGGCAACCTGAAAAAGGAGGTTTGTTACTGAGATGGAAAATAGAAGTTCTAGATTACATTTAGATCATGTCTTGGAATGGACAGAGGTAAAACACCATTCTTCACCAAAATACTGACCAACAAATAAAAGAAATTAGAACACATCATCACAATCTAGTTATGCACATCTTAACGTTTGGGGAAACAGATTGCTGCAGCCATGTGAAGCCTATCTGGCATAAAACATCTGTATAGATCTACAATAGCACGGCGAAAGTATAGCTGATCTGTATAGGTTTTGTTGAGTGAAACGATACTGGGCTTGGAATCTATATAGTGGCTCCTCTTGAATATTAGCTATAATAACATGAATGTGTAACACCTTAGTTACTAACATGATGTAAGCATCCTAGATCGTACTACTAGACAAAGCTATCAGAAACGGGCAGACGAGAGTATATAATATATAGTTGAAACAAGAAAGAAGATACTATGCTTTCTCATCTTCAGTTTACTGCCTGCAATAAATAGGAGACATACCTGTTCAAGAAGGATTACGGGAAGATTTGCCAAGTCACACTCGTAACTGTTCATGGAGCAGGTTTTCTCAGTACTGCCATTGAATAAGCCAACAACGTTTGGTGCACCCTCTCCTTCTAATTTTATGCAGTCGTCATTTACCACCACTTTTGTTTGAAACTCTAACCTAACTCCATCCTTTCTACTGGGGACATCTGATGGTCTAGTCTGATGACCAGCACGAATGATGGACTGAGGAACCTTCATAGTTAGTGACCATGAAGATGTACGAGAACTCCATGTAGGATGAGATAACAAATGCAGATATGGGACCCTTGTAGCCTGCAAGAACAGAAGAACAATTAGTAAAAGCTCAACAACCTCCATATTCAATAGGGTTTTTTATAACTGAGATTCAATTAGTACCAGATTTTCTAGCTCTTCCAGAACTTTGTTCGAAAAGATTCTATGAGCTAATGTCATACAGAAATGACCTAGAAGATCAGACCCCTCCCCGGCAGGTTGAACAGGAACTCGAGCCTTGCTAGCATTAGGGCGTTTATCCTTTTCTCGTACAAACTTATGTTCATGGAAAATTTGCTGTAGATAAATTTCACAACTAGTTGGACTAGGAAACCTCGACAAACTTTTAAGGGAGCTTGCCGTCTCTTCTACCAGCTTCGTGCTGTCAGTTGTCTCTGAAGTTACTATTGCAGTTTCCAAATTTTGTGTGTCTGCCGAGTCATCTGTTTGATCTGCATCTTCACCAGAGGGCAAAAGCGATAAATATACAGAAGCTCCTTGGCCAACGCCCAGTTCAAGATAGTTATCTCTTATCCCAGTGACATTAAAACCTCGAGATGGAGTAAATCCTTCACGATTCACCAAATCGAACACCTGAAATCAGAAAATCTAACTATGAAAAAGTAAAATGGAGACAATTTCCTGTATACATGACATCACACACCTCTAAAAGTAGAAACCCCATGAAAATGGTTCAAAATATGTTTAAGATATAGTTGTGAAAACCCATAACACCTGATTTTTTTTTGGTCTCCACATTAATATATTTTGAGTTAATTGCTTACCAATCCTGACTACAGCTCAGCCTTTAAATCATTTTGATGTGCCAATACAAATATGTAACAATATTGCATGAATATCCTGAATGGAAAAACAGCTGTACGAACCTGTTCATCAAAGATTGCTCGATGAACATTACGAAGGACAAGATGTGTTTCTTTGACACATTCATCGACATTTTCTTTTACAGCTTCACGCTTAGCATCTGAGGCAGATATGTCGTGTTTAACGGATTCCTTTGTTGTACTACCTGAATCGACACCAAGAAATCCAAAATGCAAGAAGCGACATGACTTCGGAGGTAAATTTACAGCCAGCATGCCAGCAGAGTCATGATCAACACTAACGGTAGACGTAGCAGGGAGAAATAAGCTCATCGAATCAGACAACGAGTTGTCAAATAGGTCAATGGTGAAGCCCTCATTGCTGGGAGCAGAGACTGTCAAACGCTGTCGCTTCACCTTCCAATTCTGCTGCAACCTATAATTCTTCAAAATATGTGTGTCAGATATATCACTAAGGAGCTAAAACAAATGACTGATTTAAGCAAAGTTCTAAAATAATTTGTAGTTCAAGAAGTGGCAAAAAAAAAAAAAAAAAAAAAAAAAAAAAACGGAAGCGACCTAAGTACAGAGCTTTCATCTCCTAAATATATACAGTATTTACCTAATCAGTGCACCATAAAAGCGTGCTTCCCTCGCAACCTGTTTTTCCAATGTTTTGGCTGACTGCTTCAAGTATTTTCCCAGTTGCTGTAGATCATATACATCATTTAAATAGATGATTCTTGTAGAGATGTTATTTTGACATTTAAACAGGCATTATGATAGATTGTATGTGTACTATTGCAAGTAGAAGGAAACTAACAATACCCTGAAACATTGTAGTTTGGTTGCTGCAGCTACTGAAATGTCCGACAGAACCTCAGTAGGTAACTGCTTAGGCCTGGTCATGCTAGCCACTGTAACTGCGTCATTAGCTTCTACCTACATACAAAATTCCCAGAAAAACACATTAAAACCATACATGCATTCCAGTGCATCTACGAGGTCAATATCAACTTGGGTGTATAAATGATCCAGCAATATATACCTGACATGTTGTACAACTTACAACAAGGTGTATCCTTGTCAACCAACAAAAACTACAAACCCTAACAGAAATGAGTTACTCAAATTGAATATATTTAAAACAAAAAGTCATTTCTATATCTGGTGTGTACCACTTGCATATAATTTGTGCTTAAACATGATATACTGTCCTAAGTTAATGCCTTGCATCTATTTGAACAAGTTTAGATCTAACAGAACAATCATGAGCAAACTGATTACAAGATAAGCAATCACCTACACGGATCCACGTCTCGTGTCGGTATCAGACACTCTCATACCAGTGTCCAACACACTTAACCTATCTTTGCTACATGGGATTAACCCAAATTTCAATCTCTAAAACCTCAGTTTCCTCGCCTAGTTGAATGACACTGAACTTACTTAAAAAGAAAACCCCCTCTCCTCGTCTAATTGAATAACATTGATCCTCAATGTTGGTTAAAGCTTACAAAAACCTTTTTAGATATTCTAACAATTCATAACTACCCATGTCAACCCTAAAATCATTTGTACCAACGAAAGCAATATGTTTGCTACGCTAAGTTAAATGGATCCTTAATGCCATCTCCCAATATCTAGTCCAACAGTAACTGGGATCAATCAGTTCCTAACCCTAAGTTCTAAATTTTAAGACTAAAATTCATATGAACAAGAAAAACGACTCACCGTGTTAATCATATCGATAATAACAGAGAGTTCTTGATGAGCTAACTGTAAATTCTCAACCATACTCTGCCAAGGCCATGGTGCATTTGCTTCCTTTGCAGTTTTCTGCTTCTTCTTAGTATCTTTCTCTACTGCCCAAGCGAAATCAATTCGCCTAATTAAATCAAGTTTCTTCTGATCATAACCTACATCACTGATCAATCCAACAAACAAAAACAACAACAAAAAATCAAAATTTACTAAACACAAACAAACAATTAAAATTCAGAAAAAATTGAAGAAAAAAATGGAGGAGAAGAAGATCATACGGTGCAAATCTTTCGAGGCCATTTTCTTCTATTGCATCCAATCGTTTGATTGGAAGTTTATCCAGAGAAATGTCCAAATTTTCACTCATTTTTTTGTGAAATTTGAGGGAAGTTTTGAGAATTACTCCGTGGGAGCTAGTTTCAGAAACCCTAGAATGTTAAAAGACTGAGTGGAAGTGTAAAAATATACGGTGGTATCCAGAGAGAATGAGATCTGTTAACCAACAAGGAGCCCAGTTAGCCATGGGTCGAACTCCCAAGTTAAGTTATATGTTAGGGGTTCGAACCACGCGCTGTCTACAAAAAATAAATTATCGATTTCTTGAGAGGTGTAGTACATATGAAAATAAATTACTATTATTTCTATGCCACAAAAATTCTTGACATGAGAAGTATTTCATATATGATGGTTTTCAGATATTGATTTAGATGAGATATTTTTATCAAGTATTAATTTAAAACTATTGACATTTTGTGATACGTTAACTGAATCATTTGGTTTTTCATTAACCATTTTTTAGATTCAAGTCTTATAGGTTAGATCGCACCAAACACAGATTGTTAGACCTTTTCGTGTTTGCCTGCTTTGAAACCAATTAATATGACGAGGGTACCAAGTACACTACAAGCTTTTTGATATCAACTTATAAGTCTGGTACCTTGCGTGATCTAATATAGACAGAGACTGTCAAGAGGATAGCAACCACAAGGTATACACTTGGTATATAGTTACTAGTTCGAAACCCAACTTAACCATAGGGACCAACCCAAGTGTTTGGGATTAACGTATGATGTATTTACTTTTAATGATAACTAAAACAATAATTATAATTGTGGAAAGTAAAAATAAAGACACAACAAGATTTTGTTAACGAGGAAATCACAAATGCAGAAAAACCTCCGAAACTAGTCCAGTTTTGAATACTCTCAGAATTAAGTCGCTATACAAAGACCACTACCAACTTCGTATAGTTGGGACCAAGTAAACTACTCCTAATTACCTAGTTTCCTCAGTATCCATGCGCCTACAACCAATCTGGGCAATGCAAGTGAATTTTAATATAGAGTCGACTCTTCTTATCTCAAGAAGTTAATCAGAGATATATATGTTGAGCGTGGCAAAGGCTATTATGTTTAAAATAAATTAAACTCCTTTGTCGGGTTAGATATTCCAAGATATAGATTAACAAGTTAATCAGATCAAGTCAAACAGTGTTAACATATTTGGATACTGAAGAGTACCACCAAATGATAGCTTGTCGATCTAAATACGTCTAGCAATAACAAGTCTATCAAAAGATAAACCAGATCTAGTCGGATCCCATCTGATCAAGTTTGTGCACGAAGAAAATCACAAAGATACGAAACCAATAAGAAAATTTTCTTGTCTTCAAATCTTCAATAGTTTTTTGTACCAGCACAATAACAAACTTGATTCCAACTTATCATCGATCACGCACAGAACGGTTTCTGTTAACAATGGATGATCACAAGTCAACGTCAGATCTAAAACTCATATATGAACTACCGCTAATCTCTTGATCTAGTTTGAGTGACCTTATGTCAGAAGAGAAGGTTCTCAAGAATAATCAAACTAGGTCCAGTCAAGAGTTAACAACCATTAGTCAATCAAATCAATAATCGAAAACTAAAATAACAATGCATATTCTAGTTTCCCACTAACGTTACTAGTAGATGCTTCTTCATCCCAAAGAAGTCTTTAAACTAGCGCACGTAAGAGATTTCGCCTAATTAGGTTACTCTCCTCTCCAAGATATTATTACGAGTAATACTATTAGTTATATGCAACATTGCTCCGAAACCAAGTGCTTGCCTAAGGATAAATTTGTAAGAAGAACCAACTTCACTATATTTATAAACCTAGGTGGTTTGGATACCAAGAAATATTCATAACCAAAAATATTCTCAAGATATGCAATAAAGTACCTAAATTCGGTTTTGTCTAATTCCAACCAATATACAACCGTATAACCGAAATCCCTCTTGGAGAACTCAATATTAGCTAGCATTTAACGAATATATCTTTTTATAAATATGTTTTGCTTGTTGGTAAGAAAAAACATATACATTCGAAAATCTTAAAAGATTCTCGAATATTTCGGTATGGGATTTCACCTTGAGTATCAAGAAATATCTTTGAACAATTAATAAATAAGATTTCATCACATGTTCAAATTACTCGTTACGTCGACATCTTGAACTATCCTATTTTGCAAACGCAATTTCCAAATCACACAAACCTTAAAGTGTGCGTGACTATGAAAATCGGTTTTGCCTATTGGGACCGGTTCTACCTTGACTCCCAACAAAAAATTAGGATCGGTTCTACCTTGACTGCCAATAAGTAGGCAACGGTTCTACATTAATTCCATATATAGGGTAGGATCGGTCCAATCTTAGATCTTCAATGAAAAATCTTCTTGATTTCTTTTCAATTAAGAAACAAGTTTGTACGTCTACTTCCTTAAATTCATGTGATGAAACATAGTTTTTAGGCATGAAATCAAACATATGTTCACCATATAATCAGCAACGAGTTACAAATATCATGTCGATGTCGCACTTACGAAGTTCAAAAGATAAGCGTTATACTTTGTAATTCAGTATACCAATATAAAGCCAATGTAATACCTATCCCCGAGTCTCTCTATTTACTCGCAAGTAACTCGGGGATCACCTTCCAAGCGATACGCTCCTAAAGTACTCGTATGAGATGAGTATTTAGTGTCGACTCGCCGATTTATGACTGACTCGTGCGAGTCTGATCCCTAGTAACTCGGTTGGAGGATCAAAGTTGTAAACACAGCTGCCGAAAATCTTCTATATATGGGGAAAAAACACTTAAAAAAAAGGTTGATCTATTGGAGGGTCAATGAACAAGAATATGTTGCAAATATGAAGGAGCTTATAGAATACTCACTGAATATTTGTTCTCCAGTAGTAGAGAGTGTTCAGTGTTCTCCAATATTCGATCATTGAATGTTGAACATTTGTCTTAACATTTAGGTCTCGGGATCGTCGAGTTACTCGGCTAGGATCGTCTGGAAGCAGGGATCGGCCTTCAGGCGATTCAGTGTTGATCCCCGAGTTGCACAAAATTGTATAAAGCATTCACAACTATTGATATATTGTTCCTTTATACTTTCATCATAATAAGATGATTAAGTTTCTAATACTAGAGTTTCATGTATATAATTTCGCATGTTATGTTTTCAATCAGAAACGACTTGAAAGCTTACAATATATGAATGAAGCAAGTCAAGTCAACCTCAAGTGGAAGGATAAATTTCTTCGTTGATGTAGATACGTTTTTGGATACTTCGGGTCTTCAGAGTAATACAATTGTATGTCTCAGCCTTTCTAGATTTCCTAGTCTAACCTAACGAAGTTGACTATAGTAATCTGATCAAGCGAATTATGAGTTTTGATACTAAAATATGACAACCAACCTTGAAATACAAACATCTGGCAGGTCTAACCGAGCATTGCTCTAACACGTGTAATTTATGTGCACCCCCGTATTAATAAATTAATGCAGTGCTATAGTTCACTAGGGTTATATATACTAGAGTAAACCAGTCTCAACTACTGTTTACTAGGGTTCTCTTTGTGATTTTTGGTAGAGCACGCCTCGATCGAACTCGCAAGTGTTTCTATCTCGATCTTGTTTGCCAAGTTTAGTTGATCAAAACTATATACTTGATTTCTAGTCTACTTATAACTATGTCTCAGATTATGATAGAATGTGTAGATGAGCTTTAGACTTCACGACATTCACCAATTGAAGAAGAAGATCTACCGAGGAGCTTGGAGGAACTTCATCAAGAAAAGGTATGTGGAGACTAAAACTTATCTATCACTCAGAAGTGTATTCCATTTTATCTTCTAATGAGACTAAATCATATAGCTACATAGACTTTTACATTATATACGTTTGATAATTCGTGTCGAGTTTATCTCGCTTATCTATTTCTCGAAATACGTGTTAGAAGCTTTTTGTTTTATCTATGTTCATCGTATTTTTGACGAGTTTAGTTGGAAATAATTTATTTGTTGGAAACTAAATATTAAGTCAAAAGATGATCATGTGAAACTGTCATTTGATGTTATCTCGGGAAGTTTCGTATTGATCATTCGATCACTTGAAAATTACTTGAAGCTAATGATATGTGTAAGATTACCATTATCGTCTTCGAAGGATGTTTCAATTATTGAAATAAAAGCTTAGAACGATTACCCATGTCTGGATACAACGCGGTATGCATATCCAATATGCGAATTGTATTATGGTGATTCAGGTACGGAATTCTTATTTGCGTACCTAGTATGCGAACGGATTTACCAGAGAAGGTCCGGAACTCTTGTTTGCCTAGTATGAGAACATGTTTACCTGAGTTGGGTCCAGAACGGTTGTTCGCGAACCGTGTTTGCGAATGGCTTGACTGGGCCAAGGTCCGGAGCTAATGTTCGCGTACCCAGTTTGCGAACACATCGGTTAAGTTCTAAAATCGATTATGTATGATTCCTATACTCATGAAATAAAACATTTATGATTTAAATAATGCAAATTAACTTTGAAAACCGTGGCTTAATGTTCATGAATTGATTCTTGTATAAGTACTTGTACGATCACGAATCAAACCGATTTCGTTTCAATTTGTTCATGAATATTTCAATGAGATAGTGAACAATTGAACAACTCTATTTGAAACACAATTAGATTCATTTGATTATCTATCATGATTGATTGATAGTCATATTTGATCTAGAAGTGTTAGATGAATATGGTTTAGTCAAAAGTGTTCATATGGCTAACTTCGGTTAACTGTTATTCAGCCAACCCAATATACACGTTTAGGTACGGTTACCCATATCTAAATATAAGTATATTTCATTTGTGTGTAACAAGATAATACCATCTAACGGTGGAGATTGATTACTTCATTTCTAAGCAGACTTAGCTTGAATTTTAAATCAGGAGTAAATCTAACGGTGAAAATTGAGATCTTTGTTACTAAGTTATTTTAGCTTTGATTGTAAGCAACCTTGATTTGCAAGGATATATAAGAGAGAACTCTAACAACTAGAATACCTAATCCCGACACTTTCGTGTGACCTAGTTGCAAACTAGGGTCGATATTCTTTTAACCTAGGTTTTCCAAAACCATTATTAGATTAACGACTTGAAGACTTCATTTGGGATTCGTAAAGCCAGATCCAACTATTTTTCTGTAGTTGCGTATTCTGATCTTACTTGTTCAATCGTATTGAGTTTTATCTTCTCTAAGATTCACTCGAGATTTTTCTCCGATAGGTAAGATATAAAAAGTAATCACAACAGTTCTTCGTCTCAGACTCTTGTGATTCTGCAATAACTTCTTCTATTAATCAGTTAGGTTATTGTGAGGTGACTAATATTTCTAGGCTGCTCTTCGGGAGTATAAAATCAGATTATTAGTTGGTTCTTATTCACCTTGATCTTTGTATCAAAAGACGGAACAAAAAAAATAAATGATAGACATATCTGTGGGAGACGGATTTGTTTATAAGTCTTCTACTTTGGGTCGTAGCAACTCTTAGTTGTGGGTGAGATCTGCTAAGGGAATCAAGTGCGTAGAATCCGGCGTGGTTCTAGAGGCGTAAGGAACACTATTGTACCTTAATCGGTGTGAGACTTGGTTAGGGATCAACTACATTCTAGTCTGAAGTTAACTTGTTGTAGGCTAGAGACTGTAGCGGCTTAATACATTATGGTTATCAAATATGGACTAGGTCCTGGGGTTTTTCTGCATTTGTGGTTTCCTCGTTAATAAAATTTCTGGTGTCTGTGTTATTTGTTTTCCGCATTATATTTGTTTATATGATTGAAATATCACAGGTTGTGCGTAGTTCAATCAGTTGATAAATACGACCTTGATTGTTGGATAGAACTTGATTGACACTTGGGCATTGGTCTTTGGTACCATCCAAGTTATTTCTCATATCAATCAGGCTCATGGATTTCTATCTGTTCGATTTTCTGATTGTATTGAGAAAGAGATAAAGCTCTTTGATATATTTTTTTGATTTAGTCTCACTTTTAAGTTGGTGCTCTCGGAATTCTATTGGAGTTTAGTCCATACAGATTGTCGAACGAATTATTGGGTGTGGTTGTTATACCCCCGTTTTTTTCAATTGGAATCAGAGCAGGCGAACACAATAAACCTAATAAGTTTGTGTTTGTTTGATCCTAAAGTTTGTCCTAGTAGGAAACCACTTTGGGAGACTTTTTTAGTGCATGTGTGACGCACGCCAGAAATCCTTAAAGGTTGTTCAGAGTTTATTCTCTACAAGACCTCTGGTCTCTCAAGATAATCTCGAGTCATCTAAGACATTAAAAATCTTAGCTGATGGAAAACGATCTAAAGGAAAAGGAAAATATTCCTCTAAGAAAAGTCTTTTCAGGAAACGTGTGGACAAAAGCTCAATGATATGGAACGTCACTAGACCGCTACTCATTCTATTTTAGGAATACTATTATGATGGATCTATTAATAAAGATCTATTTACGGCTTTTAAAGATGCTTTTAAATTCTTAGAACGACTTAATTCGATTAAGGAAAAAGTTTGTCCTGGTGTTAGTTTCGTTTCTGTCAAGTCATGTATTCATGATGTGCAGTCTGGCCGTGTGAACAATTCATGTAAAATCGATAAAAATATTTCTACCGAGTTTGTTGCAAGTTCCAAATATCGGAAAATTTCGCCTCTTAATCTTACGAAAGAGGAGTCAAGAAAAACAATTAACCCTGAGTATCATCACTATTATGATTATACCTCTGGTACATATCACAAATATCAACCTGAGATGGTGCGTGAGCAGTCTCCTGCCCATCTAGCCTCTTGGTAACAAGATTTGGATCCACCCCATCTGTATATATAGCTTGAGATGGGGCAAGTAACGGTTTGATTAGCGTTATGATTTTGTGTTATTTTGGGTTAGTTTTTTTTAAAGTGTAAACTTTTTTTTAGTTTATAATAAAAGCTTCTTTGCAGAATGTTTCTGGCATTTGAATGTATTAAATGTGTTAAAGAAAATCTAATTGTTTCACACCTTATATGTCAGAGTATTTCTGCCTACCTGAGGATAAATAACGTTATGTAAATTTTCTATTATCTTAATTACCACACTGGATGAAAATATCAATTATTCATGTGCTCTAAATGTCCTTGACTATTCATTGAGATAAGAATAAAAGTGATTATCTTATCACACTGTTATAAATTCTCTCAGTATGCGAACCTCATGGTTCGGGATTTCGTATTGGTTTGTTTTGAACCATCTAGGAATCCTGGTTTTTCATGGGCCACGGTACCTGGACGGGTCCAAGACCTCTAAAGGGGATATAAAGGTTACCGTACGCGTACCTTTCTTCTTCCACACTTCGTCCGCGTACGTGAATAGGGGTTATTCAAGGGTTCACGTACCAGCTCCATGAAAAACCAAAATTGGAGGTCTAAAAAGTGCAAGGTTAGTCATCATCTACAAAGGAGCTCATCAAGTAAGATTATCTTCTTAGTACCTCTCTCAATTTTTAGTTTTCATGGGGAGATTCAATAGTGTTGGTGAGAATTCAAGAAGGATGTCTAAAAACCTTGCTTCATCTACTCTTATGAGTATGAGCATACCAAGTGACCAAGACTCTATTAGAATTGTATTTATCAATGATTCTAGTGGTAAGACCTTTGAAAAGATTTCTTCTAGTGGATTCATAATAGAGAATAAATTGGTAATTAAGGACAGTGGTCATAAAGAACATTTGGTATATTTTGAGAAGTATAATCTTGGTAACATCTTCAATGGTCTTGGTGAAGGATTTGACACCCTCAGAAGAATCCTTTGGGTAATTTTTGTCTTCCTAAAACAAAAGGAGAAAAACCATCTTATGATGCCATTTGGTTTGACCTTTGTCGCAAGAAGTTTGATTGTATAGAAGGAAAATTTCCTACCCAAGATCTTATTATTTCTTTGAGGATCTTCGAAAAACTTGGCATTTATAATCTTTGTCCCTCCACGATTGAGAACTCTCGGTGGAGTCGTGAGTTTGCGGAGTTGGTCTATTTCCTTGAAATGGGTGCTCAAGGTCTTGATATTTGTAGATTTATCATTCTTCAAATGGTCTCGATGACGTCATCCAACAAAAATTTAGGCTTTCTATACTTAATTGGTAAAATATGTAGTACACATTCCATGGCTCCCATTGTCAACTCTATTGGAACTCCCAAACTAGTCCGTCCTAGTATTATCATACGTATGAAGATGAATTTCTGCAAATAAGAAACAGATGCGATATTCTTGACGGTTCTTGTGATCGTACCACCTTGGGTCTTCTTCAACAGATTCACAAGGGTGTTATTAAGGTTAATTTTAAGGTAATGTGTGCAGGAACAATTATGTGTGATTTCTATAAAAAATCCCGAAATCAAGGAAGAAATGGATAAAGTTCAAGCCTCTTTGATGGATTTCGATGATGATGAAGATGATGATTACCTTCTTTATCTCTTGTCATTATTTTGTCTATGAAACTTCTTATGAGAATTTATTTTTATGTTTAAGAAGGATAACTATGGTTTGGAATAAGAATTATTGTGATTACACATAGTTATTTCAACTATTTTCATCTTGTAATATTTTTAGATTTATTTATTTAAATTCTAAAGTTATTTAGAAGATGATTTTTGCAGTACTTAATCTTTTTGATTTCATATATTTCAATTGCTTATGAGATGTATGCCTTTACGTTCGTGAACTGTGCTAGTATCTCATAAATGCTCAAAAGTTAAGTCTATTATGTCTTTATGCAAATATTGATAAAAGATAAAATGAACTTTTGAAAAATTCCGCAGTATTGATCTTTCCCTGATCCACTTTTGTGTGAAAGTACTGTATGGCTCCGTAAGTTTTCTTATGTTGAGTGTTTCCGATTAAATTAATCAATAAGGTTTCCTTATGGTTAATTTATTCGAGTTTACTGGATACAAATCCATGTGATTTGTTAATGTCCAAAGAAATCTTTTTTTTTTCTTGTAAAAGTAAGGTCGCTCATGTTGTGCTCTTAGGAATGACATCAAATGGGGGAGAGTTCTTAAATGAACATGTACTTAATTTCCATATCTTTATGGGGAGTGCGGCTGTGGAATATTATACGAGTTATCTTGTATCTTTATAAACTCCTTGATGAATACACTAAGTTTCGACTATGTGAAGTCATTGAAACAAAGTTGATATGTTCTTTTGTAGTCATACATTAACTTTTCGAAAATTTCATTATGATCCCATAATTTTCATACCTTTGCCAATTTATATTGACAAAAAGGGAGAGAATTATTTGGTAGTTCACACTACATACATATAGTTTACGGATCATTATGTAAGGGGGAGTGGTTTTCATTGTAAGATGAAAGTATTGACTAAGGGGGAGTGATACATATCACTATAGTTTTATTTCAAAGTTGTGATGCAATTGGACTTTGATTCTATATAATAATACTATGACATTGTATAACAATATTTGAGAACCTTTGTTTTCATATTGTTATGGCTACAGATCTTCAACGACAATGATGCTGAGTTGAACACGCTCAGAATTGATGGAATACTTGGAGTAACGAAGAATTTAAGGAAAGTTGAAGAGACAAGAAAATCAAGCATGATGGATGAGAAGCTACAAAGTTTATTTATTTTGTAATCCATATGTAATGATAGTTTCATCACTAAAATTGACAAAGAGGGAGATTATTAGAGCACTGCTCGGTCGAACTCACAAGCGTTTCTATCTCAAGCTTGTTTGTCAAGCTAAGTTGATCGAAACTATATACTTGATTTCTAGTCTACTTATAGTTGTGTCTCGGATTAGGATAGAATGTGTAGTTGAGCTTTAGACTTCGCGGCGTTCACCAATTGAAGAAGACTATCTACCGAGGAGCTTGGAGGAACTTCATCAACAAAAGGTATGTGGAGACTAAAACTTATCTATCACACAGAAGTCTATTCTATTTTATCTTTTAATGAGACTAAGTCGTATAGCTATATAGACTTTTAAATTATACACATTTGATATTTCGAGCCAAGTTTATCTCGCTTATTTATTTCTCGAAATACGTGTTGGAAGCTTTTTGCTTTAGCTATGTTCATCGTAATCTTGACGAGTTTAGCTGGAAACAATTTATTTGTTAGAAACTAAATATTAAGTCAAAAGATGATCATGTGAAAATTACCTTGAAACATCTTATATGATTTGTGTGAGACAGTAATTTGATGTTAGCTCGGGAAGTTTTGTATTGATCGTTTGATCACTTGAAAATTACTTGAAGATAATGGTGTGTGTAAGATTAACATTGTCGTCTTCTAAGGGTGTCTCAATAATTGAAATAATAGTTTAGAATGATTATTTATGTCTGGGTACAACACGCTATGCATATCCAATATGCGAACTATATTGTGATGATTCAGGTTTGGAACTCTTGTTCGCGTACCTAGTATGTGAATGGATTAACCTGAGAAGGTCCGGAACTCTTGTTCGCGTACCTAGTATGCAAACGGGTTTACCTGAGTTGGGTCCGGAACGGTTTTTCACGAACGACTTGACTAGGCCAAGGTCCGGAGTTGCTGTTCGCGTACCCATTTTGCGAACACAATGGTTAAGTTCTAAAATCGGTTATGTATGATTCTCATACTCATGAAGTAAACATTTATCATTTAAGGAATGCAAATTAACTTTGCAAACCGTGGCTTAATGTTCATGAATTTATTCTTGTATAAGTGCTTTGTACGATCACGAATCAAACCGATTTCATTTCAATTTGTTCATGAATAAATTTATGAGATAGTGAAAAATTGAACAACTCTATTTGAAACACAATCAGATTCATTTGGTTGTCTATCTATCATGATTTATTGATCGTCATATTTGATCTAGAAGTGTTAGATGAATATAGTTAAGTCAAAAGTGTTCATATGGCTAACTTCGGTTAACTGTTATTGAGTCAACCTAATATACACGTGTAGGTACGGTTACCTATAACTAAATATAAGTATATTTCATTTGTGTGTAACAATCTAAGACCATCTAACGGTGGAGATTGATTGCTTAATTTCTAAGCAGACTTAGCTTGAATCTTAAATCAGGAGTTCATCTAATGATGAATATTGAATGCTTTGTTACTAAGTTATCTTAGCTTTGATTGTAAGTAACCCTGATTTGAAAGTCTATATAAAGAAGAACTCTAGCAACTGGAAAACCTAATCAGTACACTTTCATGTGTCCTAGTTGCAAACTAGGATCGATTCTCCTTTAACCTAGGTTTTCCAAAACCATTATTAGGTTAACGACTTGAAGACTTCATTTGGGATTTGTGAAGCCAGATCCAACTATTTTCTCTATAGTTGCGTATTCTGATCTTACTTGTTCTATCACATTGAGTTTTATCTTCTCTAATATTTACTCGAGATTTATCTCCGATAGGTAAGATATAAAAAGTAATCACAACAGTTCTTTGTCTCAGACTCTTGTGATTCTGCAATAAATTCTTCTGTTAATCAGTTAGGTTATTGTGAGGTGGCTAATATTTCGAGGATGCTCTTCGGGAGTATAAGACCGGATTATGAGTTGGTTCCCATTTACCTTGATTTTTGTATCAAAAGACGGAACACAAAGAATAAAGGATATACATATCTGTGGGAGATAGATTTGTTTATAAGTCTTCGACTTTGGGTCATAGCAACTCTTAGTTTTTGGTGAGATCTGTTAAGGGAGTCAAGTGCGTAGAATCTGGTGTGGTTCTAGAGGCGTAAGGAACGCGGTTGTACCTTAATCGGTGTGAGACTTGGTTAGGGATCAATTACATTCCAGTCTGAAGTGAACTTGTAGTAGGCTAGAGTATGTAGCGGCTTAATACATTGTAGTGTTCAAATCTGGACTAGGTCCCGGGTTTTTTTTTTGAATTTGCGGTTTCCTCGTTAATAAAATTTCTGGTATCTGTGTTATTTCTTTTCCGCGTTATATTTGTTTATATAATTGAGATATCACAGGTTGTGCATAGTTCATTTAGTTGATAAATCCGACCTTGATTGTTGGATATAACTTGATGGACACTTGGGCATTGGTCTTTTGTACCGTCCAAGTTATTTCTCGTATCAATCAGGATCAAGGATTTCTATCTGTTCAATTTGCTGATTGTATTGAGAAAAAAATAAATCTCTTTGATATATTTCTTGATTGGGTCTCACTTTTAAGTTGGTGCTCTCGGAATTATATTGGAGTTTAGTCCATATAGATTGCCGAATGAATTATTGGGTGTGGTTGTTATACCCCCGTTTTTTATCTCCAATTTTCATCATACCACTCTCACACTATAATCTATAAGTTACTTGTACTGTCAATTCAAGTTTTAAGTGGTATTTAGAGAGAGTTCATAAGAAAAATGTACAACTTATTAATGAGTTTTCACTTGGAGACTCGAGACTGAATTTCAACATCATTTCTACTTTCAAGAGTTTCCATTTTTGCTGAGTGATTCATTGGACTTGCACTTTTACTTTTTCATTTTGGTTTGTTAAGTTTAATTTTCCATTTAAGGTTTTGGTCTACAAAATTGGAGGTTTTTTTCCTGATACAAAAGGGTTTTTCAGGGGTTTTCGTTTTTGCTGAGTGATTCATTGCACCTTTTACATTTCCAATTTCTCTGTGTCCATTTAGTCGTCATGTTTTTGAAACTATAACCTTGACTATGAATGGTAATAATTAGTCATACAAAAGGGTTTTTCAGGGGTTTTCGTTTTTGCTGAGTGATTCATTGCACCTTTTACATTTCCAATTTCTCTGTGTCCATTTAGTCGTCATGTTTTTGAAACTATAACCTTGACGATGAATGGTAATAATTAGTCAGCATGGTTGGAATAAATGCAACATGACGACATTTGATTGACTATTAAAACTCATTATACGATCGTGAGGACCATGCCTGGTCGGTTGGTGTTGTGCAGTCAAATCTAACATACGATTGTTGTTTTTTTCTAACAAGATTCATAAGTTAAATCTGACGAAAAAATTATCAAAAATGTTTAATAAACAAATTTAACAACATTATAAATGTGTGTTTATTATTCATAACTAATTCAATAAATTAATGTTAATTAACCAAAGACAGATTAGGTTTTAGATATTACTTTCAAATGACCTTATTTTATCTTATTCACCATACCCCAATTAGTTTGATTATAAATATCAAATGTATAGCTTGATAAGCCATCAAAATTCATAGAACAACAATTGTATTTGGATCTTGCATCTAACTAGTTAATCAATAAATTCTATATTGAGCATAAAAAAAGAAGCCCATGGATTGATCACGTGACAATGTTACCAAGTAAAAAACTAATCTTAATATATATATATATATATAACCAAGTAAATACATTATATAAAAGTTGAAATTCAATTATTCTATCAATCATTCATTATAACATATTCATGCATGTGACCAGCGCAAAAACCATTTTTTATTCTCAATTTTTGCTCGCTTTTAACGGATTCTTAACCATTCCAAGATATAACGCGGTACCATTGCCTAGAACCACGACTAAATCTATAAATTCCATCTCAACGTGCCGCCCAGTTACAAGCACCACCATCAGATTTACCATCTCTTATCTCTCCATAGATCTGATAGGTTTTATTAACTGGAACTCCATTATTATTGAATTGAAAATTACACGAGTAGTAAGTTTTCTCAGTAAACTTTAGAGAAAACTTCAACTTAAAGGTTAGATGATCTTCAATACGTATTGCACCTACATCTACATCCTTCGACCAACAATGTATGTTCAAATCCGGGACTTTGTCGATTTGGTTACCAACTTTCACATCAACTACTTGTCCATATGAACACTCAATAAAACTGCAAACAAAAAGAAGTAAGCAAATATGTAGACACGGTTGTTACTTCCGAGATTAGCCATTCTTTTCATAACATAATGGTTACTGAAAATCCCCATATACATCTAGCTATTTATAAAAAAAAAATTCTTTCTTTAAAACATTAATGCTACATTTACATCGTACATATCTTTCTTTTTAGAAAAGAAAATCTCACTGTGATTTTTCAAAATCTGATTATAATTTTCTATCATCTCCAGTGGGGATTTTCTTTATATGAGAATTCATTTCCTGATTTGTTTGTAGTCTTATAATTCGTCAAATTCACATCGCACATCTTATTTGGATTAACTTTCAGTTTCAGAAAAATATCGAATTTGGGTACGAACTCTGTTAACACTTGTCGTGGCAAAGCCTCTTGCACTGGATGGCTGCACGCCTGCACCAGAATCTTGTTTAAATCATATATGTAATTGCTTCAATTGATAACTTTAGTTGATGATAGGAGTAAAAGAGATTGACAGTATCTAGTGCAGACACACAAAAAAAAACTAACTGAGAGGGACTAACAACAGAATACAAAGAAATACATTGCAGTACAAATCCAAAACGACAAGAAGATATGAGGCTCCATTGCTTAATCTCTCAATATTGATCAATAGATTAATGTCAACGAGTGTGAAGATAACAACCCATGTGAGGGAATTTGCACAAATACGATTGGAGATTACAAGTGCACATATTTAAAGTAAAAGATGACTATGGGAGAAAACACGGGAATGATCGCAGTAGTAACGTGGAATATTTTTTGAGGCTTGCACTTGGTAATCAACCTTGATATAACATTTATAATCGTCAATTTTTTCCCCGGTATATATACATTTTACTGGACTTATATTATTGTTATCATTGATGTAATACAAATGTGAAATTTGATTGCATATGTTGAAGAGAAGTTCTTCAGAAGTGGAAGATATAAAAACTTAAAGAGAAGTTCTTCAGACATACAAAATAGTGTACTTCTATCAAGACAACAAATATCATCAAATGAAAGCGGAGAGTCAACAAAAGATTTCACATCAATAAAATTGCAAACAACGGATAATTATAAGGAGAGTAATGATATCGAAAAATGAGGAAATATAGTTGTTTCCAAGGGGATATTACCTGATAAGCGTGTAGTCACCAAGAAAAAAGTCTAAGCTATTCCACCAGACTAGTCAAGTTGAGCAGTTCATAAATGAGTTTGTAATCAAATTAACCGCAAAATATGGTAAAGATTTTGAGTTGTTGTTTGGATACTGAAGTTCCCTTACTCATGTACAAATATTCTGCTAAGATGTTGCCTCTCATGTTTGGGCTTAGACTTGGACATTTCATCTTAAGTAATTTTGTGCTTCATAAATAAGTTTTTCAGACACTATGTTTAAGAATTGAAGTATTACATGACGCGGTCATTGGTGTGGATCGATGACATCGTATTAATATCATATCTGATGCTATGGGTCAAGGTCATCCTAGGGGACGGTCTAAACAACACATTTTTTTGGGTCATTCACACATGGACAAAAAAAAAGTAAGACCTTTCCACCTAAAAAGTTCGTCTCTAAGAGCATCTCCAAAGCAAAGGGTCAAGGTCATCTTAGGTAGAGTTCTTGTTAACACATTTTTTTGCGGGTCATTTTTAATGAATTTTTTTTTCTTCCTAAAGTTCATCTCCAATCTCCAAAATCTTGTTTAACAAACTTTATTTGAATTTAGAAACAAAACGATAATGTGGATTTAAGATCTAAGATCATGAAGAAAGTCTAATATAGAATTTATCCTTTGAGTCCGACTTTGTGCACCCTGGATTTAACCGGAGTGCATGTTCCTCCTCTCCTTAGTTGCTGAATATTTTCCATTATTGTCTAATTTTTAATATCCTTTTCATTGTTAAATTGTTTTAAGAAAAAACATCGGAAATCACGAACCTTCAATTAATACTGTTATTTTCTTTTGGCTTCCGTCTTTTCATTTCTGTATCTTTTCTTTGTACAACTTGGTAGAAAAAAAAATGATCTTGATTATACTCAACAAATCTTTAACTATCTTCTGATTTCATCTAGAACATCATAAAACAAGAAGACAATCCCATTAAAACTACGTTTGTGTGTAAACAAATATTTGGTCTTTCACCCAATTACATTGTTTTCTTTTTTAAAAAATCTTGTAGTTAAGTGATTGTTTATGTAGTTGTTAAGTCCTTTGTCACATTAGTAGACTTGGATGGAAATAGCATAACTTTGTACAAAAATAGGTTGGATACTCGGATCATATGTATGTGAGTTGTGATTCCCTTGATTATATGTGTGTGTAGACAGTTTGGTATTAGTTCGTATAGAGATGTGATTTCGACTTCCATATATTTTTATATTAAAAAGAAGTTTCAGAAAGGGCCAAAAACTCTGGTTAATGGCCAGGTAATGACATGGAATTGCCAAGGTGGAAATTTGCAAGGATTTTTTTTTGATGAAATGGATAAAGAAAAATATTGATTATTATTAATTATTAGAAATTTGATAGATTGATTACTCAAAATATTAAAATGTGGGTTTTGACAAATACGTTTGTTGAATAAATTTAGAATAGTTGAAGAGGAAAGAATAAATGAATTCAAATATAAAACCATAAAGAGGAAAGAAATAAATGAATTCAACTATAAAACCATAAAATTTTAACCAATAGGCAACAAAATCATAAAGCTCATTAACATCCGTACAACTGTTTGGATTTGAGTATAGATTTTAATTGTTGGTTAGATGATCTTATCAGTTATATTGATCTCAGTATCATAATCAATTTTGGGTGGTTTCTGTTTCTTTACCAAATTTTATGAACTTCGATGTTTCATGGAATATATTGAAAGTTAGAAACAACATAGAGATAATTTAATAAGAAAATAGAAAAAGTTAGAGATAAAATATAATATAATTTTATTTTAATTAAACCTCTAAAAGGAAAATAATTTTGTAAACGATTGAACTCTCTGTTAAGTCCGACTAATAGCGATAGGAGGAATGTGTACCCGCAGGTGCACAAAATTGGACTCTTCTCCTTTACCCTCACTTAGCCACGTCATCTTTCTTTATAATTTTGACTCCTTGCATTGGAGATGAACATTTGGAGGAAAAGGTCACCTTTATCTCTTGCATTGGAGATGCTCTAATCCTCAAGGTTTTATCTAACAAATTTTAATTTGATATAGAGACAAATATGATGAAGTGGAATAAAACCCAAGGTCATTGAGAAGGTCAAATATCGATTTTTTCCTTCACCCCCACTTATCCGTATTATTTTCCCAACGACCTTGACCCTTGCAATGAAGATGGAATTTTGGTGAAAAAATGTGCTAAATCCTAGGTGTCATGTTTTTTTAAGACCTTGACCACTTACATTAGAGATGCTCTAAGATGACCACATTTTCATTCTAAAGGTGTAACTGACGGGTGCCTTGCATGTGTAAATTCTATGTTTCACGTAGCATGCATCATCATCTATAATAATAATCTCTATACGTATTGAAAGTGAACAATAAAAATTTGTTTCTATGGTTTCTACAACTATAGCAATTTCCTAGTGATTTTTATAATTACTACAACAAGATTTTATTATGGTAATTATTATAACAAGATTTGCGAATCTAATAAGAAAGTCTTCTCGTCATTAGATGGAGGAGAGTTTATCGGCTGAAAAATGAAGTGAAGATTCATGTGTTGGTACAAAAATAAAACATGGGAAAACCCCACGCTCCCACTGGATAGGTCCCAAAACCATCCCCTGTTTTCTTCTGTGGTGGGGCCCATCCACTGTGAGTGGGCGGTTTTCCCATGGCGCAAAACCACGGTTTATTTAGAACCACTCATCTATGATTAGACCAAGTTATCATATTATCCCCTCAAACCCAATGTCTATGATCCACAAGCATCAATAATCACAAATGTAAAGGTAATTTCATAGGACTAGGGATTATTTCAACCAATTTTTTCATAAGAATAAAGAACAAAGTTAAGATCGCCTATAAGAATCCAATGGAGATCTGATAATCTAAGATATCAGAGACCACATAAGGGGATATTTCCTGATAAACATGTAGTCTCCATAAAAAAAGTCCAAGTTATTTGACCAGATCAATCTAGTTAAGCAGTTCATAAGGTTGTAATCTTAACTCAAATTAACCCCGAAAATGTGGTAAAGCTTTTGTACCGCTGCTTGGAAACTAAAGTGCCTTTATCCGTGTACGAATACTCTGCTAATATGTTTCCTTTCATGTTTAGGTTTTATTAATGTCTTAGAATAGGACAATTTCTCATGAGTTTCTTCAAATACTATGTTTAAATTTTTTTAAATAGTAAATTAGAGCTTCAGCTTGTTCTGCATCTATTGCATTTGTTGGGATGCATCGCACTCTATTGCAATTACCTTCAAAATTTCTAGAGATTAGACCAATTCCAGATATAACTGAGTTGTCAATGAAAGAAGCATCAAAATTTATTGTTTCCACATTATCTAAAGGAGGGTGCCAGGTATGTCTCTCTTGATTATTATTACCCAGGTTGCCAGAGTTTGATAAGGAATTGTGTCATTCCTCAAGATGTTTGATAATGTTATCATAAATGCTAGATATATCAATTTGAATATTATCAAAATTCTTTGAAGATCTTCCCCTCCAACTATACCGTGTTACAAAACAGGTACATTCAAACTTATTAAGATCAAAATGCACACCTGCATTATTAGCATTAAAAATAGTACATAGATATTCATGGAGATTATAATTGCTAATAGATTGATATAGATTAAGATTAACCCTAGTCCATATATTAGTGGCAATAGGACATTCCAAGAAGAGATGTTGCACAAACTCAATATCATTATCACATAGAGAACAAGAAGCATTTTTATGTATAGTTATTCAAGGTAATATCTCTTTAGTAGGAAGACAAGAGTAAAGACACTTCCACATGAAAAGTTGTATTCTAGGTGGAAGTTTTATCTTTATAATAGGGCACTGAAATAAGGATTCATCTAGTATAACATTATAAGCAGTTTTAACTAAGAAAAATCTGTTATGAGCAGGGGATCATTTAAGTTTATCACACCCATTGAAAGGGATTCTAATTTTGGTTATGTTATTCATAGTATCCTCATCAAAAAGGATGTCGAGAATAGAGTATCTAACTTCAAAGAGTGAGTATCTTTATCTATGACTAACTTGTTGCGTATTAGTAGAATAGTTGGTTGAATCTGGTGGTTTGTTTCCATTCGGTATCCAATTATCCTTCCGAATGGATATATTTTCTCCATCACCAATCTCCCAAACATAGAGTCTTTTAACAATTTCAAGGCCTTGACTGATGCTCTTTCAGACCCAAGAACCATGTGAAGCAACAACACCATTAAGGGGATTAGTATTACTAAAATATTTGCAGCTCAAAAGTTTTACCCACAACTCATCTTGGTGATTGAGCATTCTCCAAGCTAATTTAATTAGAAGATCTAGATTCAATATATTTGTTCTTATAATGTTAAGGCCTCCTAGAGCTTTAGGCAGAGCAACATCTAACTATTTTTTTAGGATATATACCACCCCGTTTTTCATCCTTACCCCACTGGAAATTCATTTGAACAAAATATATTTTATTTGTGATTTTCTTAGGCATAGGAAAAACAACAAGATGGTGGTTGGCCATATTTCCTAAGACAAATCGAATGAGGTCAGTTTTACCTGGTGGGGCAACAAACTTACCTTTCCAGTTAGCTAGACTAACCTTGTATTCATCAATCAAGTGAGAAAAGGACTGAGACCCGTCTCTTTGCAGTAAGAGTGGCACACCAAGATATTTTTATTATAATGCCATTCTCTTAATTTGCAGGATACTGGAAATTGTGTTCTTTATATCACCTGGGACTCTAGGGCTAAAAGCAACACCATACTTGTTAAAATTGACAGCTTGACCTGAAAATTCGCTAAACTGGTTAATAATAGAGGCTAAATGATTAACTTTCGAGCTTTTATGAAGACTAAACAATCATCTGCAAAAAAACAAGTGACTGATTGGTGGACTATCCTTTGTAACTTTGAAACCATGAATTAAATTAGAATCCTCAAATGTTTTGAGGGCTCTAGAAAAAGTTTCCATACAAATGATGAATAGATAGGGAGATAATGGATATCCCCGTATCAATCCTCTTTGGGGATAATATAACTTACCTGGAGCTCCATTAAATAGATGTTGACACTATTGATATGCACTGCTCAATCATATTACACCAAAAGTCAGAAAACCAAGCGCTTTCAAGTAAGAAATCTAAAAAGATCATTCAACTATGTCAAATGCTTTTGACATATCAAGTTTAATGGCAATACCCCCATCTTTAGCTTGAGTTTTTTTTTTTCTTCCAAAGAATCAATCATTTCATGAGCAATAATGATGGTATCCTGGATAAGTCTACCAACAATAAAAGCAGTTTAGTTAGGTGCAATTACCTTATAGAAAATCCTTTTCAATCAATTGACGCAAGGAGCCTTGAAATAATTTTATAAGCAACATTGCATAAGCTTATGGGTCTAAATTCCATTGTTGTCTTAGGACAATTGGTTTTAGGATTAAGAGTAGTAAAAACTATAATTAAACTATTTTAAAATATGCTGATATTCAAAGAAAGAAACAACCATGTTAACTACATCTTGTCCTATGGTATCCCTAATAATATGATAAAATTATCTAGCAGGAAAGCCATCTGGTCCAGGAGTGAGTATGGCTTCATATCAACCACTATTTTCTTAACTTCATCATAAGAAGGAAGGGCACTGAGCATGTTATTATTAATCTGAGCATGTTATTAATAAACACTATGTTTAATAACTAGAGCTTATTATCAGGATTTTA